>NC_090436.1:970152548-970777548 GCF_031143425.1 Pleurodeles waltl
ACGTTAGCAGTGGCACAATAGGTGATGCAGACCACTAGTGACATTAAACTTACAGGCCCTGGGTACGGCGGGTACCATATACATGGGGCATATAGGTAATTTAGATTTTAACCAATTCAGAACCTTTTTAGAGATCAGTGCACATGCACTGGGGCCTGGTTAGCAGGTTCCCAGTATAGGGAGTGCAAAAACAACAGCATTGGTTAAAAAAAACTGGGCTGAATAAGCAAAAAGAGAAATGTTCTTACACTGAACAAATGGTTTATAACGCAGAGTTTGTTGACTCTGTCTGTGCCGCGAGGGTGTTCCCTCACCTAACGCCATTTATTTCCCCAGCAAGGCAGATGGGAGGACTCCCATGGTGACTCTTATGGGGAGGAGAGCCCCCTTTAGATCTTGGCGCCTCATCTCGGACCCTGCTCCCCACTGGGGCTACACCCCTTGGATTTGGTATCCAATATGTCAGGCCCGACAATATCCTTCACCCTAGGATGTCTTGATGGGCCTTGGCAGATAAAGTGGGCAAGTATGTGGTTGTACACTTGGGCAAACCACTGGCAAAGGAGGCATAGAGCTGCTTATGGGCAGAATGCCCTCACCCTGTCACCCTGAAGGCAAAGTTGTCATAACACCTGAAATCGATCCTAAGATGGCAACATTTCTGGCAAAGTACATTAAAGACCCTAAGAAAAGGATCAATCGGTCTCTACACTCCTGCCAAGACAAATTTCTGGACATCATCCGACCCTTTATTAAAATATTGGATTGCCCGAGGAGGCCCAGCTATTTGGGTCCCTAATCTCTCCAAACGTACTGTCTGGATGGGCCCAGATGGGGGTCATATTTTGGGTAAGACCAACAGCG
The DNA here is from genome assembly GCF_031143425.1 of Pleurodeles waltl. Lineage (NCBI taxonomy): Eukaryota > Metazoa > Chordata > Amphibia > Caudata > Salamandridae > Pleurodeles > Pleurodeles waltl. The sequence continues at coordinate 970,153,413 of NC_090436.1, forward strand.
CATTATCTACTGAGTGACGACGGTCTTTGTTAATTAAGGTGGACCCAAAGCTGAGGTATCCCACCTCTTCGGAGGCAGGGGATGGGCAAGTTTGTTGCAACATTCACCACCCTGGACAAGGGCCACACCTCTGTTAAGAGGATTTTCACCCCTGGGGTTTGCAAGAGGCAGTTGTGGCAGGGGCCACTCAGTTGTTCGCTTTTCCTCCCAGCACTCCTCCAGGGGAACAAGACTCCAAACACGGCCAGTAGGAATATCATTCTCGCTTTGGAACATTATTCCTATTAAGACGCTAAAGATTAAATGGCGGGGAGGGTTCTAAGGATAGGCCAACCAGGCTTCCTCTACCGTTAAGTGTTCGCCCTTCTTTCTGACAAGATGTAGGGGGGCGTTTGGCAAATATTTTCCACTTATGTGTGGCAATCACAATAGACTTCTGGATTTTACAAACAGTTTGAGGGTTCCAAATAGAGTTTTAGGGTTCTCCTCAGGAGCTATTCCACGTTATCCCGTCAGGTTCTCATCTCAGGTTGCGGCCCTGATAGTTCAGAGACTGCAACCCCTTTATACAAGTGCGGGGCAAACGGTGGGCTGTGCTCCATCCCAAATGGTTTGTCCGTGACTTGTTTCTGGTCAACAAGAGCGACGGAGGGAAGTGCACAGTTATCAAACTCCAGGAGCTCAATGAGTGGCTAGTGTACTACCATTTCATGATGGGGGGTATTTCCCTCATCAGGGATGTCTTGCAGCCCCTCAACTGGATAGTGCATCAGAGCTCATCACCTCCACAACGGGTTAACCTACTTTCAGATGGTGTCTCTGTCAGATGAAGCAATGGAAGAAATCTCCTGGTGGCTTTCCTAAATGGAAGCATGAAACAGGAGAGTGATTTTCAGTTCCAAGTTGGACCTGGTCATAGAGTCCAACACCAGCAAATTAGGCTGGGGAGTTTGATGTGGGGAACTTTCCATAGGTGGAAAGTGGTCAGAACATGAACAGAGGTTACATAACAATTGCTTGGAGCTCCTTGCTGGCTCATACTTGGTGTGGTGCTGAACAAGGAAATAATCCAATCCTGTGTCCTTCTGGAAATGGACATCTTGGTGGCCTGGTACATCAATCATCTTGAGATGGGAGGTAAAAACCAAAGCCCCTTCGGAGCTGGTAAAGAACTTCTGGCCTGGAACATCACATCTCTGTCACAGCACAGTATCTCTGAGTTGTGCAAACCAGGTGGCAGAATGGCACTCTTGACACTTCAAGGACACAAGTCTATGGCAACTGGACCCTCAGGTGTTCACAACCATTTTGGACAGTTGAGGCCCCTTCTCAGTAGATCTCTTTGCCTTGGATCACCAAGTGGATATATGGTTCAGCTGGAGGCCAGATCCTTAGGTGGCGGTGACAAACGCATTACTTCAGGACTGGAGCAAAGAGATGGGCTACACATTTCCCTCATTCTCCATGTTCACAAAAGCTTTGGCCTGTTTGCAGAGAAAACAAGTGGACATAGTCATGGTGAGTCCACTATGGAGAATTCAAGTTTGGTTTCCAGTTCTGAAGGAACTTTCCTGGGATTCTTCAGTCCTTCTCCCCCTGTTCCAGACTCTCCTCCTGGATCCAGCTCAGGCCCTGCACCGGATAGTACTGGATAGGTCCCTCCACCTGATGGAGTGATGGATTTCAGGTAGTGCTAGAAAATCCCTGGATTTTCAGGGCAGGCTGAGGATCTCCTCTCCAAAGCCAGGGCAGACATTACAACCAAACTCTACAAGATGGCCTGGACTAAATGGCTGGGTTGATATCTGCAACAGGGTGTAGATCCTGTGCTTGCAGATGTACTCAGTTTTCTGGTCAGCCTGGCAGATTGGCTTACAGGTCGGTAAATTCCTTCTGTTTTCCGCAACTGATCAGCCACCAGTGGGGGAACATCCTTTTGTGAAAAAACTGCTTTGGTTGGTTTGTCTCTCTTTTCCCACAAAACCCAGGCATACTAGGCTCTGGTACGTCAATCAAGTTCTTAACCTATTTTTGTCCTGGCAGCCAAAAAGTTGCGGAAGGAGATATCAGCGACACTGACCTTGTTCTTATGCCTTTTCTCATGCAGAAGGGTCTCGGATGTGAGGATCATGGGTATTAAAGGTATTCACCATGGACGGGGTATCTTTTAAGGTCAGTAGGTGCATGAAATACATCTCTAAGATAATCTCATATCTGTCCTTTCCTGACTCACCGAAATTCTGTGTGGCAAAATTGTTGAAAGCATAAAAAGGTATGACAGACAAATTTCATCCTTTGGGTGAACGGCCATATGTGGCAGTTTTTTCTCCCACTATAGCCCAGTGGGTGTGATGGGTGATGCAGGAGGCTGTTATTGACACAAACTATTTTGGGGCACACTCATCTAGGGGAGCCATGGCCTCCAAAGCGATGTGTGCTTAGGTGTACATCTAGAGGACATTATGAATGCAGCAGACTGGTCCTCCGATTCTACGTTCAAGAGGTTTTAATTCAAGCTGGTGGGAGATATAACTCAATTGGTAGTGGGCAAGCTTTGAATTAGCATAATCTTTGCCTTAGTTGTGACATAGAATACTGGGGCATATTCACAAGAAACTGGTGCATCAATGCTTATGCACCAGTTTTCTTGTATCGCCCCTGCCCAACCTAACAACACCATGCGGTGCTGTATTTACAATACAGTGCACCGTGGCACACGTTAGGCTGATAGCATCAAAATTTGTGACACTATTGTGACACTTTGCTGCACTAGGTCACAAATGTGATGCTAGTGTAGCAAAGTGCAACAAGGCCAATTGATTAAAAAGGGTATGTTACAGGCGTTAAAAATGACACAAAAAATGGCACAGTGAAATCTTATAGATTTCATTGCGCCATTTTTGCAGGCCTCACACTGCATACGTTATGCCTGATGCTGGCATAATGGAGCTCAAGGGGTTGCAAAGTGGCACAATGCATGCATTGTTCCACTTTGTAAATATGGCGTGGTGAAAATTGCCTCCTTGAGCCACACTGTCATAAACGCTATTATGGTGGAAGGAGGCGCTACAGCCTTGTAAGCCTGACCCATTAAATTGTCTACCTTTCATAACAGAACAGGACTCGGAAGAGAGGATTATCCCACCCGGCGGGATACCTCTTCTGTTACCACCTATTGCCAGCAAGTAATCAATTCTAATTAGTATTAGCACTGAAGATGAATATCTCTATGAACATCTTGATGTTGGATAGTGTTTTTGAACTGTTCAGCGCAAAGAATGCATTGTAGAGGTATTTGGTCACCATGTAACTTGTAGACTTTACATTCTTGGTTTCTTTCTCACTAGGGGTTGATGGCTCTAAATCATGAAGCATTTACAGTGGGATGATTTCCACGAAGAAACAGGAAGGACGGAAAGAGGCATAGAACTTTATGTGGACTCCTGTGATCTGATTGGAGAATGCTATGTTCATGGTTCCTAGGTGTTTCTGGGAAGGTTCGTTTTTTCATATGTTTTTCTATTGGCTGCTGTTTGATGGAAATAGATAATAAAGTGAAGGCAGAAAAGCATCATCCTCTCCTTCGAGTCTTTAATAGAATTAACTCTTCATTATGTAAGCTAGGTAGTTATACATTGTATGTGCATGAAAGAAAGGATTGCTTAATTCCCTTTTTTAAAATATTATCTGTTTTCAAAGATATCTATCTACACACTCTTGGTTAATCTAACATTATCCCCCTAAATGAATTCAGTGCTAAGTGTATATATGTATGAAATATTTAATTTAGTTTGGAATAGATATAAAGTAAATATTTAAGATTATGATTCAATAATGATTGAGACAACTAAGAAGAAAACCTTTAAAATTCCTGAAGAGTAGTCACCTTTATTTCTCTTTTGGCGGTCGAGGTTACATATCATTAAAACGACTTGCACTCTTATAATTCCTCTACAATCTTGAATTTACCAATGAGTATTCCTTTTCTTTTTGTTTAAAACAAGCACAATATTGGCTGATGGCAACTGACTGGGCAGAAGCACACTTCCGGGTTTTTAAATGAAAAAGCTTTTTATTCAAATAAGAATGTGGTAAAATGACACCCTAGCCCCTATTTTTCCTCATCCTATAATTTTAAAAAAAGTGTACAAATCTGCATTCTGCTTTTTTTAATGACAGAAACATGTTTTGCTTTATCCTTGTGACATAATAAGAATGTTCAACTTTATTGAAGGAGTGTTTTTTTTTAATAATCGGAATCAAAAATGCCCCTCTAGTATGTCTCAGTCTTTTAAAGATAAGATCTTAAATCTTTTTTTGTGAATTACAAAGTACGTATAATTTTCCAATTTTTTTTAGTGAAAATATAACAATTAGCTATTCTTAGTAGGTAACTTACCTCACCTTCATTCTAATTTTTAAATTGCTCTTTGTTGATTTTACATTGTTAAATCTGGTTGTTAATACTTTGTCATCTTATGTACATGCATTTAGTAGTCACTAGTGAAATACTGAGCTTATTCACGAATTCATAATAATGAACACTATTATCAACCACAGATGGGCAGTAAACAAGAACCCTCCCCCATTTAGCTAGAGTATTTAAATTAAAGTGTACTTGTGACATAGTAGAGGTTTTGTAACAATATCCAGATCTCACCACTTATGCAGGTATCTATAATCGAGCTGTGTGTTTACTCTACCCTAGTGATCCAGTTATTATCACATTCTGCAAATAAGTACCCATTGATGTCTCTTGATACTTCTTGTCTTTGACTATTAACATTTACAATCACATGGCATACTTTGGTGTCTTATGTCATTAACGGTAGTTAAGTGTCCCATACATCTGTTGCACACCTACTCATCTTTTTTATGCTGGGCGACTAGCGCAGCCAACTCCGCAATGCATGGTCTACTTCCTAACAGTGTATGGCTCATGTGATCTGGGGCCCTATGTACTTTGCCACCGATAGCACCATTTCTCTTGGAAATTACTAGTGCAAAGGGTACACATTTTAAAACATATTTCAAGGCTTTTGTTCTCTGCATTTAACCAAACAAGCACAATGAGGGGTCAAGCGACACAGATCTACTTGACACTGCTTTTATAAACTGAGGAACTTCCTCCCAATATTGCCCTACCAGGTAACATTTCGATACCACGTGATCAAAGTCTGCTTGCGCCTACTGCCGTCTTGGGTGGGAATCCAGTACACCAGGGTACACTCTAAATATACTGGGCAGAGATAATTAAGTTTGATGTAAGTAATTAAGCTGAGTAAATTTAAATCAAGGATTCCTCCTCAGCTTTTTTGTGTATGCTAGTATGTTTACCCAGTTTCTGTCCATAATTTCCTCCCACTGTGTCTGCTGCCATTTCTCTTTCAACTGCAAGATGTTTGCTTAAAATGTGGGTATTATTTCTGTGTAGAGGATAATTACTAACATTTTACACAATACAGAGCAGCAATGTACTTGCTGAGCTGCATTGCATGAAAGATTTACATCAGAAATGCACCACATTTACAAAGATATGGCACATTTCTGCTGCCTCCTTGCGCTGGTGCACTGAGTGCTGCTGGGTGCCTCATGTTAGTAGGATTGTTTTTGTACAGGAAGGGAGGCCTTCCTGCACAAAAACAATCCTTAACAATAGTTTCCTTTTTCTATGTAGGATGTGGAATGCATCACACATAAAAAAGGAAATAACGAGAAGAACAGATATTTTTTCTTGTTACACCTGAGTCTGGGAGTCGACAATTTTTACACAGTCCTAGGTTTACAACTACTGTAAATCTGAAAATGCACCAAAATCTATGGGAATACCTATCCTCCACCCAGGGTCGGCTTTAGCACTGGTGGCGTCCTGTGCAACAGTCTTTTTTGGCACCCCACCCACCACATGTCCACCGCCTTGGATTTCCTCACTACCACCCACCAAATGTACCCCTCATCTCTCCATAGCCCCCTTTTCACATACATTCATTTGTTTTAAGGCACATGTAAAGGCTGGCTTTATTAATCTACTCAGCTATCCACATTAAATATAGTTCATTTCTTTGCAGCAGGCATATTAACCCTTTACATTACTTATGGCGAGTTAAAGCTGCGGCTAGACAAAACTCTTATCTCTCTCACTAGCAGGAACATTAATCGCAAGAGGTATCTTGGTATTTTACTTGCTTGCTGAAGGCAGGACGCACAGGGAACTTTTCAGCAGGTGCTTTTAAATCACAAGTTTCATAAGTTATTGTTAAAAACCGCGCCCCCTGAAGTCAGCGACCCCCAATCCAGGTCAGCACCTGGTGGGGCCACACCACTTACGCCGCCCTAAAGCCGGCCCTGCCACCACCCAAAGAACGTCTCCCTCTTGCATGGTAATGCAAGGCATCAATAGTATTGTCTTGCATTTGTTTTGGATTTCAAAAAACATGCAGAGCGACTTAAGGTGGCTCTGCGTGGCTCAGTTAATTCCACTAAAGGACTTGCATTGCCTTGCGATGACTTGTGTCACCTAAGGTTTACAAAAGCCCTTAGTTTAATCTGACCCTCAATGTCTACAAGTTCCAAGTATTATGATTTGAAAGAGTGCTTCTGAGTTAATTGTTTCAATCTCCTCCTAAGGCTATATCTGTCTCACTGGTCTGATGATGGCGTTGGGCACCGTAAAGTGCCCCGCAGCCTCTTTCAACTCACCTCTCAGTGTTTCAGATGAATGATACATCCCACCCAAGGATAGGTCCCCAACTACGTAATGAAGGTTTCTTGACATAGATGTTTGCCATCTCCTCAAACTTCAGCAAGAACCACAATGACCCCAGGCCTGTGCATGTACCTTTGTCAGCAATACTGTGCCTTGTGAAGGGCCCTTAGATGTATGTTAGTCAATTTCACGTCCCCTAGTAACACTCCAATAATGGACTTTCAACCTAAACAGACATGCACCGCCAGGCCCTCCCACTCCATTTCACAGCCTATCCATATCATTGGCCAAAGCAGCAGCACTGTCAAGTAATACACTTTGTGGTTCAGTGCTCCGTTACTCCTTCACTTAGTGGCCGCATTGTTTTCCCTTTTGCCAACCTTTTTCTGTTCTTGCCCCAGATCAAATCATTTCCGTGAAGAATAATTTTTAGATAACTAAAGGGATTGCCAAAAAGTGATACTTCATTCTAGGAAGTATTAATATAATTGTGATTGTTGCTTACCCTATTGGCAGTACAAGAAGCTTAATCCAGAAAGGGATGGATGTTCTTATTGTCATTATGATTTTCCCTAGGTTCCATGTCAAGATTTGGTACTCAGTGGAGTAAGTCTGGACATATGGATATTTAAATGCTTCAGATTCCCACTTGAGAAGGGTATTGAGTTCTTTCAGTCTTTTTGAGTCAGTTGGTGGGTTTATTGGGAATAGACAGGACTATTCTGAATTAACCTGTAATCCTGACGTCAAACCCAAGACCCCCAAAATTCCCATTATCTTAAATAGGCTTGATTTGTGGTCTCTTAAGTCATTCACATAAAGTGAGATTATATGTGTGTCCTGTGTCAGCATATGCCCCAGTCCTGAGCATGCCTAAACAAGGGCAAACAGCAATGGAGAGAGAAGACACTCTGTCATGTACCTCTGAATATCCCTTTGCGGTGAGAATAGCTGATCAGCCATGGACCCTTGCCACTACTGTCGTGTCCAGCATTTTGATCCCCATCTTTCAGAGTACTGCAAACCAGGAAGACCATAGCAAGGAATCAAAGTCCTTTCCAATACCCAAGGAGGGCTTTGCCGGTGTTTGATGTGTACACAGGGGCTTATCAAAAACACAGAATAGATGTTTACGATTAATATGTGTATTATTTCCAGGAATAAAACCATTTGGTTCGGTCTACCAGATCTCAAATGAATGGCACCATTTTCCCAGTACTTTTTATCTCTGTGTCTAATAAGGAGAATGGTCTGTAGAATTTACAATCCAACGAGTCTCATCCTACTTTAAGTAATACCATTATTATGGCCTCTTTGAAAGTGTCCAGTACAATACCTCTATTGAATACATTATGATATGTAGCTAGTGACATCTTGGCTAACCTTAGTTCATGGGCCAAGTGGAACTCAGCGGATAGACTATAATCCCTGGCTTTTTACTCTTGTCTAACTGATCTATAGCTGCAGTTATCTCTTTTATGGACAGGGGTGCTTATATGGTATCCCTCTGTGTTGCAGTTACTTGGCGTGGACGTATTTAATGTAGGTCAGTGGTTCCCAACCTGTGGTCCGGGGACCCCTGGGGGTCCGCGAAGCCTCCTCAGGGGGTCCGCGGCTGCTTAGAAAATTTAACAATATTAACAGATTAGGGGCCATATGTACGAACACATTTTCCCATTGACACAGAATGGGAAAAACCCTTTGCTACATCTGGCCGTAGGTCCCCAGCCTTCACTAATGAATCATTGGGGGGGTCCCCAGATTCCAATAATGATTCAGTGGGGGTCCCCGGGTTCCAGTACTGATAGAGTGGGGGTCCACAGAAGTCAAAAGGTTGGGAACCACTGATGTAGGTCATGATCAATCATTCTACTTCCAGATCCGGGGGCATCAACTATAATCTTCCATGGTATGCCATAATGGAGGCACTGGCTTCTCTCTGTGCGCACAAGATATCACCTATTTCTGGCCTTATAGCACATGTGGGTTTTGTGTATTCATCTGTGCGCATTATCCATGCCAGCAGGTGTCCCTCTATGTCTCCATCACAGTGCCTATATGGCCATGTATTCTTATTAGTTTACCAGCTTCAATCTGTCTACCAGGATGTTGTATTATTTCCTCACACCAGTCTTCTTTTTATGAAAGGTGGGTTCTATTGTGGCTTTCACATCAAGCTTCTGTAACTCCATTTCGATCAAATAATCAGGGTGGTCTTGTGGAGCACAAACTTGTCACTATAGGGGGTCTCCAGACTCCAAGATGAAGCTGAAAGGCTCACCCGGCTGGTAATGGTTGAGGAGCTAGGTCTTGAGATGCCTTATGATGTCCATCAGAGAGGGGGTTGTGCAGAGGTGGAAGGCGTTCCAGGATTTAACAGTGAGGTGAGAGAAAGAGGGTCCTCCTAGATGTTCGTGGTGGATGCAGGGGATGTGGTCTTGGGCAAAGGTGGCTGAGCGGAGTTCTCTGGGTGGTGGAATGAGAGGCAGTTGTTGATGTAGGCATTGTGGAGGGCCTTGTGGGTGTGCATGAGGAGTTTGATAAGGCATCTTTGCTGTATGGGAAGCCAATGGAGGATCCTGAGGTGCGGGGTAATGCTGGTTTTTCTGGGTAGGCCGAGGATGAGTCTTGCAATGGTATTCTAGGTGGTCTGGAGGTGGTTCAGAAGCTGCTTTGTGGTTCCGGTGTAGAGTGCGTTGCCATAGTCGAAGAGGCTGGGGAAGAGGGCCTGAGTGACCATCTTCCTGGTGGAGATGGGTATCCATCAGGAAATCTTGCAGAGCATGGGGAGGATATGAAGCAGGCAGAGTAGATGGTGTTGATCTGTTGTTTCATGGACAGCTGGGTGTCAAGGATGGTCCCTATGTTGCTAGTGTGGCTGTAGCACATGGTGGGGGACCGAGGGTGGAGAGCCACCACCAGTCGTCCTAGGGGGATAGCTTGTTTCCGAAGATGAGGATCTTTGTTTTGTCAAGTGTAATTATTTGACTAGTGATAGTTTGATGCTGTAAGTCGTCTTTAACATTTCTACCTTTGTCACTGCCTTGAAAATGTTCCATTCAATTGTCATGTCTCCTACTGCAAGCTAATTTTCACTGAAGAAATTATTAATATGTTACCCCATTACAGATAGAAAGGATGTGTCTCATATAGACTCCACTTGTAGGCGTGATGTAGGCACTGTAGGGAGAATTGTACCACATGACCTGCATCTGCAGCTGTTTGTAATCAGACTTCTTTCGACCGAGGTAGTTGGTTCATCCCTATATGTCTTCCCAGCTTTACAGGAACAAAACTAGTCTTCTAGTACCCCATGTCCAGGAAAGTAGAAAGAAGATTCTGACATAGTGGGATGGTTTTTCCTTCAGGATTCGAAGAAATGTCATTGCTGTACTCTACATTTGATTTTTTGTTACAAGGACATACATAAGGCCTCTTTTCAGCAGAGGGATTAACCTGTCTTTGCTGCTATCTAAGAGTGTATTGCAGAGACCACTCCACACACCTGCTACTTCATGGTCTTTGCTAAACTAGTACTCATTGATTCTAAGAATTAATCCTGGTGGGTGTTTGGGGCATAGATACTTGCAGGGGGTGAGCCTTTCACCATCTAATGATCCGTCTAATACGGTGAATCTCCCTTTTTCATCGTTGTGTGTTTCACATATGACATATGGTATCCCTTGGACAATCCACACCAGAACCCCCATCCCCCCCAAGTATGCCGTATAGGTGCTGCCCACTGTTGCCATGCCATTTGTTGCTCAGCTTCTCCATTTCTACCCTGGTAAGATGGGTCTCTAAATGCCGACAATTTGCATCTTCTTACTTTTCAGGTATGAGAAAACATTTTGGCATCTGGAAGGGTGCAAATCCTATCCACATTCCATGTTATGAAATTGTAAGTGTTCCATGTGTTTGTTTGTGTGAGTGTTGAAACTACAGATCCTGCTTCCTTTCAGTGCCTGGTGTGTGTCTAATCATGTTTCTTTGTTTTATCTCAGACAACTAGGGCAGTCTGTGTCTGATTTGTCCACACCTTTGACTCAATTCTGAAATGAGTTGCTTAACTATTATATGCTGTGTGTACTCTAGCTTTTATGCTGCTCTCCCCCAAAGCTGAGGCTTGTGTAACTGCCTTGCCATATTAAACCCCTAAACATATGAATAATAACAGATAGGTTTGGTTGAAAATTGAGTGGTTAGTGTAATTGAAAAGGAAATTGTTTTAAATTGAATACTGCCTCCCAGCTGCCCCTCAGTACATATCAAACAAAGCCTGGCACTTGTTCCTACTGATCTATGTATTTCATGATATCTTTCACCAGGCATGCTCTTTCACTTGCCTCTTGTTTCTCTGTCGGTCATCCCTGATGTTTATCTCTCTTCCTTTTATTGTTTCAGTGAGTTTTGCATCTTTGATTACCACCTTAACTGTTATAGCCATCCCAGAAATCCCCACCCAGGTCCATGCTTCATCACATAAAGTGAAAAAGTCGACATTCCATCTACTTTGATCCCCATTATTGTAGGGTACAGAAGAGCATACTGGAATTCATTGTTGCCCAGCATTTGTCTGACCTCATAATGGCTTGCCTCTGATCTTCTACTTGAATAATGTAATTGGGGAAAATGTGTAGTTTATTCTTCTCCAAAGTCCACAGATATGATCACAGTCCTGTGGGTCTGGAAGGTGCTTCAGCCACCATTGATCATACAGGCACCCTGTGTGTACTCCCCACCTCAAAGAATTGCAGTGGGGTCCCTTCATAAATGCTAGCAAGTGGCTCATAGCTCCAGAAACAATTCTGCATTTCCTCTCTCCACCATTTCGGGGATATTCATCAGGGGGATACTATTGTGTCAGGAGTGCCCCACCGCATCCTCTGCTCTGTGCCATAAAATTCCACTGCACTCATTAAGTCTTTCACTTGTGTCTGCTGGTCTCATACTTTGGGTGGAGGGATGCCTAAGTGGAGTCATTCTTGGTTACTCTGTCTGTAAGCTTCTTGTGAATAACACGTAATAATTTCAAGCCTATTGCAAGAGAGTCTATTTTATAAGCGTAGCACTCCTCTCAAACCACCGCCCAAGCCAGAGGAGCTACCGGTTCACCAACAATAAGTAAATTGCTTTGTCTGTGGGCCCATGCCAGGTGCTGAACACTCTTGCTCAGCAACTGTCTGATGTTTGATGGTGTTTGACCTGAATATATATTTATTTTAACAGTATTCATGATGGGAGTTACTTTCTATGTCTGCCCTGTGTGGTCTTGGCCTGTCAGGGGACTAGAGGGGGGAGAATCTACATCTCATGCTTTGCAGTTTGAAACTATCCTATTGGTGCAATTGAGGTGGAGTACCTTAGGGGTTCATTCAATCTCCAGTATTGTGCCAATGTTGCAGTGGAGTTCAGTGTGGGAAATTAAGAGGACTACAACAGCATCATGTGTCTTCTTTGTTTAGGTGTGAGACACCATGCTCCTCATGGCCCCTGTGTTGTCTATAGTACAGAAAAGTCCGTCTTGAGCAGTCATGTGAGGTCCTCTTGTGTGTGTTCCAGGCTGTTGTGGGAGCACTGCTTCAGGTGTCGCCTAGATTCCCTCTGAGGTTAAATGCAAGACCTATCAGCCTTAAGGTGGTCTTCCCCAAACTTTTTTGCCTTCATCCTACTATGTTGCTGAGTTAGGGCCTTATTCAGATATTGGGGGACGTGTTACTCCATCTCAACGGTGACGGATATCCTATTCGCCCAAATCTAAATCTCATAGGATATAATGGCATTTATATTTTGGAGGAGGGAATACCTGTCAGCGTTGTGATGCAGCAACTCATCCACCAATATCTAAATCAGGCCCTTTGTTTTTTTAGGACTCTGAAATATACCACAGATATCCAGTGCTTAATGTCTTGTGATCACTCCCTAAAACATGGTAAAATTGGCTTACACCATATTGGCATATTTAATTTACTTGTAAGACCCTTGTAGAGTGGTATACCAAATACTTAAAGCCTGTATATTAAATGCTACTAGAGGGCTTGTAGCACTTGCTGCGCCACCCACTTAAGTACCCCTTTAAAACATGTCCCAGACCTGCCATTGCTGCCTGAATGCAGTTTTAAACTAACAATTCTAAAATAACTCCTTTTCCAATCCTTAAAGTCCCCTTTTATTACATATAGTTCACTCCTATGGTAGACCCTCGGTAGCCCCTAGGGCAGGGGGCATTATAAATAAAAGGTTGGCGATGTACTTTTATATCTTACACGTCCTGGTAGTGAAAAATGCTTGAATTTGTTTTTCACTACCAGGACATCACTGGTGGAATGGGCGGGTGGGGAGACTGAGCTCGGCACAGTCCCACTTGCAACTGAATAGGCTGTGCTCTGTCTTCACACAAAGGACTTGTCAACCCTGCATTGTTGATGCAGTTATCTTGGAGCCAGGCCAGGGGAATCAGGAAACTTTGAAGCACTTCAAAGAGAATTCTCTGGTAACTTCTCCAATTTGAAAGATGTCACAGGTACAAAACAAAATATAGGACCCCTGCCACAATGAAGGCATCCCCAGCTTAAATCTGAAGGACTCATCTCTTACGCAAAATCCCAGTATTTTGTCTGGAACAGAAAAAAGCTCCTTTTCTTTTATGTGTGAACCTCACCCGCTCATGCTTCATCATTAGGTCCACCCCAGTCCCTAAAAGCCAGGGTGGGATCAACCATACCTCATGGAGCACTTTTGATATCATTCTTACTGCAGAAAACATAAGAGATACAAATATCTCACGCTGGCCAAGGTGTCCCTTTATTAGGAGTCAGCATGAGTATGGGTTAAAAGCTCCATAGAAGGGATTTCTATGATATTATGGTTCTAACGCCGTCCCTTATACCAGCAACATGTTTCAGCCCCTATCTTATGCCCTACACAATCCATGGCTTTCGTTAGGATGTCTGTTTGTTATGTTGCCACTGTGTCAAAGCACAGTCACTTTGAGTCAAACAACAAACGACTCATGCAATTCTAATACTTGCATGTAAAGGGACTCTAGCAACTCACCTTGTTTTCTGAATACAGGGCCATGGCACCTGAAACAAAATACAAACAGAGAGGTACACAAAACAGACTTCCTGTCACATGATTTTCACATAATCTGGAGCCACCTTTAGGAGAATGAGAGCAGCAGCACATATATTAGTCCTCAATGAGGTACGTGAATAATCACTCTTATGTGCAATGTCTCAACACACAATAATACAGGAGTGTATAATCAAACTTCATCATAGAGTCCCATGTGCAAACTATGCCCACAGCACAAAACGTGTCACAATAGGACCCTCAGACCTACACTTCAGTTCACTTTCCTGACCTGCAGAATGACTCTCAGAACTCAGAGGACTGGCTGCTGCTGGGGCCTGCTGTGTACTCCACAAGACTGCTTTGTTTCCAGCACTTGGAAGAACTGCTTTACTGCCTGAAGTCTTTGAACCCTCATAGGCCTTCCCTGCTGACTGAGCCCTCTTCCACTGCTTGGACCCAGGGCTACCAGAGTGACTCCTGATCAGAGCCTCAGTGACAGAAAAGGCTCCCACCATCTTGAACCCATATCTGGATCCAGCCTGAGTGAGCCCTAACTCCTTAAGTGATGCCCCTCCAGCGCTGGACCCTCAGTGGTGCTAAAAGTGCCTGGATAGCCACAATCCAAAACTTGGGACATGAGAAAAGACTGGGACCAACCTGCTTGTCTATCCTCCAAGGTACATTGATGGTCGGCCTCAATGAATCAGTACTTCTAGAGGGCGGCTTATCACCCATAGGGCCTCAAGGCACTGTGGTGGGCAAGCTGATGATTGGAAGGGCCAGGTCTTCAGATCCTTCCTGAATTGCTTCAGTGATGCATCCTGTCTGAGTTTGAGAGGGAGTGTGTTCCATGTCCAGGCTGCGAGGTAGGAGAAGGATCTGCCTCCAGCTTTGCTTTTCTTGATTCTGGGGATAGCAGAGAGGGCGAGGTGGGAGGATCAGATTTGCCTGGCGGCAGTGTAGAAAGTCAGGCAGTGGTTGAGGTAGTCTGATCCAATGTTGTGAAGTGCCTTATAGGAGTGAGTCAGTATCTTGAAGGCCATGTGTTTGTCAACCGAGAGCCAGTGGATGTCTCTGAGGTGGGTGGAGATGTGGTTGTGGCGGGGATGTCCAGGATGAATCTAGCTTTGCGTTATGGATTCTCTGTTGTCTTGCTTGTAGCTTCTTTGTGATGCCAGCGTAGAGAGTGTCGCATAGTCCAATTAGCTGCTGACCAGGGTGTGGGTGACTATTCTAGTCTCAGTAGGAATCAATTTGAAAATCTTTCAAAGGAGCTGCAAGGTGTGGAAGCAGGCTGGAGAGACGGCGTTCACTTTACAGGTCATGGAAAGCGTTGAGTCCAGGATGATGCCCAGGTTGCATGAGCGGTCAGTGGGGGTGTTTCCCAGGGGGGCTGGCCACCTGGGGTCATCCCAGGCAGAGGGGGTGGAGCAGATGACGAGGATCTCTGTCTTGTCAGATTTGAGCCTGAGGCAGCTGGCTTCCATCTAGGTGATAACTTCTCTCATGCTGTTGTAGAAATTTCTCATTAGTCAGGGAGAGGATCAGCTGGGTGTCATCGGCATAGACAATGTTTAGTCCGTGCTGTCTGCCAATCTTAGTGAGTGGGGCCATGTAGACGTTGAAGAAGGTTGGGCTTAGTGAGGATCCTTGGGGTACTCTGCAGCATGGTGGGCTTATGACATTGGCGGTCTGGTGACTGCCACGCCGGCAATGGCGGTAGTACCGCCGGCCTGCCAACTTATGACCATGGCAGCGATCCCTCTCATAGACAGCCAATGTACCACCCCAACCACCAGTGCGGTACGACCATTGAACACAGTGGTAGCAATCTCCAGGCAGGCGGAAGCAGGGATCCTCCCACCATATTACGACATTGCACATCTCCAGGATTTCCGGGACGGTAGCAATGCCACCAAAAGCCTGGCGGAAACACATCATATAAAAGGAGACACTCACCTCCAGGGACACAGAGGAGTCCGCGTCCACCATGGAACCAGAACTGGAAGCCTTCCCAATGCTGTACCACGCCATGGCCGTCCAGGAGCACCAATGGCTATGAAGACGATGACGGTGAGTACAGCTGCCTAGCACACTAGGGAGGGAGGGAGGGGAGAGTGACACACACACGCACAAGACATACCATACACACACATCACACACACAGAACTATCTGTAGATTAAATCGACAGTAACAGAACACAGTAGCAAAGAAAGCTAGGACACATACCTCTGTTCCAACCACTGTAATCACATAACCAAATAAAACAAATATACATATTTACAGGCAGGGCCATTGGCCAGTCCAAAGTCTGAAAATGCCCACAGGGCAACGTCCAAGGCCCAACTTGACTCTTGACATTGGGACTCCACTGTGCAGGGGCATCATGTCAGAAATAGGCAGGCACCTCAGGGGGCAGAGGGTGGGGGCGGTAGGGGAGCTTCTTTTGGGGAGGGAGGTCCTTGGGCTTGGGTTTGGGAGGGGGCGGGTCTTTACCTTTCCATTTTGGTGGCGGAGGAGTGGGCTAGGGGCGGGGGGCTGGAGTGCCACTCTTGGGCTCCTTAGTTGCAGCTGAAGTTTTAGGGTGAGGAACAGGGCTGGGGGAGGGACTTTTCTCTTACAGGCAGGATGGGGGAGGGAAGAGGTCAAGGAGGGAAAGGAAAAGCTTCTTAGGACCAATTGGGCAGGTGTGGGAGGAGGAATGGGAGTGGAGGAAGAGGGAGTGGTTGTAGAAGGAGGAGGTGTGCTTGACTTGGGTGCAGGTGCATGGACAGTGTGCGTGTGTGAGGTCGATGGCTGTTGGGGGTCCGAGTGGAGCATTTGTGTGTCTTTGGTGGGGGGGCAGACAGGGTGGGGGAGGTCAAACAGGACGTCTGGATGGATGTTGTGGTGGTGTCTACAAGTGAGGTGGGTGTGCTGCATAAGGTGGTGATGGTGGTTGTGGTGACTGCGCATGTGATGTGTGGGGTGCATGTCTGCAGGTCTGCTGTTGGAGTGACTGTGGGCAAGGCTGTGCAGGAGGCTGGATCTGGGACTATTGATGCTGCGCATGCAGGTGTGAGTGCTGATGTGACTGTGAGGGAGGAGGGGGGGACAGTGAAGGCAGTGGCCTGATGTTGTGTGTGCATCTGTGTGTTTGCTGTGTGTGTGCTTGTGGACTGAAGTCTGCTGCCTGCGTTTGTCTGTTCGAGTCCTGTCTGTTGTTTTGGGTGCATGATTGTCAGAAAGTGTGCGTGGGATGGGTTTGGGGAGAGGAGATTTGGACTGGGAAGAGGTAGTTGGGGGGGGGGAGGAAGAAACAGGGATACTGGCTGCCATCAGAGAGGAGGCCATAGCCTGAAACGATCTCTGTAGGGCTGCCAAGTCACTGTGAATGCCCTCCAGGAAGGCATTGCATTGTTGCAACTGGGATGCCAGCCCCTGGATGGCATTCACTATGGTTGACTGCCCACAGAGATGGATCTCAGGAGGTCAATAGCCTCCTCACTGAGGGCAGCAGGGCTGACTGGGGCAGGCCCTGAGGTGCCTGGGATGAAGGAGATGCCCACTCTCTTGTGTGAGCAGGCACGGGCAACTGGGTGGGGGGCTACTGGGAGGGCAGTGCTGGTATGGGGTGGCGAATGATCCTGTAGATTGGGTGGTCCCAGAGGGGTCCACCACCACCAGGGAGCTCCAATCAGAGGAGGAATCAGAGTCAGTTGTACCAGCTCCTGTCCCCCCCCCATGGTGCTCCCCTCGCCCTCCGTCCCACTGGTCCCCTCAGGGTCAGTGGACTCTGCCTCCTGGGTTCTGTGGGCTGCAGCTCCCTCACTCGCCGGTTCCTCTGCTCCTTCGTCAGATGATGCTAATGCGCACATAGACAGGATGACAAAAGGAGAGAAGGGGGAGAAAGAATGGGAGCACAGGGTTAATCACAGCACATCACTATCACTCACTGGGACTAAGAATGGGTAATATGGACTACACTGGCATACCATTGGCTAGGTACCACAGCAAGTAGGACCCAAACACTGCCATCTGCACACCTACTGGACCAACTAAGCCCTGGCTGCCATGGAAAGCCTGATACCTACCAATTACAAATATGCATAACACCCAAAATACCTAAGCTGGATCAGGCAGCAATGTCTAAACAGGCATACTGGGGTATCCACTGACTAGAACCCTGCACCCATATCCAATGCCAGGCAACAAATGATGAATGTCACACACACTGTACTCACCCCCTTGTGGCTGCTGTGCTGCCCTCAAGCGCCCATCCAGTTCTGGGTAGACCACCGCCAGTATGTGGGCCAATAGGGGGGTAAGGCTCCGATGGGCACCCCTCCGTTGGGAGGCAGTCCCCAGCTGGGCCTCTGTGGTTTTCCGGGCCCAGCATCTGAGGTCATCCCACTGTTTCCTGCAGTGGGTGCTCCGCCGGCTACAGACCCCCAGACTCTGCATGTCCTTGGCAATGTCACGCCACAACCCTTTCTTCTGATGGGTGCTGACCTGCAGAGGAAACACAGACAGAGAGACACCATGAACCATACAATCCAGCCTCTCACACATATTGCCTACATACTGCATTTATCCCTAATCAAGCACACGCATGACCCGTACCTCTTCATTCACACTGCCTCCAGCCATACCCCCCAATGACACACTGCCAGCACACACACACACATCTACATGCAGTCATGTCGCATGCAACATACCCATGATGTACTCACATGTTGGTTTGGAGGCCATACAACTGCCCATACAGGGGTAAAACCCCATCCACAAGCCTCTCCAATTCCTCCGACCTGAAGCCTGGGGTCCTTTCGCCTGTAGCACGGGTCATGGCAGGTACCAGACACAGGTCACAGCAGCACACGCAGTGTAGATGTGGTCCAGTGGAAAGTCAGGAATCAAGTGAAGTAGTAGGAAGAAAATGGCAGTCACGTCCGCAGCGGTGAACACCATCAACGCCGGTGTTGATCATCACTGATTCCTGTACTCCATAGAGCCCCATGTTAGCCAATAAGGAATTGCACAGTGGTGCAGACCGCCTTCCACCATGACGCCTAATGCTGGCGGAGTGAGGTCACTTCCACCTGTCCCTGCACACAGGACAGGCGGTTGCCATTTCCTACTGCTAGTACACATGTATTGATTTAAAAGTGTGTCATTGGTGTCGACGGTACACACCTAGACAATTCTAGTGTCCAACATACATACATGCTCTAGGGGCCATATTTATACTTTTTGACGCAAAACTCCGCTAACGCAGTTTTGCGTCAAAAAAATTAGCGCCGGCTAACGCCATTCTGAAGCACCATGCGGGCGCCGTATTTATTCAATGACGTTAGCCGCCGGCGCTGCCTGGTGTGCGTGAAAAAAAATGACGCACACCAGGCAGCGCCGGCGTAGGGGAATATGGAGCTTGGGCGCCAAAAAATGGGGCAAGTCAGGCTGAGGCAAAATTATTGCCTCAACCCAATTTGCGCCATTTATTTCGACTCCCAACCCCCATTGACATGACTCCTGTCTTAGCAAAGACAGGAGTCATGCCCCCTTGCCCAATGGCCATGCCCAGGGGACTTCTGTCCCCTGGGCATGGTCATTGGGCATAGTGGCATGTAGGGGGGCACAAATCAGGCCCCCCATGCCACAATTTTTTTTAAAAAAAATACTTACCTGAACTTACCTTAATGTCCCTGGGATGGGTCCCTCCATCCTTGGGTGTCCTCCTGGGGTGGGCAAGGGTGACAGAGGGGGTCCCTGGGGGCATGGGAGGGCACCTCTGGGCTCCTTCCGAGCCCACAGGTCCCTTAACGCCTGCCCTGACCAGGCGCTAAAAAACAGCACAAAAACGGCTGGACGTCATTTTTTTGGACCCGCCCACTCCCGGGCGTGAATTTTGCCCGGGAGTGTAAATACGGCGCACATGCCTCGGAGTCACTTTTTTAGACGGGAACGCCTACCTTGCATATCATTAACGCAAAGTAGGTGTCCACGCTAAAAAATGACGCAAACTCCATGGACTTTGGCGCTAGACGCGTCTAACGCCAAAGTATAAATATGGAGTTAGTTTTGCGTCGGAATTGCGTCAAAAAAAACGACGCAAATCCGGCGCAAACAGAGTATAAATATGCCCCTAGGTACTCTGATGTAAGTGTCCATAGTTCCTATTGTCACTCCCTTCTTACTTTTTGGTCACTTAGGTACCAACCACTGTGGAGGAATAGGAGGAGGAGGCAAGCACCTGTGTGCAGACCCCTTGTGGACTTGGCTACACTGGAGGACAGGCAAATCATACTCACCTATCATCTGGACAGGACCACAATCTCAGAGCTGTGTGCACAATTGGAGCCTGATCTGCTACCTGCTATCTGTTGCACCACAATAATACCCCCTCTTGTGCAGGTACTATCAGTGCTCCATTTCCTGGCAACAGGCTCTTTCCAGGTGACAGTGGGCTTGGCTGCAGCAATGTCACAGCCAATGTTCTCAATTGTGCTTGCAAGGGTTTTGGGTGCCTTGCCCAAACACATGTACAGCTACATCGCATTACCCCCGGTTGATGATTTGCCCACTGTGAAGGCTGGATTCTATGCAAAGGGTCACATACCACATGTGATTGGGGCCATTGCCTTAGTCTCCCCCAGGGCCAATGAACAGGTGTGCAGGAATAGGAATAGTTTCCACTTACTCAATGACCAGATGGTATGCCTTGATGACCAGTACATCCCCCACGTCACTGCCAAGTATCCTGGGTTGGTGCATGATGCCTTTGTCCTGAGGAATAGCAGCATACCACAGCTGATGGCATGACTACAGAGGCACAGAGTGTGGCTTATAGGTGAGCCTGAGTCCCCACCCAATGTATGTCAGTGTATGCCTTCAGGAGTCAAACTGCCTGCCATTGTGCAAGGCTAATGTGTGTCCCTCACTTCTTCCAGGTGACTACGGCTACCCAAAGCTGTCCTGGCTCATGACCCCTGTTAGGAATCCGAGAATAGGGGCTGAGAATAGGTACAATGATGCTCATGGGCATACCAGGAGGATTGGTGAACGGACCTTTGGTCTCCTGAAGGCCAGGTTCAGGTGCCTCCATCTGTCAAGTGGATCCCTATGGTTCTTCCCTGAGAAGGTCTGCAAGATTGTTGTGGCAGCATGCATGCTGCACAGTTTGGCCCTCAGAACACATTTGCCCTATGTGCAGGTGGAGGGGGGTGACAATGCACCTGTGGCAGCAGTGGACACTGCGGACAGTGAGGAGGAGGAAGAAGAGGAGTATGTAGACAACAGGACACATATCATACTGCAGTACTTCTAATGGCACTCAGGTAAGACTGTTGAACTATACATTTCTACATTTAAGTGTTGTGCATTATGGTTGTCGCATAATGCCACTCACTACCTTTGCATCCCAACTGACTGTCACCTATGCCTTCCCTTATTGCAGATGTTGATGTGATTACAACAATGTTATGCTGTGATGTGTACAGACTGCTGAGACACATATGTAGGATGGATCAACACATTACAGAACATTTGCACAGGATCATGTGGTTAAACACAGTTCAATACATTGTACATTTCCTTCAGATAAAGCACTATTACTCAGGTTGTGTCCAAGGGTGTTTATCAATTAGGTATACAATGCAAAGTGCAATAGAATGGGATGACGGTTGGGAAAAGTGCAGGGTAGTGGCCCAGTCTGTTTACAGCACAGGTCTAGTGTCCAAGGGGCAATAGGAAGAGGAGCAATGGCAAATCAAAGTGGACATGGTGACACAGTGGAACACAAGGGGGACATTTTGGAAGGGCTCATTTCCTGGCGGTGGTCTTGACCTTGACAACTGTCTCTAGGGTCGCAGGGAATGTTTGTGGGTGGTTCACTTTCTGCAGGGGGGAGGGGTGCTGATGGCCTGTGGGTCCTGTTGAAGGGCCTCCTGTCCACTAGCTGTAGCAGATGTGGAGGGCTGGTCAGTACAGTGGCTAGTGGTAGGGGCCCACTGGTGTGCTGTGTACTCCTGCATGATGTTGGGCATGTCACACAGCACACCTTCAATGGAAGCCATGGTAGTATTCAAGGCCTGCAATTGTTGCATGACCTCCTGGTGGTGTTTCCTCTGCAGCCACTGGTTCTCCTGCGTGATGTTGAGCACATGACCCATCCTGTCCTGGGATTGTTGGTTTGCCACCAGGACATTTGTGAGTGCCTCCTAAGTAGTGGGTTCCCTGGGCCTATCCTCCCCCTGGCCCACAGATGTCCTCCGACTGTCCCTGATACCCATGTGCCTGTGTCCCCTGAACGGTGTGCCCACTGACACTGTCGCATAGGCTGAATCACTGCGGTGTGGGAGACTGAGTCTGACCCACTACAGGCGACACCTATCGTTCCAATCCGGGTTTTGCTCCGGCTAACTAACAGTGCCTCATCTCTACCCAAGGGCAGGGATGATTGAGCAGCTGAGCGCATGACATAAGTGATTTCTCAGGGAAACAGTGGTCACTGAGGTCTCATCCGTTTCTCTCAGTTACATTAGTCTCACATACACAATGAAAAACAGAGGCAGTATATGTTTCAATAATGTTTAATGAAGTGACTGCATCTTAGATAGCAAAGCATGGGCTGCAATAACAAGGACGATACAGCATGATAAGATTAAAATTGTGACACGGAGAGTAAAGCATAGAAATAATGCTTCCATATTGTCACTAGAGTCAATAGACTAATTCCTACCTAGGCTATAATAGAGCACAGCTTGTTAAGCTCTAATTCTGCCCTTCAGGTTCCCCTGGGAAGACATCATCCCCATACCTGAGCAAAGGCCTGAAGTCTGCATAAGCAGCTGTAGCGAAGCGTTCAGGAATCAGCATACAGTCGTGGCTCACTGGCTGGAATCTCCCTCTAAAGTGTAAGGGACAGGGAAGTGTTTATATAATAAAACAGCTGATGTTCTGAGAAAATGTCCCTACGTAAGGATGTGTGTTTTTCTATGAATGTAAGAGACAAAACCTGTGGCACGTTCACCGGCAACCTATCTTACTGCAGCCTTGAAAGAAACACAGAGTGAGCAAAAATGTCTTGTTTGAGAACGTGGTGTTGGCCTAGGCAAAAACAGCTAGATAGAGAGAAATAAAACCAGACCGAAAAGTGGCTATTGTAAGAATAATAAAATGAAGCTGAATAAAATATATCTAGGTTAAAGTGCACAGCGGCAGGCCTAGTATGCTAAAATAACATGCATGAAGCTATAACTAAAATGGCTACACAACAACACCAGGACCCTCATTGTCTTGCCTGTGTGGTGTGGACTCGGATCCCTGTACAGGTGGGCACACTACTGTTTGACATGTCCTGGGGTCAGAGGTCTGGGGGCGTTGGCTGGCCTCAGTTAGATTCTAAGGGGGTAGGTTCTGTGGTGGACTGGCTGTGGGATGGGGTAGTCAACTGACCAGTGGTCCCTGATGAGCCACAGAGGTCATCCAGATCTAGACCTCCTGTGTTGCTGTAATCACTGGGGGCATCTTCTGGTGGGGACTGGGTAGCCGTGGCACGTCCTCAACGCTGACATTGGCTGGGGCACCTGTGGGGATATAAGTGATGTGTTAAGGTACTTGTCTGTGACATATTCCGCATTCCTAGACAAAGTTGTTGTCCTCCAACCGTTGGTAGTGCGTGGTGATGGAATGTGGGATTGTTAGATCTACATGCTGTTCATGCATTGGTGGTAGGTGTGCATGCAGAGCTGGAAGGGATGTGCATGCAGTGGGTATGGCATGCAGGGCTTGGCGTTTAGGTTTAGTAATTGGGGTGGTGCACTGTGTGAGATAGATTGGGGTGAAGGGAGTTAGGGTGAGGGGTCGAGATGGCATGCAGGTATGGGGGGGTGATAGGTTGTAAATGATGTCTCACCAATGTCCAGTTCCCTGGCTACTCCAGTGAGTTCTGCAGGATGCAGTATTTTCCAAGACTTGCTCCTCCCATGCTGTCAGCTGTGTGGGGGTAGAGGTGGGAGTCCACTGCCAGTCCTCCTGATGGCGAGCTGGTGCCTTGCTGCAATGGAACACACCTTCCCCCGTAGGTTGTTCAACCTCTTCCGAATGGCGTCCGTTGTGCGAGGATGTAGTCCCACAACATTCACCCCAACCACAATTCTCCACCATAGCTCCATCTTCCTGGCAATGTAGATCTGCTGTACCTGTGCTCCCAACAGCTGTGGCTCTACCCTGACTAATTCCTCCACCATGACCCGCAACCTCATCAGTGAACGGGGGTGCCTTTGTGGGGACATGGAGTTGGTGGTGTGTATGTTGTGCAGAGGGTGATGTGTGATGTGGTGGGGTGTGTGGTGCGTGATGGATGAATCGGTAGTTGTGGTATGTGTGTGCAGTTCTCTCATGGATTGACATGACAAGGTGTAGCAATCTTCTTGTGTTTGCAAAGGTTTGTGGGTGATGTGGGGGTGTTTTATAGTGCTTTTGGTGGGTGTGTGGTGGGTGTGTATTTTTTGTCAGGTGTGGGTTTTTGGTTCTGAACAATGTTGGCTTGTTTTCTTTTTGGGTGGGCATATCCACCGTGGTGGTGTGCACCAACAATGGTTTACCGCCATTGACTGTCCGCTGTGGTGATTTGTGGGTCATTATTTGGAGGGTGTTGTTTTGGTGGCATAGCGGTATGGATGGTAGTTCTGACAGTTCATCACGTTCAGTGAGTGTGGAGGACATATGGTTGTGGCTCGTTTCTGTTGGTTTTGTGTGTATGTTTTATAATCTGGCGGACGGATGTTCGCCTCCGCAAGGCTATGTCGGCGGCAGTCACCGCAGCAGTATTCGGTATTTTCCGCCAATGTCATAATGAGGCCAGTGTTTCTTTGGGCGCCGCAGTGTACGGTGGGAGTGTAGGAAAGTACCATCTTGCCTGTCATGTTACCCCCATATTTCACTGTATATATGTTGTTTTAGTCTATGTGTCACTGGGACCCTGCCAGGCAGGGCCCCAGTGCTCATAAGTATGTGCCTGTATGTGTTCCCTGTTTGATGGCTAACTGTCTCACTGAGGCTCTGCTAACCAGAACCTCAGTGGTTATGCTCTCTCTGCTTTCCAAATTTGTCACTAACAGGCTAGTGACTAAATTTACCAATTCACATTGGCATACTGGTACACCCATATAATTCCCTAGTATATGGTACTGAGGTACCCAGGGTATGGGGGTTCCAGGAGATCCCTATAGGCTGCAGCATTTCTTTTGCCACCCATAGGGAGCTCTGACAATTTTTACACAGGCCTGCCACTGCAGCCTGCGTGAAATAACGTCCACGTTATTTCACAGCCATTTACCACTGCACTTAAGTAACTTATAAGTCACCTATATGTCTAACCTTCACCTGGTGAAGGTTGGGTGCAAAGTTACTTAGTGTGTGGGCACCCTGGCACTAGCCAAAGTGCCCCCACATCGTTCAGGGCAAATTCCACGGACTTTGTGAGTGCGGGGACACCATTACACGTGCGCACTGCAGATAGGTCACTACCTTTGTACAGCGTCACAATGGTAACTTCGAACATGGCCATGTAACATGTCTAAGATCATGGAATTGTCACCCCAATGCCATTCTGCCATTCTGGCATTGGGGGGACAATTCCATGATCCCCCGGGTCTCTAGCATAGTACCCGGGTACTGCCAAACTGCCTTTCCGGGGTCTCCATTGCAGCTGCTGCTGCTGCCAACCCCTCAGACAGGTTTCTGCCCTCCTGGGGTCCAGGCAGCCCTGGCCCAGGAAGGCAGAACAAAGGATTTCCTCTGAGAGAGGGTTTTACACCCTCTCCCTTTGGAAATAGGTGTGAAGGCTGGGGAGGAGTAGCCTCCCCCAGCCTCTGGAAATGCTTTGATGGGCACAGATGGTGCCCATCTCTGCATAAGCCAGTCTACACCGGTTTAGGGATCCCCCAGCCCTGCTCTGGCGTGAAACTGGACAAAGGAAAGGGGAGTGACCACTCCCCTGACCTGCACCTCCCAGGGGAGGTGCCCAGAGCTCCTCCAGTGTGTCCCAGACCTCTGCCATCTTGGAAACACAGGTGTTTGTGGCACACTGGACTGCTCTGAGTGGCCAGTGTCAGCAGGTGACGTCAGACTGGTGAAGTTGGATTTAATATTACTATTTTTAAAATGACACTTTTAGAAAGTGATCATTTCTCTGCACTTCAATCCTTTTGTGCCATACAATCCACATCTGGCTGGGTTACTTGACAGCTCCCTTGTGCATTTCACTCAGACAACCCCAAACGCAGGATGCTCAGTCACACCTGCACACATCTGTCTACTGAATGGGTCTTGCTGGGCTGGCAGGGTTGAGGGCCTGACACTTACATCTCAAAGGACAGTGGCCTGCCCTCACACAATTGACTACCAAACCCCCTACTGGGTCCCTGGCAGACAGTATGGAACTGAAAGGGGACCTTGTGCACTTCTAAAGCACTCTTTGAAGTCTCCCCCACTTCAAAGGCACATTTGGGTATTTAAACAGGGCCTCTGACCCTACCAACTCAGACACTTCTGGACAAGATACCACTGGTGAAGAAACTCTGAACCGGAGCTGCTACCTGCCAAGAGGGAACTGCCTGGCTGCCCAAAGGACTCACCTGACTGCTTTTCTTCATAGGACTGTTGCCCTGCTGTTGCCCTGCTGCCTTGGTGCCCTCTGGCTCTGCTGAGAAGTGCTCTCCAACGGCTTGGGTAGAGCTGCCTCCTGTTCCTTGAAGACTCAGGACCAAAAAGACTTCATCCTGCAAAGAACTCCTGGTGCAACGAAAATTCGACACACACCCTGCCAGAAACGACACACAGCCTGCATCACAGTGAGAAAATCACCGCACGCCGAACCGGAATGCCACAGCCCGATGTCCCGAGAGAAGATCAACGCAGCAGCAGCGTTGTGACCGGAACTTTGACGCTAGGGCCACTGGATTGACACATAGCGAAGCCGGAATGATGCACCCTGACTTTCTGCGAGAAGAATCGACACAGCATCTGCTGTGCTACAGAACTTTCCCCACATCGCCCACCGGATCGACGCAGCTCCTGTAACTTCATCCTGCACCCCCAGGATTTCTCTGCATCGTCCCCGGGGCGTCCAACGCAAGGCCCTCACTGCGTGGAAAAATATTGACGCATTGTCTGTGTGTGCCCAGAGAAACCAATGCACACCTCCCCATTTTCCACGCATCTCCTCCTCAGCGGCCCCTTGCGGATAATTCAGATGCAAACCAGGTACTTTGTGCTTGCAAGAGACACTTTTTGCTTTTTAAGAACTTAAGACTCTTTATCATTCTCTAAAGTGATATTTCAACGTGTACTCATCAAATCTTGATCGTTTTGACCTGCATTTAACCAGATAAATATTCCATATTTTTCTAAACACTTTGGGCCTGATTCTAACTTTGGAGGACGGTGTTAAACCGTCCCAAAAGTGGCGGATATACCACCTACCGTATTACGAGTTCCATAGGATATAATGGACTCGTAATACGGTAGGTGGTATATCCGCCACTTTTGGGACGGTTTAACACCGTCCTCCAAAGTTAGAATCAGGCCCTTTGTGGTGCATTTGTGTGGTGTTATACTGTGTTATTGCTTGATTTATTGCACAAATACTTTACACATTGGCTTCTAAGTTAAGCCTGACTGCTCAGTGCCAAGCTACCAGAGGGTGGGCACAGGATAATTTGGATTGTGTGTGACTTACCCTGGCTAGTGAGGGTCCTTGCTTGGCCAGGGAGTAACCTGACTGCGAACCAAAGACCCCATTCAGCGTAGTACGCCATTTTATCACCAGAGGAGATGGAGGAGTTCCAAATTGGGGGGAATAACCCTTGCATGATAAAGCAGGAGACCAATTCCTAATCATCAAAAAGAGTAAAAACTCTCCACACAACCCAAATCAGAGTGGAGGGAGCCCATGCACATAAAATTCCCCTAAGGCAGAGCCTTTAATTGTTTATGCACTCCGCCGGGCGTTCAGGGGTTTTTTGACACTCAGAAACACGACACGCTGCAAACGAAATGAAGCTCCGTGTTAAAAAGAGCCTCGGAGATTGTTTCGCGCGTGTAGAAATAGAGAGAGGACTAGCCTCTCAGTCCAGCGCTCGCCTGGCCTCAAATAGGCCAGCTACATCATCTGAGAATACGGAGCGCCCTGTGGGTGAGCTCCGATAACAATATTATTAGACAACACGCGATCACAACGCCAATCCGAGGGTTTAGAAACCTCGTGACAGGAAAGGTGTACAATAGCGTGCAGAGAGTGAATAAAGTGAGGAACAAGTCCTTAACGATGCGCCGTTCCGACCCCGCTCCCGCTCCTCGATCATACATGGAAATCAATAACGAACGTTTGAAATACAGATCATTGGGACAGTGAAATGAGTACTTATCTCTGACTGCGAGCAGTAAAGAAAGAGGAAGGACTAAGGAGACAAAGACATTTATATGGAGAGAATGGCTGGGATTGGGCATGTTATGGACTACTGGAAATGTTGGGATACATAGTTTTTTTAATGTTTTAACTCTGATTGGCTGCTATGAGTTCTCAGTAAAGAAAGAGAAAGCATATTCCGAAGCCTCCGGTCCTGACATAGAATTTATTTTTGCTTGTAACAATCCAGTTTCTTCCCAGGGTATACAACGGACTTGTCACAGCCCCATGTGAATCTAAATGTCAGTTGAAAAATGTATTTCCACAAGCCTAAATGTTCCGGAACCAAGGTCACTTAACTACAAGTCTCTGTATAATTGAACAAAGAGCCTATTACTACTTGCAAAGCATTTCATGAGAACAGAACCTAGAGGAAAATTTCATGTTAGAGACAACAATGATTCATCTCTTTTACATGTCTGCAAAATAGGAGCTCTGCAGGCCTTGCTAAGCTAACACACAAAATATAATGCATTAATAAATTTGTTAATAAACCGCATAATATGCAAACTTGTAAATTCAGCATTAAAATATATCATAAGAGAGTACATTTCATTATGAATTGCAAACTTGTTAAGGCCTCATTAAATATGACAGAGAAGTACATTTAACTTTAGGTGCACACCTATTTAAACTCATAAATTACACATTAAACATTGAAGAACAAAACCTGTTTAATTACTAGCAATTAATATAGTTTCTAAAATATACTTTGACATTATTTAAATCTTTTTAGCTCATAGTTAAATCTGGTAGGCCAATGGAGACCACCACAAATGAAAACATGAGCACTTTTAAAATACGTGTCAGTGCAGCTTTCTACGTTAAGGTGTTAATCATCAAACCTTCTACTGATGTCTGATGTCTGGATCACTAAAAGCATTACTAAAATTTACGCTCCAACCACAGCCCCCCTCTTTCTAAAGTGTAAATGCTCCCACAATGTGATCTTTTACTGGACATGGTGGGGGGGGTGAGCTGATTTTGAGAGTAATTTCCACTAAGTCCTCAACACCTACTCCCAATTAGGACATAAGTGGCAAAAGATGATACTGATGGCTGAGCCATTCAGTCTTTCAAGACCATTTGAAGACCTCTGCTCTAGATATAGCTAGACTCTCTATACCTTATGTTTCAACAGCAGGCCGCATTCCCTATTCTTCATAGCCTTTTTTTCGAGAGAGATTCAAGTGAAACCAGAAGTTCATCATCCCACAGTCATTTCCCAGGCAGTCAAGAATTGTTCCAAACGTCAGTTTCTTCTCTTACTCAAACCAACTCTCTTGAGAGTGATGGTAACCGATTTCATAAAGGTAATCCAACTATCATTGATGACACTCCCTAGACAAACACACCACAGCTCCACAATACTTTTGACAGAAGTTCTCTCATAGCGTCAGCCCCTCAAGGAGCAAAGCATACCTCTTCTACGCACATCTGTTCTCTCCCAGACTCCTGCCACTTTTGACATTATCTACCCATTAACGTCCACAGTTGTGACACAAGCCTTTTTCTACCCCTCA
The DNA here is from genome assembly GCF_031143425.1 of Pleurodeles waltl. NCBI lineage: Eukaryota > Metazoa > Chordata > Amphibia > Caudata > Salamandridae > Pleurodeles > Pleurodeles waltl. Next base: position 970,183,169 of record NC_090436.1, read on the forward strand.
TTTTGTCATGCACAGTGGGATTAGAATCAAGTGTTGACTTTTTTTGATGAGTATTCCATTCTAGAACTTTCTTAGTTTTCAGTTAAGACGGTTGACTTCGAAAACTGCTTTTCTTGTTGCTATCACTTTGCAAGGCATGTCTGAGAGCTGCAAGTGCTGAGTGTTCGCCCAACTTACAAATTATTCTTTCCAGACAAGTTGATCATACAGACTGAAGCGGCTTTTCGCTCCAAAGCGGTGACCATTTCCATCTGCCGCAAGCTATTACCCTTCCCACTTTTTACTCTCCACTCAACACTCCAAGGAGGAAAAGAGGCTACACTGTCTGCACCTCATAATGGCAGGCAGTTTTTACATCGACCATGCAAGAGATCAGTTTCTTGTGGGATATAAGGTCAGCAAAACAGGGAATGTAGTCCAGAAGATGGCTTTGGCCTGTTGGAGAAGCCTGTGCATCAAGATGTGCTACACCCTTGTGAAGAAGGAACCAGGCAAGGAAATCCGTATCTATTCCATTAGGACAAGGTGTTCTCCTTCAGGTTTGACCTGGGGTAATCCCATATCCGTCGAACTGCAGCATAGGCTTGACATTGCCGAGCATGATTGTCTCAATTCACAGGTGAGAAGGGATTGTCATTTCTCAAACTCTGGGATCCAGGATTTCCTAATCTGACCAATCTTTCAGACACATCACCTGGGGGGCACTGCTTTGGAATCTATTCATCAGCTTAGGAAACTTCAGGTTGAAGTATCTATCAGAAGAAAAGCTTCTTTTACATTTGATAATGTTCTTTCTGCTCGATACGGTCTACCAACAGATTCCTCACTGTCACACATTTTTCTCCATTCTGAAGGATAGTCACTGGATCCAGTAAAAAGGATCCAGTTATATTGCTGCAGTGCGCTACCTCAGTTGATGTGCTCCTCACTTCTGCCTTCTGTCATGGAAAGAAATTGACAGAAAAATGATGTTGATGCACCTGGATGTTGGCTCCAGTGACTACATCAGGGCAGAAATAGAGTCAAGCACCCCTTACCAGTACGGAAGAGCTATGAATGTTTACGCATCATGTCTGGCTCCAGGGGATAGTCAACAGGTGAGGAACTGGGAGATAGAGTATCTACCAGAAAGCTCATTTTGGTAACAAGAAAATTGTATATTGTTTAAAATGAATGTAGCAGTAGCTGTGGGCCATACAGAAATGTCAAGTAGTTCTGTTGCATTTTAAAGAAAGCCTATGTTCCCTTATGTCTTTACTTTGAAAAAATGACAAAAGTTGTAAAACATATACAAAATGCCAGCATTTGTGTTGCATCTTTAAGCAAAAGCCTATGTACATGTACATCTTTACCTACTGAACAAAATATTCCACAACTCCTAAGCCATATCATTATGATAGCAATGTAAAAAAAGAACCTACCCAGGTGATTAGTCAATAACTATTTCTTTATGGCAGGCTAAGGCACCAAAACTGCACCCACTTCCTAAACAACAGGGCCATACTTAAACTGTTAAAATGTCACTGTGCTAGCAAAGTAAATACATCGAAAGCACACACTGGCTGTCAATTACAAGCAACAGATCTTATCATAGCTGCAATCTAACAAAACAACTACTTAATACCCACTCACCAAAAAATAATGTAATCACAGATGTGACATAGTAACCATCCACAAAATGACATGGCCCGAGTGACGTCCCAATCAAGCAGAGGCACATCATTGAAAACACACAAAAGCCGTTGGCTAAAAAGGGCTGACCCATAGCCCACCCTCTATACTATTTCTTATTTTTCCTTTTTGAAGGCTTGATAATATGAGGTCATAGGACTCTTGGAGCTGGCCATAGCCAGACCTAAATAAATTGGTTCACATTGTTTTTTAAGCTTTGACTTACATGGCAGTTTCGCAACTCATTTGATAGGGTTTACTATACTTTTGAGATGTAAGAGCTTTGCTGCAGCTTTATAGGTAGGTTTTGCCATTTACACAGCTTGTGCTACTGTGGTATAGTCAGGGCCACTGGAACTATTTGACTGCTGAGTTTTTTGCATAATTATAGATTTACTGCATGTGAGAAATTGGGTTGTTGGTTGATTGGGGTGTGAGCCCTGGTCAAGCAGCAACCACAATCTTTGTCAGAGTGAAGCACAAGCCAACTTTAAATTAACCTGTGCTCAACCCTCTGGTAGCTTGGCAGAGAGCAGTCTGGCTTAATATAGAAACAATGTTTAAAGTATTTGTTCAACACTTCAAACAGTAATACAGTGAAAACACCACACAAAAAGGATCCCACACCAAGTTATAAAAGACCAAAACAACAATAATCTAATAATTAGAACCAGAGATATGCAATTTTGAAAATGTTAGGGGAAAATAGCACTAAAATCACAAAGCGCCAACTGTGGCTATTTGATCACATTGGACGGGGATATAGTCACAAGGTCAGGCTCACCGTGATGGACAGCTTCAAGGACCCACTTGGGCTTCCTGAACAAAGTACCTTAAATCCTTGTTTCCAGAGCTCTGCGAGGATTCGCGTCGAAAATGTGTCACACAGCTGAATCATTGTGTCAGTTCCTAAATACGTGAGGCTGTGATGCAAAAGCCTGCATCATTGTGGACAATCCCATCAATGGGACTTGCGATGCGAAGTCCAGTATCGAGGATATGGTGCCCAGTCTGGGAGCCACATCGGTCCCGAGGAGCTGCGATGCGGGGATCGGCCTTGTCGTTGAGGCTGCCGTCTTTGTAGCGAGTTCCACCCATGCAGGTGCAGGGATGCGTCAGTTCTGTTTGGGGTTGCGAATCAGATGAGATGTGCCAGTGCTTCTAGATCCACAGAGGCTGGGAGAGCGCCTTAAGCCCACTTCCAAGGGTCCAGGACTGGGGTGGCATCACTTGGCAGGGTAGACTCAGAGATGGCTGAGTCCAGGTGCAGGTGCAAGGTTGTTGGAAGCCTGCTATGTCTCTGAGACTTCAGATCAGGAGGCCAGCCAACTAGCCCTTGGAGTTACTCTGGGTTCAAGAGATGCAGGTCCAGTCCTTCTCACCCAGGAAAGAAGGCATCAGGTCATCACAGCAGGGCAGCAATCTTTCAGAACAGCAGTCCAGCAGAACGGCAGTCCTTTCAGCAGCACTGCAGTACTACTTCTTGACAAAGTATCTGTAGGAAGGTAGGCTCTTTCTAGCCTTGTTACCCCCACTTTTGGCCTGTTTGTGAGTATATGTCAGGGTGTTTTTACTGTCTCACTGGGATCCTGCTAGCCAGGGCCCAGTGCTCATAGTGGAAGCCCTATGTTGTCAGTATGTTTGATATGTGTCACTGGGATCCTGCTAGCCAGGACCCCAGTACTCATACGTTTGTGGCCTATATTTGTTCCCTGTGTGGTGCCTAACTGTATCACTGAGGCTCTGCTAACCTGACCATGGTGGTAAGCGAAAGGTGGATTGTGACAGAACTGAGTCTGTCACACCGCTGGAGAGGTGGGCCTGACGGCAGGTGCAGGTGGGCTTCTCTCCTCTTGCTCCCTGCTAGCAGAACGCCAGTGGCGACGCGACCACAGAGCCACCGAGATCCCTGATGGCGTATTCCAGCACGGACCCCCCCAGAGAGAGGAGGTGGGAGACTGTCCTGCATGCAGAGAATCATGGGGCTCTGGCCCACGCTGAGGTGCTCGACATTCTGGTTTGAGGTGGGGAGTTTTTTGCTGCCGGGACCCTCTCCGCTTCCTCCTTTACCTGATGGAGATTGAGGATACTCTTCCTGGCCCCCCTGTCTGCAATATTTGGAGGTCTGTTGTGCTGGTAAGGGCCCTGTTGCTCTCTGTGGAACATTGGGCCCAGCACGACCAGCCCTGTTCACCTTGTGGGGGAACTTGTAGTGGAGCAAAGTGCCTGCATTTCACACTGACCGCCTTGGAGGGGTGAGACCTGCAGAGACTCCATTAAGTCTGAGGACACTGGAGAAACCACTCTAACCGGATGGTGAGGAGTCGGGCAGTGGTGACTACCTGAAACAGGTGTTGCCTGCGGCGGAGGCCCACCACCCAGAGACTCGCAACAGCAGAAGCCCTCTGGGGGACACAAGGTGGTTACATAGCGAGATGAGCCTACATTAACAGATTTCGGGGGCTTTTATGGGGACCTCTTAGCAGCCACCATCGATCCCACTTCCTGCAGCCGTGATTGTGTGTGATGGGGGCCTTCGCTGCCCCATGATATCCCCCTCTTGATCACCCCTCTCAACGGCCAGTCCTGGTGGCAGTAACCTGCAACGTGACTGGATCCTGGGGTCTGGAATAGCTCTGCATAGCCAACTTGGTTGAAGACAAAAAAAAAAAAACACCCAACAGACCACCATAGACAGATACACGCCCCTGGGCAGCTGGAAAGCCAGCAATTGCCAGACCCAAATGGCCTTCAGGAGCCACAGGGACCCACAGGCGCTCAAATCCTGGTGGTCATTGAAGCTTCCAGTATAGCAATACAAGCCAAAATTGAGGCAATAGCACTGGATATGAACCCTACTGTACGCAGATGTCCATAAGGTGACTGAAAGGTCTGTCACAACAGAACAACAGGTGGGTGAGCTACAGAGTAAGATGCAGACTAAAAAACTGGAACTGAGGGCCCATGACGCAGAGGGGAAAGCTTGCAGATGTAGGCTTTCCAGAAAAGGCTCAGAGTACCGCACCCGAAAAGTTTTTGGAAGAGTCTATAAGACAACAGCTTCCGGATGCCAGAGTATCCCAGTTCTTTCTGGTGGAGAGGGCGCACCGCTCGCTGGCCCCCCTTGGCAACTCCAGGGGGTGTCCCATGAACTATCATTGCTAAATTACTTAATTATAGGGACCGAGTCTCTATCCTGCAGGGCATACACAAAAATGGAAATCCCAAATACGATAATCATGTAATCAGAATATTCCCAGACTTCACCCGATTAGTCCAACAACAACGTCAAACTTGTGCTGGAGTGTAGGAAACTGGCACTTGTTGCAGTTACCCCTACCCCACTTTGTGCCTGGTATTGATGCTAACAAGACTGAAAGTGTGCTGGGATCCTGCTAACCAGGCCCCAGCACCAGTGTTCTTTCCCTAAAAATGTACCATTGTTTCCACAATTGGAACACCTATGGCACACAGATAAGTCCCTTGTAAAAGGTACCAGTGGTACCAAGGGCCCCGTGACCAGGGAGGGTTCCTAAGGGCTGCAGCATGTGTTGTGCCACCCTAAGGGACCCCTCTCCTAAAACATGCACACTGCCATTGCAAATTGTGTGTGTTGGTGGGGAGAAAAAGGCAAAGTCGACATGGCATCCCCCTCAGGGTGCCATGCCCACAAAACACTGCTTGTGGCATAGGTAAATCACCCGTCTAGCAGGCAGTGTTCACTATACCACAGGTGCGGGCATAGCTGCATGAGCAATATGCCCCTACAGTGTCTAAGGCCCTTCTTAGACATTGTAAGTGCAGTGTGGCCATATTAAGTATATAGTCTGGGAGTTTGTCATTATGAAATCTACAGTTCTATAATGTCTTCACTGAATACTGGGAAGCTTGGTATCAAACTTCTCAGTACAATAAACCCCCACTGATGCCAGTGTGGGTTTATTAAAAAATGCACACAGAGGGCATTGTAGAGGTGCCTCCTGTATTTTACCCAATCCTCTAGTATAGGACTGACTGGTCTGTGCCAGCCTGCCACTAGCATGCGAGTTTCTTACCCCATGGGGTAAGGGCCTTGTGCTCTCTGAGGCCAGAAACAAAGCCTGCTCTGGGTGGAGGTGCTTCACACCTCCTCCCTGCAGAAACTGCAGCAGTGAGCCTCAAAGGCTCAGGCCTCATGTTACAGTGCCCCATTGCACTTCAGCGAGTGGAGATGCCCGCCCCTTGGACAAGCCCCCACTTTTGGCAGGAAACTTAATAAAAACAAATAAAAACACAGAGGAGTGACCAATTCAGCTGGGACCACCTCTAATGTGACCAGAGCTGAAGTGACCCCCTCCCTGCAGAATCCTCCATCTTGGCTTTGAGGACTGGGACCAATAGGGATAGGAATGTGCCCGCCTCCCCAAAGAGAGTGGACCCAATGAGGGTGTAGCCTCCCTCAGGGAGAGTAGCCATTGGGTACTGCCCTCTGACCCCTGTAACGCCCTAAATCTTGTATTTAACTGCTTCCTTGAACCCAACTCACCAGATTCCTGGTGACCTGACAAGAAGAAGAAGGGCCGCTTAGCTGAAACCCCCAGCAGAGAAGGAGGAAGACGACAACTGCTTTGGCCCCAGCCCTACCGGCCTATCTCCTGCTTCAAAGAACCTGCAAAAGACCAGCAACGCATCCAGCGGGACCAGCGACCTCTGTCCAACTACAGAGGACTGCCCTGCACTCAAAAGGACCAAGAACTCCTGAGGACAGCGGCTCTGTCTAAGAAAATCCAACAACCAAGGACTCCCACCTCACTCCGGATGCATGAGTTCTGGCCTCTCTGCACCTGATGCCCACAGCCCGTGTCCAGGTGGTCCACTCAGCAAGAGAGGGTCCCCAGGCGACTGCGAGCAACTGCCCACCCTGGGTTGACCTCTCCACTCCTCCATGAAGACGCCTGCAGAGGGAATCCCGAGGAACCCCCTGACCGCGAAGCTCCGGATGAAGATTTCTGATGCCTAAAGACACACTGCACCTGCAGCCTCCAGGCCTTGGAGAAACTAACGCCTGGTGCAGCTACGTTCAGCAGGCAGCCCTCCTCCCTGTCCGACTGGTGGTGTGCCCAGGACACCCCCCTGTACCTTGCCTGCAGCCTCTGAGTGACCCCCGGTGTCTTCTCATAGAACAGCATTAAATGCCCGAAGTCCTGTTTGCACCCTGCACCTGGCCACCCCTATGCCGCTGAGGGTGTGTGTTTTGTGCCTACTTGTGGCCCTCCAGTGCTCCTTCAACCCCCCCTGGTCTGCTCACCGAGCCGTGGGTACTTACCTGCAGGCAGGCCTGAGTCCGAGTTCCCCCTGTCTCCATAGGAGCCCACGTTAAATTTGCTGATCTTTGACCTCTGCACCCGGCAGCGCCGTGTTTCTGGTGGTGGGTGTTTGGGGTTAGCTGGAACCCCAACCTGTGTACTTCCAAAAACCCGGAGACCGAGACTGTAAGTGTTGTACTTTCCTGTGAAATGATCTAACATTTCTTCCCCCAGGAATGGTTTCTGAAAATTGCAGTGCCCATTTTTAAAATAGATTATTGCCAATAATTCAAAAACTGTATAACTTATCAATTTCAAACAAAGTACTGTAGATACCTGTGTGAAATACAAATATTTTAAGATACTTCCCTGCTACTTGAGTCTTGTGGTTCTAAAAATAAATTGAGAAAATATATTTTTCGTATATGAAAACCATTGGTCTGGAGTTCAGTCATTGAGTGTGTGCTTCTTCTATTGTCTGTATGTGTACAACAAATGCTTTGCACTACCCTCTGATAAGCCTAACTGCTCGACCACACTACCACAAAAGAGAGCATTAGTATTATCTATTTTAGCCTCTGTTAAGCCTCTGAGGAAAACCTGGACTCTGTGCACACTACATCTCATTTTGATATAGTATATACAGAGCCAGCTTCCTACATGGAGTCAAATAGAAAGTCAGGGTGATGAGCCTCCAATACATGCTCCTTTATCCGGCCAAACTTATAGTGCTGTTTGGGGGTTGCTCTCATTTCTTCACGACACCGGAGACATCTGGGACTGGTGTGAGGATTAGGGCAATGGCTGGATTCCCCAAGGCAATAGAGGGAGACTAGGGACAGACCCAGGACAGGACTACAGACCGGACTATTTCCTAGGAAAAGAAGTCTGAGGAGGCAACGCTCACTATCCAGACTGAAGGTTGTGGTTCGGAGAGATGGCACACTCGATCTGAAATGGCAAAGAAAGGAGTGGGAGCAGGCGTAGGCCTTTGTAGACTCAGTCACATAGGCAGACCCGGCAGAGAGTGGATCATACAGGACAGAGGAATCGTTGACACTGGCCACTGCATTGCCCCAAAATTGACATTGTAAGTACAGCACCTTGGCAGACCCCACCAATCCCTTGTATGGAGATATAGCTTGACCTGGAGCCATGCTGAGGGGCCCATTGACAGCCCGGACAGACTCTATAGCCACTGTATCCTTTTCCATGAGGACATACACATTGTGGTGTTGGAGAGGGGTGTGGCTCACCTGCATCACTGTCTGGGCATGGGATAAACTGGCTCTCAATGTTGCTCCTGTGTTTTTTCTAAAATCAAACTATCCAGTATTGATATTGGATGTAGGTTGACTGGGGTTGGACACCTGGGAAGGAGAAATAAAGCACAAAATTTCCTCCATGTAAGGTATCTTGCACTGGAGAAAAGAGAAGGGAAAGAGGATGACATTGGGAGAAATACAGCAAAATCAAAGTCTTCAGAGCTTTCCTGACCTTCAGCAGGTTAGACTCTTCACTTGAGGAAGGCAGTGAGTTCTATTTCATTGCAGGTCTCAAAGAAAAGACATGACCACTTACGGACTTCCCATGAAACCTGGGGACATGAAGAAAAAAGTTGCTCCTAGATCTCAATAAACACCTGGGATACTACCATTTAAGATGTTAACTGTGGCAAAGGTGCCTGGAAGCAACTACAGCTTTTTATGCAAGTAAAAAAGATTTAAACACAGTAGGTTCCTTAACTGGCAACCAGTGTAACATGGCCATTGCTGGATAAATATGATCCCTTACCCTTAAAGCTAGTTCTAACCGGCAGCATTATTTTGCACTATATGCAGTTTACGAACTCCATGTTGAAGCAGATCCAGATATGCCAAGCTGTGATAATAATCTAGTAGTGATGAAATAAAAGCATTCAGAATAGGCATTTTAAGAGAGAGGGAAAATAGGTGAAGAATATGTTTTAGGTTGTGAAGTTGGAAGAAGCAAGAACTGACAACAACATTAATTTGGCTGCCCATCAACTGGGTAAAGTCAAATTTAATGCCCCAAATTTTTACACAGCCAACATAAGTTGCCTTTTGACTCTCCAAAGGAGACCTAAACTGCAATTCCTAACAAGAGGAGGGTCTCAATGGACATAAAATCTCTGTCTTTCCCCCCATTCATGATTGGTTTGTTGGTATGTAACCAGCCAGCTCTCAATCACAGACACAGGGTCATTCAGATGAGAGGCACAACTAATAACATTGCCTGTGATTTACAAGATAGTTTGAATATCATATCTATGCAGGAAAAGTCCAAAATTTAAAGAAATTAGATAGGCCAACAGTAATTAAATAAGCCAATAGATTCATGAAGAGATTGGAAAGATGGAGCAATAGCATAGAACCTTGACGGCGAGGGGAACTCCCAAATTAATCAATCAATCACTCAATCAGAATTTGTATTGTGCAGCACGGTCACCTCTAAGGGTATCTGTGCACTGAGGAAGAGACATCTCAGTCAATAAAGCCAGGTCTTGAGTCTGTTTCTGAAGTCCATCAGGGTTGGTGCTGATCAAAGATGGAGAGGAAGGTTGTTCTAGGTCTTGGCGGTGATATAGGAGAAGGACTGATCCCCACTGCGGCTACGATGGATGCAGGGGGTGGGAGCGAGGGCGAGTGAGGAGGAACGAAGGTGTGTTGCTGGTAGGTAGAAGTTGATTTGGTGGTTGATGTAGGCCGGTCCTTGGTCATGTAGAGCTTTGTAGGCGTAAGTGAGGATCTTGAACTGGCATCTCTTCTTAATGGGGAGCCAGTGGAGGTTTCTGAGGTGGTGGTGATGTGGGCCGCATTCTGAATGGTCTGGTGCCTTCGGAGTAGCTGGGGGGAGATGTCGGCGTAGAAAGCGTTGCCGTAGTCAAAGCAACTGGTGAAGAGGGCCTGGGTGATGGGCTTTCTACTGTTAACCAGGATCCATATGAACATCCTGCGGAGCATGTGGAAGCAGAAGGAGGTGACTGCGTTGAATTTTTGTTTCATGGTCAGGGCCTAAGTTGTGTTCATGGTCTGTGGTCCCAGAAGGAGGTCTTCTTCCCGAAGATCAGTTCCTACACGGAAAACTCTAAAAAACGAATTATTATCATGAGTAAGCACTGGTCCATATTGAGTCGGGATGAGATACTCAAGAAATTCATAGGCAAAAGACCATAAGTGGTATATAGAAGAGGAAACACCCTTAATAATATTCTTAGTCCGAGTTATCTGGCAGATGAGACTGAAAAGAATTGGCTTACTAAGCGAAATTTGGGCTTCTATAAGTGTGGGTCATGCACAGTTTGTAAATGGGCATGGCAACCCAAAAAGGAATTGGAAGATATAAGAGGTAATAAAGTGCCCATAAGATCACACATAGATTGTAATACAAAATATGTTGTCTATATGCTCATATGTACTTGTGATAAAATATATATTGGCAGTATGATTCGTCCCTTGAAAGTTAGGATTTTAGAACACTGGAGGGCGATTAACCAAGAGGATGAACGTTATCCTATAGCATCCCATATAAAAGTATGTAAAGCACAGGGCGTCCATAAAGTATTTAAATTTATCGGTTTTGATCACTGTGAGATAAATCCACGAGGGGGCAATAGAGAGTTGGCCTTACGGAGAAGAGAATCTAAATGGATTATGAGATTGGGAGCAGTGGAACAGGGTTTAAACACAGATTACGAAATGGAATATTTTCTAGGGGACAAATAGCCCAATATAGTAGGGACTAGATCCCACCTTATGGGACACCCACGAATATTTGAGATTTGTCCTAAGAAGTGTAACACACTTATGTAGATATATTCTGTGTGTTTTACAATAATATAACATAGTGAATCATAAGGGACACACTTGCACTGTTCACATTTTAGAAACTCATCAAAGATAATGGCTCATTATATAGATTCAGATAAATTTAGAAAACTTGGAGTTTGGTTAGTTAATGTGTTAATTCGCTCTACTCACATTTTAATTGAGAATAGAGAAGGCGATATTTACAATCAGTTTCTCTCTTTATACTATAGAGAGACGCTATATTGGATCGGGGCATTATAGCCCCAATCTACAATAAAAGGAAAATGTACCGGCTAGGGTACAAGTACAGAAATGTAGTCCGTCGTCGATTCCTACCATCCCGGAAATGGGGATGGTATTCTGTGCAGTCCGTCTTCTCTTTTTACTACTAAGAGAGACGCTAAATATTCGGAGGTCACAGAGCCTCGGTTTAATTATCGGAAGCGTACTCGCTCGTATGAACTAGACCAGCCGGTAAGCACACAATTAAGGGGAACTGTTATATTTAAAGCTTTATACCGTGGGGATGACTAGGTGCAAGAATAAGGATTTATGATTATTATATTTCCAATGTAATTTTACAGGGACATATAGAACACTAAAAAACACTTGGAGCTTTATGGGAGATACTGACGAATTGGGTGAGTGTGATACACACGTATACTACAACAAGAACAGTTTAAGATGATGTTTGGAAGGAAATTGTTATCAAATATTTGTGATACTTTACTTGTGTTTGAGTAGGACATATTAATAGACTGGACAGCCATAGAGGATACAATGGAGCGTATTTAACAATCAAGTATATTTTGGAGGTATGATTATTTGGATTATAGATCACATATTTTTGGATTTGTTTGATTTGTTCATGAACACGGTTGTTTGTATAAGGGATGTGCATGTATATTTGTAGGAATCAGTCACTCATGTCACATTTAATAATTTGGTTTTGGATTTCTGGATTGTCAGTTTTGACCTGTCACAATTATTGATAATAGGTTTTTATAAGATTCCCACTGCCACATATCTCACTATGTCACATTAAAATACATTTGCAAGTGTTTTGAACACATAATATTCATATTATGTAACACCATGTATGGAAATGTTATTATAGGAGGTCCTGATGAAATCCAGGGGTACTCCCCGGATGAAACACGTGTTGACGGACGAAGATGCTGGACTGAATTGGTAACTTTGGGATCAATCACGTAGGATTACACATTGGACCTGTGGATATTATTTTCGGACTGTGGAGGAGAATATATAATGAACGTTGAATCTGTTGAATAACTGGACTGAATTTTTGGGAACCTACATTTCAGGAAGAATTTGATTAAATAATGAACTGTACTATTCCAATTTATGTTTTGTTAATACTCTGTATATAATAGATTTGAACACTTTATGAAACTAGAAATGTTCTTTCTTTAATAGTCATGTGTGCAATTGTGTAAATTTATAATTTAGATAACGTTATGTTGTCATTTTTGGGGATTTAGAGGGTGTGACCCCAGTTTTTTGCACCATGTATTATAGTGTGGTTTAACTTTACAGATTTGGAGTGGGAGCGCCTGTTACTCACTAATCACCCCCCTATTCGATGTTTGTCATTGGAGTGGGCTGCTCCATACTCTAAATTACAGATAGTCTAAGTGTATTTTTACTCTGTAAAATGGAAGAGAGACTAAAAGAAGCGGAAGAACTATTTAGGAATTTAGATAGAGGTGCCACGGTACGACAAGCTGCAGGTGGTGGGAATCATAGGATGAAAGAAGGACTCAGAGACAAATTCATTAGGTTAGAGAAATTAAAAAGAAATGAAATGTCCAGGTGGTGGGACGCAATAACATTGAAGCAATATAGAAAGTATTCACATATATTCCCTACATATGATGATTTAGAGATTGATTTACTGAGGAGATGGGAGGAAGAGCTAAAAATGAATTCAATGAAATTGATGGATATCCTGATAGAGAATGCAGAAAGAAAAGTTGGAAAATTACAATTAGAGATAGATGCATTGGAAAAAGACATAAGAGAAATGGGGCTAAAAGAAGCTACGGATAAGAATTATACTATTTTGAACGATGTGATTATGAAATTTCAGGACGAGATTAAACAAAGGAAGGCTAGGAAACTTAGAAGAGATGAGTTAGATTATATAAATGGGAGAGTTTTTACTTTCTCGCGAAAATATGATCATTTAATAAAAAATGGGACAACTATTGGGGAATCCAGTACCTCAGCGGAATCTCCCTCTACATCTAGAAGTAGTTCAGCCACGAACATGAGTGACACAGGATTGAGTGAATCACATATGGAATCAAGTCTATAAGGAGTAGGTTTTTTACAGGAGCTAAAGAGAATAAAACAGGGAAACTGGGAATTAAATAAAAAAAGGAATCGAGCAGGAAGACAAGAAGAGGAAAAAGAGGAGGAAAAAAGCGAAATGTACTCAGGAATGAGAACAAGGTCACGGGACAAAAAGATGTAGAAGTACATACGGAGGTTGAGAATAATGTAGTGAACCTGTCTCATAAAGAATTATCTCCAGATATGATATCTCTTTTGAATAAGGGTCTCGGTTTTTGTCCATCATCATTGGGAGACATTTGTAATTCCAAAATAGATCTGTATAAATTTATAAGGAAATTGAAACTTAAGAAGTATTTTTACTCACGAATTAGAGATGAGGAAGCAACCCCACGAGTGGAATCTTCATATGGTGGTTTATCTATTCAGGATATTTATGACACGGTGGCACTAATGTCAATCACAGATTATGAAGAGTATCCAATTACTGTTGCCACTGTCCTACAAGATTTAAACCTATTATCAAATAGACACATTACTAGTGGTCTGAAACAAAGATCCACTTGGGTGCCTAGATCCCTTGTGGATAGCAATTTAGAAACCTTTTTCAAAACGGTATTGACTGATCTTAACAAAGAGGCGAAGAGAAAAATGATTTTGAGAAAACCAAACCTTAATGGTCGGGAATATGCCGCACTGAAAGCTCTCAGAACAGATGGAGACCTAGTTATAAAAAGAGCGGATAAGGGTGGTAATATAGTGTTTATGAATCGCAAGGATTACGAACAAGAGATTTATACACAATTGAATGATACGAACTGTTATGAGAAAGTGGTACGAAATCCAATTAGTACTTTAACTAGGGAAATTAATAATATGCTGAAAAACTATAGGGATAGAGAGTTATTGGATGAAGACGAGTTTCTTTATTTACAGGTACATCGTCCGAAGTTTCCATGTTTATACACCCTACCGAAAATACACAAACAGTCAGTATTCCCTCCTGGGAGACCGATAGTCTCAGGTGTGGGGGGTCCCACAGAGAGACTTTCAGAGTTCGTTGATATATTTTTACAACCATTTGTTTACAATTTACCGTCCTTTATTAAAGATACTAAACACATACTCAGCACATTATCAGACATACAGTGGGAAGAAGGCATGATTATGGTTACTCTAGATGTAGTAGCATTATACACTTCAATACAACATGAATTTGGAGTGAGAGCGGTAGAACATTTCATGAATAGAAGAGCAGCACACTATTTAGAACACACAAAGATGATTCTAAATTTGATAGATTTCATACTAAATAACAACTATTTTCTATTTAAGAGTGAATGGTACAAACAAAAACAGGGCGTGGCTATGGGGTCTAAATTTTCCCCCTCATACGCTAATTTGTTTATGGGGTGGTTGGAAGAAACGTGGCTATGGGGCCCGGGTGCAGCGAGATGGCATACACATATCTTATACTGGGGACGATACATTGATGATTGTTTCATGCTGTGGACAGGAGATGAATCAACATTACATGAGTTTTGCAAATATCTCAATGCGAATGAAGTGAATATCAAGTTCACATACAAATACAGTGAGACTCATTTGGAATTCCTAGATGTGGAATTATATGTGGAGAATGATAAAATTGAAAGTAGATTATATCGTAAACCAACTGCCTGTAATACTTTGCTACACACTACAAGCGCTCACCCCAGACATCAGATTGAGGCTATACCATTGGGAGAGATGATAAGAGCCAGGAGAAATTGCAGTAAGAATGAAGAATTTTGTGAACAAATTAAAGATATGGGACAAAGATTTATAGCCAGAGGCTATTCAGAGACACTTGTACGTAAATCTCTCCATAAGGTGTGGAATATGCCTCGTAGGCAGACATTGGATCCAGGTATACGTAAGAGGAAGGATAGCTTGCGGAATAGGGACAACAAAATTAGAATTATTTTAGACTACACGGAAAACTCTAAAAAACTAATTAATATCATGAGTAAGCACTGGTCCATATTGAGTCGGGATCAGATACTCAAGAAATTCATAGGCAAAAGACCAGAAGGGGTATATAGAAGAGGAAACACCCTTAATAATATTCTTAGTCCGAGTTATCTGGCAAATGAGACTGAAAAGAATTGGCTTACTAAGCAAAATTTGGGCTTCTATAAGTGTGGGTCATGCACAGTTTGTAAATGGGCATGGCAACCCAAAAAGGAATTGGAAGATATAAGAGGTAATAAAGTGCCCATAAGATCACACATAGATTGTAATACAAAATATGTTGTCTATATGCTCATATGTACTTGTGATAAAATATATATTGGCAGTACGATTCGTCCCTTGAAAGTTAGGATTTTAGAACACTGGAGGGCGATTAACCAAGAGGATAAACGTTATCCTATAGCATCCCATATGAAAGTATGCAAAGCACAGGGCGTCCATAAAGTATTTAAATTTATAGGTTTTGATCACTGTGAGATAAATCCACGAGGGGGCAATAGAGAGTTGGCCTTACGGAGAAGAGAATCTAAATGGATTATGAGATTGGGAGCAGTGGAACAGGGTTTAAACACAGATTACGAAATGGAATATTTTCTAGGGGACAAATAGCCCAATATAGTAGGGTCTAGATCCCACCTTATGGGACACCCACGAATATTTGAGATTTGTCCTAAGAAGTGTAACACACTTATGTAGATATATTCTGTCTGTTTTACAATAATATAACATAGTGAATCATAAGGGACACACTTGCACCTTTCACATTTTAGAAACTCATCAAAGATAATGGCTCATTATATAGATTCAGATAAATTTAGAAAACTTGGAGTTTGGTTAGTTAATGTGTTAATTCGCTCTACTCACATTTTAATTGAGAATAGAGAAGGCGATATTTACAAACAGTTTCTCTCATTATACTATAGAGAGACGCTATATTGGATCGGGGCATTATATTCCCAATCTACAATAAAAGGAAAATGTACCGGCTAGGGTACAAGTACAGAAATGTAGTCCGTCGTCGATTCCTACCATCCTGGAAATGGGGATGGTATTCTGAGCAGTCCGTCTTCTCTTTTTACTACTAAGAGAGACGCTAAATAGTCGGAGGTCACAGAGCCTCGGTTTAATTATCGGAAGCGTACTCGCTCGTATGAACTAGACCAGCCGGTAAGCACACAATTAAGGGGAACTGTTATATTTAAAGCTTTATACCGCGGGAATGACTAGGTGCAAGAATAAGGATTTATGATTATTATATTTCCAATGCAATTTTACAGGGACATATAGAACACTAAAAAACACTTGGAGCTTTATGGGAGATCCTGACGAATTGGGTGAGTGTGATACACGCGTATACTACAACAAGAACAGTTTAAGATGATGTTTGGAAGGAAATTGTTATCAAATATTTGTGATACTTTACTTGTGTTTGAGTAGGACATATTAATAGACTGGACAGCCATAGATGGAGCGTATTTAACAATCAAGTATATTTTGGAGGTATGATTATTTGGATTATAGATCACATATTTTTGGTTTGGTTGATTTGTTCATGAACATGGTGGTTTGTATAAGGGATGTGCATGTATATTTGTAGGAATCAGTCACTCATGTCACATTTAATAATTTGGTTTTGGATTTCTGGATTGTCAGTTTTGACCTGTCACAATTATTGATAATAGGTTTTTATAAGATTCCCACTGCCACATATCTCACTATGTCACATTAAAATACATTTGCAAGTGTTTTGAACACATAATATTCATATTATGTAACACCATGTATGGAAATGTTATTATAGGAGGTCCTGATGAAATCCAGGGGTACTCCCCGGATGAAACACGTGTTGACGGACGAAGATGCTGGACTGAATTGGTAACTTTGGGATCAATCACGTAGGATTACACATTGGACTTGTGGATATTATTTTCGGACTGTGGAGGAGAATATATAATGAACGTTGAATCTGTTGAATAACTGGACTGAATTTTTGGGAACCTACATTTCAGGAAGAATTTGATTAAATAATGAACTGTACTATTCCAATTTATGTTTTGTTAATACTCTGTATATAATAGATTTGAACACTTTATGAAACTAGAAATGTTCTTTCTTTAATAGTCATGTGTGCAATTGTGTAAATTTATAATTTAGATAACGTTATGTTGTCATTTTTGGGGATTTAGAGGGTGTGACCCCAGTTTTTTGCACCATGTATTATAGTGTGGTTTAACTTTACAGATTTGGAGTGGGAGCGCCTGTTACTCACTAATCACCCCCCTATTCGGAGTTTTGTTCAAGGTATTCGATGAGCTGTTGGTTGATGGCTTTCTCAAGTACTTTGGCAGGGTATGGGAGCAGGGACATTAGATGATAATTTTAGAGTTTGCTCTGTTCGGCAGAGAGTTTTTTTTAGGAGGGGTCTGGCCACGGCGTGTTTCCAACTGTCCAGGTAGGCTGCTGTGGTGATGCAGTTGCTGGTGAGTTCTGGGTTGATTAAGTTGAATCCAAGGTTGAAGAGGCGGTGCGGGTAGGGGTTGGTGGAAGCCCTGGAATAGATGGAAAACATGATGGCAGAGGTGGTGTAAGTGGTGAACAGAGACCAGGTGGCGATGATTCGGCTGGAGTGCGCTGGATGGTCATGGCAGTCAGGAGTGGGGGCAGCGGGTTGGGGGTTGAAGTTGCTGTAGATGGCGGCAGTCTTGGCTGTGGAAGTAGTCCGAGAGGGTGTTGCAGAGTTCTTGGGAGGGGTGGATTTCATTCTCTGTGGCTGTAGAGTTAGAGAATTCTTTAACTATTTTGAGGAGTTCCTATGTGTGGTTGGCATCTGTGTCGATGCGGGCTGTAATGGCTGCTTTTTTGTCTTCTTTGATGTGCAGGTGGTAGTTGCTGAGGGCTGCTTTGTCAGAGGGGTTCTTTATAGTGTGCCATTGTTTCTCAATTCAGTAGCAGTTGCGCTTGGTGGTTTTAAGCTCTGTAGTGTACCAGCTAGCTTGTTTTGCGGTTTTGTTGTTTTTTGCTGGTCTCATCGGGCCTCTGTAGGTGCAAGAGGTGATCCACGCGGAGAAGTTCTGAACAGCCTGGTCCAGGTATGACAAAGCTTCCGGCTGGGTGGTGCTTAGGGCTTGTGTCCACTAAGTCTCAGTTACTTTGCCCTAGCTGTGGTAGGAGGAGCTGTGGTGCTTGGGGATGATGGGCTGGATGTTGGAGATGGTGAAACGATGGTGTTGTCAGTCTGGGTGAGTTCTATTACATGTTTCAACTTAATGGTGTCGCTGGAGGTGAAAATGGTGTTGAGGGTGTGAGCAGCTTTGGGCGTGGGTCTTGTGATCAGTTGGGATAAGACGATGCTGTTCAGGTTCTCCAGGAGGATGGTGGAGTTGGAGTTGTTGGGGTGGCTGATGTGGAAATTGAGGTCATCGAGTAGGACGTGGTGGTGGGAGTAGATGGCTAGGGAAGCAATTACATTGGTGATGGCGTCACAGAAAGCCAGTCTGGGCCCCGTGGGTCTGTAAATGAGGGTGCCGCTTATCATGATTGGAAGTTGAAGTATTCCATGAGAGGTGTAGGGTCGTTGTTGATGTTTATGAATGGGATGGTTACCTTGGAAATTATGGTGATGCCCCTGCCATGTTTGTTGGTGCAGTCTTGGTGTATCATCTTGTAGCCATTGGGGTTCCGCTGGTGATATCGGGGTTCGAGGAGGGGTTGAGCTATGTTTTGGTGGTGAAGATGATGTCAGGGGAGAGGGGAGAGATGGTGTCCCAGATTTCCTTGGCGTGCTTGCAGAGGGATTGGGCGTTGAGCAGGATACATTGGAGCAGTTCCAGAATATTTGTGGTCTTCTGAGTGGAACTGATGTGGGATCCGGTGTGGGCTGGCGGTCCTGTGTTGCAAGAGAAGTGGCACTGGTGGCAGGTGAAGGGCCCTTTGGTAGTTTGTGGGGAGGAGGTGTAGCAGTTTCTGTTTCGACATCCAGGGTCCACAGAAAAGAGTTCCTCGGTGGTGTAGCTGTGGGTGGTGGGAGGGCCAAGGCTCCTGGCTCTGGGTGCAGCCCAGACGTAGACGGGTGCAGATGGGCTTGCCTTTGACACGCTGACGGATCGCCCGCTGCATGCATCTGCTGCGCCGCCATGCTGCAGCCTCTATTAAGTAAGGCAGGAGCATGATGAGAAATGGCGGTAAAAGTGCAGGTACAAGGTAACTGGGACAGCTAATCTACACAGTAAAAAGGCTGACTGGCGCAATGACAATAAAATACAAAAAATGTAATACAGCAAACAAAGTAATACAGGAAAACAAATGACCCAGCAAACACAAGTAGTATGGCAATTCCACTTTGAAGCACAGTACAGATCGACAAGCAGCGTGGTAGTGAGGAATGAGGGGAGGAGATCGGGGGAGGCAAGTGTTGGCCAGGTGGCAAACAATCACTTGACAGGTGGAAGTGGGAGATCCTCAGAGGCTAGGAGGGTGAGCTGGCATAGGACCTGACACAAGTTAATAATCTGAGAGAAGTCGTACATGAGGCAACAGCATGTTGTTAAGTTCCTTCCAGTAGAAAACTGGAGAACCAGGATAGTGTTCTGTCTCTAACACTGGAGTCAGGAAGTCTGGATAGACAGATTTGGTGTCTATGGTACCAAACACTGCTGAAAGATCAATTAAAATCAAGGCAGCATGGGGAGGTGCCAAGATGGCGGCCGGGACGGGAGCTTAGATCCGGAGCTCCGGCCCGTGCCTTCTACAAAAGTATCCTGTGGGTGCCCCCCGGGCCGCTGAGAGGGGCGCAGGCGATGCAGGGACCGGCTCAGGCACCCGGCGACCCCCGGGACCTCTGATCGTCCACCCTCGCTGCGCCGCGGCCGAGTGATGGAGCGGGCTGCGTCAGACTGACGGCCGCGATCGTGCGGCGCGCCCGAGGCGGAGCGGCAGAGCCGGGAGGCCGCTCACCATGTGGCGGCAGGACCCCTGGCACAATCCTGGCTGGAGCGGGGGGAGAAGACGAGGGGGTACCCTCCCCCTCCACCCCCTCCGCTGCATGTGGGGATAATAGCAGGCGCGGACCTGCGTGTGGGCCGCCCCTCCCCCACAGAAGAAAAATCTGTAGCGGCGAGGGCGGCGATCGGCTGCCCGGGACAGGCGAGTGCAGCGGCGAGGATAACAAGAGGTGAGGGACCCGAAGGGAGGCTGTCGAGGGACACTCCCGATCGTAGACCTCCCCTCTCCCCCGTTCGGGTGGAGGTGAGGGTGACAGCGAAGGCCGCCTGCTCGAGGTGAGGCAGGCACCGTGGGGTGCGGTTGGCGTCGGGCTGGGGGGGTTTCTGTCCCCCCCCCAGCGTCTATTGCTCTGGACTGCCGCGTCTCCCCCCCCCTCCTCCTGTGCCTATTGGGAGTGGCGGCGCGGAGCGCGGCGACGCGTGGAGAGAGGGGCAGACCCGGGGCCCCCCGGGTGGACTGGAGCAGCCACCCTGCGGGCCGCCAGCAGCAGCCAGACCCAAAATCTAACAGAGCACAGAGTATTGAGTCTTCTGAGAGCAGATAGTAGCAGCTGTCCGGCGGAGGGACAGGGCACTCAGCACACGGATCGCGCAACATGTTAAGCTGTAACGCCCATTAGGGGGGACCAAATAGGGTCCACGGCCCAGGAGGACTGGACAGGACCTCCTCCCCTCCCAGGAGGACTGCGGACGAGGGGTGACTGTGGGCTACCTGGAGCAGTGACCACCTATTGCCCCCCCTGCTCGTCGTGTGTGGAGGACTGGGCTGGCTGCGTCGCAAGGGGAAGGTCGACCGGCTGTCCTCAAAGGCCACACCGGAGTCCTGTACTAAACAGCAGCTGCACGAATACACAGCCCTGCTCACAGCGAGCTGCTCACCTGACGCACATCATGGCTGCAAGAAACAAATCCATGAAAAACCAGGACCGTCACACACACAGGCCCATTAGTGCCCCAAAAGCAAACCCAAACAGAACAGCTAGAAGCCCCCTGCTCGGTTGGGCGGCGGATATGAGTATATTTGATTTATGGCGCACGAAATACCCCCAACGGAGAGAATACTCATTCTACTCAATACCTCATAAGTTACACACAAGAATAGACACTATGTGGGGGACCCGGGATATCTGCGCCCTGACAAACAAGGCAGAATACTTGGCTAAAACATTATCCGATCATTCTCCACTAAGAATAACGCTGAACTGGGGCAGGAGACGCTTGCAGATCCCCACCTGGCGGATGCAGGGGGAGGCCCTCCAGGACCAAGCGTTTAGAGAGGGATTAAACGCTGCGGTGAAGCAGTACTGGGAAATAAATAAGGGATCAACCAATTCCAGAGCATTGGCATGGGAGGCACACAAGGTCGTAGTAAGAGGGTATTGCATTTCAACCAGCTGGGGAGTCAGGCGCATGTTGCACACGGAAATAAATAAACTAGAGAAGGAACTGGGAGACTTGGAAAAAGCGGTGGCAAACAAAGCGGTTCCTTACTCAACATTGAAAGAGGCACGAACGAAATATAATGAAGCAGACGATCGCCTCCGAAAACACGACCATAAATATCGCTTAATATGACTGCACGCAGAGGGAGACAGGTCTGGTAGGATGCTGGCGTGGCTTCTCCGTGAGAACCGGCAATACTCCCTGATTGGGTCCATAAAAGGGCACCCAGGTAAAATGTTCACCACGCAGGATGAAATCAATGCGGCTTTCAGAGAGTACTACACTAAGTTATACACCAAACGTACAACATGCACCCCCCTGCAACTGAGGTCCTTTCTGAAGGGCTCTCCAATGGCACAAATATCGCTAACAGATAGGCAGCAACTAGGCGCCCCACTAACAATGGAAGAAATCAACAGAGCAGTGCTGCAGATGACCAGGAATAAAGCCCCAGGCACGGACGGACTCCCAATAGAATACTACTCCACATGCTCGACACACCTGAAATCACACTTGATGAAAGTGTTTGAGGAGGCATGGGTCAACAAAACCCTACCCTCTACATTGAGAGAGGCGATGGTGGTGGTTCTCCCCAAGAAAGGGTGAGACCCCACCAATGTTAAATCCTACAGACCATTATCACTCCTGAACTTAGACTGTAACATTTTAGGCAAGATCCTGGCTAACAGGCTTGCCCCTCTAATGCACACTGTGATACATGAAGACCAAAACGGCTTCATCCCAAAACGCAACACCTTCTTAAATATCCACAGGCTCCTAGGAGTACTGGGGGATACTCCCCCGGAGGCTCATGATGAGATGGTATTATCGCTAGACATCGAGAAGGCATTTGATACCCTGGAGTGGGACTTCCTGTTAGCTACAATGCAGCGCATGGGAATAGGGCCTAGTTTTATACAGTGGGTGCAGACACTGTACACCAAACCACACGCCAGGGTAAAAACAGGCGGGGTCATATCAGATAGATTCCCAATCACAAAGGGCACAAGACAGGGCTGTCCATTGTCCCCCCTGTTGTTTGCCATAGCAATGGAGCCGCTGGCCACCCGTATACTTGCTGCACAGAGGAGATGGGGGGTGGTTAGGAGTGGTCTGTACCACAACATATCGCTGTATGCAGATGATGCATTAATATACGTGCGAAAAGGGCCTGAGACAATTCCTTTAGTAATGTCACTGCTAACTAAGTACGTGGACTTGTCGAGGTTGGTGGTGAACTGGGACAAATCATGTATATTTCCGTTAACCAGATGGTCCCCGGTAAGACAAGAGAACGCCACGGCTGGCCGTCTGAAATGGTGCTTCGACACATTCAAATATTTGGGGGTACATATACACCACAAAAATAACCTCCATGAAGGGGTCACTAAGATTCTGGACCAAACTCCCACTGTCGCCCCTGTTGCTGCTGCCTAGGTTATTATATTACTTTGTGGCGCTGCCTCTCTGGGTCCCCAGGAGTTTTTTCAAAGGTCTGAATACAGTATTACTGCAAATAATATGGGGAGGCGGCAGGACAAGGGTTGCACTCGCCACCCTGCAGCGCCCGCTTGATGCGGGCGGGCTGGGAGCCCCTAACTTCGAACTGTATTATGCAGCTGCACAACTACAGTGGATATTGAACTGGTTGCACAGGCCAACACAGGCGGAGTCCAAATGGCTTCTAGTGCGGCTGAACGGGGCACCGCTGATTACATGGTTAATGAATAAGACACCAAAGGGGACCCCTGGTAACCCGCTTATGGAGGTAGCGCAATTATGCTGGCAAAGATACATACAAAAGGGCCATAAAACACTCCCATACTTGCCACTCCTAGCATTAGAATTGATCCCAGGCTGTGCTAATGTGGTGGGCTCACGCACACTCAAGACTTGGACCGAGGCCGGGATAACGACGGTCGGGGACTGCTTCGAGGACTGTAAACTGATGACATTCGAAGCCATCCAAGCCTTAACAGCAGTGAGCCCCGGGCAATTCCTGTCTTATTATGCAATAGCCCACCTGATCCAAAAGACGTGGGCTACGGGGGACGCGGAACCTGAGAGCTCTCCCACACTACACCACATGTTGCATTTCGACAACCAAACAAAAATAGTGATGAATCTGTACAAAATTCTGAACAAACCCTCCGAGCTCAACCTAGAGAGAACAAGGGACAGGTGGAATGCAGTCCTCACCGACCCGATTCCGCAAGAGGACTGGCTGAAAGCCCTCTATCACATAAGGGGGGTGTCCAGGAATTCCAGGTTTCTTTACACACAATTCAACTACACGCATCAAACATACCTATTCCCAGCCAGGATACGCCGCATGTTCCCTGGGTCGACGCCGACTTGCCAGCGGTGTGGCGTCTCAGAAGCGCATCTCTACCACATGGTATGGGAATGCCCCCATATACACAGGGAATGGAGTAGCTTGACAGAGGAGGTAGCGGAATTAACAGGCCTGACACTCGCAGCAGACCCCAAATCTTGCCTGCTAGGGCTGAGAGTCAGAGAAAAGAAACACCGACACTTACATAAGTTTGCAGATCTAGCATTCGTGCTATACAAAAACCTGATCGCAATGAACTGGAAGGTATCCAGGGCCCCCGACCTGAAAGCCTGGCGCTCCCTCACACTGTGCTGGACCAGGACGGAGGCCCTGGTGCTGAGTAAACTTGCATGCGCAGGACAACACCACACGGGAAAGGAAACCTGGGAAACACTGATCACCCGACTAGTTGCCAAAAACGATGAAAGGCCGCCTTGACACAGATGGAGATGATGGGAGAGTATAGAATCGGCAGACACCCTTTTAGTGCCAGATCAAGTAACCAAACCCGGAGCAGAACACATGGTAGAGCTGGAACTCACCCCCCTCCCCTCAGTGACCAGCATAAGTAACAATAGGGGCCTGTGAGGAACACACACACACATTAACAACATGCAAATAACGCACACGACTGAGCCACACACATACCCCGAAATAAAACGTGGCTTCCCTCCTCTCAGTACAATTAACAAGCAATATCAGAGGGCAATATTGCCCAGGTACCCCGAGTTAGATCCATCGATGCCAATAAATACGCTTCTCCAAAGATACGCGGCAATCAAACAGGACAGACTGTAGTTAATAACTGACCTAAGTTTCGTTATGAGTAAGGTGGTGGGATTTCAGTGTGTTTATGTTGTTGCATAAGTACTGTCTGTTCCATTATTATTTATCCTGTCGTGACTGCCTCTCCTCTGAAGGCGGAGGAGAGGCAGCAATATAATGTATCTGTGTAACTCTATTTATGTAAACATTCAAAACTTAATAAACATATTTAAAAAAAAAAAAAAAATCAAGGCAGCATCTATGTTATCAGCACAGTGGTGCAGTTCATCCAGTGCAGGTGACCACTCTGTACTGTAACCCAGGCCGAAACCTACTTGTAAAGGATATATGCACTGGTTGTACTCTACGTGATCAGCTTACTCATAAACACTTCCCTTTCCAGAAGCTCAGCTGGGTAGGGTAGTTAAGAGATAGGAAGATAATTGGCAAGATTATTAGGGTCCATTGAGGGCTTCTACAAAAGAGAAATAATTTGCTCAAACTTTAGGCTCTTGAGAAGACATCCTGCAGATAAAGAGGCATTAATAATAGCCCTTCGCTGGGACTGTTGCGATAGTCGATGGGTCTTATGCAATTTTGCTGGAAGAATAATCACCAGAGACCCTGAGTGTCTGCTGCTGTTGAAAGACACGTGCAAATGTGTTTCTTTAAATTTGAACAAAGGTGAATTGAGTAAAAGAATGTTATGTATGTGGATAGCATAGATCACGTATGTGGTCGACATCAGCAGTGCCTATAGAGCCCAGATGAGTAACAATAGTATGCACACAGCCCAGGTCTGTTTAGAAACCTGATTACACTAAAACCAATTCTTCCATGCAAAAGACCTTATTCAAAGGATTATGGTCCCTACGTGGAAACAGGTAAGTGATTGTCCTATGAAACAGTTTTTTATGTAAAGGTTGTATGAGAGCCTCTTCGTTTGAAGGAAAGCAAGGGCCCTATTCCTCACCTTGATATGCTAGGGCATATTTTACGCAAGCTTCCATCACAAAAGTGACGCAAATTGGCACAAAATGTTTGAAATTTTGCATTACAGTGCTGAAAAGGGGCCCAAAAATAATGCAAGGGAGAACTGCCGCGTAACGTCAAGGGTAGTAAACAGGCATTTCCATGTAACCACCCATGGTTTTTTATGCAAAATCCATCTATTGAAAAAAGTAGACAGGATTTTGCATCAAAAAATAACACTGTGTTGACTTTGGCATTATCAAATAGAAAAGCTTTTATTTCTCCAATATTTTCCTGTTGTGTAATGAACAAAGTTAGTTTAAGTATAATATCCTTTACTGGAAGGCTAGC
Organism: Pleurodeles waltl; assembly: GCF_031143425.1. NCBI lineage: Eukaryota > Metazoa > Chordata > Amphibia > Caudata > Salamandridae > Pleurodeles > Pleurodeles waltl. The sequence goes on from NC_090436.1 coordinate 970,209,150, forward strand.
CTTCCAGTAAAAAATGTATGCTTAACATCCTGCATGCATCCTTACACTAAGGTGCAAAGGTGTATGTATGATGCTTGCAGCCTGACTATGTGCCAGCACTGGGGAGAGAGCAGGGCAGTGCCATATCTCTGTAGCTATGGTGCTTTCCTGTTCTCATCATGTCACATAACGCAGCATAGAAAAATTGGTTGCTGTGCTTCTTTGCCAAACATATTATTAATTATACCCCTCCGTGTTATGTAACCAAGCCAACCAGTGGAGTCATACTTGTTCAACCTCCAAGGAAAACAAGCATTTGCTTGAGTTAGAGCTATTAGTGTTGTAAATTCCTAACTGGACTTTTCTTGCCACATACATTGAAAATGAAAAGTGAAACAGTTGACATAAACAAGCCGATACACTGGGCCATAGCTGCCATGGGCATGAGCGCAAAGGAGAGACACAAAAAGAAAAAGAAGTTTGCTTGCAGTCAGATGTATCCGCAAATGTGCAAAACTGCCTCAAGGGGGAACAAACATAAAGCATCTACCAATGATGATAAAGGATTTTTGAAAGGCAAGCCCATGAACGAGTGATAGGGATGGGCATGCGGTGGGTGTGGTTAAAAGCCCACATAGATACAAACAAAGTGGAAAAGCAGCGCTTGCGTGCTTCTATGCTTGACCTAAAAAATACCGGGGTGGAATGCTACCTAGGGGGAATGCCTCTCGGTTGCACTATTTGCAGACATTACTCCTATAAGCTTTTGTCTGTTCAACGCTTACTCCAAACATTAAAGGACTTTAATGCCTAGAGTTCCTTCATGTTTTGTATTGTGGTGTCCTTCCGATTCCACTTGTGGAACACTGGCACTCCTTATGGAGCATGAGACATTATTCTGCCTCCTCCAAGTGAAACCGATACAGGAGTTTGCAGTGCAGCATATGAGCAAGATGAAAAGGAACATACTTACCATTACTAAGTTGTATTGTTTTAAGTTATAGATGTTTAGCTATTGTTAAAAATCATAAAAATACAGTTTTAAGAACATGGTAGATGCTTAAGTATTATATTTTTCATAATTAAACGGGACCGGAACACAGGATGTGCGACACACTATTAATACAATGCAAATATCTCAAATTTGCCTTCTCAAAGACTGGTCCTAGTCCCCTCTCTCCACTTTCTCTTTTTCAGAAAAAAACAACCACAATTGGGCGAGGGCAATGCCCTTCAATCCGACTGTCACCTTACTGAGTAAAAATAAAAAACACACACAAAGTGCAAGCGGACAACTTAATATTTAGTTCAAAAAGGGTGTAAACTTACCGCCAATTAACTGAGAGGTTTCCACTCGCTCCCTGAGCAAGCCAGAATTTCCTTCAAGATTCTGTAACAAACACAGAAATACCAGGTAGTCTCTGCATCCACATAACGTCAGGATAATAATATCCAACCTTACCAACCCTGTCTCCCACTACGCTCAGGTACACGCAAATGCAACAGGGGAAAAGGAAAACAAGAGAGGAGAACGTTTGTTGCTCTATTCTCTGCCTCAGGCAAGAGACTCCAGTGGACGCTAGCAACAACTCCGACTCCTGCTCTTCAGAAAACTAACTTATTCTGAACCCCTACCCTTCCATCCACCATCCTACCCCCTTCTAAAATGCACACCACTTATGGAGTAATTCAATAATTCTTATTTGCACCGTCCCCAATTATGGTGGCATGAGGCATCACTCCAAAGTGCATATGTTTACTTTCTTGTACTGTACTGCTAACCGGTGTTGTGTCTTGCATAGCAATAGGAGAGGGAACAATGTAATCTTAACTGCTTCCTTGCACAAACACTGCTTGTTGCCTCTCTCAAAGCGACTACAAGAGGTAGGTTTACTACGTAAATCCTCATTTGCTGCAGTACGTCAAATTTGTGCAGCATAACATCCTCTTCGGAGATAGGAAGAGCAGTAACCTTATTAGAATGAAAACAAGCATTTTATTCGGGAGAAGTGCCAGAAGAAATCCTAAATGAACTTCTGCTCTAAAAAATTCAGAAGAGTACACAATTCTCCTAAATTTGCCAGTATAATGTCAACAAGAGAAGATTTTTCGGCAGACACAAAATCTGTTTTATTTTATCTAGCTCCTGAAAAAGGGGTCCCTTGAAAGCTTGTATAAAAATAGAAAATTCAACAAAGGTATAGGACAAAGCAATTCAGGTAATTTGAAATTGAAGCACTGACTTAACTTCAGTAGGAAGATTTGAATACTCTCATTCCATCCTAAGTCCCTTTGATGTCTTTAAAAAATCCCACTGATATTGCAGAGGTACTGTTGCAAAGCATCAAAATGACGTCACTTAAAACCATATTAATTATTTTAGAGATTAAGGCCCATATTTATGCTTTTTTTGCGCCGCATTTGCGTAAGCAAACCAGTTTGCGCCACTTTTGCATCACAAAAAGACGCAAATGCTGAGCAAACAAAGTATAAATTAGGGCCTACGTTCGGCTGTTGATGTTGATGTTAATCAACAACTATTTATTGCCAGAGCACCTACCCTAAAACAACCCTTGCTGTAGCCATACATGCTAAACCACCTCATCATCTGATGTAGACAGGACACTATTGCGTTCTGTAGGGACATGTAAATTGGGCGTATCTATCATGCATAGATTTTCATTAGTTGGGGCCTGTATTCTGTGTAGCCTGTGTGGCACTACCACTAGGGTAGTGGCGGTCCTCTGGTGTTCTTTGGAGTTTTTCCAGTAGTCTAGCAGCTACTCAGCAGCAATTGTCAGGTCCTGGGTGCAGCAGGCCTGTTTTGACGCCTTTTCTTTGCTGCAGCAGGTCCACAGTTCTTGTGCATTGGATTTTCTTGGTGTGGGTCCTCTTTTGTCCGTCAAATCAGATTTCCTGGTCTAGGGGTGCCCACTAAATACTGTATTTAGAGGACATTTTAAGGGGGAACTTGGTAGTGACCAATGGGTCATCTACCTTAGGGTGGCTACTCTCACTAAGTGACCACCTCCTGTGGGGAGGGGTTGCTTCCCTATACCTGGTTGGCTATTTTTCCTCCATCCAAGATGGAGGCAAGTGAAACGGAGTGCCCATCTTGTGGGCAACACCTGAGGGGTGGTGCATGCCAGGTGGGGCCACTCCTCCTACCCTTTGTGTAGTTTCCCGCCATTGCTTCCTCCAAAAGTGGGGTTTGCAAAGGGGGGTGACCATCTGCTGCTACCAGCAGGCCTGGGGGGCGAGTTTCAAAGGCGGTAATCCCTTTGAAGCTCGACATCAGGGCAGTACACATTCCTGAGGGAGGGGGTGTTAGCACCTCCACCCAGGAAGACATTGTTCCTCAATCCAGAAAGACAGATCTTGCCCCCAAGGTCGTAGATTGGACGTCTGACAGTGACAGGCTGGATAGGACCAGTCAGCAACCATGCCAGGGTAGTTAGCTTTTGCAGGGGACACCTCTAAGGTAATCCCTGGGTACATTTAGCATTAAATCTAATACTGGAACCCGCTTAAAAAAAACAGGGTTCAGAGTGGCCATCATGTAGCTGTGAAACTCTTATTGACCAGTGTCTACCATATGTATTAAAATGGCTGCTCTGTTCAGTCACTATGTCCCAGGTTTGGCAAGGACACAGTGGGGACATATTGCTCATGCAGCTATACCCTCACATATAATATGGTACACCCTGCCTTAGGGCTGGAATGCCTGCCAGAGTGGTGTCTTATCCATAGTGTATGTAGTGTATGGTGGAGAGGACACACAGGTAGTGCGCCATGTTGAGTTTTTGTTTTAGATTTGCTCCAGGACACTCAGTCTGCAATTGCAGTGCGGGTGCATCTGGATGCATGGCCCTAGAGGGTGGCATAGTCAGTGCTGCTGCCCTCGGGGCCTACCCTTAGTACCCCATGTCCTGGGTACCTAAGAACCTTTTTTATAGGGACTTATAATAGTATCTAATGGTGTATCTAATTGTGCCAATGCATCATAATAGTTTTAGGGAAAGAGCTCTGGCCCAGGTAACCTGGTTAGAAGAGGACCTGGGCACTACAATTTCTAGGCTATATCATACATCATGCAAAAAGAGGGGGGCTAGCCATGTCAAAAAGAGACCCTTCCTCACACTAGCACCCCCCACCCCAAATGAAAGAGGATGAGACTACCCTTTCCCCCATAAGTCTTCATCATCTAAGTGGAAGAACCTGGAAAAACTATCTACATTGGCATGGGCAGACCCAGGTTTGTGTTCCACTTGAAAGTCCATTCCCTGTAGTTTGGGGTTTTCACCCTTCATCTGTTGTAGCCATCTGTGAGGCCTGTGGTGAGCCAAACAGGTATGGTCTCAGCTTCTTCAGGGCCCACACCACTGCAAAGGCTTCCCTCTCTACGGCACTCCATGGCACTCCAGTTTTGTTCCCTAGGGAGTAGTTTCATGCTTATAAAAGCAACTGGCTGGTCATGCCCAACATCGTTTTTCTGGGAAAAGACTGCTCCTATCCCCATTTCAGAACCATCTGTTTGGTCTATGAATTGCCTGGAGTAGTCTGGTGCTTGTAGGACTGGAGCAGAGCACATAGCATTCTCCAGAGTGTCAAAGGCAGTTTGACAACTCACTGTCCAGTTTAACCTTTTTACCCAAGGAATGCCCTTACCTGTGTCTTGGTTGTGGGAGCTTCACAAGCCAGAATGGTCTTAATCTTTGGTTGGAGGGGTTGTACTTGGCTTCCACCAACCAGGTGACCCAAGTAAACAACTTTCCACTGCCTTATCTGATACTTACTGGTCTTGATAGTGAGACCTGCCTTCTGCAGATCCTCAAGGACCTTCCCTAGGTGGATCAGGTGATCCTGCCAGGTGGAACTTAGACAGCTATGTCATCCGGATTAGCTGCACTAAAAGATTCTAGTCCAGCAAGGACTTGGTTCACAAACCTCTGGAAGGTGGCAGGTGCTTTCTTGAGTCCAAATGGCATAACAATGAACTGATAATACCCACTAGCAGTAGAAAATTCTGACCTCTCTTTTGCTTCTGGAGCCAGACCAATCTGCCAGTACCCAGATGTCAACTCAGCTATTTGGCTGCCCCTAGTCTGTTTATGAGCTCATCAGTTCTTGAAATTGGTTGTGCATTTTTGTCGCAGAGTTGAGGCCCCTGTAGTCCACAAAAAACCTAATTCCCTTTTCTCTCCTTTGGAGTGAGGTTTGAGGACTAAAACTACTGGGTTAGCCCAGGGACTCTCAGAGGGTTTAATGACACCCAAATCCAGCATCCTTTTAACTTCTGCTTAGATACTCTCTCTGACATGGTCTGACTGTCTATAAATCTTGATCTTGACAGGCAGGCTGTCACCAGTGTCCACATCATGGGTACACCAGTTTGTTTTTCCAGGAGTCAGAGAGAATAATCCAGCATACTGAGTGAGGACTTGCCTGCAATCAGTTTGCTGTTGCTCTGTGGGGGTGTCTGATAAGACCATTCCATACACCGAACCATCTTGAGGGTGCTGAAGAGGAGATCAGGGAGAGGCTCCCTCTCATCTTAGTGCCCCTCATCTGTCACCATGATCATGGTCACATCAGCTCTGTCATAGAAGGGTTTTAGGCGGTTGATATGCATAATTCTTTTTGGGTTTTTGCAACTGCATAGGCCAACTAGATAAGTGACCTCTTCTTTTCTTTCAAGTATGGGATAGGGCCCAGACCATTTGCCCTGGAGGTCCCTTGGAGCAACAAGCTCCAACACCCAAACTTCCTGAACTGGTTGGAACTCCACCATCACAGCTTTCTGGTCATACCAGAGCGTTTGCAGCTCCTGGCTGGCCTGAAGATTTTTGCTGCCTTTCTCCATGTACTCAGCCATTCTTGAATGTAGGCCAAGCACATAGTCTGCACTGTCTTTCTTGGGCTCTTTGAGAGGCTTCTTCCAGCCTTCCCTAACAAGACTTAGAGGTCCCCTAACAGGGAGCCCAATCAAAAGTTGAAATGGAGGGAAACTCCCCTTTGTTTCCCTTCCTCGTAGGCAAATAGCAGACGAGGAAGCAGGACATCCCGTCTCCTTCTGAGCTTTTACGGGAGTCCTACAGTCATGCCTTTTAGGGACTGGTTACATCTTTTAACCAGCCCATTTGCTTGAGGATGGTATGGGGTGGTGAACTTTTACATTGCCCCACATTCCTTCTACATGTGTTTTGAGATGCAGACATGAAGTTTGAACCTCTGTCTGATACTACCTGTTTAGGGAAGCCTACCCTGGTGAAGATACCCAGGAGGGCTTTGGCAACTACAGGTGCAGTACTAGGCCTAAGGGGTATAGCCTCAGGATTCCTAGTAGCATGATCCACTACCACTAGTATGTATCTGTGTCCTGATGCTGTTTGAGGGCCAAGGGGGCCAACAATGTTGACCCCTACCCTTTCAAAAGGTACCCCAACCACAGGTAGTGGCATTAAGGGGGCCTTTAAGTGCCCAGCTGCTTTGCCACTGGCCTGGCAGGTGGGACAGGACTGACAAACGTCCCTCACTTTTTGGGACATTCCTGGCAAATAAAAGTGGTTAACTAACAAACTCCAAGTTTTATTTTGGCCCAGATGCCCAGCTAGGGGAACGTCACGGGCTAGAGTGAGGATAAATTCTCTGAACTGCTGGGGTACTACCATCATCCTGCTTGCACCATGTTTGAGGTATCTGGCCTCAGTGTACAGTAGCCCCTCTGTCCAATAAACTCTGTGGGTACCACTGACATTCCCTAACTCTTCCTGTGCAGCTTGCTAGCTCAGGCCTTCAAGAGTGGGGCATGTCCTCTGTCCCTGGCACAGATCTTCCCTGGAGGGACCCCATGGACCCAAGAGCACTGGGTGGTAAGGCCCAAGCTCTTCAGGCTCAGTTCCCTCCAAGAAGGTTGACTCTTCCCCCTGAGAACAGGGATCCTGATTTGGGATCTGTTTTGAAGGTGGTCCCCCAGTCTTCTTGACTTTTCTCTAGGAAGGCTGGTCCACTATTTCAGGATCCAGCTCTCCTTTTTGTCTCTGAAGTTTGCTTTGTGCCCTTGTCTTGACATATGCCCACTCAGGGATCCCTAGCATTCCTACATGGGTCTTGAAGTCTACATCAGCTTAGGGGGAATGCTCCAGGTCATTTCCAAGCAGGCAATCTACTGGGATGGATGAGGACACAACCACTTCTTTTTGCTCTACTACTCCCCCCAATCACAGGTTACCATAGCCATGGGATGGAACATTGTCTCATTGTCAGCATTGGTGACAGGATAACACTTCCCTACCAGGAACTGATTTGAGTGTACAGAGTGCTGAGTTAAGATGGTAACACTAGCTCCTGTGCCTCTCAGTGCTTCCACTTTCTGCCCATTAATCAAGAGGTGCTGTCTCTATTTTTGCAGGTTACTTGGCCAGACAGCACAGGATAATTCTACCCTACCCTCAGTGAATAATGTGGCCTCTGTGGGTCACTGACATGGTCAGGCCACACATCTGATCCCATCTGGAGATTGGCAACTGCATTTACTGCAGGTTGACTAGAGGCAGTCTTTTTGTTTTTTACAGCTAGAGTCTCCAGTTTGGTGCCCTATAGTTTTGCAGTCATGGCACCAAGCCTTGCTGGGATCAAAGTGTCTACCTTTGCACCCACCCCTAGACTGTGAGGAGTCTCTGGGCTCACCCTCCTATGCAGGTTTTTGGGGCCTTGAGAACACTTATTATTATTTTTGCTTCAGCTACCATCTTTCCCTTGGCAGGGCTTTTTGGCCTCTTTCTTTTGGTCTCCCCCACAAGTGGTAGTTTTGGTCACCCTTGTCCTGGCCCAATGGCCTTCCTTCCTCCCCAATCCTTGAGGGGAAAGTGAATCTAGGTCTACCAGATGTTGATCATTGAAACAATTACCCAGGAGATGCTCTTTCATAAACATGTTATACAGCCTATCATAATCTTGTACCTTGTTTCCAGCCAACCAACCACCCAGCAATTTTGCTGAATAGTCCACAGAGTTTACCCAAGTTTTGCTCTGGGTCTTTTGAGCCTCCCTGAACTGTATCTGGTACTCTTAAGTTGTAAATCCATAGTCCTCAATCAGGGTACCCTTCATGAGGTCATAGGATTTAGAATCTGCCTCATTCAGTGTCAGGAGCCTATCCCTGCACTTTCCTGAGAATAACTCTCACAACAGTGTGCCCTAATGTTTCCCACCCAACACAGACTCTTTCTTCAAAGGCAGAAAATCATTTGACTACATTATCCCCTTCAATGAAGGGAGGGACAACTCCTTTTGGTATCTTGATGTTGAAGGATTTCTCCCTCAATACTTGTATGCTTCCACCAGAGATGGGTCTTAACCCCAACTCTTATCTCTGTTTCTTTATGTCCAAAATCTGACTCTCTAAGACCAGTCTCTTGGTAAGCCTGGCAAAGTCCAGGTCTGTTTCTGTGGGTGCTCTAGTGCTTCTAATAGAAGAGGAACCACCCTCCTCCCCATTATCCACAGGGTGTTCTTCACCCACCACAGATGCATCATCATCTTCTTCATCTGGGGGATTACCTTTTTCGTGTTGGGCCACCAGAAATCTAAGTTTCTCTGCACTGCAGCTTTTTCCAGTACACATTTGGTACAACCTGCAGAGTCTCCTTAATTGGTCATGGCTACATGCATCATCAGGTTCTAGGTCGAGCTCCTGGGTCTTGGTTTCTGCATCTGTCATTTTTACTTTACTTACATTGGGAACTTTTTAAGAATTTGGAATCCCCTTTTTTGATAAACCAACTAAAGTAAGGACTTTTAAAACGTTTTGCTAAAGTTGTAGGGACCTAACCAGAGCCCTAATAATTATTTTGAGAATTTGCAAAACATGTACAGTCAATTAAAAATCAAAAAACAATTAACTAAAGGCAATTTGGAAAGTTATCAGTGTGCTCACAAAATTGACACAAAATGGTATCAGCAAATACAAAGTCTTTATCCCACCGCTGATCCACCAAATGTAGGAGGCTGGTCCTCTATGTAGGGTGCAAAGATAGGCATAATATGCAAGGGATCCAGGCACCCACAAGTTGGTTTACAGGGGTAAAAACTAGATCACCTAATGCTCTAATTTTTAAGGTAGCTTGGTTGAGCAATTAGGCCAATCTTGGAGAAGTGCAAAGCATTTGTTGTACTCACAGGATCAATCCTGCAACTCGCACACTCAAAGGAATAACTTGTGACCAATTTATAGAAATACTTCAGACTTTTATGTAATTTTTAAGACCAAGATTATCACAATTGTTTAAGTACTTTTCAAGATATGAAATTTTGAAGTTGTAATAAAAATATTCTTTATGTGCGTAATTACGCACCATAGGAATCAATGGAAGATCACTTTTAAAAAATACATTTAAAATCGTACAGTTGGTTTACCAAGTTCTTCTTTTGCAGGTTGATCAAGGTCATCAGTGGCCACACTGTGCCAGCTGGAGATGTTCCGGCGGCTCGCGGATCAGGCAGGAGCAGCAGTGAAAGGTCTCTGGAGCTGGTGCAGGGCCACTGCAGGGGACTACTTGGAAAAGCACTGCACAGGTAAGTTTAAAGGTGTTTTTTTGGGGTCCCCTTGGAGTGTCAGGGTTGCAAGGGGTGGAGGACCCTTAGGGCACAGCAGGTTCTTCGGTGCAGGGCACAGGGTTGCCGGGTGCAGAGCGAATCGGTGAATCAGGAGCTGTGCACAAGGATGCCCTCAGGAGCAAGAGGTAAGTTGGTTCTTAGGTCGTTTGCAGGACAATGGGGTACTCTGGTGGGACTTCCAGGGTGTTCTTGAAGTCCCTTGACTGGGGCTTCTGCCTGATCCTTTTTCAGCCCCAGGTGGGCTTGTACTCTTGGTGTCCGATTTTAGTTGACCCATACCAAGGTTATTGGCACAGTTTGACCACTAAAGGGCGCAGTGCCACGAAACTTGACACACTAGCAGGGTTCATCCTCACAGTCATCAGTGTGTTGCTTGGTCCAGCTGTGGTGTCCTTTACTGGAGTTAGCAGCTGGTCAGTGAAGTGACCCTCACAGGCTTGCTAGTTTCTTGCAGTTGTAGATTGGTACCTCCACTCTTGAGGGAATTCTATGGTGATTTTGAAAGCCTGGAGGTCCTCTGGGGTTCTTTAGAGTTTTTCCAGTTGTCCAGCAGCTCCTCAGCAGCGATTGTCAGGTCCTGGGTGCAGCAGGCAGGGTTTGGCACCCTTTCTTTGTTGCAGCAGGTTCACAGTTCTTATGCCTTGGACCTTCTTGGTGCTGGTCTTGTTTTGTACGTCGAATCTGATTTCCTGGTCTAGAGGTGCCCATTAAATACTGTATTTAGTGGGTGTTTTAGGGGGTACCTGACAGTGACCAATGGGTCATGTACCTCAGGGTGGCTACACCTACTAAGTGACCACTTCCTCTGGGGAGGGTTCCCTCCCCCATACCTGGTTGTCTTTCTTTCCTCCATCCAAGATGGAGGAAAGTGAAATGGAGTTCCCACCCCGCAGGCAACAACTTAGTGGTGGTGCATGAGGGATGGGGCCACTCCTCCTACCCTTTGTGTAGTTTCCCCCTGTTGCTCCCACCAAAAGTGGTGGGTGCAAAGAGGATGACTATCTGCTGCTAGCAGCAGGCCTGGGGGTCGGCGGTAAGCCGTTTCAAGCCCACTGCCAGGACAGTGCACATTCCTGAGGCAAGGGGTGTTAGCACCTCCACCCAGGAAGACATTGTTCTAAAATCCAGAGAGATGGATCTCTCCCTCAAGGTTGTAGATTGGACGTCTGGCAGTGGCAGGCTGGATAGGACCAGTCAGCAACCATGTGAGGGTAGTTAGCTTTTGCGGGGTCATCTCTAAGGTGACCCTTGGGTACATTTATAATTAAATCCAATACTGGTACCAGTTTGGATTTGTCCTTCTGAGTTGTTTGATACCAAACAACCCAGGGTTCAGAGTGGCCATCATGTAGCTGGGAAACTCATATTGACCAGTGTCCAGCACATGTATTAAAATGGCTGCTCTGTTCACTCACTTTGTCCCTGGTTTGGCAAGGACACAGTGGGAGCTTATTGCTCATGCAGAAGTGCCCCCACATATAATATGGTGCCTCATGCCTTAGGGCTAGAAGGCCTGCCAGAGGGGAGTAAGAAGCTGGCCTGGTGTGTGGTGGACACAATAAGACAGGGAGGTTTATACCCCAATGCGTAGAGTGCTCCAAGTATGGTCACTCAAAGGGTGACTCCAGATGTCCAAAGAGGGCACAGCCCCCCACAAAGGAAAGGGGAGTGACCACTCCCCTGTCCATCACCACCCTAGGGGTGGTGCCCAGAACTCCTCCAGTGTGCCCAGTCACAATGACGTTGTGGAACACTATTTTAAAACAGCTAGAGTACTGTCAAAATAGTGAATAAAAAAAGTGACTGGAAAGTTACAGTTCCGCTCTAAAATGAATCACCCTCAAGCCCTCACTCTGCTCTGTGTGTGTGTCTATCTGTCTTCCCCAGATATAGCTCTGATTTATCCGGATTACATCACTGCAATACTTTACGGTCAAAGGCAGAGCGTCACCTCATCTGCATTACATAAGTGCAACAGCCAACTGCAAAGAGTACATGTGCGCTCAAGCAGAATTGAGTTTCATTAAAAAAAGTACAAGTATGGTACCATTTAGAAGAAATGGAACTGAGCAGAATTGAGTTTCATTTAAAAAAGTACAAGTATGGTACCATTTTAGAAGAAATGGAACGTACCATTGCAAAAAACTTTGTGAAATGGTTTAGTTTCTAATTTGATCCAATCTAAGAAAATAACCAAACATGCAGATGTTAAGTGGAGGAAATGAGAAACATCCATCACCCACAGGGCAGATAACACCTGGCAGAGAAAGAGATGAAGTATGTGTCTTAATGAGGACACCTGACTCCTCATCTCCCTTTACAATGCATTGGTCATAACAAAGTTTTACCGTTCTTTACTTGGGAGAGGCACATTTGTGTGGTCTTTCTTTTGTGTAACATTCTTCTACTTTGTAAATGATTTACTTAAGTAGCCCATAAATACTAATGAAGGGCGCATTATCTGCAGCACCACATTTCCATCACATCCTTTCAGACTGTATTTCAATTACTTAGGGAGCTCAATTATCTTGCTGTTGAGGCGCCCCCAGGGCTTCCCCATAAGGAAGCCCCTAGGTAACCCATAGGGTAGGGTGCCATGTTGGTAAAAGGCAGGACATGTACCTATGTTTTATATGTCCTTGTATTGAAAAGCTCCTAAATTGATTTTCCACTACTGTGAGGCCTGCTCCTTTCATAGACTATCATTAGGACTGCCCTTATAGACTTTATGAGTTGTAGATTCGGATCTGAAAGGGGTAACCAGGTCATATTTAGTAGGGCCAGAATGGCAATAGAAAATCCTGCTTTTGGTGATGTTGGTTTTAATATTACTATTTTAGAAAAGGCACTTTTAGAAAATGAGCATTTTTCTGCACTTAAAAATATCTGTGCCTTACAGCCTGTCTCCAATCAACATCTGTTCTGTGTTGATTCACAGCTCCCTTGTGCATTTTACCCAGACAACCACAAACACAGGACATTCAGTCACATCTGCATTCATCTGCATATTGAATGGGTCTTCCTGGGCTAGAAGGGTGGAGGGCCTGACTCTTACATTTCAAAGGCGAGTGGCCTGCCCACACACAATGGACTGACAAACCACCCACTGGGACCCTGGCAGACAGGATTGGGCTGAAAGTGGAACTTGTGCACTTCAAAACCACTCTTTGAAGTCTCCCCCGCTTCAAAGGCATTTTTGGTTATATAAACTAGGCCTTCCCTAATAGTGCTCTCCAAGGGCTTAGATTGAGCTTGCCTCCTGTTTCTGAAGTCTCAAGACCATCAAAGACTTAGGCCCTCATTCTGACCTTGGCGGTCGGCGGAGAGGCGGCGGTCGGACCGCGAACAGACCGGCGGTCAAAAAAATGGCATTCTGACCGCGGCGGTCACCGCCGCGATCGACCGCCACTTCCCCACTCCGACAGCCACGGCGGTCATGACCGACGGGCTGGAGTCTGCGCACTCCGGTCCGGCGGTCGACCCAAGACCGCCAACGGTATCATGACCCTGCTTACTGCCGCGGTTTCTGGCGGTCGGGAACCGCCATGCGAACCATGGCGGTAGGCACTATCGGGGCCAGGGAATTCCTTCCCTGGCACTGATAGGGGTCTCCCCCACCCCCCACTGCCCCCCGAGTCCTCCCCCCACACCCTCCACCCCCCTGCCACCCCCCAGAGGTGGTACGAACCCCCTCCCCACCCCCACCCCGACATGCACATACACGCACCCCGACATGCACACACCCCCAACATGCACATATACACACCCCCTACACACACACATACACAACGGGGACACATACCCGCACACATACATGCCGACATGCGCACCCGCCGAACTACACACATTGCCCATAGGCACAGCAGCACTCCCCGCCCGCATGCACGCACTCACACACCCCCTCTACACACTCACACGCACACCCCCATGCACGCACACATCACACAACACCCCCCCACCCCCTCCCCTCACGGACGATCAACTTACCTTGTGCGTTGGTCCTCCGGGAGGCGACAGGAGCCATGGGGAGGTGACCGCCAACAGAAGACCGCCAACAGAAGACCGCCACACAGAAATGTGGGTCGTAATTCTGTGGGCGGTGTTCTGCTGGCGTGGCGGTTGAGGTTGACCAGTCTCCACTTTCCCGCCGACAGGCCAGTGTGGCTGCTGGCGGTTTTCCGGCGGAACGCTCCCAGCGGTCGGAATGCGCACAGCGGCATACCGCCGCGGTCGGCGGTCTTCACCGCGGCGGTAACTCGGCGGTCTTGCGAAAAGACCGCCAAGGTCAGAATGACCCCCTTAATCTCTTCAAGAAACTCCTTGTGTGTCAAAAATCTGCGCACCGCCTGCAGAAATCGGTGCAAAGCCTGCATTGTGACCGAGAAATCACTGCACAGCCGATGAGAACGATGCAGCCCCTACTTCCTGACTGGAAAATCGACACAGCCCCTACCTTGCAATGGAAAATTCAACACATCGCTTACCGGATCGATGCAGCACCTGTGCCTTCTTTGAGCACATCAAGGATTTTCAACGCCCCGTCCCTGGGCGACAATATATCCCTGCATTGCAGTGAGGAACCAAAACTGTGTGCCGAAAAACGACGCAAACCCCTTGCAGTACGGAAAGAAATGACGCATCATCTGTGCTACGTTAAGAAAATTTGAGCAACACCTTATTTTTCCACGCATCTCCTCCTCTGTGGTCTCCGCACCATTGTTATTTTTTATGCATACCAGGTATTGTGTGTAACAAAGAGACAACTGTTTATTTCTAAGTATTGAGACTCTTTTAAACCTTTTAAAAATGATATTTTAACTTGTGCTTATTGTATCTTTGTCGACGTTTTTACCTTATTTTATTTAGATAAATATTATCTATTTTTCTAAACCTGTGTGGTGTATTTTTGTGGTGTTTTCACTGTGTTACTGTATGGTTTATTGCACAAATACTTTACACATTACCTTCTAAATTAAGCCTGACTCCTCTGTGCCAAGCTACCAGAGGGTGGGCACAGGATAATTTGGATTGTGTTGTGACTTACCCTGACCAGGATTGTGGTCCCTACTTTGACAGGGGTGTATACCTCTGCTAACTAGAGACCCCATTTCTAACATTAGAATACTGGATAGCCAATTCCCCAACTAGAGGTAAGTAAACACACTAATAGAGCAAGTAAAGAGCATAGAAAGCAATAAGCATTGGTAAAATTATAGGCAAACAGTGAGGGCCCTAGGGGAGGGCCAAACCATATACTAAAAAAGTGGAATGTGAAAGACAGTCCCCCACCCAAGGATGTGGAATCAGTAGAAGGGAGCTGGAGGAACCCCAAGAGATGAGTACCAGAGTAACCCCGAGCGATCAGGAGAGCAGAGATAAGTATATGGTTTTCCCCAAAACCAACAGGAGGAATTTGGAAAAGGATTACGCAAGACTCAAGCATTACTGGAAGAACCCAAAGGTTGATTCTGAGAGAAGAGGACCTGGAAAGGAAGGGGACCAAGTCCAGTTTGTGTTGGAGTGTTTGGTGGTGGCAGAAGCCACTACCCACCCTTCTGTGGATGCAGGACCAGGTCGACACTGGACAAAGAAGGTCAGCAGCGCAGCACAGGAGATGAAGAGAAGTCCCAGAAGTGATGCAAGTGATGTCCCATGTTGGCAGTCGAGATGCAGTCAGTTAGTGGTGTGGGAAAACCACCAACAAACCTTGGCAAATACAAGCGACGGAGAAGAAGTTTTGCGAGGACCAGCAAGGTCCAGAGAACTCGAGCCAAGGAGGGGAGTCTGGGGTGACCATCAGCAGTTGGGAGAGTCACAAGAATATGAGGCAGCCCCACAGGCAACCCACTGGCAGCAGGCACAGCAGTCGCAGTGAGGGCCACACAGCACACGTGAAGAGGAGCCCCACGTCGCGGGAGCAGCAGGCAAGAGACTGTGCTTTGTAGGAAGGAATGCTGGGGGCTGGGGCTACACAGATCCTGAAGATTCCTTGGTGGAGGCACAAACAAGCATTGGTAGCTGCAAGAGTCCTGGTGCACGGGTTCCTGTCCTGCAAGGAGAGGCAAGGGCTTACCATCTCCCAAGTTGGACAGCTGGTAGAGAGGACCAAGTGGACCACTCCAGGCCACCACCTGTGATGCAGGATCCACGCAGTTCCTCAAGAGAGAAGATCCATGCAGTCTATTGTCATTGTAGTTGGTGCCTGCAGATGCAGGGGAGTGACTCCTTCACTCCAAGGGAGATTTCTGCTTACTTCTTGTGCAGGCTGAAGACTCCCTGCCGTCAGAGGTTGCATAACAAGGGAAATGTTGCAGTTGCTGGCAGGAGCCAGAGAAACAATGCTGCAGGGTGGAGTCATCGCTGAAGTTGCAGATTGTCAGTTCATGGAGGGCCCAGTTGCAGTCCCAGTGGCCAGAAGATGAAGTAAACAATGCAGAGGAGTCTGGCTGAAATCTTGCACATCGAATTTGAGGACCTACCCAAGAGGGAGACCCTAAGTAGCCCAGGAAGGGGGATTGGTCACCTAGCAGGGTAACAGCCTATCAGGAGGGGGCTGTGATGTCTCCTACCTGATATGGCCACTCAGATGCTCCCAGGGGCCTCTGCCCACCTTGGTTTCAAGATGGCAGTATCAAGTGGTCACCTGGAGGAGCTCTGGGTACCACCCCTGGCATTGTGATGGTCAGGGGAGTGGTCACTCCCCTTTCCTTAGTCCGGGTTTGTGCCCAAGCAGGGACCAGGGGTCTCTGGACTGGTGCAAACTGGTTTATGCAAGGAGGGCACCAAAAGTACCATTCAAAGCATACCGGTGGCTTAGGGAGGCTACTCCTCCCAAGCCATGTAACACCTATTTCCAAGGCAGAGGGTTTTACCTCCTTCTCCCACAGGAAATTCTTTGTTCTGCCTTCCTCTGCCTGAGCTGGTCAAGCAGCAGGAGAGCAGAAACCTGTCTGAGGGGTGGCAACAGTGCGGGCTGCCCGGAAAACCCCAGAAGACTGGTAGGAGCAATGCTGGGGGTCCTCTAAGGAGCCCCCTGAGTGCATAGCATGGGATCATACAACCAATACTGGCAACAGTATTGGGGTATGATTCTGACATGTTAGATACCAAACATGCCCAGGTTCGGAGTTACCATTAACTAGCTGGACACAGGTAGTGACTTGTGTCCAGTACACGGGTAAAATGGCTTCCCCGCACTTACGAAGTCCAGTGCAATGGAGCTGGAGTTTGAAGGGGCAACTCTGCTCATGCAGGGGTGCCCTCACACACAGGTACCTGCACCCTGCCCTCTGGGCTAGGATGGCCTACTATAGGGATGACTTACAGTGACCTGGTGCAGTGACCTGTAGTGAAACAGTGCATGCACTTTTTCTCGCAGGCTGCAATGGCAGGACTGCAGACACATTTTGCATGGGCTCCCCTGGGTGGCATAATACATGCTGCAGCCCATGGGGAAGCCCTGGTGACCCAATGCAGTAGGTACCTAAGTACCATATAGTATGGACTTATTTGGAGGCACCAGTATGCCTTTTGTGGGGTATGCAAAGTCCTAGGCAACCAAATTTAGAGGGAGAGAGCACAATCACTGGGCTACTAGTTAGCAGGATCCCAGTAAAAACAGTCAAAGCATACTGACAGCAGGCAAAAAGCGGGGTTAACCTTGCAAAAAAGAGGGTATTTTCCTACAAGGAATGTCTTATCCATGGTGTATGCAGTGTATGGTGGGTGGACAGGGCACACAGGTAGTGTGCCATGTCGAATTTGTGTTTTAGGCTTGCACCAGGACACTCAGCCTGCAATGGCAGTGCTGGGTACATCTGGATGCATGGCCCTAGAGGGAGGCACAATCAGTGCTGCTGCCCTCAGGAGCCTACCCTTAGTACCCCATGCCCTGGGTAACTAAGTACCTTTTACTATGGACTTAAAGTGGTAGCTAATGGTGTATCCAATTGTGCCAGTGCATCACAACCGTTTTAGGGAAAGAGCTCTGGCCCAGGGAACCTGGTTAGCAGGGGCCCTGGGCACTACAATTTCTAGGCTACATCATACATCATGCAAAACGTGGGGGCTAACAATGTCAAAATGAGGCCCTTCCTCAAAATAGAGCATTTACAAATTGACGCTGAACATCGCCCTGGAACTACACATACGAATTTGCAATCTGATTGACATTTAATGCCAATACAAACACCCTGCTAAAGTTGTGGTGAGCCCCCTCCAAACTAGCATGACTCTATAGTCAGAAGAATATGTAGCCTTAATTGGAGAACACAAACACTGTGCTGGTTGTAGATTCAGGATAGGGCCTTAAACCATCAAACATGTATCATTATTAATGAGCTTTTGATCCAAGTGAGTTCCACAGGGCAGTTACTTAGACATCAACCACTCAACAAAGTGCCTCTTAAGTTTTGATGTCTCTGACATGGGTTAATTTTAATTCTCATAAATAGCGTCAGAGGCTTCTGGCATAGCTGTACCTGCCAATTGTAACACTGATAAGCAGTTATACAGCACTAAAGCCTCAACCAACTGCGAATGCACGGGGACGTGGTCTCAGAATCACTCACAGAAGCGTTTAAATAACTGTAAATTCACAAGGAAAAGAGACCTAATGAAGATTGGTGCAGAACACAGCACAAACAAAAGTTGTTCACTAGACAGGATACAGAGTGGAACATTCTATTATTTATCACAAACATAGGGGCTGATTTAATTGTTGACACTAGGGAACTCCGTTGCAATGGTGACA
This sequence comes from Pleurodeles waltl, assembly GCF_031143425.1. NCBI lineage: Eukaryota > Metazoa > Chordata > Amphibia > Caudata > Salamandridae > Pleurodeles > Pleurodeles waltl. The sequence continues at coordinate 970,227,499 of NC_090436.1, forward strand.
TAGCTCCCTCCCAACCAACTGCGGTCTGTGGCCCGATTTTGCTACGGAGATGACTACTCTGACACCGCCATAGCCAAAATTTTCTGATCACGCAATGGAGTTCGGGCTGTTCGCCATTGGCTATATTGCTGTCCACGCAAATAGGATAGGTGGACATATAGCTCTTTTTACTGTCTGTTACCTCTAGGCAAACCTTGGTGGTAAAGGACAGTAAAAAACACAAATAATTCCCCCTTCACCATTTGAGATGGCTTTCATGGCGAGGGGGCACTATCTTTTTTATTTTTAAAAGAAAATTCTGCTTCTGGATTTTCTTATCTTATATAACAAAGAAACCAGCATGGTGCAAGGCTTGTCATGTTGAAGGAGCCCTGCACCAAACTGCGAAAAGTATTTACGGGAATCACAAAGATGGCAGTTCCTGGCAATGCTTTCGAAATTACCCCTTATTTCTAAATTTGGTGAACAGCATCTCCATCGGCCACGGGAATAAGTTATTCCGTCGTCCTGGCGGAGAAACAGGCCTTCTACTAAAAATTGTCAGCCTCTTACTTTCCAAACAATTCACATCAGCCAGAAATCCTTAAGCATTCGAGGTGCGGATGATGTATACAACAACCAAGCAATGCAATATGAATGCAGTTGAACCATCTGACTGTGCAGCACCCCATCAGAGATGTCGCCATCTTCAAAAAAAACTCTGAGTACTAAAATTTAGCCAGAAGTTTGAAATTGGAATTGATGCATCTCTGAGTACTAAAATTTAGCCAGAAGTTTGAAATTGGAATTGATACATCTATGTCGCGTGGTTGAAGCTGTACGTGTATGCGTCTCTCAAGGGCAACAATGTCAGTCCCTCACCTGAATGCATGGTTTGGATAACGTTTTGAAGGGTCTAGATTTTGAAAGGCCTTTCCTGAATATTTTTGTTGAATATACTTAGGCCCATATTTATACTTTTTAACGCTAAACTGCGCTAACGCAGTTTAGCGTAAAAAAAATTTGCGCCGTCTAACGCCATTCTGAAGCGCCATGCGGGCGCCGTATTTATGGAATGGCGTTAGCCGGCGCAAGCAGACCGGCGCTGCCTGGTTTGCGTGGAAAAAAGCCACGTACACCAGACAGCGCCGGCGTAGGGGGAAAATGGCGTATGGGCGTCTTAAAATGGGGCAAGTCAGGTTACGTCGAAAAAATCGTCGTAACCCGACTTGCGCCATTTTTTTTCGACGCCCATCCCCCATCAACATGACTCCTATCATTGTAAAGATAGGAGTCATGCCCCCTTGCCCAATGGCCATGCCCAGGGGACTTCTGTCCCCTGGGCATGGTCATTGGGCATAGTGGCATGTAGGGGGGCACAAATCAGGCCCCCCTATGCCACAAAAAATAAAAAAATAAAAACTTACCTGAACTTACCTTAATGTCCATGGGATGGGTCCCTCCATCCTTGGGTGTCCTCCTGGGGTGGCCAAGGGTGGCAGGGGGGGTCCCTGGGGGCAGGGGAGGGCACTCTGGGCTCATTTTGAGCCCACTTGTCCCCTAACGCCATGCCTGACCCAGGCGTTAAAAAGCGGCGCAAATGCGCCGTTTTTGGCCACGCCCACTCCCGGGCGTCATTTTTGCCCGGGAGTATAAATACCACGTAAAGGCCTGGGAGTCATTTTTTAAGACGGGAATGCCTCCCTTGCATATCATTAACGCAAGGAAGGGGTTCACGCTAAAAAATGACGCACACTCCGGGCACTTTGGCGCCCGAAGCGTCTAACGCCATAGTATAAATATGGCGTTAGTTGGCGTTAGTTTAGCGTCGAATTTGCGTCGAAAAAAACGACGCAAATTCGGCGCAACCAGAGTATAAATACGGCCCTTAGATCTAAGATAAACTAACGTCCCATACTGTGCTATGAAACAGGAAAAGTATTCCATATTACCGAATTCTGCTTTCATAATTTGGTCCCTCTAATATTGTTTTTTTTCTTCATAAGGGAGACATCTACATATCTATGCATAACCCTAATCAAAAACTCACATAGTCTATTGAAAAAAGTATTATAGGTGAAACTGTGATTGTCTGTGTACAAATAACAGTTGTAATTTGCATTCACATAACATTGATGCTCAGTCTCAAAGAAAACATTACGGACTTATACTTAATAAGACGTGGGGGGGTTGAGCTTCAGATTTTCCAACATTCACGCTGGCGCATAATATTGAAATACATTATACCCAGGTGCGGCACCACCGTTAGGGCAGAGGAGCGCCGCCCTATTCCAGCAACAGCTTCTGCAAATCACTTTTAACAAACAAAACAATACTAAACCATGTTTATTATTATTTTATTTGTTAAAGGGGCGAGGCAGTGGGGATGACGACGATGAGGGGAGTGCACTGTGCTCTCCCCTCAGTGTGCATGTATATCTGTCCGGCCGTCTCCGGCCAGCCAAACATACATGTGCAGTAGTCCCTCTCCAGCCCGGCAACACAGTTGCCGGGCTGGAGAGAGCAAGCACAGGATCCCAGCCTGCTTGGGAGCTCCATGGCTGGGCGCACCCAGCCAATCCTAACGCTACTTTGAGCAGCATTAGGATTGGCCGCAGGGCAGGTTGGGAGCCTGTGCCTGCTGTGCAGAAGAGGAGCAGTGCGGCGGTGGAGAAGCAGGTAAGTGATTAAATTTTTTTTTTAAATGAATTCGCCCCAACCTACCTCACCCCCCTGAGCGGCCCGCCTCAACAAAGCCCTGCGAGCCACTCCTGATTATACCATGAGTACAGCGCACAAGAGGGGCTTAGGGGCCACATAAAGGGAGAGGAATGTAGATTGATAAGGCACTAAGTGAGAGAAAGCACATTATTTTGTGTAATAACCAATATGTTTTAAGTATTCCCAAACACATGTGTGCATTTTTTTGTGTAAAATTCCTGGTGAAAACCGACAGACACCTCACCATACCCACCGACTGAAAGCCCCTGTACCCAACTATTTATCACAATATGCATTTATTACAGGGGTGTAACACCCACCCACCCCCCAAAAAAGAAAAGCTATGCCCCTGGTTATTAGGGCTATAATAGGGACCTACAAGCAGGCAAATAATCTAAAGAAAAATAATTTTATCAAAACAATTACAAAATATATGTACATTAAAGGTATAGTAAAATACACACTCCCCATTGTAGCAAAACGACTCTACATCAGATCCTTGGCATACTTCACAAATTTTGCCTTTTTTTTTCAGTTTTATATCATGGAAACTTGGCCCAAAGGCCTTTTGAGCACTTAAGTACCAGATTACATTGCACTTGCTAATTTTTTTTTGAATATATATATTTTGTAGGCTCAGGTAGATTACATGATTTGTCCTAAATCAAGCTTTATTACTCAGTTCCAAAGCTGGCGTCTCTGCCTCTTAGTTCATATCTCCTCCCTATTTTATGAGCGTGTACCCATGTGATTTCCATCCTATTGTACTAAATTTCAAAGCACTTACACTTGCATGAAATGGAAAAAAAAAAACAACACCAAATAATATAAATTAAACATGTTTTCAGACTTCTTATTCAAGGAAATTCTCAAGTACTTTGTTCAGTCCTGATTAAGAAACTCTTGGCTACAGTAATTCCCTCGAGGAGACCTGATGATCACTCACTGTTGTTTGGAGATTGTTATTGTTATCTCCAGGAAAGCCTTTTTCCTGTTAAGTTTGGATTAAAAGGAGATAGTGATTTAATTAGCCCTCCCTGTTAGATGTATGAAGCCCCTTGCAGGATGTTGCAGCTGTTGTTTTAGCAGGACTACATACAAATATTACTATTCCACTAAGATGACGTTCGCTCCAGAGTTCAGTAATAAAACTCTGCAGATTACACCTACGGTAACAACAAATGCAAGTGCTGGAGCATTTTCATCCTTTGCAGAAATCAATGCTCATCGAGGTCAACGGATCTTTGGACCCTGCATAGGATGTAGTAGAACTATTAAAGCATTTTCAATCAAACCCAATTAAGTTACACAGTATGACCATTGTGGCCATGCAAAGAAAACTCCAGTCAGGAATACACTTAAGGTGTTCTATTACAAATTCAAGCTCAGTCATGTAGACAGCTGGCAAGAAACAGTTGTAAAGATATAGAATCAGCAAGGGTTGCTCAAGGTGATGAAATAAGTTCAGGTGAACTAACATTAATAAAAGTAAGCATTCGATAAGAACAGTACAAAACATTAACAGGATCATTTGAGATACAGAAATCAAGTTTTGGTCAGGCTTGGCAAGCATAAAGTCATTTTTAAAATCAGCAGAGTTTTAACTTAGCTGGGCATGAGGAAAACCTACAATCAGCCAAATCAGGGAAGAACATGTGTGGGGCAGAAGACATGTGGGCAAAAGACAAAAAGGGCAAACAGAATTTCACAGGCAACAAAATACTAAGGTGGACAAAAGAAAGTTAAATAGGGAAAACATCAGCATGTCAGAAACGTGATCAAGAGTCTTCTGCAGGGGTAAAGGAAATAAACTTTAAGTTTTAGCAGGGCATCTCAAAGAGGTAAAGCAGAGAGAAAGATACCTCTCCAAGGGGCTCAGCAGGCAGGGTTTGTCATCTGCCAGTGTTCTGGAAAATCGGGAGATCTGACTAAGGGGAATCTGACAATCAACCTGACCTTAGTCCAACTGGTCAACAACATATTAAAGTTCATAAGGCAATCTGATTCGCTCTAAGTGACAGTCCACATTGCTTTGAAGGGGCATCACCCAATAGTGATCAATCATATGACTCTAAGTTGAAATATTGATATTTCTTCCCAGGTCTGTCATGGGAACCTCATCCATCCAGGTAGCTCCACACGACTTTGAAACAATTGTATGTAATATCAGTCCACGATTCAGGATGTTCTACATTCAAGGACATTGTTTCACTTCTATATTTAATACAATAAGGGTCTATTACCAAAACTTGCCTACTCCTGGGAAGGAAGTCTGAAAGAAAGTTCATGTTAAACAAATGAATCAACATTCTCTGCACAGTGACAAAAAAACAGGGCTCATCAGGCCTCACCTAGGCTAATGCAAGTGATTTAATATGGCACATTTGTACATCAATAAAACACATTTTTAATTCAAAGACTATTAATTCTTCAGTAGTAATTCTTCATTAATATTAATGTTACAGCAACTTTAAACAAAATATGTTAATACATTACGGTCAATATAACATGGAACTACATTTCTCTATTTCTGCACAGGTATTTAAATCATTAATCATTAGAAATTCAATACTGTTTCAATACATTCTATTAGTCATGAATCTAAATTACGGCATAACATCCCTTTAATACTTCAAACATTTACTTTAGTTTTGATGCCTCCAGATTTTCTAAACAGTAGTCTAAACGAATGCACATTTAAATTGATTTCTCAATGCTTCTTCTACATTTAACCAATTAGTACTTTGATTAATACACTACATAAACTCTCACATATAGATGACTTCTGTGACATGAGGGACAGCACTACAATTTCTGCTACATCACAAGTCTGAAAATCAATTTATCATGAAACCCAGTTTAACAGTTAGTCACTCGAATTCCTGAGACCAAACTAATATTCATGCTGCTTGACATTTTGTACCATTCTACTCACACCCAGGGGTGGGTGGTTTGTAGAGCTGTGATAACTACCACTGTAGACTACTATGCTACAACGACCATGTTAATGTGGTATTGAACCAAGAGATCTACTTTTTTTGGTGCCTATTGATTGTTGAATATAGTGAAAATAATAATATTGTTTTCAAACCTCATTTGCTTTGGTACTCCTTTGCCATGCTCTTTAGGGTTTATCACACTGTTTCATATGGTCTTCAAGGCCATAGTCTTACTTTCCAAGACTTTTGGGCAGGATTCTCTTCTGTTTTATCGTGTAAACCCTTCCTGCATAGGGTGCTTCGGGCCTGCTAGCTTATGAAATGGCGCTTGGTTTTGAGGAGTTTGCCATTTTAGGAATGCAGAAAAACCGTGCAACATGATTTTGGTAGGCAGGCTAGTTGCATTTGTTACGCAGGTGGTGGAAATCTCATCTTTGCAAAACAGACAGCTCTAACACTGCCTCTGTAATAAGCAGTCAAAATAGGTAGCCTACAAATAATTCTCATTACACACACTAATTTTGTAAGTTGTTTTTATTGACAGGGCAAATTGTCTCTTTCAGGTGTTGGCCCACTGTGTTATGTTTGTAGTATTTGACTTCATGGGACGGGCCTGAGATGGTGAGCTTCGCTTCTCTTTTAAAATGCTTTCGGATGATCTCTCCTCTGGATCCTTCTCTTCACCAAACTCATTTTTAGAAAGCAAAATACTGGCTTTGGGAGCCTTATTGGGTTTATCCTTGTGCGTGCCTGTGTTGGGTTTGTTTCTTAACTTGAAAAAAATTCCTGAACACTTTCATAATCTTGACCTATTCAAACATGGGAGAGAAGAGCAAAGATATGGAAAGGTATGGCATGTCAGCAGTGAAATGGCATGCTCATGGGCAGAGCTGAGCACATGTATTTATTCTTGTGCATTTCATCACCACTATATGACTTAATGTTACCCATGGGCTGTGAGACTTGTTATATTCACCAGTTACCAGTATTTCTTCTTAAGCATGCAGGCATGGCAGCTAGTATTTCTATTGTCAAATTGTACAAGGTAGGCCCACTCTAATACTACTGCTTGCCCTTCTCAGCTACCACAGGCCTACCTTTTCGACTGTGCATTTTCAGTAACTGATAGTTTTCAGTTCACGGATTCTAATGGTACTTGGATCCACGTTCCTGCGTGGTGGGCTTGGTGTCTGAAATATTCCCTGATTTTTATGCCCCAAGTTCTCTTGCCTGATGAAACACAATAATTATATCCAAATAATTTCACATGACTTGGTGACCCAGTGACGACTTCTTAACCGGTACAAATTATGCTCCTTTGATTGAAACATAGACCAGTGATGCTCTGAACACATGTGCACCTGGTGGAGAGGTGTCCTTGCTGGGTTCCATGGACATGGCTCTCAATAAATGAGCAATACATACTATCTACATAAGAGAAAATAATAAGTTATGTAACTAAGGCCCATATTTATACTCTTTTATCACCGCATTTGTGCCGCTTTTTGATGCAAAAGCGGTGCAAAATTACAAAATACAATTGTATTTTGTAAGTTTGTGCTGCTTTTGCATCAAAAAATGACAGAAATGCAGCGCTGAAAAAGTATAAATATGGGCCTAAATATATCCAGGACCAAAACCAAATAAGCCAAGATCATAACACCTTGGCAACATTATCAATAAAATATAAATATTTTATTCATAATAATTTATATAAAAAGGGGAAAAGGAAGTGAAAAAATGAGAAGTAAAGAAACAAGTGAAACTGGAAAAAAGGTATTAGTTGAAAATTAATGAAATGTGGATAACAATAATACACAAATATATATGGGTATAGATTCAATAATGTAAATAAGCATGTGATTAAGAAACATAATTGTTAGACTTTTCATCCTTGGCGTGGTCTTCCTTAACTTTTTGCCTCTGTTTCCCAGGTTGTTTATGTGTGCTGGACTCTGTTTTTGCTGTTCTTGTTACTCCGGGCACTTTACCACTGCTAACCAGTGCTAAAGTTCAAGTGCACCTATGATTGGCATATTTGATTTACTAGTAGGTCCCTTGTAAAGTGCACTAGACATGCCCAGGGCCTGTAAACCAAATGCTACTAGTGGGCCTGCAGCACTGGTTGTGCCACCCACCTAAGTAGCCCTGTAATCATGTGTCAGACCTGCCACTGCAGTGTCTGTGTGTGCAGTTTTAAACTGTAAATTCGACTTGGCAAGTGTACCCTCTTGCCAGGCCAAAATCTTCCCTTTCCTTACATGTAAGGCACCCCTAAGGTTGGCCCTTGGTTGCCCCAAAGGCAGGGTGCAGTGTATGGTTAAGGTAGGATATATAGTAATGTGTTTTATATGTCCTGACAGTAAAATATTACTAAACTCGTTTTTCACTATTGTAAGGCCTGTCCCTCTCATAGGTTAACATGGGGGCTACCTTTAAATATGATTAAAGTGTAGATTCCCTTTGGGAGTGTATATACATGTGGAGTTTGGGGTCTCTGAGCTAACAATTTAAAAATACATATTTTAGTAAAGTTGATTTTAAGATTGTGTGTTTGAAAATGCCACTTTTAGAAAGCGAGCATTTTCTTGCTTAAACCATTTCTGTGATTTTGCTTGTTTGTGGATTCCCTGTCTGGGTCAGGGGCCTGGCCTTGGCAAGGCAGAATTTCACAAACAAGAGAGACTTTCCTTTGAAGTAGGCCGACTTCAAAGGCCAAAATGGGTATAAGAAGGGCACCCAAAACCACAGGCTTTAGAATACTTCTGGAAACCAAGAGGAGCCTCTGCCTGGAGAAGAGCTGAGGAAGAAGAGCTGCCCTGCTTGTGACTGTGCTTTGTGGAGCTATCCTGCAGTTGCTGCTTCTGCCTGTGCTAGAGGACAAAGACTGGACTTTGTGTTGCCTTCCTTCTTGTGAAGATCTCCAAGGGCTTGACTTAGAGCTTGCCTCCTTTTATTTGAAGTCTCAGGGACTTCACTCTGCCAGTACCTGGAGTCTCTGGAGAGACTCCTACTCTGCCAAGTGGTGCCCATCCAGTTCCTGGGACCCTGAAAGGAGAAGCTGGCAGCCCAAGAGTAAGAATTCCACGCACAGAACGCCGTGCGGGGAAAAGATCGATGCGACTCCGAATTGCGGCTGAAAAATCGATGCGCCGTCGGCTTCGCAGCTGAAAATCAACGCTTGCCTGCAACGCGACCCAAAGATCGACACCCAGGGCTGGAGAAATGACGCACAGCTTCGCTGACGGAGGCTGGGAGATCGCATCCTGCGCTGAGTGGTTTTCGGATCATCGTGCGGCTGGATTTCCACCGCAAACACCGCTGGGCGTGTAGAAACAACGCAAGGCCTGCCCGGACCCGAGAATGCAGACCGGATTGATGCATCGCTCTCCTACAGAGAGAAGAAACTATGCACGCCGACCCGACTAAAGGAGAAACAACGCAAGGTCTCGCTCGTGAGTGATATCAACTCATCACAAGCCCTTTTTGACACACATTCGCCTGTGCAGCGTTATTTTTGACGCACCCACGGTACATTTTCACGCTAACAGTGTTAGTGTGTGTTTAAAATTGCATGAAGACTTTTTTTACATTTTTAGTGATAACGTGACTGGTGTATTGTGGATTTTTGTTGTTTTGGTCTTGATTTTTTTAGATAAATATTCTCTATTTTTCTAAACCTGTGTTGTGTAATTTTGTAGGGTTTTCATTGAATTACTGTGTGTGTTGCTACAAATACTTTACATCTAGTACTCTGAAGTTAAGCCTACTGCTTGTGCCAAGCTACCAAGGGGGTAAGCAGGGGTTAGCTGAGGGTGATTCTCTTTTACCCTAACTAGAGTGAGGGTCCTTGCTTGGACAGGGTGTAACCTGACTGCCAACCAAAGACCCGATTTCTAACAATAATTATATAATAAGCCAGTTTGTATATGCATGTCATTAAGTATAGATGAATTAGAAAACTCAACACTTTCAACTCAGCTGTATAAAACATTATGATTTGTAATACATAGATGGGGACCATATACGTTTTCTCCATCCAAAGGGTCCTAATTATGTATTATAATCAGCTATTTTATGCTTAAAACAAATACCATTCAACTAGAATGCAAATTAAATGTAAGTGTTATCCTTCCATCTTAGAGCAAATTGTTGAATTGCAAAAAATAAATCCACAATTCTTCCCTGACCTTCCCTTACCAGGAAGCACTCTGACATTCTTTTACGGTGCTTCCCAACAAACCCTTGGGGCAATGAAAAGGAACATTGATGTTTACAATACAGATAATTTTGTCCCAGACATCTAGTTAAAATATAATAACCTCTTTACATTCAAAGAATATATGAAAACGTATAAATGGTTGTTTTACATGCCCAGCATAAATTATTAGGGGAAAGATTATTTTTATTAATTGAAGACGCTGGAGGCTCTAGTCAGATAATACAATATATAGGTGTGCTGGCTGATCATAAAGCACAGTGTTTTCCCCATGCATTATTACAAACATCTTCAGACCAAAAAGATGCTTTGATCAGATTCCCAATTCTATTGACATTTACCTTTATTAATTTTTCCTTTGACAGGGGAATCTCAAAAAATATTTATGAAGCTGTAGGAGATGTAGAATGCTGCATTAAATTAAAACGAGTAATGGGTATTAATTACTCGTATGCATAGCGCATAATGGAGTAAGACGCATTTTGATGCTTCTCTCGCTTAAACTCCCTAGTGTATACATTTCTCCTGTAAAGATAAAGCGGATGCAGCTGCACACTTACTGTTGAGACCCTTGAGAATAAGTGCCCATGAGACTGGAAGGTCGGACAGAAGCGGCTTGGTGGCTTTGTTGGGGCGGTGCATGGGGGTCCGTGGGGGCAAATTAATAAAAACATTTTTTTTTTGTTAAATCACTTACCTGCTCTGTTCCCGCGCCGCTCTTCTCCCATCGCAGCAGGCAGGCACAGGCTCCCAGCCTGTCCTGTCCTGACGTTGCTCAGAGCAGCGTCAGGATTGTCTGGGAGCACCCAGCCAGGGCACTCCCAGGCAGACTGGGAGCCTGTACAGGCTGTGTTGAGCCGGGCAACTGTGTTGCCGGACTGGAGAGAGCCTACTTTGCATGTATGTTTGGCCTGCCACGTGCACAGTGCACTCCCCTCATCTCGTCATCCCAAATGCCCCGCCCCTTTAACAAACTAAAACATAATAAACATGGTTTATTATCTTTTCGTTTGGTAAAGGTGATTTGCAGTGGCTGCTGCTGGTGGTGGTGGGGGGGGGGCACGGTGCTCCTCCACCCTAACGGAGGAGCCGCGTCTGAGGTCGGGAGGCTTTCCAAGAGAAGATTGAGCCAGATCGGAGCCAGCCAAAACAACAAAATGACAAGCTTAGAGGGCTAGGCCTGAAGGGTTTTCATGGTGGGCCCTTGGCATACTGACACAGTGCAGTGTGACACAGGCGCCCCGATTTATGCATCGGTCACAAAACGCAGGGCAACAAGTTAAATTACTGCATTGTGTAAACAGGAGAGAGCAGACCAGAGCCATACTGAGATGTGGCACTGTTCTGTTCTCTACTTGTCCTGGTGCATTTTTGGCTGCCAACGCAGTCACCCTTGCACCATAGTGCAAGACGTCTGAAATGTGGGAAGCATAGGTTTTGTGCTGGAATGAGTTCCTTCCTGTATAAAAATTATTCTTTAAATCATTTCACACTTTGTGTGCTTTACAATATGAATTTAAGACATTTCTGATCAATACATCTGCTTTGAGGAGGCACAGGATTTGTGCGCAAATCCCTATTTACAATTCTTTGTAAATGATGATTTGCAGCAAGACCCATAGGTGACCACCCATGGAATGCCTCTTTGATGCAAATTAATGCAAGGCAGTGAATTGCTCAGCATTGTATTACTTTGAATCAAAATCGAATGTAAGTTGTAATTTGCGTAGGAATGAAAATCCCACCACAACATTTTATGTCACGTTTGCTTTTAAAAAGTAACGCAAGCCAAAGTGTATGTAAATCTGGGCCAAGGTGAGCAGACTCTGGAAGCCGTTGTGCAAAGCATTGAATACAGAAAGATACCTTGTAGGCAAAGGCAGGGGGGCCCTTGGGTAGCCTGAGGTTCTGCGACCATGGAGCGATCATAGTTGTGAGAAATTGGGTTCTTGTTTGATTGGGGTGTTCAAGCAATAGTCATAATCCCTGTTAAGTTGAACCTCAAAAGTCACTAAATTAACCTGTGCTTAACCCTCTGGTAGCTTGGCACAATGCTTTTAGGCTTAACTTAGGGGCAATGTATAAAGTATTTATGCAGCACACCAACAGTAATAAAGTGAAAACACAACACACAAAAAATCCCACAGCAATTCAGAAACACAGAGTCCATTTTAATAAATGACTTGACAGCATCACAACAAAATCCAATCAGTAGAACCAGAGTTATGAATTTTTAAAGTTTAGGGTAAAATCTAGCTCCTATAATAGCTAGACATGCAAGAATGGAGCAAGGTTAAAAAATATGGGCCACCACCATGGAGAAGTGGATTGGGCCTGGTGGGCCTGGTAAGCACTTATCTTCAGATTTAAAAAAAAATCAGCAAAAAGTTGTTTGAGAAGGTTAAGTTCAGGAGGGAAAGTCTGTAGGGATTTCCGTGGAGGAGTCGTCATCATCGTTGTCGGGGAGCAGCATGATGAAGTTGCTGCGAAGATTTCTACGTTCAACTTAGTCTCTTTTTTGGAAGTCGAAAATCTCCAGTCAAACAAGGCAGTAGCTGATGAGAGTTCCATGAGGCGAAGGACCACTGCCCAGGATTTGTCACTGTGGGGAAGAATGTAGTGAGAGCTGCTCAGGAGCTCCCACAGCACAGAGACAGACCTCCTCGCAGTCACAGATGATATCCATGCCATACTGGACCACGGAGACATGGCCACCCACGTCCTTCTTTACCTTTCTGCTGCATTCAAGTCAGTATCCCACTCCACCCTCTGCACCGGCATCCGCGGCAAAGCACTGGAATGGATCTGATTCTTCCTAACCGGAAGAACCCAGAGTGTCAAACTCCCTGTAGGAGGCTGGCTTGGCTTGTAGTGGGTACCAGATGTACTTACACCTTGTGCCAGGTCATGTTATCCCTTATTAGTGTAGAAGAGGTGTTTCTAGCAGCTAAGGCTGATAGAAGGTAGCTATGGCAAATCAGCTTAGGCTGAACTAGGAGACATGTAAAGCTCCTACTATACTACTGGTGTCATATGCACAATATCATAAGAAAACACAATACACAGAAGTACTAAAAATAAAGGTACTTTATTTTTATGACAATATGCCAAAAGTATATCAGTGAGTACCCTCAGTATGAGGATAAGTTATATACACAAGATATATGTACACAAACCAAAATTAGGTAAGTAATAGCAAGAAAAGTAATGCAAGCAGTGTAAAGTTACAGTAGATTGCAATAGGAGCACATAGGTATAGGGGCAACACAAACCATATACTCCAAAAGTGGAATGCGAACCACGAATGGACCCCAAGCCTATGTGAGCTTGTAGAGGGTCGCTGGGACTGTAAGAAAACAGTGAGGGTTAGAAAAATAGCCCACCCCAAGACCCTGAAAGGTAGGTGTAAAGTACACCTACTAACCCCAGAGAGCACAGAAGTCGTGATAGGGGGATTCTGCAGGAAGAACAAACACCAGCAATGCAACAACAGTGGATTTCCGGACCTGAGTACCTGTAAAACAAGGGGACCAAGGCCAATAGTCGCGACAGTGTCGAGAGTGGGCAGGAGCCCAGGAAATGCCAGCTGAGGGTGCAAGGAAGCTGCCACCGCATGGGAGAAGCTTGGAGTTCTGCAAGAAATAAGAGAGCTAGGGACCTCTCCTTTGGAAGACGGATGTCCCACGTCGCGATGAAGCTTGCAGAGGTGTTCCCACGCAGAAAGACGGCAAGCAAGCCTTCATAGCTGCAAGGGTTGCGGTAGAGGTTTTTGGGTGCTGCTGTGGCCCAGGATGTCGCCACTTGGAGGAGGAGACAGAGGGGGCGCCCAGCAACTCAGGGAGCCCTCACAGAAGCAGGCAGCACCCGCAGAAGTACCTGAACAGGCACTTGGAAGAAAAGTGAACCGGAGTCCACCCGAAGTCACAAAAGGGAGTCCCACGACGCCGGAGGACAACTCAGAAGGTTGTGCACTGCAGGAAGGAGTGTCAGGGACCCAGGCTTGGCTGTGCACGAAGGAAATCCTGGAAGAGTGCACAGGAGCCGCAGCAGCTGCATATCACGCGGTACCCAGCAATGCAGTCTAGCGTGGGGAGGCATGGACTTACCTCCACCAAACTTGGACTGAAGACTCACTGGACTGTGGGAGTCACTTGGACAGAGTTGCTGAGTTCCACGGACCACGCTTGTCGTGCAGAGAGGGGACCCAGAGGACCAGTGATGCAGTCTTTTGGTGCCTGCGGTTGCAGGGGGAAGATTCAGTTGACCCACGGGAGATTTCGTCAGAGCTCCTGGTGCAGGGAGGAGGCAGGCTACCCCCAGACCATGCACCACCTGGAAACAGTCGAGAAAGCCGTCAGGATGAAGCGATACAAGGTTGCTAGTAGTCGTCTTGCTACTTTGTTGCGGTTTTGCAGGCGTCCTGAGCAGTCAGCGGTCGATCCTTTGGTAGAAGGTGAAGAGGGAGATGCAGAGGAACTCTAGTGAGCTCTTGCATTCGTTATCTGAAGAATTCCCCAAAGCAGAGACCCTAAATAGGCAGAAAAGGAGGTCTGGCTACCAAGAAAGGAGGATTGGCTACCAAGATAGGTAAGAGCCTATCAGAAGGAGCCTCAGCAGGATTTTGTATTACCATTGTGGCCATACTAAATATGACCTTGTTACTCCTTTCAGATAAGAATCTACCACTCAAACAGTATATGATGGTAGCCCTAATGTTAGCCTATGAAAGGAGCAGGCCTCACAGCAGTGTGAAACAAATTTAGGAGTTTTACACTACCAGGACATAAAAACTACACAGGCACATATCCTGCCTTTTGTCTACACAGCACCCCACCCTATGGGTTACCTAGGGCCAACCTTAGGGGTGACATATGTAGAAAAAGGGGAGTTTGAGACTTGGCAAGTACGTAGAAATGCCAAGTCGAACTGGCACTGAAACTTGCAATGGCAGGCCTGAGACATGGTTAAGGGGCTACTTAAGTGGGTGGCACAATCAGTTCTGCAGGCCCACTAATAGCATTTAATCTACAGACCCTGGGCACATATAGTGCACTTGACTAGGGACTTATAAGTAAATTAAAAAAGCCAATTGGGTATGATCCAATGTCACCATGTTTTACGGGAGACAGCATATGCACTTTAGCACTGGTTCACCGTGGTAAAGTGCGCAGTCCTAAAACCAGCAAAAACAGTGTCAAAAACTGGAGGGAGGCAGGCAAAAAGTTGAGGGTGACCACCCTAAGGCTGTCAGGTCTAACGTCTCCCCCCCCACCAACCAGCTGAAATTGGGGAGAGCTACCCAACCTCCTGGGAGCTCTCATCACTAAGGCGGAATTATCTGCAGAGGCCACGTGTTGGCGTGGTCAATCCCCGGGCAATGGTCCTCCGTAAAGTCCATCCCCTGTAGGGAAATGGACCACCTAAAGAGTTTAGGATTTTTGCCCCTCATCTGCATGAGCCATCTGAGGGGCCTGTGGTCTGTCTGAACCCGGAAGTGAGTCCTAAACAGGTATGGTCTCAGCTTCTTCAGTGCCCAGGCCACAGCAAATGCTTCTCTCTCAATCCACCTGTGTTCCTGTGGTAATAGTCTTCTGCTACTAAAGACTACTGGTTGGTCTAGGCCCTCCTCATTTAGCTGTGCTAGAATTGCCCCTGTGCCATGCTCTGAAGCGTCCCTCTGCACAATAAACTCCTTGAAGTAGTAAGGTGCCCTGAGCACAGGGCTGTGCACATGGCTTCCTTCAGGGAGTCAAAGGCTTTCTGACAAGCCTCTGTTCAATTCACCAACCTAGGTTGTTCTTGGATGTCAGTTCTGTTAAGGAGGCTACTATGGTGCCATATCCCTTAATTAATCTGCAGTAATATCCAGTGAGACCTAAGAAAGCTCTCACCTATGTTTGGGTTCTAGGTGGTTGCCAGGCCTTGATAGTTTCAATCTTGGCCTGTAGGGGCTGCACCTCGCCACCACCTACTAGGTGTCCCAAGTACACCGTGGAACCCTGCCCAATCTGGCACTTACTTGCCTTGATGGTCAGGCCTACCTGTTGCAGGGCCTGATGCACCTCCTTGAGGTGGAGCAGGTGTTCCTCCAAACTGGAACTATAGACGGCAATGTAGTCTAGGAATGCTGCGCAGAAGGCATCCTTGCCAGCTAGGACCCCGTTAACCAACTGTTGAAAGGTAGTGGGGGCATTTTGCAACCCAAAGGGCATCACTCTGAACTGGTAGTGGCCCCCAAGAGTAGAAAAAGCAGATCTCTCTTGAGCCCCTTTAGTCGAAGCGATCTGCTAGCACCCTGACGTGAGGTCAAAGGTACTAAGGAACTTGGCAGCGCCTAGCCTGTCTAGAAGCTCATCAGCACGGGGGATGGGGTGTGCATCTGTCTTTGTGACAGAGTTGAGACCCTGGTAGTCCACGTAGAGCCTAAGTTCTGGCTTGGCACCAGGAGCAGCAGCCTTGGGAACCAACACCACTGGCCTGGAACAGAGACTACTGGACTTCTCTATCACCCCAAAAGCCAGCATCTTGGAAACTTCATCCTTAATACTGGACCTCACTTTGTTTGACACCCTGTAAATGTTATTCTTTACAGGTGGACTGCCTCCTGTGTCAATGTCGTGGACACACAAGTGTGTGAGCCCAGGAGTGAGGGAGAACAGGGAAGAGAACTGCTCCAACAACTTGTAGCAGTCTCCCCTCTGAACTAGAGTCAGGGAGTCAGAGAGATCAACACCCTCCACTGACCCATCACTTTCCTTGGCAGAGAGGAGGTCGGGGAGAGGCTTGCTGTCTTCTTCAATGCCCTCATCTGTCACCAAGAGCATGCTGTCTTCAGACCTCTCAAAATGAGGATTCAGTCTGTTGTGGTGGTGAACCCTTAGGGGAAGGCTAGGGGACTTGAGGTCTACTAGGTAAGTAGCCTCACCCTTTCACTCCTTGACTTCAAATGGGCCCGTCCAGCAGTCCTGGAGAGCTCTTGGCACTACTGGCTCCATTACCCATACTTTGTCTCCAGGTGAGAATTCTACCATAGTAGCCTTCCGGTCAAACCACTCCTTCACCACCTCTTGACTGGCCACGAGGTTGCTTTTGGCCTGTTTCCAGAAATGCTGCGTCTGGTTGCGGGGAGGCAACATGTAACTGACCACATCCTGGGGAGGTTTCTTGGGAGCTTTCTCTCATCCCTCCTTGACTATGCTTAGTGGTCCCCTGACAGGGTGACCATAGAGAAGTTAAAAGGGGCTGAACCCCACCCCTTTCTGGGGCACCTTCCTATAAGCAAAAAGAAGGCATGGCAAGAGGACGTCCCACTTATGCCTCATGGCCTCAGCTAGGCCAGTGATGATGCCTTTCAGGGTCTTGTTGAATCTCTCAACAAGCCCCCTGGTTTGAGGATGGCAAGGGGTTGTAAACCGGTAGGTTACCCCACACTCATCCCACATGGACTTCATGTACGCTGACATGAAGTTTGTGCTTCTGTCAGACACAACCGCCTTTGGGAACCCCACATGGGTAAATATCCACATCAGAGCTCTGGTCACTACTGGTGCAGTAACTGTCCTTAGATGGATTGCCACTGGATAGTGGGTGGCATGGTCCACCAAAACTAGGATAAACCTGTTGCCTAGGGCGGTTTTGGGGTCCAAGGGACCAATTACGTTGATGCCCACCCTTTCAAAGGGGGTGCCAATGACAGGAAGTGCGATCAGGGGGGACTTAAGCCTTTTCCCTGGCTTCCCACTAGTCTGGCCCTACAGAAATTATCTGAGGTTACCCACATTCTAGGCCAATGGAAGTGGGTGACAAGCCTAGTAAAGGTCTTGTCTTGCCCCAAATGTCCTGCCAGGGGGATGTCGAGAGCCAGGCCCAATAGGAAGGCCCGGTAACACTGGGGGACCACCAGCACACATGCTGCCCCAGCAGCCAGTACCTTAGGCTCAGTGTAGAGGAGATCATTCTCCTAGTATATGTGGTGATCACCAGAGGTTTCACCTGCTGCTTGAGCTGAGGCCTGTTGCCTCAGACCCTCAAGAGTGGGGCACTCCTTCTGTGCTTTGCAGAATTCCTCCCTGGTTGGTCCACCCTCCACTTGCCAGCCAGCAAGCTCAGGCAGGTTACCCAGGGCGGCAATATCTTCCCCAGTTGGCTCAGGGGCCTCATCTACTGGAACCCCGTCAACCACCGCTGGAATATCTGGGGTCGGTTTCCCGCACCCCTTGCCCTTCCTCTGTGCAGCTGTCTGGGCCATTGTTCCAGGCTCCAGGCACCCTTGACTCCTTTCCCGGGCAGCCAATGACCGTGTGGTCATGCAGACCCACTCAGGCAAACATAACATCTGCAGGTGGGATCTGAGCTCTACCTCCTTCCAGGCAGTGTGCTAAAGATCGTTGCATAACAGACAATCTACAGGCATGGCAGGACTCACAGCTACTTTTAGAGTACCAGAGCCCCCTCCCCCCACTCAAAGGGAACCAGAGCTATCTGGTAGGTGGCTCTCGCGATTGTCAGCGACTGTGACCTGGTGGAATGTATTAAGGATGACTTGCTCTGCTGACACCAGCTGACCCCTGACAGTAGTCATACTGGCTCCTGTGTCACGCAGAGCCTCCACCCTTTGCACACCAATGCTGACCTACTGCCTATACTTGGAAGTATTGGCAGGCATGTGGGCTTTTGGCACCATTTCCTTATATCCCAGGGATACTAGTGACACCTCTATCTGCTCCCCAAAGCTAAGTGGGACCATATCCCCCCACAAGCGCTACACTAGACAATCGAGGTGTCTGCCCTCCAGTGGGGGCTGTGCCTTCTTGGGACACTGGGAGTCACACTTATAGTGTCCAAACTTGCAGCCCTCTAAGCATTTGGAGATAAACTTCCCTTTCTTCTTGTCAAAGTACCCTGGCTTCCTGTCAGATTCAGGTGGGGACTGGTTAACCCCGCCCACCCCCTGGGAATTGTTTTGGGGGCTTTTTGAGAACTCCTTATTTTTAATTTTTTCTCCCCCTCTTTCTTCTGGTGGGAACCCTGACCACCTTCGTGGGTGTCCCCCCAGGTGCCTTCTTGGACACTCTGGTGCTAACCCAGATGTCTGCCTCCTCAGCAAGCTTTCTAGAATCAGTTAGCTTACTATCAATTAGGTGCCGGCGCAACTCTGTAAAGCAAACACTGAACATATGCTCTTTCAGAATCAAATTATATAACCCCAAATAGTAATCTACTGCCTCGCACCCATCCATTCAGTGCCTTACTGAGAAATAAAAAAAGTCTACCCAGTTCTGCGTGGAGAGTTTGGTGCTGTCCCTGAACCTCTGACGGTACATCTCAGGTGTCAGCCCAAACTTGGCAAGAAAGCATTTTTCATGGGTGCATATCTGTTTTGATCCTTAGGATCCAAAGCAAGGAGTGTGTCCCTCCGCACTACTGGTACATACCACCACAAGGCCGCCCCCCATTGCTCTTCAGAGCCCCAATGAGCCCTTAGTGCAACTTCATAAGCAGCCAACTACTTATCAATGTCATCTCCTATCACAAAACTTGGCACTACATTTGTAGGTATACGAACCTTCCTTTCCCCAGCAGGTCCTGCATGTAGGCTGCCACCATCACTGCTGGATTCAGACTGCCTTGCCTTGATATCCAGCTCTTTGAGACTCAGTTCATGAGCCAACAAAAGTTTCTTTTCAGCCAAAGCCTTTCAGCCTCAGCTTCAGCCTGTTTGGCTTCTCTCTCTGCCCTCCTCTTCTCCTGTTGAGCTTCAATTTTTAACTTTGCCATTTGCAGTTGAAATTCTCTCTCTTCCCTTCTTTCCTCTGCGGTCAGGTCATGGCTAGAGACCCTCCTCCCTGGTTTAGCAGGGGGCACCATTTCTGGGGTAACATCCCCTACTACTGGCAAAAAATCCTCTGAAGGGCCCTCCTCTGGACCCTGCTCCTCAACATTCTCATCTGAATGGGCTTCTTCCCAGGCCCTCAGCGCCTTTTATTCCTCCTTTATGGAGGCACCCTGGGTAGGTACTCCCCTCCCCTTGCACAACCCCTTCAGCTGGTTAACAGTGTAAGTTTCCAGCTTGGCTAGGTCAAAATCTTCAGCTCCTGCTTGAGACCCAGCCAGAGACATGTTGAATGAGGATTTAGTTAAAATGTCAGGTAGAAAAACGAAATTGCAGAAAAAGATTAAAAAATCAAGTTGACCATCAACTGTGGGTAGTAATGTACACGCAGCTATTGTATGTCACTGCACAAATACAAGTCCTATCCTCACCGCTGATCACCAATGTTAGAAATGGGGTCTTTGGTTGGCAGTCAGGTTACCCCTGTCCAAGCAAGGACCCTCACTCTAGTCAGGATAAGTCACACACAATCCAAATTACCCTGTGCCCACCCTCTGGTAGCTTGGCAGTCAGGCTTAACTTAGAAGGCAATGTGTAAAGTATTTGTGCAATAAATCATGAAATAACCCAGTGTAACACCACACAAATACACCTCACAGTGTTTAGAAAAATATAGAATATCTAGTTAAATGCAGGTCAAAACAATCAAGATTTGATAAGTACACGTTGAAATATCACTTTAGAGAATGTTAAAAAGTCTTAAGTTCTTAAAAAGCAATAAGTGTCTCTTGCAAGCACAAAGTACCTGGTTTGTGTCTAAATTATCTGCAAGGGGCGGCAGAGGAGGAGATGCGTGGAAAACGGGGAGGTGTGCATTGGTTTCTCCGGGCGCGCACACAGACGATGTGTCAATTTTTTTCCACGCAGTCAGGGCCTTGCGTCAGGTTCTGGTGCGAAGGCTTGGATCCTCTTCGGGTTGCGGGGTATTTGGACGCCCGGGGACGATGCAGAGAAATCCTGGGCGTGCAGGACAAAGTCACAGGAGCTGCGTCGATCCAGTGGGCGATACAGGGACATTTCTGATGCACTGCAGGTGCTGCGTCGATTCGTCTAGCAGTAAGTTGAGGTGCGTCATTCCGGCACGGCTATGCGTCAATCCAATGGGCCGTGCGTCAAAGTTCCAGACGCAACGCTGGCAGGCTGTGCGTCTAATTTTCGCTGCACAAGGAGTTCTTTGCAGGTTGAAGTCTTTTTGGTCCTGAGACTTCAAGGAACAGGAGGCAAGCTCTATCCAAGCCCTTGGAAAGCCCTTCTCAGCAGAGCCAGAGGGCAGCAAGCCTGGAGGGCAACAGCAGGGCAGCAGTCCTGTGCAGAAAAGCAGTCAGGTGAGTCCTTTGGGCAGCTAGGCAGTTTCTCTTAGCATGTTGCAGGTTCTGGTTCAGAGTTTCTTCACCAGTAGTATCTTGTCCAGAAGTGTCTGAGTTGGTAGGGTCAGAGGCCCTGTTTAGATACCCAAACGTGCCTTTGAAGTGAGGGAAAACTTCAAAGAGTGGCTTAGAAGTGCACAAGGTCCCCTTTCACTTCCCTCCTGTCTGCCAGGGTCCCAGTAGCAGGTTTGGCAGTCCATTGTGTGAGGGAAGGCCACTGTCCTTTGAAATGTAAGTGTCAGTTCCTCCACCCTCCAAGCCCAGGAAGACCCATTCAGTATGCAGATGTGTGCAGGTGCGACTGAGCATCCTGTGTTTGGGGTTGTCTGAGTGAAATGCACAAGGGAGCTGTCAAGTAACCCAGCCAGACGTGGATTATAAGGCACAGAATGATATAAGTGCAGAGAAATACTCACTTTCTAAAAGTGGCATTTCAAAAATAGTAATATTAAATCCAACTTCACCAGTCAGCAGGATTTTGTATTACTATTCTGGTCATTCTACATATGACCTTGTTATTCCTTTCAGATCAGAATCTACCACTCAAACAGTATATGAGGTTAGCCCTTATGTTAGCCTATGAAAGGAGCAGGCATCACATCAGTGTAAAACGAATTAAGGAGTTTTACACTTCCAGTACATCTAAACTACACAGGTACATGTCCTGGATTTTATCTACATAGCACCCTGCCCTATGGGTTACCTAGGGCCAATCTTAGGTGTGACATATGTAGAAAAAGGAGAGTTTTAGCCTTGGCAAGTACTTATAAATGCCAAGTCGAATTTACAGTAAAACTGCACACACAAGCCTTGCAAGGTCAGGCCTGAGACATGGTTAAGGGGCTACTTATGTGGGTGGCACAATCAGTGCTGCAGGCCCACTAGTAGCATTTAATCTATAGGCCCTAGGCACATATAGTGCACTTGACTAGGGACTTATAAGTAAATTAAATAAGCCAATTGGGTATGATCCAATGTCAGCATGTTTTAAGGTAGAGAGCATATGCACTTTAGCACTGTTTAGCAGTGGTAAACGACGCAGAGTCCTAAAACCAGCAAAATCAGTGGCAAAAAGTGGAGGGAGGCAGGCAAAAAGTTGAAGGTGACCACTCTAAGAGTGTCAGGTCTAACAGCGTACTAAACCGAAGAGGATGAATATTATCTGGATGAATCTGAGATTCCATATGAAAATCAAATGGAGGAGAGACTTTTACAGCCCCTGGGTCACCATGTACAGGACTCTGTTAACCAGGCTCTAATAAAAGCTTTAAAACCTTTCATTCAACTCCTCGTCAGATTTGGCCAAAGAGAACTGATGGGGAGACCCCCGCTCTGAGATAAGGATACCCAATCTTTGGAAATGGGCCTTGCCCAGAGGGCCTCAAGTGGGACTGCTTCCTCAGCTGAAATTCTAGCGCAAATGGCCACTTCCGTCCTACAAGACCACGAACACGGGCATGGGGACTTCTTGCACTCAGAGGAAGTTTCCTACCCCCTCAGCTCCACGCACTTAGGCGTCCCAGACCTCTGCTTCCCAGTCCTTTGATTCAGAAAGAGCACTGGATGAACCCAAACAACCGTTTAAGCGAAAGACGATGAGACGGTGGTTCAGAAGAATTAATTTTCTAACCAGAAAATACTATCCACCCCAGATCCACGGATTGGGTACCCTCCATGGAGGTGGCACACTATGTGCAACAGCAAATCCGTAGGGGTTTCGAGAAAGATGTGCATAATACCTTGCGATCTGAATGCCCGCGTCCCTCCCTCTTAGGCAAGGTGGCAGATACCCATGAGCTGGACCTCAGCATGGCCACTTCCCTCAAAAAATTTGCTAAAGACCCAAAGAAGGGCCTGGATCTAGCCTGGAGAGGTTTTCAGGACAAATTATTGGACTTAGCAGGACCCATCACAAAAACTTTGGAATTGGCAGTTCAAGGGAAAGAGGCCAACACGCCACTAGACCCTGATGCTGTGTTGGAATGGGCGCAAAGAGCTATTTGCCTCCTTGGCAATGCCAATTGGGCCATGCCCACGGAACGCCGCAAATCTTTTTTAATGAGGATTGATCCTAAGCTAGTCGAATTGGCCCCATCAGAACCGGGAACTCTGGCTAATGGTCTTTTGTTCTGCAATAAATTTGTCCAAGACTTAGGGAAATATGTTTCCACCTTTTCCTCCCTTGACAAGGCTCAGGACTAAATGAAGAAGATGTTCAGTGGGGGCCTTTTTCTCAGGGCCGGAGCGCCAGGCCAAGGTTTCTATCAGGCCTCTGCAAACTACCCCCAAAGAGGTTGTGGCTCCTACCACTCCTCTTCAGGATTCTAACCCTCGAGGAACAGGAGAGGCCAAGGTCGCACCTACAGGAGTAGTGGCAAGTGGGGTGTCAACACCTCAGACATGGCAACAGGTGAGAATAGTCCGCTTTTCGGACGTTGTTCTGGGGGGGGGGTGTTGGAGACTGAAATGGCATATTCAAGTTTGGGAGGGTATCTCTCAAGATCCATGGTTCTTCAAACAGTTCAGGGGTACAAACTGGAGTTTTACTCCCCTCCCAGGCAACAAACTATTCCCCTCGTTCTGCATTTTTCCCAAGCAGAAAGCTTTTTTATAGAAGACAAAATTGATTCTCTTCTGCGCAAACATGTAATAATAAGAACCACCCCTCACCCTACAGGTTTTGTCAGCACGATCTTTTTAGTGCAAAAAAAAGGTGGGGGTTACCGGTTAGTACTTGTAGGAGGCTGGACTGGCTTGTAGTGAGTACCAAGGGGTACTTACACCTTGCACCAGGCCCAGTTATCCCTTATTAGTGTATAGGGTGTCTAGCAGCTTAGGCTGATAGATAATGGTAGCTTAGCAGAGCAGATTAGGCTGAACTAGGAGACGAGTGAAGCTCCTACAGTACCACTAGTGTCATATGCACAATATCATAAGAAAACACAATACACAGATATACTAAAAATAAAGGTACTTTATTTTTATGACAATATGCCAAAAGTATCTCAGTGAGTACCCTCAGTATGAGGATAGCAAATATACACAAGATATATGTACACAATACCAAAAATATGCAGTATAGTATTAGAAAACAGTGCAAACAATGTATAGTTACAATAGGATGCAATGGGGACACATAGGGATAGGGGCAACACAAACCATATACTCCAAAAGTGGAATGCGAACCACGAATGGACCCGAAACCTATGTGACCTTGTAGAGGGTCGCTGGGACTGTAAGAAAACAGTGAGGGTTAGAAAAATAGCCCACCCCAAGACCCTGAAAAGTGAGTGCAAAGTGCACTAAAGTTCCCCAAAGGACATAGAAGTCGTGATAGGGGAATTCTGCAGGAAAGACACAAACCAGCAATGCAACAACGATGGATTTCGAGTCGAGGGTACCTGTGGAACAAGGGGACCAAATCCAAAAGTCACAAGCAAGTCGGAGATGGGCAGATGCCCAGGAAATGCCAGCTGTGGATGCAAAGAAGCTGCTACTGGACAGTAGAAGCTGAAGATCCTGCAGGAACGACAAGGGCTAGGAACTTCCCCTTTCGAGGACGGATCCCTCATGCCGTGCAGAGTCGTGCAGAAGTGTTTTCCTGAAGAAAGACCGCAAACAAGCCTTGCTAGCTGCAAGTTGTGCGGTTAGCGTTTTTGGATGCTGCTGTGGCCCAGGAGGGACCAGGATGTCGCCAATTGGGTCTGGGAACAGAGGGGGCGTCGAGCAAGACAAGGAGCCCTCTCAGAAGCAGGCAGCACCCACAGAAGTGCCGGAACAGGCAATACGAAGTGGAGTGAAACTGTGCTCACCCGAAGTTGCACAAAGGAGTCCCACGCCGCCGGAGGACAACTTAGGAGGTCGTGCAATGCAGGTTAGAGTGCCGTGGACCCAGGCTGGACTGTGCACAAAGGATTTCCGCCGGAAGTGCACGGAGGCTGGAGTAGCTGCAAAAGTCGCGGTTCGCAGCAATGCAGTCTGGCGTGGGGAGGCAAGGACTTACCTCCACCAAACTTGGACTGAAGAGTCACTCGACTGTGGGAGTCACTTGGACAGAGTTGCTGGTTTCAAGGGACCTCGCTCGTCGTGCTGAGAGGAGACCCAGGGTACCGGTGATGCAGTTCTTTGGTGCCTGCGGTTGCAGGGGGACGATTCCGTCGACCCACGGGAGATTTCTTCTGAGCTTCTAGTGCAGAGAGGAGGCAGACTACCCCCACAGCATGCACCACCAGGAAAGCAGTCGAGAAGGCGGCAGGATCAGCGTTACAGAGTTGCAGTAGTCGTCTTTGCTACTTTGTTGCAGTTTTGCAGGCTTCCAGCGCGGTCAACAGTCGATTCCTTGGCAGAAGGTGAAGAGAGAGATGCAGAGGAACTCGGATGAGCTCTTGCATTCGTTATCTAAGGAAATCCCCAAAGCAGAGACCCTAAATAGCCAGAAAAGAGGGTTTGGCTACTTAGGAGAGAAGATAGGCTAGCAACACCTGAAGGAGCCTATCAGAAGGAGTCTCTGACGTCACCTGCTGGCCCTGGCCACTCAGAGCAGTCCAGTGTGCCAGCAGCACCTCTGTTTCCAAGATGGCAGAGGTCTGAAGCACACTGGAGGAGCTCTGGGCACCTCCCAGGGGAGGTGCAGGTCAGGGGAGTGGTCACTCCCCTTTCCTTTGTCCAGTTTCGCGCCAGAGCAGGGCTGAGGGGGCCCTGAACCAGTGTAGACTGGCTTATGCAGAAATGGGCACCATCTGTGCCCATGAAAGCATTTCCAGAGGCTGGGGGAGGCTACTCCTCCCCAGCCCTAACACCATTTTCCAAAGGGAGAGGGTGTAACACCCTCTCTCTGAGGAAGTCCTTTGTTCTGCCTTCCTGGGCCAAGCCTGGCTGGACCCCAGGAGGGCAGAAACCTGTCTGAGGGGTTGGCAGCAGCAGCAGCTGCAGTGAAACCCCGGGAAAGGCAGTTTGGCAGTACCCAGGTCTGAGCTACAGACCTGTGGGATCATGGGATTGTGCCAACTATGCCAGGATGGTATAGAGGGGGCAATTCCATGATCATAGACATGTTACATGGCCATATTCGGAGTTACCATTGTGAAGCTACATATAGGTAGTGACCTATATGTAGTGCACGCGTGTAATGGTGTCCCTGCACTCACAAAGTCCGGGGAATTGGCCCTGAACAATGTGGGGGCACCTTGGCTAGTGCCAGGGTGCCCACACACTAAGTAACTTAGCACCCAACCTTTACCAGGTAAAGGTTAGACATATAGGTGACTTATAAGTTACTTAAGTGCAGTGTAAAATGGCTGTGAAATAACGTGGACGTTATTTCACTCAGGCTGCAGTGGCAGGCCTGTGTAAGAATTGTCAGAGCTCCCTATGGGTGGCAAAAGAAATGCTGCAGCCCATAGGGATCTCCTGGAACCCCAATACCCTGGGTACCTCAGTACCATATACTAGGGAATTATAAGGGTGTTCCAGTATGCCAATGTAAATTGGTAAAATTGGTCACTAGCCTGTTAGTGACAATTTGAAAGAAATGAGAGAGCATAACCACTGAGGTTCTGATTAGCAGAGCCTCAGTGAGACAGTTAGTCATAACACAGGTAACACATTCAGGCACACTTATGAGCACTGGGGCCCTGGCTGGCAGGGTCCCAGTGACACATACAACTAAAACAACATATATACAGTGAAAAATGGGGGTAACATTCCAGGCAAGATGGTACTTTCCTACAGTACTAAACTCAGAGATTATCAATTCTTGCATAGTATACCGACATTTCAAGATGGAGGGCATACATCTGTTGAGAGATCTCTTGCAGGAAGGAGATTGGCTTGTTCAGTTAGATCTCAACGATGCCTATTTAATGGTGCCAATCTTCACACCTCATCATCGTTTCTTCCAATTCTTTGTCGAAATCTATGGTTCAAGTTCTCAGTCCTTCCGTTCGTTCGGTCTTTGGCCCCTTGGTGCTTCACCAAGCTTCTGAGGCCTGTAGTACAATTCCTTCGTGAACGAGGCGTTCGCCTCATCATTTACCTAGACAACATTCTGATTATGGCACAAACCAAGGATTTGGTGTTAGAGCATCTGGTGTGGACCATTCAACCGCTTCAGGAACTAGGTTTTCTGATAAATTCAGAGAAGGCAATTACAATTCTTTCACAATGTATAGAATTCTTAGATTTTCAAGTAGATTCAGTGAAAGCGCAGCCGAGATTACCTTGTCTGAAGCGATCTCTGATCAAGTTATGGAGAGCCCTTGCTTCTCCGACTATATCACTGAGAACCATTGCTCGCCTTGTGGGGCTTCTGGCCTCTTCTAGTCAGGTGATATTCCCGGGTCCTCTGCATTACCGGGCACTTCAACGGTTGAAGATCCTACATCTTCGCAAAGGGTTAGGTTATTCAGAACAGGTTTCTCTGACAGACGAGGCCAGGTCAGAGATCTGTTGGTGGCTGGATCACAGGGATGCCTGGAATGGCAAAGCAATATTTGCGTCTTCTCCGGAGATAATAATAGAGTCCGATGACAGTCAGTAGGGTTGGGGAGCCCGATGCGGGACAGTGGAAATGGGAGCCCGTTGGTCTCTGAAAGAGCTTACCCTCCACATCAATTGCTTGGAGCTGCTGGCAGGAGCTTTTGCGGTCCACTCCTTCTCTCCTCACATCGGCAGTTGTTGCATACTATTAAGTATGGCAACATATCGGCAGTGAGGTACATAAATCGCCTGGGTGGGACCAGTTCTAACGTCCTGGTGGACATTGCCAAGGATTTTTGGCATTTGTGACTTCAACACCAGATCTCAGTGATGGCAGAATACATTCCGGGACGCTCCAATGTGGTAGCGGACTGGAACTCTTGTTTTTTAGGGATGGCAGCGACTGGAGACTTCATCAGTCGATTTTTCACGCTCTGATGATGCAGTGGGGCGAGCGTTCGATAGATCTTTTTGCGTCATGACTCAACACTCAGATCCTACGGTTTTACAGCTGGAGACCGGATCCTCTGGCCCTGGGGTCAGATGCTTTTCTCCACGACTTGTCCAGGGATTTTCTATATGTTTTCCCTCCGTTCTCTATGATTCAGAGAGTACTCTCTCAGGTGAAGAGACAGTCATGGTTTCCAGTGACAATGTCTCTATCATGTGCATCCCTGATCATCCTCCCGTCCTTTCCATCCTTACTCCAGGATCTGGGGGAATTTCCTTATCCTCTGATAATACAGGGACTCTGGTCTCTCATGGCCTGGAAACTTTCAGGGGAAGTTGGCAATTGCCAGGCGTTTCGAGTGATGCTATGTTCTTATCCTAACCCTGGGCTCTTTCCACCCATAAGAGATACGAAGCTTCTTGGAAGTGATGGATGGGTTGGTGCAGTGAGTGGAGTATTGATCCCTTGGGGGCCCACATTAGCATAATCGTCAATTTTCTGTCAGATTTAGCCACTCAGGGTTTGGCTTATAGAACCAATAATAACTTCAGGTCTGCTATTTCTGCAGGACATCCACATATTGAGCGTAAGCCAGTAAGTGAGCATCCCCTGGTTTCCGAACTTTTGAGTGGCATCAGAATGGTTAAACCCCCTGAACCTAGATATTCAACATTATGGGATGCAGATATTGCACTAAAGTTTCTGAGAAACTGGCCGTGTGATGATGATCTATCTCGCAAACAGTTGTTGGCCAAAATTACAGTTTTACTATGTCTTATATCATGTAGACGAGTATCTGATGTAAGAGCACTGGACTTAGCAGGTAGAGTATTTACTCCTATGGGAGTATCTTTTAATATTTCCAGACGCACAAAGTCTGCTACTAAATGTATTTCTTATCCGGCTTTTCCCCTTCATCAAAATTGTGTGTTATAAAATGCTTGAAGGTTTATGAGGATTGCACTTGAGAATTTAGCAGAGATGCTCAAGGACAATTACTCATTTCCTTTCAAATGCCGTTTTCTCCAGTTTGGTCAGCCACTTTGGCCAGATGAGTCAGATGGTTATTGGAAGGGGCTGTTACAGACATTACTAAAGTTGGGGCACATTCTGTTCGCGGTGCCATGGCTTCTAAGTCATTTGGGGTTGGTTCTTGTTTAGAGGATATTATGGTTGTTGCATATTGGTCTTCTGACATGTTATGGACTACTGGCAATGTTGGGATACATAGTTTTTTAATGTTTTAACTCTGATTGGCTGCTGCGATTTCTCAGTAAAGAAAGAGAAAGCATATTCCTTGCCTTCGTGTCCTTAGTATAATTGAAAATTCTTGACACGGTAGCTAGAATTTTTTTTATTGTTAACAAACTGCTTGGATTCACACAGAGAGAGGAGACGATCTCAGACCAAACTTGAGCAAATACCAATTTTATTCTGTGGGGTGTAGCTTGCAGGAACACAATGCCACAGTTTGCAGCTGGCTGGAGACTGTTTGTCTTAGTTACAGACCCGTGCAACCACTCTGTGTCTACCTCCAAGAAGAAGGGTTGCTCAAGGTTCAGGTGACAAAGAATTGAAGCAGAATTGGAGTGACCACACCTAAGAAGGCCACAGGAATCTCATGAACGCTGGTACGGGATAAGTTCTCATAGATGCAGACAGTCCCATCAGAGGATGATGATGAGCAAGATGACAGTAATACAGGGGATGATGGCCTTGGGTAGGTGGAGCTGCAACTTGGCCTATCATCTATGGTAGTGTATTAGCATCTGGATGTTTTGCTGTGGCTTGTGAGTTAGCACCCTGCTGCAATTGTTCTAGGCCTCCTGTGTTTGTGGCATAAGCAGTGGTAGAACAACTGTTGGTGATTCTTCCATTTCAGCTCCACATTGTATTGTGTGATAATTGTATAACAGGCACCTAACAGAAACGCAGTGGAGTGCTGTACAGTATTGAATGATTCTCTTTGGGTGAGGATGGGTTTTGAGAGTGACGTAGACAATGTACTGCTTTGAGACAAAAGGGCATTTATCCTGGTGAGATGCAAGAGTGTGAGGGCTTGAATGGAAGTACTGTAGTTGCTTTGTTGGATGATCAGTTTTACTTTCTTTAGAAGGGAGTTCTGGAACGAGGCTGAATCTGAGCAGCTTCTCATTGGCTGAAAGTTGGGGTCGGAATCCACCTAGGTTTATGTGGTTGAGCCAGTTGTGGCTTGTTGAATATAAGGAATTCGGTTTCAGCTGGATTAAGTTTCAGTTAGGATATCCTGGTCAGGAGGAGGTGCAGGCAGTGCTTGAGACACTGGGGCACGAGATTTGCCAAGAACTTGTGTTGGTTTTGTATTACTTTTTTAACACAGAACCAATACTAAAATCCAGGTTCTCATTTAAAAAGTAATACAAATTATGATTTGTGTTGGCTTATAACCAAAAGTAACACAATGCATTGCAATTTGCTGCTTTGTGTTATTTTGGCGTCATCAAGGCTTTCCATTGGTGGTGCGTGGGTACTCCCGTGCATCCACCCATGGACTTGATGGAGAACCATATTGCAAAGACTTGTAGACATGTATTTGCATCAAAATCCTGTGCCACCCTGAGGCTGGTATAAAGAGGTCAAATATTTCTATTTCTCCTATTTTTTTCCTTTTCCTATTCATGTTCAATATTTTTTTATTTCAACAGTTATTTTCCTTAGCAAAACGTGAAGGATCTACACATATGCCACCTTGCTGAATTTGGAATTCTGTCTAGGTTTCAGAGATCTATACCTTTTCTGGATCATCCATGGGTTTCGCACTGGTTTCCACCCAAAACATTGAAGTTGGTTCAGATCACAAAAAATAAGGAAAATAGGCTACCTGTTAGAAAAATGCCAAAACTGTGGTACAAAATTACGTTCTGGATTTGGCTCTGCATGTTCCTGAAAGCTGGGAAGATGGTGACTTTAGTACAGCAAACTGTTAGGGTATACCATTTTTAGTGAAAAAAAAAAAGACACTCTTCTCTGGAACACTTTACCCCTATTTTTTTCCAAAAAGGCTTGCTTATTTTGCCTATTTTCTCAGTGCCCTCCAGGGGAATCTACAAACCCTGGGTACTTTTACAACCCCAGGATGATGTGAATAAAGGAAGCAAATTTGGTGTGGCTACCTTATGTGGAGAAAACGTTATGGGACCCTAAGCCTGGTGGGTGGGGGATGGGGTAGGGAGTTGAAGGGGGGAAGGCCCAGCATCTAAGGGGTTAATATTACTATCAGTAAGTAGAGTTCTGAGGGGCTCCATGGAGAGGTTCAGGGCGATTGTGTAGGGACTTGATGGAGGAGCTCGCGTAAAAGTACTGGTTATCGATGGAGTACAGGGGAGGACATCACCATTGATTTCACCTGGAGACTTCAAGGTGTGATTGAGAGTGAAGTGGTCAATGATGACGAAGGCGGCAAATATTTGTTATTAGGGGTTACAAAAGCTATGCCCTGAGTTGCTGCGAACCAACCCTGTACCCCCTTGACAGCAGTGTCCAAGAAGTATTTCCTGGAAACTTAGAAGTGTGGCAGCACTATGTAAGAAGGCATATGAATGGGCATTTACTGACCCACTACACCAGAGCATCAGCTGCTGCAAGTGAGTGTTCTAGAAGGGAAACGTGAGGAACAACGATTATGCGAGCAACATAAGCGTAACTGCGCTTGCCGTAACAATGACTACCTTTTTCTCTGCCTTAACGACGCATGTGCTGAATAACGCATATGAGTGGTTAAGGCAGAGAAAAAGGCAGTAGAACGGGAGACGATGCAGTCAGGTAAATGGAGTTGGGGCTGGGTTGGGGGTAGTTTTTAGGGGTGAGTGGATGGATTAAGAGCTCGGGTGGGGATGGGTCTGGGTAGTTTTTTTGTTTTTTTTAGGAATGGAGGTGGGGGATCAGGGTAGATGTTTTTAGGGGCAGAGGGTTGGGGTAGTTTCGTTTTGGGGTGGAGGGGTCGGGTAATTTTTTTGGGGGGGGTGGGTCGGGGCCAGGTTAGTTTGGTTTGGGGGGGTCGGGTTGTTTGGTTTTTGGGGGTGGGTGATCAGGTAGTTTGGTTTTTGGGGGTGGGAGGGTCAGGGTAGTTTGGTTTTTGGGGGTGGGTGGGTCGGAGTAGTTTGGTTTCTGATGGTGTGAGGATCGGGGTAGTTTGGTTTTTGGGGGTGGGGAGATTAGAGGAGTTGATTTTTAGGGGTAGGGGATCAGGGTAGTTAGGTTTTTGGGGGTGGGGGTTGGGGTAGTTTGGTTTTTGGGGGTGGGGAGATTAGAGGAGTTGATTTTTAGGGGTAGGGGATCAGGGTAGTTAGGTTTTTGGGAGAGGGGGTTCGGGGTGGTTAGGTTTTTGGGGGTGGGGAATCAGGGTAGTTTTGTTTTTAGGGGTTGGTGGGCCAAGGTAGTCTTGTTTTTAGGGGTGGGGTCAGTTGTTTTTAGGGCAGGTGGGGGATGTCCGGGAAGGGTTTAGGGCTCATGGTGGGGCATCCGGGGTAGTTTTGTTTTAGGGGTGGGGTTTTGGGTAGTTTTTGTATTAGGGGTTGGATACTTCTAGGCCTTAGGGCCTAGAACCATGCATGCCGTTCCCACACATGCCTTTACTAGGTATGCTTTTACAATGAAAAATCGTTGTAAAGGCATGCATGGTAATAACACGGTCGTTGTTCTGACCGCATTGTTCAGACATGCGTGGTTCCAGCATTTGTTGTTCTATCATATATTCATTCTAGAAGCATCAACGGTGTCCTAATGAAGACTAGACAAATTAACTCAAGTTTTTGGGACTCCAAATGATTGTATCCTTGAACTTTGCAAAAAAGAACATGACTACCAGGACATTTGTGTTCAGTAAAAAGAGTGTTGCATACAAAGGACTTTATACAAACATGACACATTTTTTGTGGTGGACAGCTTGATTGTTCTACTTTGGTTTCTATATTTTTATATTTTTGCAGTGTAATGGCAACATGGTTAATATAGTTTTGAAGTAACAACGTAAAAGGTACTATTACAAAACATTTGAAAATTGTCATGAATAACCACACCAGTTTAGTACGATTTTGTGATGTTTATTCCCTATTGATTACAGTTCTATTAGCAAGTTTATTAGTCTCAAAAACCTGAAGCACATTAGCATTGTCATAATATGGCAACTCGAATAAGATTTCATCAAAGCAAAGATCACAAACATTAGAACATAGCACAACGTCAACATAGGTTATCCTTAGCAGAGTATCATTAGAGCAATGTTCAACAAAGCATTGAACCAGTCATTTATTTACGTCCGTTTTAGTGAACCCCTTACTAACCTCAAATTAGCATTGGCATGTTGGGCTTCATGCAAACAATTTGGTAACACGAATTTGGAAAAACATCTAACTATGGTCTCTGTCAAAAGAAGCAGTTGGTACCTAGAAAGGAAAGGCAATCAGTCAATTACAATTTCATCATCATATAGTTACCCTCCGTAATGAGTCAGCATACAGGTTCAGACTTCGTCCTCAGGACATCAGTTGATTCGCCATCAGCCAGGGAATTCAGCAAGATGGGTAAGAAGGGACACTTCCCTCATAAGGAGGAAAAGTATATAACGGGCAAGGTAAGGCAAGGAGGGTTTGAAGAACCAAACAGCAAAGTCCCCATGCAGAGTGACAAAGTGTCTGGGTCATAACAAGTTTGCAATGACATCTCTCCTAATTGCTCCTCATGTCAAAGGTTTTTTATCCCTTTTCTGTTGTACAGTCCCCTAATTCTTGATTGGTTAGGGTTGGCACCCCACTATCTGCATCCAATGGGTTTACAGTGTTAGTATCAAATTTTGTCACCCCATAACAGTTCTCACATAGTTTATTGGTTCTTGTGACTGACGTCTCCAACGGGCAGAATGTCCGGTATGATTCATACTCTCGTGGTCCTCTCGCATCTTCAGTCAGTAGGTCCATTGTCTGTACTGGTTCAGGCGATCTTGTACCTGTAACTAGTCTACAGTGTTGCATTCAGCAAAAATGTTTCTTCTAGTAAGTCGAATTTCATGAGAACGGATCTACTACGGTTACATTCATCCTTTAGCTTTGGAAAAATACAAGTACATGTCCTTCAGCAAGTCAGCACACTACACGTTAGAAAAACACATTTAATATGAAACCGGGCAGCTAGGCCTCGGCTCATGCTAAGGCCTAAATGATTTATTAGCAGTACCTTAACATATAACTCTTAATATTAGTGTAAAATCATACTTTAACATCTCATTTTCATTATTATTAGTCAGTTTCATTAGTCATTGTATACATTGGTGGCCACTCCCCATGGGCACATTTCAAGCGCACGTTTAGCAAAAGCACATTAATACATTTTCTATACGGCATTATTAGGCATTAGTTCATAAACATTTCATGTTAATTTTGAGTATAAATGCTACGCTCTCTCAGTCCCTCCTCTGATGACACTTGTTATCACACAAAACCTTTCCCTTCACAACCTTTCACTTTCTTAGGCCACGCATTTCAATTTCTTCCCTCCGGTGTGATCTTTCCCAAATTTCTTTGAACATTTTCTCCTTTTTCTTTTTTTCTTTTCTTTTATTGCGTTTTGCCAAATTTCTTTTAATTCTTTTACTAACTTTGCATGATAACCACAGTCCAAATAAACAAGTTAGAATAATAAATATACCCCCTTATATTTTTGCAAGTTCCCCATTCCAAATACTACTGAACCAATTCCCTACTTTAGTAATTCCTTTTCCAACCTTTTCCCAAACTCCAGGTTCCTTCAGCTCCTTCAAATCTGCACTCTCTCTTGTTAGGTTAGTAAGCATACCTCTAATCTTGTTACTATTATCAGGAATGAATGCACAACAATGGCGCTCATTAAGCACCTTACAGACTCCGCCACTCTTTGCTAAAAGAATGTCTAAAGCAAGCCGATTTTGAAGAGTCATAGCCCTAATAGCCCTATCCGCAGGGAGTACAGTATCCATCAGGAGTATAGCCCCTGTGAAGTTTGTCAGCATGTTATCCACAATAGTAGACAACTTTTGAATCTTTATGGAGTTTAAGATAACCCCCACTGAAGGAATTATGGCTCCAAATATGTCACCTACGACAGCAGCCGCTGTCTCTCTCTTTTGTCTAGTATGATGTAATTCAGACATTTTAGGAAGTTGCTTTAAGTCATCAATTTGATAGCTCTTTGGGAAAACTATTCCCAAATAACATGTCCCATACCATCCCTTTGGAAGACGGTAATAAGCATTAAGTCCACACACATATAATAGATCCCAGGGATCGCTGGATCCTGTCCATTTAACATGAACGTCCATTTACTCTGAAACAAAAACACATGCCTGCATTCACTCGTTCCCACAACTAAAGTGTCATGCTCAGATTTTGGCCTATATATACAAAGCCTTCCTACGTGTAATGCGTCCATAGCTAATTTGCCCTGTGTCTTTATTGCACTATAAGCATAATCATTTGCAAACGTTTGTTTTTCTAATCCCTTTTCTAGCCTTTCCTTTAATGCTTTTCTGCTATCATCAGTGTGATCTAAGAAGCTCTTTTCCACAGGTGTCAGTAAGCAGGTTAGATTATTGCAGTACGCATAAGCTGTCCCAAATGTCAGTGTCGGCTCAAAGAAACCCCAAACTATTTATATGTTATGTTCTTTAGCTAATTTATTTAGAAACTCAATCACACGCACAAAAGAAAACACTACATCCAAATTAGAGTAGAAGTATTGAACATGTTCTTGATCATAGAATCTCGTTAGTAGCAAACTACAGCTTATCCCATATCTTAGTGGCAGACTATGGTAAGTAACCCCTTCTTGTACTGACGAAGGAATCTTTGTGCACACATAGCAATTCTTCGCATCCATTGTGTCAACATACTCATTCAGCAAGCGATAGCAGACATTAGTAGATAGTTCCCTTTTTGAATTAGTTCCCTCATGCTAGTACTTTGTATCCTGCTCAAACCTCTCCCATGGTGTTAGTGTAGCAGTTTCAGGAGTTGAAGCATTATTAATCGCACTCTTATCCACCAATGGCATTCCCACAATCAGACCTATAATTATTATTATGCACGCAATACCTAAAATAGCACTCAACCAACCACACGTCTTACCCCTATCATTATCTCTAGTGTTACTCATGATCTATACGGAATCAGAGAGCAGAATAGGAAGAAACAATCAACTTTGAGGCAGACTAAAAGCTCTTTAGTTTTTTTCTTTGTGCAAAGTCTCTTTCTTTTAGCAAGTATTTACAGCGTTTCACTCAGCCCCAGGACCCTTTGTCAATCAGGTTAGCAGCTTGTCAGAATCGGTTTTTCCGAGTCAAATCAGGTTATCAGTGTCACATCTGGTAATTTATCAGTCTCTTTTCTCAGATTTCTTTCTTTATTCTATTTTTCAAATTTTAACACAATCTCTTTCTATGGTTGAATTCAGGTGCCGTAGTATTGACCTGGAATTTCTCGATCAAAACAGAATGCCAAGAATTCTTGTTGCCATTCAACTGATGTTGCATACGCCCATTCAGGACCTGTGTATCTTCTGTTTGCAACTCTCTTTCTTTTCAGTTTGCGATCACCCTGTAACTCTTCTTCACTGAGATCTTCTTTCCTGGTTGTGTCAACTTCTTCCTCTATTGTTTCATTAGGAATCACTCTCTCCTTTGCAGCTTGTGGCTCCGGCCAGTTATCTCCTTTAAGTGTTTTCTTTTCACTTGGCCTTTCAGGATGTTGAACAGTGCCCTCCTCTTGTACTATGGTGTTTTCTCTTGATGGATCTGCAAGTGGCTCAGGAGGAGTCTGAACACTCTGACCTCCTTCGCCTTCAGGGTGAGTTATGGGCTCAACTTCAAACCTGTATCGGTCTGCTTCTGGGAGAACCTCTCTTTGTGCCGGTTCCCCTGTTATCTCAGCTGAGAAAGGCTCACTGTCACCCCTCTGGATCTCGTTTACTGTTTGAGTGATTAAGCCGTCCTCAGCAAGCTCTCCTTCAGTTTCAGTTCCCCTTTGATTACTCTCTGGCCCTGAGACTTCCTTCTCTGCAGCTGTTGTTTTGGACACTTCAAGTTCCTCATCAGTTGGACACTTCACCTTCTTTGTGTGACTGGCATGTATCCAATTTGGAAGACCTGCACATTTCACAGCAGTAGTAGTTGTTAGTATTACTTGATATGGCCCCTTCCAACGTGGCTCCAAACACGACTTCCTCACGTGTTTCTTGACAACCACCTAGTCACCTGCTTTCAGGGTGTGACCTGGATCTCTTATCGGTGGCAATGTGGTAGCCTCCACCTGGTGAGAGAAAGAGCGGACCACGCCAGCCAGACCCTTGCAGTAGTCCAACACCATCTCAACAGTGATTTTCACAAGAACATTTGCAGGCACTGCGGGCAATCTCATAGCTCGGCCCATAAGAATCTCATGAGGAGATAGTCCTGTTTTCTTGTCAGGTGTGTTTCTCATTGACATCAGCACTAAGGGTAATGTATCTGGCCATTTCAAATTGGTAGCTGCGTACATTTTTGCCATTCTCGACTTCAAGGTACCATTCATCTGCTCCACTAGTCCTGATGCTTCAGGGCGATAGCTACAATGCAACTTCTGTTCAATGTTCAATGCAGCACACAAGAGCTTAATTACCTCATTGTCGAAGTGTCGTCCCCTATCGGATTGTAAAGAGATCGGGAACCTGAAACGTGGTATTAACTCCCTAAGCAGCAGCTTCGCTACTGTGAGACTGTCATTTCTACGTGTAGGGTAATCTTAAATCCAGTGACTGAAAATGCACACAATCACCAACACGTATCTCAGACCTCCACACACAGGCGTCTCGATAAAATCCATCTGCATTCTGCTAAATGAACCTCCTGCTCTCCCAATGTGGCTCAAATTCACCACGGTCCCTTTCCCAGCATTCATCTGCTGACAGATGATGCACCTGTGACAGATGACTTCTGCAGCTTGTCTGAATATTGGATTGAACCAATCGATTTTGAATAACCTGATCATTGCGTATCTCCCAACAGGTGCTTGACCATGGTAAAACCTCGCAAATTGTGACAAAAGACTGTTTGGCAAAACCATTTTCCCCTCCTCTGAAACCCATAAGTCACAAATCTCTGTACGCATTGCATTCTCTGCCAGGAACGTTTCTCCTCTTTACTAGCACATACCTGCAATGATTTTAGCTCATCTAGTGTGTCAACCACCCTTAATGCATACCCTGGGCAGATTTCATTTTCAGTTTCAGGTAACAATTCCCATTGGTCTTGAAACGATATAAAGTTCAAGGCAGAGAACTTTGCCACTTGATCTGCATATCCATTTCCCATTGACACAAAGTCTTGTGACTTAACATGAGCATTGCATTTCACCACGGCAATTTCAAGCGGTAACTGAA
Source organism: Pleurodeles waltl (assembly GCF_031143425.1). Classification (NCBI taxonomy): domain Eukaryota; kingdom Metazoa; phylum Chordata; class Amphibia; order Caudata; family Salamandridae; genus Pleurodeles; species Pleurodeles waltl. Next base: position 970,265,966 of record NC_090436.1, read on the forward strand.
TCGCATGCAACACGTCCTTAATTTTCTCGCCATTTTTCACTGGTGAACCAGAAGAGGTCAGGAAACCCCTCTGTGACCACAACTGGCCAAAATCATGTACAGTTCCGAATCCGTATCTCCTGTCAGTATAGATAGTGACTTTCAGGTTTTCAGCTGCGTGGCATGCACTAGTAAGAGCAATTAATTCAGCCACTTGAGAAGAGTATACTCTTTCGAGCCAGGAAGCTTCTAAGATACCAGTGATTGTACACACGGCATATCCAGCCCTCAGTACTCCTACCACGTCTCTCAGGCATGAACCATCAACAAAGATAATGTAATCATTGTCTTTCAATTGGGTATCTTTAATGTCAGGTCTCGGTTTGGCGCACAGATCTGTTACCTCAAGACAATCATGTTCTACCTCCTCAGCATCATCAATGTCTGCATTATCAATAGGAAGTAAAGTTGCCGGGTTCAACACAGTACATCTTTTTAGTGACACATTGGGTGATCCCAGTATAACTGTTTCGTACTTTGTTAATCTTGCATTTGTCATATGCTGTGTCTTTGTTCGGGTCAACAGGATTTCAAATGAATGTGGGACCATTACTGTTAAAGGATGTCCCATCACTATACCTTCACACTGAGTGAGGCTTTCACCAACTGCTGCAACTGCACGCAAACAACCTGGTAAGGCTGCTGCGACTGGGTCCAAAGTAGCTAAAAAATATGCTACTGGGCGGTTAGCACCTCCATGGACCTGTGTCAGGACAGACAAAGAAGAAGCATCACGTTCATGACAAAACAGTACAAAAGGCTCTGTGTAATCAGGCATACCTAAAGCTGGTGCCCTGCACATGCTTTCCCTCAGTTCCATGAATGCCTTCATCTCTTTCTCTGACATGGTTATGGCACCAGGGCCATCCTGAATTTCCTTAACAGTCAATCTCACCAAAGGTTTAGAGATAATCTAGAAGTTGGGAATCCACTGGTGACAGTAGCCCACCATTCCCCAAAACATCCTAACATCTCTCTTAGTTGTCTGGGGATTCATCTGTAATATGGCTGTCACCCTTTCCTTGGATATTTTTCTCGACCCTTTCTCAATCAGGTGACCTAAGTACTTCACCTCTTTCTGACAGTATTGCAGCTTCTTTGGGGACACTTTATGTCCATTCTTTCCCAAATGGTTCAGTAAGGCAATCGTGTCAGACCTGCAGTCATCTTTTGTTCTGGACACAATTAACAAATCATCAATATACTGTACTAGAGTCGAACTGAAAGGCAGTTCTCATGATTCCAAATCCATTTAAGTATCTGATTGAAGATGGAAGGTGATTCAGAAAACCCTTGAGGAATTCAACACCAACTGTAAACCTTGTCCAAGAATTTGAAACTAAAAAGAAACTGGCTGTCCTCATGAAGGGGCACCGAAAAGAATGCTTGAGACAGGTCCACAACTGTGAACCACTCTGCATCACACGGAACCTGAAACATGATCACGGCTGGATTTGGCACTATGGGGAAACATTTTACCACAATCTCATTTATTTTCCTCAAGCCTTGAACAATTCGAACTTTCCCACAAGGCTTTTTCAGACCCATTATTGGTGAATTACACGGGCTGCTCATCACTTCCTTTAGAAGCCCTTGCTTTATAAAGTCTGCAATTATCTGCGCCACTTGTATAAGGACATCTTGTGCCATGTGGTACTGCGGTACCTGGGGAAACACTGCATTTGGCTTTACCTCTAATTTGACCGGTTCTACTCCTTTTATTAGTCCCACTTCTTTTCCTGTCAAGTCCCACACCTCTTCTGTCACTGTTCCCTGTAATTCGACTGGTAAATCAATCACTGTAAACATCGGGAATAGGGTTATCAAAGGGGATTCTTCATTTGCGGTCTCCGTCTCTAACTCTGAGAACTGACCATCGTGCCCTTTATCATCACTGTTTGTCTGTACCTCAATCCCTTCATTGGAACAGGTAATCGAACACCTTGTTTTACACAGCAAGTCTCTTCCCAGTAGGGATACGGGACTCGAGTCACAGACTACAAATCTATGTAATCCCTTGAAGGTACCAATCTCGACATGAACTGGATCTGTAATCAGATTTGTCAGGAGCTGATTTGCTACTCCTACAACCCTTATGGTACGGCCCAAAAGGGGCAATTTTGGATCCTCTGCACTTTTGACTGTAGAGCGTGTAGCTCCTGTATCAAGCAGGAATGAAACTTTATGACCCATCACCTTTCCCTCTACATAAGGGACCCCTCTGATCTACTTCTAGGGAAGCTGCAAGCCTGCACTCCTCACTATCTGAACAATCATCCGACCATTCATCGTTTATTCCATCCTCACCACGCAATGGGAACTGCTGTACTGTGTTATTTTGACTCATTGCTTGACCTGTGACCTGTTGAGGAAGCATCACCTGTTGCTGTCCCATTGGAGCTAATGGTATCTGCATTTGCTGTCTAGTACCATGGGAATCTGCTGATGTGCCTGATGCATTTGTGCTGGTTGAACACGTGGCATTTGCATTTGTTGCATGGGTTGGAGACCCTGCATCTGCACCATATTATTCTGGAAATTCGGATTTTGGACCCTCACTTTTGGACCCCTCACATTTTGAAATGTACAGATATCATTGCTTTGTTGAACAACACCATCCTGCACCACCACTGGGCATTCCCGCTTCCAGTGCCCCTCGCCCCGCACTCGTGACATGGTGACACCTTTTTCATCCCCTGCACATCATTTTGAACCACAACAGTATTCATATCTGGACCACGGTTCACAAAACCTCCTCGACCTCTCGGTTGTGCCTGAAACACTCCAGTTCCCTTTGGTTTCTGCTGTACTATCTGCTGTATCCCGTTTCCCTGCATCCCTGCTTGCGCTGCCTTAATTTGCATCACCATCACCTTCTCCTTCAACTTTCTCTGCTTCAATTCAATCTCGTCACTACAGTATTTCGCATACTGCAACACCTCATCAATCGGCTTCGCTTGCCAACAGATCAAATGATTCTTAATCATCTGGCTAATCTCTGGTCTCAGCCCTTCGACAAACCTGAACACAAGGTGATTCATGTCTTTCGGCTCTATGACCTCAGTGCCACTGTAGTGTTTGAACGCCTTCAACAACCTCTCATAGTAAGCATGTATCAACTCTTTGCCCTCCTGTGACGTTCGATCAATTTTCTGCCAATCTGTCACTTTCGGCAACACTTTCTGCTTCAAAAACTCAATCACTTTGTGATAATACCTCATCACTACAAAAGACGGTGCTCCAGTAACCTTGTCCCTTGTTGGTTCCTCTGTCGGCCAATCCACACCCCTCTTGCACTCAAGCCATAAGTCAGCTGGAACTATTATCTCAAACAGGGTATTCAAGCCTTCCCACAGACATTTCGCAAGCTTCACAAACCTGTCCGTCTGCTGGTACCATTCTATCGGCTTCTCCCTCATTCTGGGATAATCATTTGTGAATGACAGGATGTCACCCCTAGACCATGGTACATGGACTAGAACCCCTCCAGCTGTCTCTCTCATTGGTAACATCTTTATTGCCCGTGTCTGGTGCAGCTTTCGCCTGCTTTGGTTCCGGGCCATCACCTTTCTCTTTATCTCTCTTCTTTGCCCATCTGCCTTCCCATTTCTCTAATGCTCCCCAAATTTGAGCACTCTGCAGTATCTCTTTGAGGTGTGCCTTCATTCGGGTAGATCTCATATGATCAAAATCTTTAGGCTCGAAGTCTAGCCTATAGCTCCTTTTCAAATGCTTAGTACTCTCTATGTCTATGCCGTATTTGTCTGCTAGGTTTGCCAACCTCTGATGCACCTTGCTCACTTCCTTGGTTATTTTGGGGCACAGATACCTCAACTCTGCTTCCATGTATGATTCTAATCTGTTCACCCCCATTAGTCCTTCCACTAGTTCTGTGGCTTCCACACCCAGCCTCACAAAATTCAGATATTCTTCCCTTTCTGACCTCTCTGTGGTCGCTGTAGTAGTCTGTGGAGTGTTGAGCTTATCTAACCACTCGTTTAATTGTTGCGCTGTTAAGCCTTGCAACAAGACATTTCCAGACTGCATCATTGGTGTCTGTGTCATGTTTGTACTCATTACCTGTGGGGCTAGTGTTCCCAACCCTGCTTGCCTCATCGTCTCCAAAGGTACCCCAATCGGACCAAAGTCCAACAAGGACCTAGACCTTTCAGTTGTCTGTCCTCCCTGTGTCATTCCCTGCAAGTTTCCGGTAGACCCTCCACTTATTGACTCTTGGGTCATTACTCCCTGGTCACATACGCCAGGCTACCTTGCGCATACAGCGGTACTGGTGGACCAACTGTAATTGGCAATGCTATAGCAGCTGGTGACTGTCCAATTCCCAAACCCTGTGGAGCATTAACTCCCATAGCTTGATTCATCATGGGTGCTGTAGCTACTGACTGCGACCCTGTAACAGAAGTGTAACTCGGAACCACCTGTTGCTGCGGCTGGGGCAGCTATTGCGGAGTTGGCTCAATCTGCACCAACTTTGATCTCGTATATACTGGATCAGGCGGCACCATCAAACTTGTAGTAGTCTCTAATACTGGAACATCAGGATAGAGCCTCTGAATCTGTGGTGGCTGCAACTGTATCTGTGTGTCTGGCGCAGTGGGTACACTGACACCATTCTGTATCAAAACTGTATCACTATTCTGCACTGTACTCGTGATTCCCTTATTTTGCGCCGGGTCTTCAGAACCCACACTAGTGCTCTGTACATTATCATTTATGGCATATGGTGGCAGGCAATCATGTAACAACTGATTAAGAAACTCTTCATCATCTGAATCATCTTCATCTGCCCAAGACCTCCGAGTCTCCTTTGGCTTACTAGAGCCCTTGCTGTCTTACATGTGGCTTTCTTTCCCTGTGTCTCATCTTCTTGGGTTGTTGCCGGGAACATCTTAATCCCGTCAACTATTCCCCTTCTCCACATTTTGGTCTTGTTGTCCCATTTAGCTTCCGCTAAAGTCTTTTCTGCTCTTTTCATTCTCCTCATAAATTTCTGCTGCCTCTGTTGTATGGCCATTAAATCCCAGACCGATAATGCCTCATACTGAGCTGGTCTCGGGGGCGGTTTTTGTACACTTAACTTCAATCGCAAATTTTCCAAAATCCTTATATTAAGCGTTCCATGTTCCGGAAACGCCAAACATCCCTCCTTCTCTGTCAATTTGCACCACTGTTTTAACCAAAGACATGGCGCGACTCCCTTTTCCTCCATTATGATATAAGCTGGAGTACCCTCAGGCGGTGTAGGCTCCCCCACACTCGCTGTAATGTATGTATCTCCCCTCAAAGCACACTTTAGAGCTTTGAAAAACTTCATTTTTGCTTCTTTTATTTTGTTTAGAATCTAATTAGGAAGTGACTTTAATCCCCAGAACACTCTTCGCCTACCTTCCCAACCAATTGCCTCTCACGGACGGCTGCCAATCTGTGCGCGACCCCTCTCAGCAACTGACCTATCCCAGCGCAGCTCAAATGACGTCACACTCACACACTCTGCGGCTGACAAAGTCTTGCGGCTTGTCCTCCTCACACAAAACGAATGCAATATATTGCGAGCACCTTTAACAACAAAAACCCAAATTTGCCGGTTTACTGCAGGAAGGGTAACACAATTGCTTCAGAACTTTACAGAGATTTCACTTGAAGCCTCGGCCACTACTCTCTCCTTCTCAGCTCCTGCACTCGCAAGCAGAATTCTACCCGCAATTCCTACTCTCGACTTGTCAATGGTTTGGTCTAGTGCACTATAGAACTTGCCAAATCTCCATCGAAGGTTTCAATCACAAAATTTGACTCAAACTCGACTTGTCAACCATGCCCGATTGACCTATTAAACCGCACAAATTACAACATAAACCAAGAGTCTCATACACTTCTCAATATACTCCGGAGTCTTAGACCACGCCGGGTCCGTACATCACTAACAACCACGTGGATAATTTTTTTAGCACAAAACGCCACACTCACATGAAGTTCGCCGACTTCACTACTCTCATACTGTGGAGTGCGCCCACTCCTACTAAAACATCATTACCTGGACTAAATCCATACAAATTTCACAAATCACCTGCAATATGCATAAGCTGAGCAAGCGCAAATTCTATTTCACGCATACTAAAACGCCAAGAACATACCCAACTCACTTAGGCAAGTTCCGAGATTCCGGGAAAGTCATGGGGAATTTAGAAACACATCATACCTCCAATTTGCATTATTTTGAAAAACACTTTTAAACAATGGTCCCTCGTCCTAGGGCCCCAAAGGGCCAGAACCGTCACTCTGCTACCAGAACTGATAACGCGTCCCTTTCTGGTTATTTTACACTCTCTGGGACTCGTTTTAGGCCAATTAATCTTTTGACCCTGATTGAAGACACCTTAGGATGAGATAACTGATCAACATGTCAATGAACAAGTCAATAACGTCATCAATTAGACTCAGAAACCACCATGACCTTTCAGTCATGAATAACCACACCAGTTTAGTACGATTTTGTGATGTTTATTCCCTATTGATTACAATTCTACTAGCAAGTTTGTCTCAAAACCATGAAGCACATTAGCATTCCCATAATATGGTAACTCAAATAAGATTTCATCAAATCAAAGATCACAAACATTAGAACATAGCACGACCTCAACATAGGTTATCCTTAGCAGAGTATCATTAGAGCATTATTCAACAAAGCATTGAACCAGTCATTTATCTATTTGCGTCTGTTTTAGTGAACCCCTTACTAACCTCGAATTAGCATTGGCATGTTGGGCTTCATTCAAACAATTTGGTAACACGAATTTGGAAAAACATCTAACTATGGTCTCTCTCAAAAGAAGCAGTTGGTACCTAGAAAGGAAAGGCAATCAGTCAATAACAATTTCATCATCATATAGTTACCCTCCGTAATGGGTCAGCATACAGGTTCAGTCTTCGTCCTCATGACATCAGTTGATTCGCCATCAGCCAGGGAATTCAGCAAGACGGGTAAGAAGGGACACTTCCCTCATAAGGAGGAAAAGTATATAACAGGCAAGGTAAGGCAAGGATGGTTTGAAGAACCAAACAGCAAAGTCTCTATGCAGAGTGACAAAGTGTCTGGGTCATAACAAGTTTGCAATGACATCTCTCCTAATGGCTCCTCGTGTCAAAGGTTTTTATTCCTTTTCTGTTGTACAGTCCTCTAATTCTTGATTGGTTAGGGTTGGCACCCCACTATTTGCATCCAATGGGTTTACAGTGTTAGTATCAAATTTTGTCACCCCATAACAGTTCTCACGTAGTTTATTGGTTCTTGTGATTGACATCTCCAACGGGCAGAATGCCCGGTATGATTTCATACTCTTGTGGTCCTCTCGCATCTTCAGTCAGTAGGTCCATTGTCTGTACCCTACAGTGTTGCATTCAGCAAAAATGTTTCTTCTAGGAAGTTGAATTTCATGAGAACGGATCTACTATGGTTACATTCATCCTTTAGCTTTGGAAAAATACGAGTATATGTCCTTCAGCAAATCAGCACACTGCATGTTAGAAAAACACATTTAATATGAAACCGGGCAGCTAGGCCTCAGCTCATGCTAACTAATGCCTAAATGATTTATTAGCAAAACCTTAACATATAACTCTTAATATTAGTGTAAAATCATACTTTAGCATCTCATTTCCATTATTATTAGTCAGTTTCATTAGTCATTGTATATATTGATGGCCACTCCCCGTGGGCACATTTCAAGCGCACGTTTAGCAAAAGCACATTAATACATTTTCTATGCGGCATTATTATGCATTAGTTCATAAACATTTCATGTTAATTTTGAGTATAAATGCTACGCTTTCTCACATGTTTAGTAGAAGTTTAGGCCTGCTGGACTAAGCCAGACACGATCAATCAGCGAGCGCTGTACAAGGGGTGAGTTTGTGGCAAGGAACCGTTCTTATACATCAAGTCGTCTTAAATCATCCTATTGTGATACTTTTAAATCATAGAGGATTGGTGGTCCATCGAGGAGAAGAGTATAACACAACCCTCTGTTTGAAAAGGAGGGCACTGTAAAGACCATTAAATGGAGTATCCACTGAACTATACAAATGTGATACTGTTAGGAGAGCAAGCACTGACGTCTGCTGCCCAGGTCCTGCAAGCACGAACTGAATACACCACATTCTCTCATACTTGTACCCATGACCACAACTGTAAACTTGGTAAACGACGCACGTGGGTGAGAGAAAGGGTGTGGGGAAGAAAGAACGAGAGCCTTGCGATTTTGTTACTGGCTCAACCATCTGTTATCTAGTAACCTAGTTCATTGTGTTGTGGACTGCAAGCACCTGCATGAACGATCGAACGGAGCAGACAGGAAATAACGTAAACAATGAATAATCCCAGCAATTTAGCTGTGATATTTGCAGAATCCATTAAATAGATAATTTGGAGTCCAGGAGCACGGTTCAATCCAATGACATTGTGAGATTCTGAAGGCAGTTCGTGGCAGCAGTGATGTGCTGGAGCACGTCCAGGAGGTGTTCAGGAGGAACCACAGATGAATTGTAATGGCACATCCAAACACAAGCCAGTTAACAGGGCTTTAGAACGAGGACCTTCCTTGACAAAGTCCTCATACTTTACCAGTTTGGTGTGGCTTTTAAATACGTTTTTGACTGAAACTGCAACTTCTCTTAGGATTCGCAGATCCTGCTGGAAAGTGAGGATTTGTGGTTTGTTTACTTGTGTTCTTGAGAGGTCTGTACACCGCAGCCCTGCTGGTTATCTTAATAAATAGCTCAAGGAGAGGAATGGGAGAAACAGGAGGATGCACTAGTTACAGGACCTTGGATTTTTTCTAGCTGGTGCAGTACTGTGTATGAAGAAGGGTGCAAATGCAGAACTGCTCACAAAGGTTTCGGATTAAAGTTCTACTGAAACAGACCAAGGCCCTGATTTATACTTTTTGGTGCAAAACTGCACTAACGAAGTTTTGCACTAAAAAGTTTAGCACCGGCTTGTACCATTTCTGTGCACCAGCCGGGCACCATATTTATGGAATGATGCAAAGGGTAGGATAGCGTCAACAAAAATGAAGTTAGTCGGGTGGGGCTGGCAGTATGGAAGAAGGGGGCATTGCACCAAAAAATGACGTTAGGCAGGTTAGAGTAAAAAAAGAAAAAAAAAAAAAAAAAGAAATGACTAACCAGATTAGCGTCATTTTATGGCGCTGAACCTATCATGCCACATGCCTTGGAAAAGGCAAGAGTCATGCCCACCACCACACTGGCCAGCACAGGGGACAAGGGTCCCCGGGGCAGGTCCATTGCACTCTTTGCCATGTATGGGGGGGCCCAATGCAGGGGTTCTCCTTTTCTTGGACACCGAAAAGCTTCCAACCATGTCAACTGGGGGTTATCTATTTCGGACCATGGAGAGAATGGACACAGTTCATGACTTTATTGCACCTTTCAAAGGCATGTATCACGCTCCTACTGCATCTGTTGCATGTGGAGGGTTCTCCTCCCTGTATTTTGATAGTTACTGTGGCACCAGACAGGGGCTTTCCTTATCCCTGCTGTTGTTCTTACTGACTCTGCAGCCTCTGGCGATTGCAATATGATCTAATGACAACATAAAGGGCATTAACACAACAGCTGGTGAGGTTAAGGCTTTTCACTACGTGGATAACGTTCTCTTGACATTATCAGTCTTCGGCCTCTACAGACTTCTTGCTATCCCAACTGCACTTTCTCCCATTTTCCTAAATATGAGACAAGCTGTTCAAAAGGGAAGGCCCTAACCTTAACACCCACCACCACGAGAACCTCTATGGATAACCTACCACGTAAATGGTGTTAGATTTTTCATCCTTGGCATGGTCACTCTTAACTTTTTGCCTCTGTTTCCCAGGTTGTTGATGTGTGCTGGACTCTGTTTGTGCTGTTTTTGTTACTCTGGGCATTTTACCACTGCTAACCAGTGCTAAAGTGCAAGTGGTGCTCCTATACAAAATATGTATGTAATTGGTTCACCCATGATTGGCATATTTGATTTACTGGGAAGTCCCTAGTACAGAGCACTAGAGGTGCCCAGGGCCTGTAAATCAAATGCTACTAGTGGGCCTGCAGCACTGGTTGTGCCACAAACCTTAGTAGCTCTGTAAACATGGATCAGACCTGCCACTGCAGTGCCTGTGTGTGCAATTTTAAACTGCCAATTCGACTTGGCAAGCATACCCACTTGCCAGGCATAAATTTTCTCTTTTCTTACATGGAAGGCACCCCTAAGATAGGGCCATTGGTAGCCCCATGGGCAGGGTGCAGTGTATGTTTAAGGTAGGAAATATACTAATGTGTTTTTATATGTCCTAACAGTGAAATACTTCTAAATTCGGTTTTCACTGTTGCAAGGCCTATCCCTCTCATAGGTTAACATGGGGGCTGCCTTTAATTATGATTAAAGTGTAGATTTCCTTTGGGAGCGGATAGACATGTGAAGTTTGGGGTCTCTTGAGCTCACAATTTAAAAATATTTATTTCAGTAAAGTTGATTTTACGATTCTGTGTTTGGAAATGCCACTTTTAGAAAGTAAGCATTTTCTTGCTTAAACCATTCTATGACTCTGCCTGTTTGTGGATTCCCTGTCTGGGTCAGCTTGACAGTTGTGCTGTTTGCACCTCTCTCTAGACAGTGACACAAAGGGAGCTGGGGTGTAGCCCACATATCCTGATGAGCCGTCTGTGCTAGGAGGGAGGGAAGGAGTGGTCACTTACACCTGAAAGGGCTGTACCTGCCCTGACACAATGCAGTCTCTAACCCCCTGGTGTGTGTCTGGGGCCTGGCCGGGGCAAGGCAGGATTTCACAAACAAGAGAGACTTATTTTGAAGTAAGCCTACTTCAAAGGGCAAAATGGGTATAAGAAGGGCACCCAAAACCACAGACTTTAGATCACTTCTGGAAACCAAGAGGAACCTCTGCCTGGAGAAGAGCTGAAGAGCTGTGGAAGAAGAGCTGCCCTGCCTGTGACTGTGCTTTGTGGAGCTATCCTGCAGTTGCTGCATTTGCCTGTGCAAGAGGACAAAGACTGGACTTCGTGTGCCTTCCTGCTTGTGAAGAACTCTCCAAGGGCTTGAAACTGAGCTTGCCTCCTGTTGTTGAAGTCTCAGGGACAGCAAAAAATTCTCTCTGCCAGCACCTGGAGCCTCTGTTGAGACTCCTGCCCTGCCAAGTGGTGCCCTATCCAGTTCCTGGGGCCTTGACAGGTGAAGCTGGTGGACCAAGGTTGGAAATCCACGCACAGATCGCCGTGCAGGGAAACTTCCAACGCAACCTCTGAGAGCAGCTAAAGAAATCACGCGCCGCCAGGCTCGGCGGCTGAAATCGACGTAGCGCTTGCAGCCCAGCTGTGATATCAACGCAGACGGCTGGAGAAACGACGCTCAACATCACTGACGGCTGCAGCGACGCAACATCGCTGGGTGCGGAAAAACAATGCAAGCCTGCCCAGACCTGAGGTGTTTTGTACCGATCGACGCATCTCTCCCACAGGGAAAGAAATTACGCACGCAGATCGGACCTGAGAAGGAGAAACGACGTACGACGTCGCTTGCGGGTGAGAAATCGACGCATGCTTACCTTTTTTGATGCACACTCGCCCGTGCAGTTTATTTTGACGCAACCTGGGTAAATTTTCATGCTAACAGCGTTAGTGTCGTGTTTAAAAGAACATGAAGACTTTTTTTTGCATTTTAATTAATAACTTGTGTATGGTAGTTTTTTGTCGTTTTGGTCTTGTTTTGTTGAGATAAATATTCTCTATTTTTCTAAACCTGTGTTGTGTCATTTTGTAGTGTTTTCATTAAGTTAATGTGTGTGCTGGTACAAATACTTTACACCTAGCACTCTGAAGTTAAGCCTGCCTGCTCGTGCCAAGCTACCAAGGGGTTGAGGGGGGGTTAGCGGAGGGTGATTCTCTTTTACCCTTACTAGAGTGAGGGTCCTTGCTTGGATAGGGGGGTAACCTGACTGCACACCAAAGACCCAATTTCTAACAAATGGGTAGAAATATATTAGGTAGTGAGGAGTCTCAATTCACTCACTAAGTGTAACAATTCATACAGTTTTACTTCTTGTACATGACTTTTTTGTTAAAAAAATGTTTATTCCAAATATATTCTTGCTTTTCAGTGATTACATTGTTCTTAACACAAACTGTCTTTATTTACATAAATAATTCACACTTCTGACTATTATACATAAAACTAAATATTTTCTCTAAAGTTGAGAGATTGAAGTTTCATGGATTCATTCCCAGTAAATTGATATAATTATAGCTGTGATTAAAACTTGGTAAGCAGATACATTCAACACGTTTCGAGGCACAACAACAGCTTCTTTTGGGCTGTAGAGAAATATCATACACAGCACATTGATTAGCTCACCAGAGGTGCGAATTCAGATCTCTTGTAGAAGTGTTTAGCAACAAAAAAACTAATTAATAATTGTAATAATGTTTACAATTTGACAACCTTCCGTTGTACCATATCTAAAAATGAGATGTAGCAGAAACAGAGTTAAAAAGAAATCTTGCCTATTGGCAATGCCTGATTATTCCAACTAATATAATTGTTATTCAACTCAAAACACTCAAATTCCAACCAGTTCCACAATATTTTCAACCTTATCAATTTAACACCATATTCAATTAGTCATGTCAGTCACACTGTGACAAGTATGACTTAAGCCACAAATGAGCACATAGGTATACCTTCTTACCTTGAACAACAAAGCAGCCCACTCCAATGGATTAAGAAAGCAGTTTATTAAATTGGAAAGATTATCCAAAATAAAATCTCAAAAATACTTAGAAGTGAACATGATCCCTAGAGGTTTATGTATAAATATATTCCCAGCTATTGAGGATCTCAATACAATGAAAGCAGACCAATGGGAAAAGACACTTACAGTAAGTTCAAGGGATTTAATTCTTACGCAAGTAGAACAAGCTGAATTTAAAATGGAAAGTCGGGGAAAAGAAATAACAGAGACACAACAAGAGATTGCGGATTTAACGTTAGAAGAGGGGACTAAGAAAAGCTATGAGATTTTAGTAGAAGTACTAGACAAATTCCAAGAAGAGATAAAAGAAAGTAAAATATCTAAATTTCTTAGGGAAGAGAGAGATTACAGACTGGGCAGAGTGTATTCATATGTGAGAAAATATGATACCACCTTTAGAAATAGGAAGCCAGCATATAAAATGGTCTCTCAAGAGAGTTTGGTTTTATCAGACACATCAAGTACTGACTCCAGGGCAACCACTTTAGACAGCATAGAGAATGGTGCTAATAAATCTAGCCTTTTTTCAGAGGAGTTGAAAAAGATCAGACTGATCAAATCTGTCCAGAACAGGGAACGGAGGCTTTTGTGATAAAAGTAAGAAAAGAGGGAAAAGAGGTGGTAGAAAGCGCACAAGAAGGAGGTCGGGCACAGGGTGTAAAGACAAGATCACAGGTAAAAGCGAACAAGAGATAGAAAATTATATAGTTGTGAATCTCTCAGACAGATGTTTGTCCAGATATGAACTTGATGTTTCACAGAAGGGCTTAACTAGACATGTTGATACATTTGAATTAAAAACAGATCCAAACAAATACACAAGAAAGCTAAAATTGAAAACATATTCTCCTCTTTATCATTAGACAGGCCTGCTGGGAGTGTTTTGACTTCTAATATCTGTGACACCGCTATTATGGACTCAAGGGATATAGAAGACATATTGAGCTTAGAAGATACTGATGTTCCAGATATTGAAGATTTAGTAGGGACAATAATTAATAAATTAATATTTAGGGAAATTGAAGACGGTCCTATTAAGAACACTTGTCTGACTAACAAATTCCACTTTGTCCCCTCTTGCCTAACGATAATGTCATTGATATATTGAGATGGTGTGTCAGAACATTGATGAATGAAGAAATCTAATGATAAGAGCAACTTGACTATTAAAGAACAAAATGTTTTGCTGTTCTCGAAAAATGAGTTGAACTTCACAATTCAACAAGTAGACAAAGGAGGAAATGTTGTACTAAACTTTGATTACTATAACTGTGAACCAATCAAACAACTTTAAAAATCCACTGACTAAGAGGAATGCAAAGGAATTAAATATAGTGCGATACAAGCAGAAGTTTCCACTATGCTTATGAAGTGGTACAATGATGGTATGTTGGACTTTGAGGAAGTGACCTTTATGGATATTAAGGACCAGTGGATACCAATTATTATTTTTTTTACCAAAAATCCATTAAAGGTGGGAAAATTCCACAGTGTTAACCCATAACAGCTCCATAAGGCTCCAGCACTGAGAGAATTATTTCAGAATAGGTTGACTTTTTTTGGCTCCTACAGTAACCAATCTTAGATCTTATGTTAAGGATACCAAGGATCTATTGAGAAAATTGCAGGACATCCCCTGGGATGATAAGTATTGGCTTGTAGTCATGGATAATAAAAGTTTATATACCATTATCAAACATACTGATGGCTTGACCACTTTAAGATACTTTATTTTATATAAAATCTGTCAGTTTACAAAGAAATGTGAAAATTACTCATCATTAATTTCCGGTATCCGAGGCTTGCAGGGGAGATTCTACATTGGTTCTAATTCCCAGTCCCTTGATTCCCCCCTCCCGCTGGTAATCACCCATTTTCTCTCACACTGTCAAACAGGTATAATGCTCTAAACAATCTGCATGTTGCAGACTGACTCTCTGATGCAGTGGCTACTCTCTAAACCTGTGGTTTGAATGATTTTCTAGCCCGTTTATCTCCTTGTCATATATACACACACACCTTTAGCCATTCCCAAAGTCTGTGTTTTATTCTCCCCCGCCTTTTTTATTTGGTAATAGGACCACGGCAAGGATACTTAGTCTGTATGGTGCACCTGCCCCTTTAAATCCATCTGGCCATAATGGGCTATTTGGTTTCATCACATGGAATATAGCGGGCCTCAGAATAAGCTAACCGCCCCAGACTGGCTTGAAATCATCTCTACTACCCACATAGTCTGTATTCAGGAAACCTGGCAGGTGGACCCCTTGCACGTTGAAGGTTTTTACTTCTTATTTAGCGCTGCAATACCGTCATCAGCAGGTGGTGCTAAAGCTAGTCTACAGATTTTGATTTACAATTTTCTCACTGTTATTATCGGAAGGTCTGGCACATCTTCCCCCATTATCAATTTGTCCTACTGTCAGTTAAGGGGAGAAGTGATTTTGTGTTAAGTTCTACAACAATGTGGTTAATTCCACCTGCTGCAAAGCCGTTAATGCCTTGGAAGCTGATCTCTATTTGTTCCTTTTGCTATCTAACTCTCCATGCCCAATTGTATGTGCTGGTGATTTTAACATCTAAAGATGTAGTTATACGCAAGACAGGTGTGCGTCTTGACTAACTGGGTGGGGGCTGGCATCCCACATTTCATACACAGTGCGTATGGCAAGGCTTTAAATTCTTTGATCAATAAATATGATCTTATCTTGCTGAAAGATAAAAATAGTGTATGCCATTTATAGATCTATACATTTGTGGGGAGAGACACACACTGCACAATTGATCATTTTGTAACCAATTCTGCTGTCAACCACTCAGTTTCTGACATCAGGCTTAAACTATTTACAGTGAAGGACCATAATCTGATAGTGCTACTCATATTTCATGGCAACAGCCCTATAGCATTTGACAGTGTGTCAAACATCATCCGTTAGGTCGAATGGTATCTGAATTAGATGGTCAGGAGGCAACCCTATGCACATACTGCGGAGTCCACTAGTCATGAATGCAAATGAGTTTGAGCTCAGTTTAGCACCTGAGGCGAATAACAATGGCCTGGTCTCTGCCTTTGAGCTACTTTCTGGGGCCCTCAACACTGTTTTATGGGGCACGCCAAGACTGGGCTGTCAGATAGACATGGCTCGTTCAACCATGAGGGTACTCAGGCCGCCAAGAAGCTGAGGGCCGCCCTCTACTGCATCCCAAGGGTCTATTTTGTTATCAAATCCTTAAGGAAGTATTATAATGAGGCTCTAGCTTCTGGGAAAAAGGAGCTAAGGGAACAGGCCTGGTCAAACTTGGTGCAGGCAGCGGAAGCTAATGACGTTATTCTGTTCTGGAATACTGTAAATGCCCTGTTTTTGAAAAGTGTTCTCACTTAGTTAACATCATGTCCCACTTCAAGCTTCGGTAGACCACTTCGAAAGGATCTTTAATCCTCAGGTTAATAAAGAGTTGAGGCACACCAACCTAGCCTTAAGCTGTGTGCCTCTTAATTTCAATTTGGAAGAGGTCCTTGAAGCTTTGAAAGGCTGTATCAAAGGCAAAGCCCTCGGACCCGATGGTGTTCCAGTTGTTGCTTTTATAGGTATGGGTGAAGTGTGAGGCCCAATCTTGACCTGAGTCTTTAATGCAGCTGCAATGGGTTCAGTTCCATCCATAATGGTCAATTCTATCATCATATTCAGATCTGACCTATCCCCCTTCATCTGATTAAAAAAGGGGGATAGGTCGGACCTGAAGTGCTACTGCCCCATTTCCCTCCAGGATTCATCTTTGAAGCTCCTGGGCAGGTTCGTCTTGAAGAGACTAGAGGAATGGGGAACTGACAATTCCATCTTGCCGGATGCCCAGTATGGTTTCAGGAGGGAACTGGGGATGGTAGAACAGTGGTTAAGCCTTGAACTCCTTATTGGGAAATATACAAAGGCGAAACCAGGATCCCTTTCCCTGTGTTTCGCTGATTTTAGTAGCGCTTTTGATCTAGTAGACCACTCAACTTTGTGGCACTCTACTCTCATATCGGGCTCCTGAAAAACATTGTCTGCCTTATTTTCCAGCTGCGTAATAATCTTTCGGCCAAGATATAACATGGACTCAACTTGAAATGTTAACCACCTCTTAGAAATAGGCGGGGTGTAAGACAGGGGTGTATTGGCCCCATTTTTATTTTTACTTTATGTAAATGGTGTAGATAATGCTCTTCGGTCCTTTGCAGCCGATAACCTTTCTGTTGCTGGTCGTCTGGCTCCAGTTCTCCTGTATGCAGACGACGCTGTCCTAATGCCTAGGACCGCTGATGGCTACAGCGATTAATGGATGGATACCTTTTCAGAGTTTACAGAATCCAAGAAATGAAAGATTAATAAATCTAAGACATTTGTAATGTACTGTGGGGAAAAAACAACAGAACAGTAGTTATTTTTTCTTAGATGACATACCCATTGCTAGGGTGTAGTTCTTCTGTTATCTAGGCATTCCCTTTTCCAGTAATCTGCTCTTGGGTCCAACACATACAGAATGCAAGGATGAAAATGAAGTGTGTGTGAGAATGTGTTCAGGTTTTCCTCTACACTTGGATGCTGCCCTAGCAGGGATATGATCACCATGTATAAAGCTAGAGCCCTAGTACCAACAACTTTTGGTGGGGGTGTGTGGGGTCATACATCCTGTAGCCCCTTACAGGCTGAGGAAAACACCTTTTTTTTAATCTCATGTTTTGTGCACTCTCCTTTATTATTAGTCTTCTATCATTCACAAGAAAGTGGTGTTATCTCACCTAGAAGATATGTTGAACCTCAAATCTATTTTACTGTGGAATTCAATATGGGACCAACCTGAGACAGAATTTGGGAAGGTAACCATACAAGACTGTTTAACGTTAGATTACGTACTTCACATCCCGCCACTGTCTTGTATTAATGACACTCCTAAACTGGCGTTTGGCTTTACTCGGCTCCAGGAGCCATCCACAATTCTTATGTACCAGAAGTCTGAAATGATGGCAGTTCTATTTGATGTTTGGACAGAAAAGAGCTCCTGTTGATGCTCAGAAATTCACAGTGGTCACATATATAATATATATATATATATATATATATATATATATATATATATATATATATATCTTATGCCCTGCCTGAGGGATTCCAAAATCTATCTGTCCCTGGAGAAAAACACTCAACATCTTTTTGTTCTGACTGGACTGCAGCTAGGCATTGTACACCCCCTTGTCACTTTTCCCACCATCAATCAATGGCACAGAGTTTCTGCCCATGCCCACATGATGGAATTTCAAGACAGAGAACCCATAACTTCATGCTTTTTTGTGAATTTTATCTTGATTCAAGGAAGTATTTTTTTTTAACCAATTTTTGTTGCACATAAAGGGATCATAATGTTGCAATGATTTTCTGGTGCACTCTGGAGTTTCCTGTAATATGTTTTAGTGTAGGCTTGTATATCTGGGAAGCAATACATGTTAGGGAAAGTATTCTTTATCAACTCTAGACCTTGTTTGTATGATATTGAGTCTTGGATGTATCTTTAATGTTTTTATGTTGTTTTCTGATACAATGGATTTATAAATGTTCTTTTATGGCCTAAGCTGATAGTGCCAAAATAAGGATTTTGAACTGAACTGATTCTTGAATTTGTGCTGAAAAGTGACTACTTTTCGCATCAACGAAAGCGGTTTCATCAAATTTGTGGTGCAATCATGGGTGCAAGGTTTGCTTTGGCTTATACTAACCTATTCATAGGTTGGTATGAGAGGGAGCATGCTTGGAATCACTACTTGCATAAAGGATATTACCATGAGGCTTTGTGGGTGTTACATTGACAGTAGTTTGGTCATTTGGAGTGGTTCAGAACAAGAACTTAAGGAATATAATAGGTTTTTGAATATCACCAACTTTTTTGGACCTAGAACGTTTTTGCTTGTGAACAGAGACTAATGACCAGATCCTTTAGAAGAAGAGTGAACAGCGACTAATGACTAGGTGCTTTAGAAGAAGACAGCCAGTAATAGCATCCTTAATTACAGTTCTGGACATCCCTCCAATCAAAAAAAGAACATCCTCTATGGTAAATTGATTAGACATAAGAGCAACTGTACATGTCAGGAGGAAGGTGAAACTTTAGGGAGACAGAGAAAACAGGGGTATCCCAAAAAAAAAAAAAGGCTTTTGCTGAATCAGTAAAAAGAGTACATAAAGTTCAAAAACAGACAGTCTTAACTGATAAAATAAATACAAACGTTCACATGATCAAACAGGAGTATTCTGTGTAGAAAATAGCAAGATATATAAGAATTTGAAAAAACTTTGGGACATTCTCAAAGCTGATAAAGCTGATAAAGATCTTAGCAATATCTAAACAGAGAAGCCACTAGTAACCTAAAGAAGGGCTTACATTTTGAAGAATTGTCTTAGTCCTAGTAACCTAGTGAGAAATAAGAAACGGTTCACTGAAAACTGGTTGACAAATTGTGGGGTTGTTATAGATGTGGTAGTTGTGTAAGTTGCAAATACGCTGTGAATAAAACAAATGAGCTTCTTAACGATGGTGGCAGCAAGAAATTCAAAATTAGATCATTTATCAACTGCAACTCCACCATTTGCAGATATATGATTGTATGTCTATGTGGGAAACAACAAGACTACAAAACGCCCACTGAAAGAAAGGCCCAAAGAACACATCAATGAAACCAAGAGAGTAAATAAAAAATACCCACTTGGTCAACATTTTCATGATGAACACAGGTTTGAAAATGTCACGAAAACAACAGTCTCTGGGATTGATCATATCAATGCACATAATAGAGAGGGAGATAGGACATTTTGCATGAGGGAGACTTGGTGGACAGACACTTTAAGAATGGTTGATTATGGACTTATCATTGACAGGGAATTACACACCATTTTGTAGTCTTTGTTTCTCCTTCGTGGATTAAACCTGCTGTTTTTGCATCTCCAATGAGGAAAACTGTCTTTCGTTTTAGGGATTATCACGTAGAGGGAGCGAGAGCTCAAAAGGAAAATTATACATGATGTCTCTAATCATTTTGGATTTAATGTAGATGCTGCAGTATTGAAAAAAAATTGAGAAGTCGCTATACGAAATTTGATGTTAAAGGTATTAGATATTTCAAAAAGTGGCCAAACCATGTCAGTTGGTCTTAAGGTTTGAGACATTAGTGTCTTAAGTAAGAAATTAGGAGTTCAAGTATGATGTGGACAGGATTATGTATCAGTTGTCATTTTTTAAAAATAGCTCATTTATTTGTTAAAACGATGATCTGGATTAGTGATAATATGTATTTCCTTAATGTGAATATTAGTTCAATGTCTGATCGGCAAAGTTGTATTTATTTTCGTATTGGGAAAATGGTGGCAAGAGTGTTTATAATGTACATGTATTTTGAATGGTCAATCTTTGATTAATCCATTTTGGATATTTGGGGTTTCCAGATTTGAAATTTTGGTAGCTCTGAGGTGCGCTTAGCTCAGGAAACGGTGTAATGGAACATGAATATTTAAAGGACAAGTAAAGGATATGAAAACTTTTAGTTCTGTGGGATAAGGAGACTAAGGGGACATGCTGTGCAGGTAAGGATGTGATTGTGAGGTGATAAATACAATAGACATGAATATACATGTCATGTGATGGTATGCAGTTTTATTGATGGATATAACTGAAAAGTTAATTTGAGAATACATTTTGCAACGGTTGTGCTACGATGGGTTGATCGGATGCTTAGACCATATGGAACGCTGAGATTTTACTATTCTATCACAGTAACTGGATATGTACAGGGTATGGCACGATAACAGGAGATGTGTGTCAATTTAGCTCTAGTTTACTCAAGTACAGTCTAATGTTGTATGGTTCATTTCTAGCATGATCCTAATTAAAGGTCTGGGTGTGTGTTTACTGTATGAGATCTATGTTCACATAAAAATTCAGGGTTTACTTTGTGACAACACCTGGTGTCTTATTCTTGCAGTTGTTAGCCAAGTCACATTTTGGAAGTACCCAACAGGTTTAAGAGGATATGGAGGTAGCATAAGGGAAGGGATTTTGCTGTCCATTAAATTTTGGGAGGTAAGATATCTGAAATCACAAAGTTAATAAAAAACAACATTAACTTTTACTAGTTGCATTAATATTAATATTATAGCTGTGACACACCGATAAAATAATTTTTTGTCCTGGACAATAATGGCCCATCAAGGACCTAATAGAGCGGGCGACTTCAGAAGGTTGTCTGCTCTACATCTAATCCTGTGGGGAGGCTTCAGAGCATCAAGATGACTATCCTACCTAAATTCAACTATATGTTTGGTATGATGTCCCTCGTCATATTGCTTTCACATCTTCGGAACATCTAGTGCTCATGTTCCTGATTCGTCTGAGGCCCGGACAGACCAAGAATAAAGAGAGCTAAGCTCATTTCACTTCTGAAACGGGGCTGTCTATGACTCCCGCATCTTGAGGGTTACTGGTAGGCGCCACAGCTGGCCCATGCTGTGCACTGGTTGCTCACTTTCAGGGACACACCCACATCGATGTTATTGGAATGTCAGATAATGAAGACGTCCGGTGATCTCATTGTATATTACACTTCGAGGCCTTTGTCTACCTCCCTCTTCAATACTATCATTTATACTTCTCAGTATGCATGGCATAGGGTGCATTGGCTGGTGCAAGTTCCGAGCTGTGTACACTCTAAAGCCCCATTGTGGCACAACAGTGCCATCAGCTACCTTGGGGAGGAAATTCTTTGCCCCATCTGGATTACCCATGGAGTTTTCCTCATTGATGACCTTGTCTTTAATGGTTCCATCATGTTGTTTCCAGACTTGAGGTGGGAATTTGCGATTCTATACTCCCAGCTATGGAGGGTCAATCAGTTATTTCATACTGGAAATCAACATGGACTCCCACCTTACACACCTGTTTGGATAACATGTACAACATGGCATGCTTTGCACAAATTGTTTATAAACTAAATGAAAAATTGCAGCTATTGAGGAGGTTTGGGGTTCTTTTTTCACATTTCAAGGACTGAGGAGACATACCCATCCACATATCCAGAGGGCCTATTGTGTGCACCTTTACCCTTCCATTTCCATACAGGCCTCTTAGCCACTTTCCCAGGTCCCTCCCTCGTACTCCCCCAGAGGCCTTCCGGTCTTCAGGCCATTCTGCTGGTTACTTCCATCAGACAGTGGTTACTCGCCCTCTGACCTGCTGAGACTGGTCATCAAAACTAGACCTCGTTGGGACTGTGGCCCACCGGCCATCTTATTCTCTACCATAGGTGAGCTGAACATGGACGAGTTGGAAGGTGGACTTACCTTCATCTCTTCTCCCTACTGCGAGTCTTGTTCCCACCAAGAAGGTAACGCTTCTTCGTGTTGAATTGTATAACTGCTAGTTGCTACTTATTTGCCCATCTCATGTGTCTGCTTTTCAAGATTTGCATTCTGCTGTTCAGGGACACCTCGTGTGCAGATTGATTATTGGTATGTCTGCTTATCACCTTGCATGGTGACCAGACTATTTATTTCGGTGTTCTATTCTAATTAGGATGAAGAGAAATTCAATAACAAACGGAAATACAAAAAAGATCCATTGGGGCCCCACAGGTTTCTAATTCTTCTCAAATTTCAGACAGTATGGGGCAGTAGGTGCTTTGGCTATTGCCCACTGAACAATTCCGCAAGTCTACTGGGGGTGGATGGGAAGGGGGAGAAAGTTGAGATCTGCTTGTCCCCTTTTTTGGGCACTAACATCTATATTTGCATCTTCCCCCTTGCTGTTCACCACCACTGTCTTGGCAGCAGTTCATCCGCAATCATCCCAGGTATGTGGTTTAAATGTGGGACTCAGCGTCACTCCCTCTATAGCACCCGAGCCTTGCCCTTTCACACTGCCCAGAATGGCACCCCAGGCATATTACGAGTTAATGAGGGTACGAGCAGAGCTCCCAATGTTAACACTGGATGCCACGACACACTGTGTGCCCTCTTGTGCAGTGTTGCAGTTTTGACTTCTGGTATTGGATTCCAGTGCTGTCACGTCACCATCCTGGAGGCTTTATCGACCCCCCCTGCAGCTGATAGGCTGCAGACATTTTTTCCTGCTAGGCACAGTGTGATAGGTCTTGGTTCAGTGATCTGTGAGGCAGGTGCTTCAGGTCTTACTGGACCGTGGATCCGAAGTCCGTTTCAATCCTGGACGTCAATAACAGCCAGTTGTCCTTTGGACTCCTCAGGATTCCTTCTGCTCTTCAGCTCCATGTTGATTTCTCAGTATCTTGAAAATCCAACATTCAGGCATATCGGTGCAGGAATCGGGTGCTGGGAGCAGAGCAAGTTAAGTGCACATTCTACTCCACTAGCTTTGTGCTACAACCCCCAAGCTCCAGTTTAAGACTATTAGCGTGGTGCTTCAGAGCATACCCAGTGTAATATGCTTCTGCAGTACCTTATGGCAGACTTTGTTGCAACAATGATGACACAGTAGAACAAGAAACCTTGAATTGTACCTAACAGAATGCTCAGGTTTAAGTCTGAATACATGGTAGCTCAATGCGAGCCCCAGCCTTAGGGACTTTGGGCGTCTTGGGGAAGTCTTTGGTGGAAGAACGCCTATTAAGAGACAATAGCACTGTGAACTACTTCACTTGCAGGGTGGCTTGAATAAGAGAGGTGTACTTTGGATTTTCCTTTGTAAAGTTCCAGAACTTCTAAACCAAAATATATATTTTGAAACCTGAGTATAAAATGAAATCAAGAAGCTAAGACTGGATGGAGTTTCCTCGATCTCTCCCTACCAAGGAAAATAACCACGGTTTATAAAGCAGGGCTTGAACAAAGGAGCAATGAAGCTCCAGAAGCCATCACATCTTTGCATGGCTAGGGAGTTGGTGGGAACGCATATCTGCTCTAGCTTTATTTTTTTTTATAAAACACAAAGCCCCTCGATAAATTCTGACCCATGCACAAACCTCTGTTTGTGCATAAGACAGAATTATAAGTTTGATTTTATTTAATGAAGCCGATAATTATGGCATGTGTACAATAAGTCAACATTCGTTATATTTCGACAGGTCCAACCTGCTGAAATTGAATGGGAAAAAGCAAACAGTATTAACCATAGCCACAGGATTACAGTGCATTAAACATCAAAACCCGCATGTTATTCCTCTGAAACTCATAATAGGTGCTATTTATCGCACCCGATAAATAACCAACCCCGTGGTATTGTTATTTACCGGGTGCGTTTAATAGCACCTATACTTGTAATCAGGCCCAAACTGCTCCAGTTCCTTATTTGCTTTGAAAAATACCCACTGGTACTAAGGAACAAGACTCAACCTATCAGTACATATGTGATATCAATTATGTAATTAGCGAATTGATAAGCAACGCACTAAAGAAGTCTGAGTTCTGGACTTACCTTAACTGGAAATCTGTAGGACTTTTTAGGAATTATTGTGTAACCTTATATGCATACTACTGAAGCTGCTAGTTGTAATAGGAAATGACATATGCTTCATGTTACAATCTGCCCTTGTACCTTACGTTTCTTATTGTACCTAAGCTATGTGTTTTTTAACAGAATGCCCTGATCCACGTATGCACCGCCATTATGGCCTCGATGGAAGCCGGATCTTTTTGACAAAAGTTGTTTTCCAAGTTATCCTGAAACTGTATTGATGCACATCGCATATTCAGCACTTTAGCCCCAGTACTGCACTTCTTGTTTTCTACCTTGTTGACCGCAGCACTTGGATAAAACCAGACCCTTATTTATTCACTTCGAACTATCAGCATTCCAATATTTGCATAATACTGATCTTGTGGAATTGATTTAGGAGATCGTCTTGACATCTAAATGTTAAATCATGAATCTTTAGACTGTCCTATAGAATTGTATCCATGATAATTGATCTTGGCCCAATATTGGTATTGATTACAGTTTTAGGTCATTATATCTCAATGTATGCATGTAGACTGGTAACGGCTTATTAAAATATGGACTATTTCTTAAAGCAGACTAACCAACATGTTAAGAAATTATATCCTTTTAGTCTGTAGCCTTTGGCATTCCAGTTTCAGTACTGACCCGTAAGCTTGCTTCTACCTTCCTGAATTGCAGCTAATTGGGAAAATTGATACAACTTTTAGGCATTTAATTCCTAATTTACTGGTACTTTAGTGATGCTTTAGCAATGATTTGTAACAAATGAGTTTTATTTTTTGACTCTTTATCACTGTTCAGACACTACTAGGCCAAAGAACTTGTATAGATCTCTTCATGGATTATGGCGGACCATTACTAGGTTTCGGTTTATGGTTGGTTTCCTTGTTTTAGGATGCCGAGTTGTTGTGGTATTAGAGAGCCATTTTATGCTAATTGTATTCCATGGAAGCAAGGTGCGTTGTACATTATGAAGACAATGAATGCATTTTTATTTCTGTTTTATGTGCAAACTTTTATGGCCTATGGTCGAAATAAAGTATGATTTGATTTACTGAAGTTTTATATGTATAATTTTCTGAACAGTTCTCAGCTTTTCACCCATACACAGAAGATTCAGTAACATAATTATAAAGTGATAGAAGGTAAAGACTTGTGATTAACTTTTTGAAACAATAATTCATATTTTGCCATCTTATTTGACAGAATGTTATTCAAATTCAGTTCAAATGAGCACTGCAAAGGACTAATGGCTGGAGTAATTATGTACTTGATGAACAAGTTACTTACCTTCGGTAACGCCTTTTCTGGTGGATACAATAGCTTCCTGTGGATTCCTCACCTAATGAATTTTCCCCCATGCACCAGCATCCAACGGAAATTTTCTTCTAGCTCTGCACGTCGACGATGACGTCACAATTGCCCGACTCCCACGCGACGCCTAATACATCATCCAGGCAATAAGAGGTCCTTGTCGGCGTGCAGACGTCAGTTATCACCATTTTTTACGTGCCTTTGAGGCGAACAGGTGAACAGTGATACTACGTATTTGACATGAACACATCAATCAAAACTTATATCACATCATTTAATTCAACCAATATAAAAACATAACGAGAAGAAATAAACATCCTACTGTATACAGTTCTACAATATCAAATATATATATGTGTATATATATATCTCTATATATAAATATATATATAGATGTATACAATTATATACACATATATAAATAATTGCATCAGTATGTACATATCAATAACATACAGATGCTCACCCAAGGAAATCTTGGTAAGACCAGCCAGGCAACGGGGAGGCGGGTGGGACCATGAGGAATCCACAGGTAGCTATTGTATCCACCAGAAAAGGCGTTACCAAAGGTAAGTAACTTGTTCTTCTGATGGATACAACTACCTGTGGATTCTTCACCTAATGAATAGAGTCCCAAAGCAGTACCGCACTCAGTGGTGGGTGCCTGAATGGTCAAACCAAGAAATCCTGCAGAACAGACTGTGCAAATTGGCCATCCCTCCGGACTTCAGAATCCCAACAATAATGTTTAGCAAACATGTGGAGGGATGCCCAAGTTGCTGCCTTGCAGATGTCAACCACAGGAACACCTCTAGTTAAGGCTGAGGAGGCCGCCTTAGCCCTGGTAAAATGGGCTCTTAACCCAACAGGAGGTTCCTTCTTTGCTAAAGAATAACACAATATGATGCAAAGAATGACCCACCTGGAAAGCTTTCTCTTGTGGACAGTCTTGCCTTTCCTCTTCCCCACGTAACCGACGAAGAGCTGATCCTCCTGTCTGAACTCTCTAGTCATGTCGACGAAGAAGCTCAATGCTTTTTTTGGATCTAGTTGGTGTAGCCTTTCTTCCTCCTTTGATGGTTGAGGTGGAGGATAGAAGGAGGAAAGTGTGATGGACTGTCCTAAATGAAAGGGTGTAACAACCTTCGGTAAGAAAGCAGCCTTGGTCCTTAACACCACCTTGTCCCTATAAAAGGAAGTATATGGGGG
This sequence comes from Pleurodeles waltl, assembly GCF_031143425.1. Lineage (NCBI taxonomy): Eukaryota > Metazoa > Chordata > Amphibia > Caudata > Salamandridae > Pleurodeles > Pleurodeles waltl. Next base: position 970,292,857 of record NC_090436.1, read on the forward strand.
TTCCACACTAAGAGCCTGGAGCTCACACACCCTCCTAGCTGACGTAATGGCAACCAGGAAAACAGTTTTTAAAACTAAAAACCTTAAGGAACATGAATGCATTGGTTCAAACGGTGAACCCATCAGAAATGCTAACACTAAGTTCAGATCCCACTGCGGCATAACAAATGGAGTGGGCGGAAACTTGTTAGTGAGACCCTTCATGAACCTCAAAACTATTGGGGACTTAAACAAGGAGGGTTGGTCTGGAAGACACAGAAAGGCTGACAGCGTGGACAAATAACCCTCAACAGTCGCCACCAAGCAAATCCGATGGTCCTGTGCCCAGGACCAGAGTCGCAGAGCTTCTCTGCTGAGAAGGTACGACCCCACTCCTCCCGGTTTGTTTATATACCACATCGCGGTAGTGTTGTCCGTCAGGACTTGAACCGACCGACTGCGAAGGGCCTTGAAGCCAGACGTATCACCCACAATTCCAACAGATTGATGTGAAACCTCTGTTCCATTGGAGACCAAAGATCTTTGACCTCCAGGTCCCCCAGATTAGCTCCCCACCCTAGAGTGGAAGTATCCGTTATCACTGTGGCCACTGGAGGTGGCAACAAGAACGGCCTTCCTTGAGAAAGGTTGCCGACCGCAGCCCACCATCGAAGATCCGCTGCAGCATCTCTGGGGATCCTTATCGATTCTTCGAGACCCCCTTTGTGTTGAAACCACTGCGGAGGCACCACTGAAGAGCCCTCATGTGCCAGCGTGCACGAGTGGCCAACAGAATGCAAGAAGCGAACAGACCGAGCAGACGATGGACCTTGAGGACTGGAACGACCGCTCCATTCTGGAACATTGGAATCAACGCCTGAATGTCCTGAATCCGCTGCGGCGGAGGAAAGGCTCGATTCAATGTTGTGTCTAGTACTGCCCCTATGAACAGGAGGCGTTGAGAGGGCTCCAGGTGAGATTTGGGCACGTTCACCGAAAAGCCCAGATTGAACAACAACTGGGTTGTCAACTGCAGGTGACACAACAGGAGCTCCGGAGACTTGGCTTTGATCAACCAATCATCCAGGTAAGGGAATACTGCCACCCCCCTCCTTCTGAGCTCTGCTGCAACCACCGCCATCACCTTCCAGAAGACTCGAGCTGCTGAAGTAAGACCAAACGGAAGGACCGCAAACTGATAGTGTTTCGATCCCACCACAAACCGGAGATACTTCCTGTGCGACTTGAGAATCGGGATATGAAAGTAAGCATCCTGCAAGTCGACAGACACCATCCAATCCCCTTCGTTCAACGCCAAAAGCACCTGTGCTAGGGTCAGCAGTTTGAACTTTTCCTGCTTGAGGAAGCAATTCAAAATCTTCAGGTCCAGGATTGGCCTCAACCGACCATCCTTTTTGGGGATCAGGAAATATCTTGAATAACAGCCTTGACCCCTCTCCTGCTCTGGAACCAACTCTACTGCACCTTTTGAGAAAAGGACTAGAACTTCCTGTTGTAATAATAAAAGGAGATGGTGTTCCGAACAGAAGGATGGGCGGGGAGGGTTGGGAGGGGGAAACTCCCGAAACGGAAGAGTATAGCCTTTCCCCACAATATCGGTGACCCAGGAGTCCGATGTTATTGACCCCCACATGTGGAGAAACTGAGACAATCTCCCCCCTACAGGAGATGCATGCGAAGGGATTGATGGAGGACTAAGGCTGCTTTCCCTGTTGCACCCCTCCGGAGGAAGAGGAAGAGGCAGAGTGCTGCTGGGTGGCCCCTCTGGTACGAACCCTACCCCTTCCCCTATATGATCTATAGGGGTGAGTAGAGGCAGCCTGCTGGCCTGTCTGTTGAAATCTCCCTCGAAAGGAAGAGGCACGCCCAAACCCCCTGAACCTCCTGAATACTCGTGAAGGAGGGGAGACGGAGGCCTGCAAGCGTAATGACACTGCTGTGGCCCTACTCTCCTTGAACCGCTCCAAGGCAGAGTCAGCCTTTGTCCCAAAGAGTTTATCTCCATCAAAGGGTAAGTCAAGTAGGGTTGACTGCACATTGCGAGAGAATCCTGAAAATCCATAGCCAGGCATGCTTTCTTGTTGCTATGAACGTGCCCATTGCTCTGGCCACGGAATCAGACGTGTCAAGTCCAGATTGGATAACCTGAGTTGCCGCTGCCTGAGCGTCCGTCAAAAGGTTCAGAACCTCCTGAGGCAATCCGGGATGTGTCGTCGTGGCCTCGTCCATCAGGGCATAGATGTATCTGCCCAAGATACAGGTTGCATTTGTTGACTTCAGGGCCATGCTGCATGAAGAGAACGCCTTTTTTGCAGATTGGTCCATTCTCTTGGATTCCCTGTCCGAAGGAACCCCTGGAAAAGATCCTGGAGCTGTGCGGGAGGAACATTAGGCCTGCACCACCAAGCTCTCTGGAGTCGGATGTTTTGACAAGAAAGCTGGATCTCCAGGAGCCACCCGATACCTCCTTGCAACCGACCTATTCACTGCTGTTGAAGTCACAGGCTTCTTCCACACCTCAATTATCGGGTCTACGAGTGCCTCATTAAATGGAAGACGTGGCTCCGCTACAGATGAAGAAGGGTGCAACACTTCAATGAGAATGTTAGTTTTTATTTCAGCAGCTGGAAGAGGAAGGTCTAGAAAATCCGTCGCCTTCCTCACCACCGAATGGAAAGAAGCAGCCTCTTCCGTGTACTCCCCCGGGGATGCTAAGTCCCACTCCGGGGAAGTGTCCAACCCACTGGCAGTGTCCAAGCCCTGTAGGTCTCCCAGGGGCTCTGCAATCTCACCCTCTTCCAAGAGCTGTTTCTCGTATTCTTGCTCCTCAAGCAGCCTCAGAGCCAATCTCCTGGAGCGCAGCCTGGCCTCAATTCTCGGCGTCGATAAGGCGTCTCCTGATGCCGAAGACCTCGGTTGGCGTCGACCCTCGGATTCATCCGACGCCAGATCCATCAGCGCCTTAGGCTTCTTCAGCGTCGATTGAGGTTGTGGTGAACTCATCAGCGCCGGGGCAGCAGACGTCGGCGGCGTCACAGGCCTTCTAGGTGACGCCATCGGTACCGGCGCCGAACCAGCACCTCCTGTAGAAAGGAATGGCATGAAGGGCGTCGGTCTGTACGGAGCCAGAACACCCATGTCATATGCCAAAGGACTTGAAGGTCCAGACGGGCCACCTACCGGAGCCATGCTAGGGAAGATTTTAAACATCACATTTAGAAATGCAGCAGGGTCTGTACCTGGTGCCGGGAACGCCGGATATCCATGTGGAGTCGGTGCCTGAGGTGACACCGGCGTTGGTTCGGGCATCTCCGTCTGCCCCGGTGAAACCGCCGGATCCTGATGAGGATCGACCTCAAAGACAGATAGAGGAAATGTCAGAGAAGTAGGAGTTGTCCGAGACGGAGGTGTTACCGTCGGACTAACCTCCCATGTCTTATGGCGTCGAGCTGATGGCGACTTCGAGCGGGATCGGTCCTTACTCGAACGATGTTGTGATCCATGCCAGCACCGGGAGTCTCGTTGAAGCCTGTGGGACTTCGAAGATTTAGAGGAAGACCTACGATGGTGATGTCTTTCCTTCTTCTTTGATTTCGCCAAATATAACTTGGCCTCCCGCTGAGTGCTTTCGGATTCATACGCTGGCATGAACCGCACGCCTCGACTTCATGGTCAGAGCTCAAACACCACAAGCAATTTTCGTGTGGGTCTTTCACCACCATTCGGCCACCTCACTCCCTACAGGGTTTAAAACCCGATGTGCGTGGTTGAGACATAGTAACACTCAAAGTGAAACAGCTCCCTGGAGCCTAGAAGAAAAAAAACGTTACTCGAAGGAACAGAAAAAGAGAACTGACGTCTGCACGCCAATGAGGACCTCTTACTGCCTGGATGATGTCATACGGCGTCGCGTGGGAGTCGGGCAATTGTGACGTCATCGTCGACATGCAGAGCTAGAAGAAAATTTCCGTTGGATGCTGCCGCATGGGGTGAAATTCATTAGGTGAGGAATCCACAGGTAGTTGTATCCATCAGAATGCCTATTTTTAATACACACACAACAGTCTGTCTAAATTCTACAATCTCTATCCCAAATCAAACTTCTCAAAATCGCTGGAGTGGTATGGGGTTCATCCAGTGCTGTAGACAAACTATTGTTTTGAAATACGTATTCAGACTTGAAGGGTACAGTGGCCTATTATGTACAGTTTGGCCTTTATTATCTGAATGTTATGTCATTTCGCACACCAAGATCACCCTTTTTAAAAATACCTTTATTTTTTCCTTCACAATGAAAGAGTTGGCAGAAGTTAATAAACAAACCAAACATCTTAGGTAAAACTGTATCACAATATTTTGACCCAATGCAATGGGCAAAAACATTCTTGCCTTTTTTTTTGTTTCTGTGGTAACCAGACGTCTGTAAAGTCTGTTGTATGAAAAGTCATGTGTCCACATTTTACTGTTGTACATGGATGATGACAAGGCACAGAAGAGCAACCAGTCCCAGAGCTTGGAGGCCAAGGAACCACAGCATAACCCAAAAGAATACTATAAGAACCGGTTCCACAGTCCTTTCACCAAAGTACATCCTTGAGAACCCCATACTAATAAGGATTTTGTTGATTTCGCCAAAAAGAGTTCCCAACTTTTTATAGTCATCTCCAGTGCGCTCTGCTGTATGATTGCTTTGGTTTTGCAGTATCTACGAGAAAGAAAAAAGTGTTACACTCCTGATCTCAGTAACATACAGAGCATTTAAATCAGTTTTTTCCCCAAATTATAACAGAAATTTGGTATATCACATTTACAGTTCACCAGCATGAAAGCGATTGCCAGTATCCACTTAGTAACTTGGACAAAATATAATAAACAGTGACTGGCAGGGTTGCACTGGGATAAAAAAAATAGGTCTAGCCACAACAAAAACTTGTGGCCGATATTACAGCTTTATTATTTTTGCAAACCATTGCTTTAGTATTTGTGGAATATGTGGGGCTAGAGCAACGGTACTCAAAGTACGGCCCGCGGGCCGCCAGCGGCCCCACGGACCTAGCTTGGCGGCCCGCGAGACGCACACCAAACGCCACATCATAATGGCAGCAGTATGTAAACATAGAAGAGGGCCGCGGGAGCATGCTCCCGCGGCCCTCCTCTATGTTTACATACGGCGGCCATTGTTTATGGCGTTGCCCTGACGATCCTGGAAGCCAAAGCCCCATAAAAGTCAGCGCTTGCAGCTAACTTTTATGGGGCTTTGGTCGTCTGCTTCCTGTCACCGGCTCCACGTCTGCTGCCCGCCTGCCTGCCTGCTGTTCCACATTTGTGGCATCTTTACAGTGCTTTGAGTCAGGTAAGGCTCTTTGGTTATTTATTTATTTGTTTTTAATGTAGTGTGTGTTACTGGGGTAGGCGTGAGAGCAGATTGCGCTGTGTGTGTGCGCTGTGTGTGTGTGTTACTGGGGTAGGGGTGAGAGCAGATGGCGCTGTGTGTGTGCGCGCTGTGTGTGTTAGTGGGGTAGGGGTGAGAGCAGATGGCGCTGTATGTGTGCGCGCTGTGTGTGTTACTGGGGTAGGGGTGAGAGCAGATGGCGCTGTGTCTGTGCGCTGTGTGTGTGTGTTACTGGGGTGGGGTGAGAGCAGATGGCGCTGTGTGCATATGGCGCTGTGTGTGTTACTGAGGTAGGGGTGAGAGCAGATGGCGCTGTGTGTGTTACTGGGGTAGGGGTGAGAGCAGATGGCGCTGTGTGTGTTACTGGGGTAGGGGTGGGAGCAGATGGCGCTGTGTGTGTTACTGGGGTAGGGGTGAGAGCAGATGGCGCTGTGTGCAGATGGCGCAGTGTGTGTTACTGGGGTAGGGGTGAGAGCAGATGGCGCTGTATGTGTGCGCGCTGTGTGTGTTACTGGGGTAGGGGTGAGAGCAGATGGCGCTGTATGTGTGCGTTACTGGGGTAGGGGTGAGAGCAGATGGCGCTGTGTGTGTGCGCGCTGTGTGTGTTACTGGGGTAGGGGTGAGAGCAGATGGCGCTGTGTGCAGATGGCGCAGTGTGTGTTACTGGGGTAGGGGTGAGAGCAGATGGCGCTGTGTGCAGATGGTGCAGTGTGTGTTACTGGGGTAGGGGTGAGAGCAGATGGCGCTGTATGTGTGCGCGCTGTGTGTGTTACTGGGGTAGGGGTGAGAGCAGATGGCGCTGTATGTGTGCGCGCTGTGTGTGTTACTGGGGTAGGGGCATTGTTTTGAAAAAGGGGGTGGGGTGGTTGTTCCCCCTCTAAGCCCCGCCCCCTCTAAGCCCCGCCCCCTCTAAGCCCCGCCCCCTGCTGTCACTTCAGTGCGGCCCTCGGCCGCAAACCATACTGCAATTTTGGCCCCCGAGAAAAAGTTTGTGAGTACCCATGGGCTAGAGGGATCGTCTAAAAGAGGGATCATCTAAAAGAGGCATGACGAAAAAAGAGTAACTGAATAATTTCCAAGAAGCATTGTCTATACAATTAAGGATGTGGTTTAAAACATGTGAACTAAATCTATGTCTGACCAGTATTTGGGTAGTGCCAGCCATGCAAAGTACCACACATTAGGGGTGAGACTTAACACATTTCAGTGTGGTGGTCCGCATCACTGCACTAAAATGCAGTCACTCATTTATAGCGCCTACTGATGCTGTCAAGCTGGAGTGTTATAATAAATACTGAACAAACTAGCGCGCAGTTCGCACTGCTCTCACAGACACCGACTGCTGGGGGGCTGGCTCAGCTGCGCTCGCGAACTCAATTTGGCATTCACGTGACACTATGGCATCACAGAGACTGCAACATTGTGTTCCATTATTTCATTTGCTCAACCCAGAGTCAGGATTTATCATAGAGGGCCACCATATCGTTGTGAAACAAGCGAGCATCAGTTATCATTTATATGTTTCTTAAAGTTTGGCTACAGTGGAGCCTGCTGCTGCTCGCACTGCTATCGTGCTGCTGGCCAATATTTGGTACATGCCTGCAGCCTTTCATTAAGATGCCGCTCAAGTCCAGACCGCGGCCGGAGAGAATTAAAGTGCCTGCAGCCTCTTGTGATGCTGGCCCATCCCCTGTAGCTCGCTCTGCCAGACTGTCACTGGTCTCAGGTCATTTAAATCCTAATATATCTAGGCCCGTATTTATACTTTTTTTGCGCCGCATTTGCGTCGTTTTTTGACGCAAAAACGGCGCAAACTTGCAAAATGCCATTGTATTTTGTAGGTTTGCGCCGTTTTGCGTCAAAAAGCGGCGCAAATGCGGCGCTAAAAAAAGTATAAATACGGGCCCTAATTTTAGAGCTTCATCATCATTGCTGAGCCTGTTACAGCTCTGCTCACTGCTTGGCTTTCTGTGTTGTAGGATGCACCTAAGCCCTGCTTCAGTGCCCTCGTGCCCCACCATCAGCCTCATAGCTGGGCATGGTGGTAGGGATAATCAGGAACCAGTGGCAGCTGGAACCCACCCACCCAAAACCTATCACAGTGTCTGCGCCTGAAATAAAAATCTCTATTTATACTGTAGGCTTTTTCATTTTCAAAGTATGAACACCTGAACTAAGTTTGAGGATCTTAAAAACTGAACTGAGAATTCTAATTCTTGTTTTATGTGCTGTGTGACAGTAAACCCAGCCCTGCACCTGACTGTCCTCACATGGTCTGTCGTGGTTTTAATCGCAATGAAGTTTCACGAAGTGTCACACATAAAGTACAGAATGTCACGCATAAACAATGGTAATGCCACACATACCAAATCTGAAATGTGGCAGCTGTGGTAGCGCGCTCTGAGTTTTCTGTTATTGCATCGAGACAGTATTCCTAAATTTACTATTAGAACAGGAGCAGAAAAACATTAAAAACGTATGGATTAGGGGAGCCATAAGGGGCAGTAGTCAATGCTCTCTTTAACTCTTTTGATGCATAACCAGTCTCAGAAGGATTTCTTTTTCAACAAAAAATCTGTGGAATATCTATTGCGTGCACCTAGGAACTGGTGCTTGTGACTGCAGGTTAACATTATTATAACCATGGCAGTATGGGAGATTGAAATGTACCTGTGGCCTTTTGATGATAAACATAATCATGAAGCAAGCGCATTAACCTACTGGGTTGTCAGACTAGATATAAAGATCTCTCAAGCACATGTTGACACTTAACTTTTTATTTTTTTATTTTTTATCTTCACTGAGATAAAAAAAAAAATGCAGATTTTGCCAACACTCATCCTTTTACGTACGGATTAGTTTACACTGGTAAACTACACCTGAATGTCAGTGGAGAGTTACTGCAACACGATACGTTTATAGACCAAGACCAAGAGATAGAGCATCCTGCTTTTAGATTCCACTGCTGGAGCTCTCCATTTTCCCTGGACAGTGCATCAATAGTACCTTCCAGCTTAGGTTTATTCTTTACATTCCTTGAATCTAGAAACGCCGCTCAGGCCTAACTAGGTTACTTGTGGTAGCCACCACACTGCCCTAAATAGCGCCTCACAGCTGCCACCCAGGGACTGACCCATTGCCCCTTTTGCTAATTTGTCCCTGGTGACCAGCGCAAACTGAATATATAGTAATTTAATTAAACATGTGAATGCAACACGTCCTTGATTATTCTTTAAATGAGTAATTTCCTTTTAAAAAGAAAAAGCATATTTAGAAAAACAGCCACTATCTAAAGATGAAATAGATACATCAGCCATGCTCAGCAGACTCAAGGTACACAGACTAACAGTAAACCAGAAAAGAAAGGTTAGTAACCTTTCAAACAAAAGAAGAAATGTCAGCAATGCAAGAGTTGAACAAGAGTAAAGTCCCTGGAAGCAATGACTGACAGGCTGTGTTCTTCCATGATTGTCTAGGACAAAGGATTGACAGATTGTCTGAGGTAGATTTAGAGCCACATAGTAATGGTCAACGCCACCTTCTGTGAGCGAGTCAACTGTAGTTCAGATCCAAAAACCTTGTAGGGACACACAGAAATGTGGCTTTGTAAGGAACCGAATCATTATTTTGAGGTGGGGACTACCCAGGTGGGGACTACCCACTTCAAGGAATAGTCACAACCTTGTTAGGGTTAACATCAAAGTCACTAAATTAACCTGAGTTCAGCCCTCTCTTAGCTACGGCAGACCAGACATGCTTAACTTCCAGGCCCTGGGTACATTTTGCACCAGGGGCATAATGCAGGTCCCTGCATCCCCTGTGGTGAAGGGCACCTCCAACCCTTCAGGGGGCCCTCAACCCTTGAGAAAAGCCCACATATAGACAAAGGCCAATGAATATCTGTGAAATATGGGAGACTCAGGGGCCCCTCTTCATATTCTGGGGGAGGGGGTGGTGGGAGTGGGATTCCATTCTTTTTCATCACGCCATTTCTTTGTACCATATACTAGAGTCTATTAAGAAATTAAAATATGCAAATTAGGAGAATGCCAAATAAAGAGGGAGCACAGGCACTTTGTTACTGCTTAGCAGGGATAAAGTGCACAAAGTTCAACAGCAATCAAAAAATATAGGATCCATAAAAAGGCGAAACAATCAGGGGTGAACACACAGAAAATGTGGATTTCCTAAAGTTTCTTATTTCCCCACTGTCCATGATGAATACGGATGTGAAGGTGCTGAGCAAAGCATCCATAAACAGGCTGCGCAGAGCCTTGGAAGTATTAATTCAAGCTCATCATGGCCGATTCCTACACACAGAAACACACTCTTACAATGCCTTATACACATTTTTATAGGGCTTAAAATCAGAAAAAAGGCATTATTCTCTGGTAGTTTAACATCGTCAGGTGGGCATACATATTTCCTGTGCTGAAATAAATGAGCTTTGTATCTTTGTAGCTAAAATGGATAAAATGATCGAGTTACTTACCTTCGGTAACGACTTTTCTGGTGGATACATTAGCTACCTGTGGATTCCTCACCTAATGAATACTCCCATGGCGCCAGCATTCGACGGAAATCTTCTTCCGAGCTTCTGCACGTCGACGAGGACGTCACATTTGCCCACGCAACGCCGTCTGACGTCATGCTGGCAATAAGAGGTCCTCGCCGACGTGCCGACGTCAGTACCAACACTTTTTTACGTGCCTGAGAACAATAATCCAATGCAATGAAAGATAAAGGCAACATCTCATAACATTGTAAACTACACATCATTGCAAGAAAATGGCTATAGATTTAATATAACCTTTTTTTTAAATCAATACATATATACACTAAACCTGTATATACACAAATAAATATATATATACAAATATCCATATATACATAATCTATTGCAGTCCTCAAGACCAAGAGGAGCACACTCAAGGATTACTTGGTGAGACCAAAAAGGCAACGGGGAGGCGGGTGGGACTGGGAGGAATCCACAGGTAACTAATGTATCCACCAGAAAAGTAGTTACCGAAGGTAAGTAACTCGATCTTCTGATGGATACAACTACCTGTGGATTCCTCACCTAACCTCTTAACCTCAGAAGAAAGGCCTGAAGACCTTGAAAGACCAGCTTAAATTCTAGTAGATTTATGTTACATAATTGAACCTCCAAATCCTGTGAATGTGCTCCTTAGCACTCCATGGATGCATCTGTAGTCATTACTACTTGGGTCACCATACGGAGGAAGGAGAGACCCTCACAGATGTTCTCTTCCCTTACATCACTGACCTTATCTCCAGGGTAATCAAAATGATGTCCTTGAAAGAACCTCAAGATTGTGTCCACTGTGCATCGAGCTGTTCTTGAAGAGGTCTCATGCGCAAAAGGCAATTTGGAATTAACGGGATGCAGGATGACATCATCCCCACCATGGATTTTTATGTCCTTACAGAAGTGCACCTTTTTGATCTTGTTAGTGTCTGCAATTGTGTAACTCTTCAGTGGGAAAGGCCCTTGAAATTTTGGTATCCATGACTGCTCCTAGAAACACCAGCGATCTGGAGATGAGGGATGGTTTTTCGCTGCTGAACCAGAAACCTAGGGATTGGAACAAATGTAGGCAGGCCTCTGTGAACTTCTTTGCTGACGCAAAAGAGGGACGCTTGATTAACCAATTATCCAGGTAGAGGAATACCTGGTGACTGGACAGTAAGAGGAAAGCCACCACTGGTGCAATGCACTTGGTGAATACTCTGGAGGCTGAATTTAACCCGAAGGGAAGCATCTTGAATTGATAATGGCATCCTGCCACCTCAAACCTGAGAAACTTTCTGTGCTTTGGATGTAATGGCACGTTAAAGTATGCGTCTATTAGATCCAGGGAAGATAGTCCCCTGAATCCATCAGCTGCAAAATCGATTGAAGAGATAGCATTCTAAAAGGTTGTTTTTTGATGAACTTGTTCAAGAACCCGAGATCCATTACCTGCCGCCACTTTCCCGACTTTTTTTTTATCAGAAAGAAGTGAGAAAAAAACCTAGATTGTGCTGGTTGTGCAGCACGTCCTCTATTGCTTGTTTTGAGAGAAGTAAATCAGATTTCTTTTTTGAGAACTGGATGATGATGATGATGGGTTGTCTTCTGAGGAGGAAAATTTGAAGGTTTGTGAACAAATTCCAGGGTGTGACCGTGCTGGAATACGTCCAACATCCATTTGTTTGAAAAAATGAGTTTCCGTTGATCAAACAATTTGGATATGTTGTGGCCAAATGGACGTGGGACTGTGGTCCGGTACTTTATTGTCTCCCGTTGACATCTTTAGATTTTCCTCCTGCTAAAGGGTGTGGATGCCCCAGCTGCCTAGAATATGCGCCCGTTGTGGTTGGCCTGTAGAACTGAAGCCGAATACTGTGAACACAAACCCTTTTGAGAGTAGAGCTGAAACTGCTGTTGGAATTGCGGTCAGTAGATATACTGGCCTCTGCCTCAAAAGGGCTGCAACCTGTAAGCTTCCCAGCGACTTAGTCATGTCAGACTTCATCGACTACAATGTGTCGTCAACTTGTTTCCCAAAAAGGTACTCTCCGCTGAGTGTCATGTCCAGTATTTTAGCCTGCCTACAGACGGAAAGTAGTGGCTTTAAGCCAACCTTGGCGCCTCAATACCGCCACTACAGCCATTTGCCTGAAGGCTGTAGAAGAAATGGCTGTAGAAGAAATGTCCATGGCCACATCTATGATCTTGGAAGAGGCCTTTTCACCTTCCGCCAGGACCTATCGTCTCTTTTTTCTTGTCCTAAGGGAGCTAGTCCAGCAATGACAAGATGTCAGATCACATCTGCAGGTTGTATCTCCCCAGGATAGCCGTGGCATCGGAGCCTCTGATAGAAGTACCTGCTATTGCGGCAAACCTCTTGCCTATATTGTGAAGACAGTGGTCTTCCTCCTCCTGAGGGACAGTGCATGGTGACAAAGGATTTTTTGCTCTCCTCTGAGCAACTTGCATGATGACAAAATCTGGTTGGGGGGTGGCCAATAACACATGTAGGGGAACTCTCAGGAGCCTTGAACTTCTTATCGAGTTTTGGAATGACAGCCACCACACACACTGGTGTCATCATCAACTTTAGGCCTTCTTGCCAAATAAAATCTGCGATAGGGATGGCCCAAGTAGTACGTTGTGTTCCTGCCTTAAAATCATAGCTGAAACACTAACTGGCGTAGGAAGCTTGAAGCACTTAGACACTGTCAAGCAAATTGTGGAAACTGCCAATTTCCACAGGTGGCAAATCGACCACTCATGGGGTAAGAGATGCTGGCATTGGTGCAACATAATCATCCCACTCATCACTGTCAATGGGATTCATCTGAATTTTGCCCTCTTCCAAGTGCTGATCATCGCTTTCCTGGAAAGTATCCGGAATTTATTATGGTAGCAGTAAAGTTCTATCTTTCAGAGGCCTAGGTATGCTTTGCGGAGCAGGAATTGCATCCGGGGCTTCCTGTCTCAGTGGAGGCTGCTTAGATGGGTTGGCATCCGGGAATCTTTTATAATAATCATTCAGCATCATGCATAAGTCTGCGAACAGCGTTCTAGTAATACTGACAGATGGTTCCTGAATATGATGCACCTCATCTTCTGGCTCCTCATATGGATAATGATCCTGGAACTTACCAAATTTCTGAGAAGGATGCCCCCTATCAGAGAAAGAATGGTCACCTTCCAGGTAGGCTAACTGATCACCTTACGCTTCTTTATCCTCTGATTCTAGTCATTTTACCCTCATCTGTGAATTCCTGTATGCAGAACCCAATATACACTCATCCTAAGACTTCTGATGCTCAAGAAAACATGCTGAAAGCAGTGGGGAAATGTTGGAAAAGTCTTGAGGCATAGATGAAGTTGTGTCTTTACTAGGAACATGCAATGTGTCTTTTCCTCCCGTCAACGGGACCCTCGAAGGAACTGTCAACAGCGGCGTGGATGACACAGCGCTGAGAGAAAACTTTGTTGACAGTGCAGCGGTGGACTCAGCCCCAAGTGGTCGACAATGAAATCATCATCAGAGAAGGTCTTGACGAATATACAGTTGTCACAGATTTTGTCACTAATGCGGCCGTTGCCGTCCTTTTGAACATCTATGTAGTGGAAGACGTCATCAACACGGTCGACGGTGCGGGTGCTAATGACATGGAAGCCGTTGACAGTAAGTTCCTCATCGATGGTGCAATTGACAGATTATTTTTCCTGAACAGGACTTCTCGAAAGATGTAGGAGGAGCAGATGAAGGTGCTGAATCAGACCTCTGATCTGAAGAAGAAGAGACAGCTGGCTCCTTCCTTGGTCTTTTCTCCTCACTAGTCTCTCTGTTGTGAGACCTAGTTTTTTTTGGAGCCCCTGTGAAAGGACAATGATTATCCTTCTTTCCACTTTCGGGAAGTGGTATGAGGCTCTTCCTCACACTCTGAGCCTGAGTCAATGACAGCTTTCTTCTTCTATAGCCTCAGACGTAACCTTCCCGTAGGGTCTTTGAGGGTTTTTGAAGAAAAAGTAGGACAGTTCTTGCATTCTTTGGGCTGACGTTTAGGATAAAGACAGTGCAGGCTTTCTTTCTGTGAATCCTCAGAATATACTCTCAATTTTCCACAAGTCTTGCAAGGCCTAAACATCTCTTTTTTAGACTCAGACATTCTGTATAAAAAACATAACTGAAGACCCTTCCAAAGTGTACCTCAGATGGTGTTAACATTTGAAGATATGAACTGGAAACTGCAAGTTGAAAGGTTAGCAGTGACACACTGTGACAGAGCAAAGCTCAGGGCGATTCCCTAACACAAACATTAGGTAAGAAATCTGAGGTATTGTGGGTCTGTATGGGATAAGTGCTTAGGGTCTCTGCTCTGATGGGCTGAAGTTTGGGTGTACTAAATCAATGTGAATGTGATACTAACTGCTATTGATTTTTCAATGTAGTTTAATGCTAATGCTTTAGCGCTGCTTTTATTACTGTTACAGTGGGACTCCATCCATGACAACAGGGAAGATTAAAGCATGTGAATCTATAAAAGATACAATACTGGAGGATATTCTAACAGCCCCCCTTCATGTTTATTCATAAAGACTAAGAGCAATATGAAAGTAGCACAATGGAGGTCATGGGGCAAAACGGTCAGAGATGTATTCCCAAACACTCTTTACATTTCAGGAATGTCACAGGGCCTTTGGGGTGAGGTTGAGTCAATTCCTACAATATGACAGTCTGGTCCAAATCGCTAGAAAGGCATAGGTAGGATATCCGGATGTACCCTTTTCTAAATAGTGATGGAATCTTTTAGTCTCCATACCCATTCAGGCACTGCTCTGTCAAGTAACCACTTTAGCCTTAGAACCCGCCGTAGCGGGCTCTACTGGCTATTAAAGGCCCACTCCCCGCGTTAAATGCCCGAGCCGAAGGCGAGGGCATTTAACAAGGGAGAGGGACTTTAATAGCCGGTAGAGCCCGCTACGGCGGGTTCTAAGGCTATTAGAACATTCTGCCACTCAGGGCAGAATGTTCTATTAAAAAAAAAAAAAAATCACGGAGCCCGAGGGGATTAAAATCCCCTCGGGCTCCGTGAGGCTTTGTTCACATCTGTTGCTGTGAACAAAGCGAACATTGGAATGTTGGCGCTGCGGGCTTTTACCGGCCAGTAAAAGCCCGCAGCACTCCATTGTTTTCAATGGAGCCCCCAGCATTCCAATGTTCTAATTGCTGGTAACAATGCAGTGTTCTTTGCTATGATCAAACTCACGTGGCCCTACAATTCACTACCTTAACGTTTCAATCCTAATGTGACTCACATAAACATGTTTTAAGAGAGAGGAGAATGAGAAAAGACGAGAAGGGAGGCAGGGAGAGAGAAATCAAAAGGGAGAGAAAGAGAGATGCATAGCGAGACAAAGTGATGGTTGGATGGACATAGATCATAGTAGGAAGAGATATGCAGATGCATCCATCACAGACAACCAGGACATCGGCATACATTCTAATTGACAAAGCCTTTACACTGACATGGCTAAAACTGATACTGTCATGAGTATGAAAAACTGCTCTAGAGCCTGATTTGCTAGTTCTGGTGATAACATGTTAAGTTTGGGAGAGGTGATGGTAATGTCAGTTTTAATCTGGTGTTTGTAGTGCTTATGATGATGATGAGAAGGTATGTTAGATCAACGTTGTTAATATGAAGAAGATGAGCCTTGAAGTGACATCCAAGGAGTAGCACCTGAAAATGAGGTGATGTCCATTACAAACCTGGCCATGATCGTAAAATCCTTAGTGAGTACATTTCCAACAATGAGGTGTTCACTGTTCTGAGTTGATCTATGGAGCGAAGCTCAGCTAGAGCATTTCACATGTTATGAGTATGTTTTCCCACTAGGAAGTTAGAGCAAACATAGCAAAAGTAACATAGATGTCCAACATTTATGGCCATCACCTGGGCATCCACAGTGAGTGGCTTGCCCCTACTGGGTAACTGTATTGCTGTCCACAGCCAGTAACACTGAATATACCGGTAGGAAGTGTCTGGGCGATGGTGCTGATGAGGTGAAGCAGATTCTTGGCTTGATCAGCTGGTCAGAGAGGTGGGGAAACCTAGTCCCTTCTTCCCCAAATGACATCACAAACTTGGCACTGAGGTCCTCAAAAACCAACATGTATGTTGACAAGGTTTCAAACAATTACTGCAAGACTTACACCCAAAGCCAAATGAGCAACTGCTTAGTGTTGGGGAGGGGCAGTCTGAACTGTCCTGAGAAGGAGGAGGATTTGCTCTATAAGCAAACAGTCAAATTATTTGGAAGATCATAGAAAGACTCAAGGCCTAGTAACTGAATGGCCTTCTACTCTTGAATGTCCCTATTAAACAATCCTAGGCCCCTGTTAGATGTCCAAAAAAAAACGGTCAAAGAGAGGCAAGAAAAGCCTCTTGCTCAGTTAGAGGTAGATTTGCAACCCAAGTCCAGAACAAATGTCTTGCACATACCTTGCCAATCAGCCTTGTAGACTAACTCCTGTCCTGGAGGGAGTAATCATCTCCATACGGTTCCACTGGAAACCAGCAAGAGTGAAACCCCTTATAAGAAAATCTGGAGCTCCACCCGTAGCAAAATGCAACCAAATGGTTCTAAGAAAGCTTAGTGCGCGAAACAGCCAGTATGTTGTAAGCCCAGGATATATGACAGGTTCTAAAAGTGCTTAATGGGTATTTCAAAACATAAAACAGGATGGAAAACTCTCTTCATACACCTTCTATACAACTGTGCATCTGGGTCAAAGTCTGCAAAATCTCCAGGCAAAAAGCATGGCCAACAAGAGATGGCACAAGAACGGATGATCCAACAGACTAGATTTAGCATGACAGAATGACACAATTTTGTATGCCCCTTCTCTGAAGCCAGAGAGGTGAGTAGCAGGGCCTGGTTGAATGGTCACTGGAAGAGGACTCAATGTTATTTTTTACCTGAGCTCCCGAGCCAGGTCTCCTGCAAATGCCTGACACCACAATGCAATAGGTCTGGCAGGGATGAAGGATAGACTGCTGCCCTCGATATAGAAGTGAGACTTAATGATGGACAAAGTCATAGGTGGCGGTGAGTGTGGCTGCATTCCTCAGAGGGAGACTGTAGAGGCAGCATGCCAAAGGTTGCAGTGTGATGGCGCTTGAAACCCAACAACTCCTGGGAGATGCCCTGGAGGACTACAAGAACTGTTCCCAGAGCAACAATATACAGATTAGAGGCGTGAGTGCTACTGTGCTTACTGCTGAGCTTGAAAATGATTTTCAGGAGCTGTTTCCACACATCCTCCACAGGAGTCTGAGGGTTGTGATCTCACCATTGATTGCACTCACCGGGTCTACCTACCAGCAGCGGAACCAACTGGCACCAGATGTGCCAACCAGAGTTCATTTCAACACGATCATGAAGGGCATTTTGAGAGCGGTTCGGAAAATGGATTCCATCATCTTCAGGGGCGACAACCTCAGCTTTTTTCACTATATATCGCTCAAGACCCTGACCAAACGTGTTTTTAGGAACCTACTGTCTTACCTATGTGACAGGAAAATCGGGTATGGCTAGGGTTTCCCGATGCACTTAATCTTTACAACTGACAACAAGCAGAGAGCCCCATGCACATCAGATGAAGACCGAACACTGCTGCATATGGCCAATCCTGCCGAGCCCGGCAGTGACCTGCTGCGGTCCCATGGCTACTCGCAGTTGGACACATGGCAATCACCAATCTCAAAGACGGCTTCAAATTTTTCAAGAAACTCACACCCTAGCTTCATCAGCAGATAGACTGGACGATTACTGATTTGTTCCTCCTTATGTTGTTCAGCCTAGCTTTACAATTCCAGTCCCTTCCATTATTCATTGTTCCAGGGTGTGCACGACCCCACCAGAGTTCACTTGGATAGGGCACAAGATTCTTCCAGGAGGATGAGGGCCTTACTTTCCTTAGTAAGCTTGCTCTCTGCAGTGGTATGTTAGCAAATTGGTATTCTGAGATCAGGCGCTATGAGACTCAGTGCGACAATCCCTAGAGCATTACTTTAAGAAAAACAATAGCAGCACTACTGGGAAGTGAACTTATAAATAACACATCTATCTTTGACCGACTAGCCAAGGCTCTGGCCTGGAGACCCGCTTTTCCCAGCTTGAGTCCCAGCACAAGGCCACAGGCTTGAATAAGGTTTATAAAGAGCTGGGACAAGTTTGAGTTGAAGTAGAACAGCTCTATATGACAGATGTGGTGCGAGAATAACAATGCTCCTGAACATTTACCAGAAACTTTATGTGATGGGGGATAAGGCACATCGATTGCTGGCATATGAATTGTGGTGGAAGCAAAGTAGAAACCATATTCCTGCCACGAGAGATGAGGCGGGGGCTTACCATACATACACAGCCGATTTTCTCTATCTTTTCTAGGCATATTATGCACTGCTTTACCAAGCACATAGCCCTTCGGCATCCACCTAGACCACTATTTACAGGATTTTACGTTTCCACATGTTGACCCCGTGCTAGTCGAGGAACTGAAGGAGTCCGTATACTCTGAAGAGAAGAAGTCAGCCATACACCAACTAAAAGGCAAAAAAGGCCCCTGGTACAGATGAGTTCTCATTATCATTTCATAAAGCTTATTGTGAACTTAGCAAAACTCCTAACCAAGTTCTTCAACTCTTTGCTTCTCACCATATCAGTTACACCGACCTTGATGGAATCCACTGTAACCTCGCTGTTGAAACCGGGCAAGCACCCTCTGGCCTGCTCTTCCTACAGACCCACTGCCCTGTTAAACTTTGATATTTAAATACTTTTCTCCATCTTGGTCTCACACCTACAGTCCACCTGCCCATTATTTGTGTCATTAGAAACAGGCAAGCTCAAGATAATGAACGGCTGGTGGTGAATGTTGTTGATGTGGTAGAATGCTTCAAAACAACCACCCTCTTACTTTTTCTAAACGCAGAGGCTTCTGACTGAGTGAACTGGGAGTTCCTCAGCACGGCCCCCTCTAAGATGGGACTAGCTCCCCATAAGACAAGATACCTGCTGGCCAACTATGAAACCCTGATAGCTCAAATCAGGGTCAATGGTACTCACACTTCCCCAATACCCCTTGGCAGAGGGACCAGTCACGGGTGCCCCTTCTCATCACTGATATTTGCACTCACAATGGAACCATTAGTCCTCTGCACAGAAATGAATACCAGGATTCAGCGGCTCAAGGTGGATGGGTGTTGGAAATGGCCCTTTCTGCAGGGTTTCCCCTCCTGTTTTGGCTTCTGACCTCCTGCTTTTGATTGTGTGCTGAATTTAATTTTTGCTGGCATTAGGACTCTGGGCTCTTTACCACTGCTGACCAGTGCGAAAGGGCAAGTGCTCCATGTCTAAATGGTATTGGTGATTGGTTTATCCATGATTGGCATATCTGATTTACTAGTAAGTTCCTAGTATCGTTCACCATGTGTGCCCAATGCCTGTATATCAAATGCAACTAGTGGGCCTGCAGCCCTGATTGTGCCACTCAGAGGAGTAGCCCTGTAAACATGTCTCAGACCTGCCACTGCAGTGTCTGTGTGGGTAATTTAAACTGCTGTTTCGACCTGGCAAGTTCACCCACTTGCCAGGTCCAGACCTTCTTTTTTTCCATGTAAGTCACCCTTAAGGTAGGCCCAAGGCATCCCCATTGGCCAAGTTCAGTTTATTTAAAAGGTAGGACATGTGCTGGTGTGATTCACATGTCCTGATAGTTAAATACTGATAAATTTGTTTTTTACTATTGCAAGGACTCTCTCTCTCATAGGGTAATGTGGGGATTGCCCTGAAATATCTTTTAAGTGTAATTTCCTATTGGGAGCAGATAGAAAGCTTGAGTTTGGGGTCTCTAAACTCACAATTTAAAAATACATCTTTTGGTGAAGTGGGTTTTTGAATTATAAGTTTGAAAATGCTACTTTTAGAAAGTAGGCATTCTCGTGCTTAACTATTTTATGCCTCTGCCTGGCTGTGGCAAACACGTCTCGGTCAGGATGACAGTTGGGCTGTTTGTGAATTCACTCTAGGCAGTCACACAAAGGGAGCTGAGGTGTGCCCTGCAAAGCCTGATGGTCTTCCTTGGCTAGAGTGGTGGGAGGAGCTGACACGTGCACCTGAATAGGTCTGTGTTTGTCCTTGCACAATGCAGTTTCCAACTCCCTGGAGAATGTCTGGGGCCAGGGCAAGGAAAGGAAAGATCTTGTGCAATATAAAGACTTTTTATTTGATGTTTGCCTACATTAAAGGTAGAAATGGGTATCAGTACTGGACCTCTGACCCCTAAAAGTTAGAAAATTTCTGGACTGATGACATTGTGCTAGAAGAAGAGCTGGAGGCCATAGGAGGGACTACTGCCTGTTGCTTTGTTGTGCTGGCCTACTGCTTGCTGCTTCTGTCCTGGGAGAGGAAGGACTAGACTTTGTTTTCTACATCCTGCTTTCCAAGGGCTTGAACTGAGCTTGTTTCTTGTTAAGAAGTCTAAAGGACATCAAAGACGTCATCTGCCAATGCCTGGGCTCTTCTGCTGAGAGTCCTGATTTGCTTAGTGGGGTGAACTCTAGTCCCTGGGCCCTTGGAAGTCTATGCTGGTGACCCAAAGGAGAAAATCCATGTATTGACCCGCTGCAGCAGAAAAATCGACGCAGTGCTTGTCCTGCAGCTGGAGAATCCATACAACGCCTGTCTTGCGGCTGAAAAAAATCAACACAGTGCCTGTTTCCTCACGGCTCCATCAACAGCGTATCTGGATTTTCAACTCATTGTCCCCCGGCGTCAATTTCTCATTGTAGTGAGGAACTGAGACTGTGTTTCCAGAAATCACCTCCTCTGCCAGTAAGGAACCGACACATCGACTCTCCTGCAAGAAAATAATCAACGCACCACCTGCCTGCGCAGTAAGGAACAAACGCATCGCTTTGTTTCTTGGTACCTCACCTCCCCTGCGGCCTGCATTGTCTTTGATTTTCAAGTATCCCAGACACTTTGTGCTAAAAAGATACAACCATTGACTCCAACAGATTAAGACTCATTAAAACCTTTAAAAAGTGATATCTTCACTTGTGTATGTTGGATTGTTTTCATTTGTGGCTTGTCTTACTCAGATAAATACTGTTTATTTTTCTAAACCGGAGTGGAGTACTTTTGGGGTGTTACTGTGTGTGTTGTACAAATACTTTACACATTGCCTCTGAGTTAAGCCCGACTGCTCGTGTCAAGCTACCAATGGGGTGAGCAGGTGTTATCTTAGCTGTGTACCTCCTTTACCCTGAATTCAGTAAGAATCCCTACTTGGACAGGGTACAAACCACCACTAACTAGAGACCCAATTTCTAACAATGAGGAACAATATGAACTGGCATTATTTGCCAATGATGTACTATGTTTTCTCATGTGCCCAAGATGCCTCTTTCACGGCTGTTGGAAGTACTAAAACAATTTGAAGACAGGATTCCACAATAATTACAAAAAGTCAACGGGCATAGGGGTAGCTGATCCCACCCATAGGATTTGCGCCTTACTGCTCACCTTTGGCCTGCTTTGGTGGCAACCTCTCCATGCTGCCTGGGGATTCACTTGACTAACTCCGTTCATAAGCTCTACAACCATAACATTTCACCGGTACTAGAGCCTCTACTCAAAGATCTCTACCGCTGGGGCAAGATGGAGATATCCTGCTGGGTCATATCAATGTCGTGAAGATGAACTATCTTCCAAGGGGGAGTATATGTAATGCACACTCTGCTCCACTGGCTCCCCTGTGAGACTATGCAACAAGCCCAAAAGAAACTATTACAATGTGTGTGTGTGTGACATAATTCTATGCCCGCAAACTTCAAGTAACACTTTATAAGAGAACGTTGGATGGAGGGAGGGGGCGGTCAAAGTGTTTCCCAACACAGAATACTATATTCATGCCTCCCAATAACAATCCGCTGAGGACTGGAACAAACCCCCTATACAAACCCTTTAGTGCCTTTGGAATAGGGATGCTCCATCATTTCCCTACAGCATATTATGTGGATGAGGCCCGAGACAACGTTTCACCTCCACAAACACTAGAATATGCTATTGCAACCCTTCTGAGGCATTGGGACAGAATTAACTGTAGCTGGGCAGCCACTACATACCATTTCCCACTTTCCCCCATTGTGCACAATCTGGAATTTGTGGCAGGCACTTTTGACACTCGCTTCACAGACTGGAGTGCCCCCATTGTTGGGGGATCCCTACCAAGATGGAATCATCTTGGATGGGCAGATTTGTAGGCAATGCTTTCACCTGACCTTTGCAGACAAGTTGCGCCTCGAATAAGTACTACATTGGGCAAACACACCCACAGTGAAAGATAAAGACAGTAGAGTTAAAACATTCCTGGAACTAGTCTTTGCACAAGGATCCACTACGAAAGGTACTACCCACCATTACTGTGCCCTTTGAGACTTTTTCTAGCCACAGCGAGATCCTTACTAGTCATGATGGTAACAGGACTTACATATCACTATTGCTGATGACACGTGGAAGTGGATATGGGCATGCATGCACCAAGACCTCCATTGGCTTACAACATAAGGCAATTCTTCTAAACTCCTTACAAGATGGTACTTCACCCCGTTTAGATAACACGCCATGGTAGGAACGCCCAATCACTGCTGGAGGGGTAGTAACTCTAGGGGTACTTATTTGCTTTTGTGGTGGGAATGCACACGTTACGCGCCGCTGGGCGGAGGTGCTCCTGCTGATCTCCCAGATATGTTCAGTGACCCTGCCAATGGACTCCCTAGTGCTTTTATTGGGAGAGGCAGGGGAAGATTACATTTATCCATACGCAACCCCTTTGACACGTTGCTTGCGTTTTTCCTCCTGGCAGCAAGCTTAACTATAGCCTACAACTGGAAGGACCACTTCCGCCATGCATGGGTCTGTGGTGGCCTAAGGTATGGCATATATATGCCATGGAATGACTGACAACAATGATTACAGACAAGATGCATAAGTTCAAATGTACTTGTCTACCTTTTCAGACTTATGTTGAGGGATAGGGCAAGCGTGTACCCAACCACTACTGTACCTACTAGCCTACAATGAGCCTGTACTTGGGGGGGGATAACAAACTGGAGTGGTAAAGGTGACAAATAGTTACAATAAGTTCTGGCACTAGTATCATTGCGTAACAATGATCTACTTGCCTATTGGTTTTGCTAATGCTCAAGTCATTTGATGTAATGCATTGCCCTGATTGCTAATGTGATGCTGTTACCCTCTGGTTCATGTACTTCTTTCTCCTAATGCTGCCATCACCCTAGACTCATCTCCTTTCCCTCGCCACCTTTTCTTTCTCCTCCTTTGTTTTTTGTATCTCTCCCCATTGTTGATTTGTTCACGAATTCCACAAATAAAGCTTTAAAAAAGGGAACTTTTAATCAAGAAACATACAATGAAGCCATTAAAAATTGCGTTAGTGACATTATCAAAAAAAAGCGATGACAGACTACTGTACAAAGGACTTAGTAGAAAAAAAATAATAAAAGAAGAGTGCCAGACTCCTTGTAGGAAGTCTTGTGCTTAACATAATAAACGACATGCAATTCCACTTGCAGGTTTTTATCAGTTGTATTATTAGTGATTTTGTTAACTCAAGTTTTTCAGATTCGAAGTTACTATCTTGAAGGGAAGTAACCTATATGTTCTTTAGTCTATGCTTGTTTAGCTCAACATCACTTGTTTTTAGAGCTAAACATCCTAGATCTAAGGAACAACTCCGCTCGAGACGCAAACTGCACCTGCAACCGCCATTCTTCTAAATGAAATCTTCTTTTTATTTTTCAGTCCTTTGCAGTCATGGGACAAACATTAGCAAAAGAAACGACAGATATTAATCTATTTTTTTGCCTTCTCCACCTTAAACTGTGCGCCTAAAAGTAGTAGTTCACTTTACCTGCCTAATACATTTTAAGGAAGGGTATGCTCTTTCAGGTTTAGATATGTACTGAGCAGTTTGAAAAGACCTGCTTTGATACTGTAACATCGTTTACACTACAGGGGTCTCCAGCCTTTTCCGTGATAAGAGCTGTTTATCGTCAATGAATACCATGCAACTGTTATTATTGTTGCAATAGTGAGCATATCAGACAAGATTAAATTAGTACCACCAACGAAAGATTACCAGCAGTGATCATTTAAGAGTCTCAGACAGTGTCGCCACCAATAAAAAAGTATTTATATATTTGGGATACCTCTACATGGGTAGTACGTAAGAGCTATAGCTTTAAAACCCCGGGGAGCAGGGTAATATGTGTCATAAGTCTACAAGATACTGCATGATTTATCACTCAAATATCCTCTTTGAACACATATGCACAAAGTGTATCACTTTTCTCAAAACTTCCGCTTTATGAGTTATGAAAATACACACATTTTTATCTTTAATATACGCTTTTCAATTTTGATATACAGGTATTAATTTAACCAAGAAATGCTTCAAGTTTTGTAGGCTGGGCTGCACTCAGGAAAGCTACTTACGGGCAGCTGGAGAGCTACCAGCAGCTCACGAGCTACTTGTTGGAGAAGCCGGTTTGCTGAGTGAGGATGCCACCTCTATAACTTAACAAGAAGTTTTAACCAAAATTATTATTAAAATAGTGCTGCAAGGCTCATTTTGTTGACTCAAAGACAGATATCATTACTAAAAGAGGCTGCTGCACGATTGTGGACTACAGTGGTACATTTATATCAGACATTGCTCCTAAAATCAATCTTATATTAAACAGAATAAAACTGAATTTTGACACTGCTGCATATTCTACATGAAGGACTCAAGACGATGCGGACGCTGCAAGATATACATTACTAGACCATTGTTTTAGGAAAATATCTATCAAATACGAAATTCAGAATAATTAAAAAAACACTGTTTCTGATCAGAAATAAAGAGGGCGATTTGAGTAAATAGTAATCACAATCAATGGCAAAGCCAGTAAGTCTGACTTTAATGCACTAATATCTGCAAACCGCATACACATATTCCTATGTGTTACCACATTAAAGTGAATTCCCCCGACTTTAACAGTGATTCATTTGTTTTACGGAGCCGTTATGTACGCCATCGTATATGTGTATGCATGTGTAAAATATATGCACATGTGTGCGCGATACGCATGTGAGTACTGGGTGAAGCTTTAAAAATCCTGCTTCATGCAACAAAAAAAAAAAATTATAATAATAAACGATTGCTTTGTGTATATGATAAATGAATGGAAACCTAATGTAATGTGATGATTCGTTGCACTTTTGAGATGTAAAACAGTCTTTCATTCATTGTAATGCAAGCACTCTACATGAGGAGGAATAATGCCTCAAACAGCCAATATCATGAGGTGAGAGAAAATACTTCTCTGGGCGGCAGCAGCAAAGCCCACCCTGTGTATAATTTAATGAATTGGTAACAACAGTACATTGCGGTCGGCTGAGCTGTAAACCTAGACTAAGAAACAACCGCAGATGACTGGACCCTAGTCACCTGTCGCAATTGTGGATTTCATTTTTTTTCACAGTGTTAGCACTCGCAGGGTTTGGGCAGTAAGCCTTGATATGTCTCATCAATTATGACACAAATCCTACAATATCGTTTTTTTGAAACGCAAGTATCCGAAAACTGAAACAGGCGGAATAAAATCGTGCAAATAATAAGAGCAAACCGTTTTCCCAGCAGATATGCGGCACAAAGAAATACTGAATTCAACATAATCAGGTTGCCCAGTACTATTTTCGACAATCGATCAGCAGAGCTAAAACCTTCCTTTCTCAGTCACAAGAAAAGGTCTTTCGTTGAGGTGTGGCTAGACTTATTATTCCATGTGAAAGCGTTGATGGTATTTCAACATTGTGAATTCAAGAGCTAGGACTGTAGATAAGAATCTTGTTGAAGAGATTTCACAATTTTGCCAGGATGCTCATTGTCGTATAGTTCCCTCTGCCTGTGATGATGGGAGGACACATGTTGATGTGTTCAGAGACTTACTGCGTGGCATTTTTTTTTATTGTCTACTGACTACTACAACTTTTTCTGTATTAGGGTACATTAGCATCTCATGTTCTCCTACGGGCATTGTAATAAGCAATATGGAAATAATTAATTTCAGTTATTAACTTATAACATAGTTGGATTGTGTACGTTGAGTATGTAGACCAGTGGTTCCCAACCTTTTGATTTCTGTGGACCCCCACTTTAACATTAATGGAACCCAGGGACCCCCACTTAATCATCATGGGAATCCGGGGACCCCTGCCTGAGTCATTACTGGAAGCTGGGGACCTAATTTGCCAATATTTGTTAATATTTTTAAATTTTCTAGGCTCTCACGGACCCCCTGAGAAGGCTTCGTGGACCTCCAGGGGTCCCCGGACCACAGGTTGGGAACCACTGATGTAGACAATAACCAGTAGACATGGATGCTAGTGTGATGCTAGAATACAATACATACAGTAATGTGTGCTGAGAACACGACGGTTTGAAACCAGACAGCATCAATTAAAGGCATTTCAATAAGAGGGCGTGAACAGCTGCCATGCACGGAGGACATATGCCCCTCTGGCCTTTCACACATACCTAATAATAAATCCAGCACTTGTTTTGATTTAGAAAAGAGGAAAATATCTCCGAGTTGGATGGAGACTGGAGGCCCAGTATATGTCTGGAGGATCATATGCTGAGGTCTGGTATCATGAAGGAATTGGAAGCGTGAGGAGGCGTCCTTCAACACCATTGTGGAGTAGGAATTCAACACAACACCCGAGCTTCAGTCTACTATCACAGTGCCAAGTGCTTATTTGCGGCCCCAAACTTGAATAGGAAAGTGATGCAAACAGAGTGCTCAGGCCACGCGAAACAGAGTGCTTAGGCATTGGCGGCTGGTCTAGAAATGAACTGTATCAGGCATTTAGGGGGGATTTGAGAGCTGCTTCGAGGATGTGGTGTTGGCATGGGCTTCCAGAAGTGTCAGTAGAGAATGAGGCACCTCTAGAGTTTGCAATTTTCAACAGTCACGGATCAGATGCAGGGATGGGTGGAGTCTTGGCAGGTGGAGATTTGCTGGCCCCCTCCAATGGAGGTCCCACCACAACTCGTTTGCTGCACTGAACACTAGGAATAAGGCCCATTAATAAGGTTGTTTCTTATGCTAGGAGATGTATCACTCATTTTTCTCTCCCCTGCCCGACTATTTCACTGTTGTGAGGGAATGAATGACAGGCATGCAGTTGCTACTGAAGAAATATGGTTGTGTCTGCTCCCTCTACTGAAGCAAGCAATGCAACTGTGGTTTGCTGGAGTCTGCCCTGAAACGATGATGCTTTCAATCCTGGGGACTTGCTACCCTGCATAGTTGACATGCTGCATCAATGAATTGAACAGTGTAGAGGCCGTGCATATTTGTTAAGATGAAAGAAAAGAAAGGCAGGCTGCTCCAAAAATACTACAATGGACAGCCATTAGAAACAACCAGTGCCCAGAAACCACGCTACTAAAGATACTGGCAGAGCCCCTTCACCATCACCAAAGGTTTTAGCTGCAGCTCAAGAACCAACCATAAGTAGTGTTTTATCAACTATTATGGACACAAGGTCTTTATTGGAGAACTGATGCAGCAGCAATCAATTTGAATCTGGTGAGGGTGGTCAGTTAGGGTCACACGGAAGGAGGAGACTATAAAAAAAACCTTGAAAGACTGAGGGGGTCATTCTGACTCTGGCGGTCCATGACCGCCATGGCGGAGGGCGGCGGAAGCACCGCCAACAGGCTGGCGGTGCTTCCTGGGCGATTCTACCGCCGCGGTCAGAAAAGGGGAGCCGGCGGCTTCCCGCCGGTTTCCCGCTGGCCCAGGGAATCCGCCATGGCGGCGCTGCTTGCAGCACCGCCATGGGGATTCCGACCGCCTTCCCGCCAGCCTGTTTCTGGCGGTGTCCACCGCCAGAACCAGGATGGCGGGAACGGGTGCCGTGGGGCCCCTGGGGGCCCCTGCACTGCCCATGCCACTGGCATGGGCAGTGCAGGGGCCCCCTAACAGGGCCCCACAAAGATTTTCACTGTCTGCTTTGCAGACAGTGAAAATTGCGACGGGTGCCACTGCACCCGTCGCACCCCTGCAACTCCGCCGGCTCCATTCCGAGCCGGCTTCATTGTTGAAGGGGCTTTCCCGTTGGGCCGGCCGGCCGTCTTCTGGCAGTCGCCCGCCGGCCCAGCGGGAAAGCCGGAATGGCCGCTGCGGTCTTTCGGCGGGAACCGCTTGGCGGCCGGCGACCGCCGAAGTCAGAATGACCGCCTGAATCTGTTGCAGCAGATGGTGGGGGGGTTACAGAAACTAACAAGGAAAATTGGAGACAAGAGCCAAGGATGCAAATTACTGCTCTTGAGGGAGTTATACATGCCAAATAGGTTTGCTAAAGGGAGCTGCCAGTCCGAATAAGAAACCTTACTTAGAGGACGGAGTTATCCAAACAATGAAACCAAGGGTTCGGCAAAGGTTCTTCTCTACGGAAAGGGCTAATAGGACACCTATGCCACATAAGGTACGTCGCCTGATGTGGTAACCCTTAAACTCCTGTAAACAGAGACCAAATACTTCAGGGAGCAAGAAGGACAGGGACTCATCCAGTATGGAAACTCCCCCTAAGTACTGTTCCTAGACTACATGCAGTTAGTGCATAGACAGAGAAAATTATTTGATGCAGTCGAGAAGAGATTAAGATTCAAGCATATGCTTCACTCTTTTGTAGGTCTCAGAGTGGCAGACGGCAAACAATCTTTTTTGTGGCTCCTAAACAGGCATAGGATAGGCTGGAAACTAAAAGCCATAAATGTGAACATTGTTTAAATAGATTATTTTGGTTAAATATACCAACAAGACAATAATTACACTGCATAATAAAACAGTCATACCATCCAAACAAAATTAATAATAACATTTAAAGCAAATCATTCTATCAAGGTTAAGTAAAAATTACCACTTATTAATGGAAAAAAAGAAAATTGCAATAAGGACCAGTCAAGCTGCGTTTTTAGTAGGAGCTAAAAGTTCATAACTCATGCAGCTTAAGTCATTGTACCAATCGTCACAGAATTGTTGGGTACAAATAAATCACATTTAATGAACTTCATTTGATAACTGACAAGTAGTTAGTCCATTCACCCAAAATAAATAAAACAATAAGTAGCATAAAACAATATCTGCAATATCAGACTTTTGAATACGGTAGACAGATCGATTGTTTGTTAAAACACATACCTCTTAAGAGGAACACACCATTTTGCTCTTACTTTACAATATAGTGGGCAACATAGTATAAAGTGGACCTCAATTTCTTCAGTACAATCACAGCATGGACAGGAACTACACAGAGATACTGAGAGACCCATCAAGAGTAAAGGAAGACAGTGGTAACATACTTATCCTAAATAATTGATGGAAAAGGTCTTAGCCATTGATGGTTCAACTTTAAGTATTTTTCAACATAAGGTAGAGGTATAAATCTTTGACTAGATTGCACAACAATGTTCAATACCATTTTTATTTTTTTTAAAGACGTAGAATTTAACAGGTCGGGGTGATCACAGAACTGGGTAAGACCCACAGATTCAGAACTTTCCAGATATAACCAGCTCTGGAATAATAAGAGCCTCTCTAATTTCCAGCATTAAACACAAAAAAGCTTTATATTGCTCTAGCACAGCGTTGCTCCAGAGATAACCCCAACACAGTGGTGGTCTAAATTTAGCTAGCTGATCTATACTCTTAATCCTCCATTCCAAAAGCAAGAGAATAGTAGTAATACTTGTGAGTAACCTAAATAACAATTTTAAAAGCAATTTTCAACTGCTTTACATTTCCTAATTTAAAAATTCCAACAATCTGGAAGCATACATTTGCTGCAGATTGAGTTTGTGCCCTGTGTAACTCCAAAACGGGGGAAACAAAGCATAAACCCAATTCATATGCCAAAGCTCAGTGAAGCGTTATACCTATGTGGAAATGTTAGTGTTTTTTCCCAAATGTTTCATCCGGAGACAATTTGGAGACACCCCAATGCCTAAATAATCAAAGTTGTATACAGTAACCAGGTATGTTTCCTCTTTCACTAAATATAGAGTATGCCTGAATGATCTCAATAGGTTAACTGCCATGAACTTTGTTTAGGCTCATTGACAGCCAAGCCCACATATTGCTAGAACTCATACAATGTATTCAGAAGACTTTGAAGGCCTGTCAGGGATCTAGAGATTAACTGTGATCTACAAAAAGGAAGGTATTTATGTAACATTTCAGCTGTAAATGAAGGGTCATAGTTCGTGCTACCATTGAGATCACTGATGACACTATGGCCCTTATTATGAACACAGCGGTAAACACCACACCGCCGGCGGTAAAAACCGCCAACAGGGGTGCGGTCCGGACCGCCAAATAATGAACCAACTGAAACACAGGCATCCAGAAAACCACCCACCGCCAGCAGAGGAGTGCAGACAACGAAGGCAGAGCCCGCCCACAGGCCGACGGAAAGGCCCCACCTGCCCATTAAATAATGAGCCACTAGACCACCGTCAGTTCCGGGGCGGGAACCACCGCCATGCAAAGCCAGACGGAAACAAACCAAATATAAGGAAACACTCACCGGAGGCTAACACAACACGCCGAAGCAGACATGGATAGAGAGCTGCAGATCATGCCAGCCCTTCTCCTTGCCATTTACCTCCATGACCGAGACCGCTGACGAAGACGACAACGGTAAGTACCGCAACATACCAAACAAGGCAAGAAAAGGCACAGTTACAGACCCACCCACTCCACCCTCCCTGCAATACTTCCACAACCCTTCACAGCAGCACAAGCCATACACCCCACAGCAAGAGGGACTTACTTGACACAAGGCAAATCCAACCTGTCCAAAGTACATACATGTGCCCCACACCCACAAACAATGAAACGAGAGACCAGGGATCCTGAGTGTGCCACCAAAAACACAGGCCACACATTAACTTTTAATTCTGCTCTCTGAGCAAACTAATTGGATATAAGGCCAATGGCCAGTCCATAGTGCAAGAAGTCCCATGGGCCACAATGGCACCAACCTGACTCCCACAAGTGCTACGGTACTCCACCTCATAGGGGCAACAATGGGGCATCCAGGCACCTCAGGGAACAGGAGTGAGGGGGTGGGGGACTTACGACAGGGGTGGGGCTTAGATTTGCGTTCGGAAGGTGGAGGGGGTTTGGCTTTGGCCTTGGAAGGTGGGGGAGTGTGCTTGGACCAGGTGGAGCCAGATGGAATAGGCTCAGCAGGGGGGCTTCTTCCTCTCTGGGGAAGGGGCACAGGAATGTTAAGGGCAGACAGGGGCGGGCTGTGACATGGAAGGAGTGGATAGGGCAAGGAGGTGTGCACGTTTAGGGATGAGACGGGGTGGGCCAGTGGGTTGGAATAGGTCAGCACGGGAGAGGAAAAGTTTCTTTGGTGGAATTGGGTTGGGCATGGAGGAAGGCGTGGGAGTGGAGGTAGAGGGAGTGGTCGTAAGTGGTGTAGGTGTGCATGTTGTGGGTGCAGGTGACTGGACAGTATGCTGAGGTGTTTTGGATGTGTGATGGGTGGGTGTTTTGGTGCGTTTCAGTGTTTTGGGAGGGGGGGTGGACACAGTGGGACAAGACAGGCTGCCAGTGTGAATGTATGTTATCTGGGTGTCTGCAAATCTGGTGAGTGTGCTGCATGTGTCAACTAAAGTAGTTGTGGTGAGTGCAGGTGTGGTGTCTGGGTTGCATGTATGGTTGTGTGCTATTGTGGTGACTGCAGGAATAGGGTCAGCAACAGTGAATGAAGGTGCAGTGCCTGGGGTTGTGTATGTAGAGGGTACAGACTGTTGCTGTGTGTGCATGTGTATGTTGGCTGTGTGAATGCTTGAGATGGGAGGTGTGGTGCTTGTGTTTTGAAGTGTGCTTCTTGTGTGTTGAGGTGTGTGCCTGCATGTCAGAATGTGTGCTTTGGATAGGTGAATGGAGTGGGGTGGTGGAAGGGGTTGAGGAGGTTGGAGGGGGGACGGAATGACCAGGGACACTGGCTGCCATCAAAGAGGAGGCCAGAGCCTGAAAAGATTGCTGTAGGCCAGACACGGCACCATGAATGCCATCCAGATAGGCATTGGTCTGCTGCATCTCTGATGCTAGCTCCTGGATGGCATTAACAATGGTTGTCTGCCCTACAGAGATGGTTCTCAGAAGGTCAACAGCCTCCTCCATGAGGGCAGCAGGGCTGAATGGGGAAAGGGAAGAGGTGCCTGGGGCGAAGGAGAGGCCCACCCTTCTGGGTGAGCGGGCACGGGCAACTCGGTGGGGATCAAATGGGTGGGGGGTGATGGTATGGGGGGTGGGGGGTGATGGTATGGGGGGTGGCGGAAGATGGCACAGTAGGTGTGGGCCCACTATGGTCCGCCACATCCAGGGAGCTCCCATCGGAGGAAGTATCGGAGTCACTACCTCCAGTGGTAGCTGCCTCCCCTGTGGTACTCCCTTCACCCTCCAACCTACTGGTCCCCTTGGTGTTGGATGCCTCTGCCTCTGAGGATCCGTGGGTCGCTGCATCCCGACTCGCCAGTGCCTCAGCTCCCTCGCCAGATGATGCTGATGTACACAGACAACACAAGAGAACAGGGATGGGGAGACCCAAAAGCAGAGAGATTTGTAAATAGCTGAATGGAGTTACCCTAGTGGTTCATACATACACCCACCCAGAAGACCCTCAAACAGGCAGCACCTACCACTATACCCATGGCTATGCTCCTGACTAGTGCCCAGAACCCTGCTCTACAGCCATTTCCCAAATAACTTAAGGCCCGATGTATAGGAGACCTGTACAAAACACCCCTACTCCCCACGGGAGCCATAATGTAGATGGACATCAGTCAGAGTCCCTGCAACTAAGCAGCATAAACCTGAATGCACACACACATCCATCAAGGGTCAAAAATATGGTATGTGTACTGACCCCCTTGTGACTGCTGTGCAGCCTTCAAGCGCCCATCCAGGTCTGGGTACGCCACCACCAGGATGCGTAGCATAAGGGGGGTCAATTCCCGACGGGCACCTCTTCCCCATTGGGAGGACTTCCCCAGCTGGGCCTCGCAGATTTTTCGTGCCCAGAACCGCAGGTCCTCCCACCTCTTCCTTCAGTGGGTGCTCCGCCGGTTGTAGACCCCCAGGGACCGCACCTCCTTGGCGATGGCATGCCAAAGTGCCCTCTTCTGGTGGGCGCTTACCAAAAAGGGACACACAGAAATGTAACACAGAGGTCAGACACTTGCCAATCATATACAGCTGGCTATACGTCCACTATGGGACAGACAGTACAAACGGACTAACAGCACATACACACGCAACATGTCAGGAACCCTGGCCCATCCAGTGTCAGAGGTGCACACATGTATGCTGCCAACATCAACCATTACAAACATCCATGGCCCCCAATCCTCCTACTCACCTGTACCTCTGGCCGTCCGTAGAGTTTGGCGTACAGGGGCAGGACCCTGTCCACAAGCCTCTCCAATTCCTCTTGGGTGAACGACCAGAGGCAGGACACAGCAGTACACTCAGTGGAGTACCTGCTTGCACGAGATCAGGGAGTCAAGTGAATTTGGGGTGACGAGTTTGCGTACGCACCACGGTGGTGTGCACCGTCACCACCGGCGGCGATCATGATAAGCTAGGATTCCCCATTGACATCCATGTTAACCAATGAATGTGCACACAGCGGGAAACACCGCCTTACGCTGTTACGTCAACCGCTAGCGGTATGAGGTCACTTCCACAACGACAGTTCTGGATTACATGGGGCAGACATTTTGACAAAAACTACGAATTTAAAAAAATATAAAAAATCCCATCTGCACAATGTAGGCCCTACTGTTCCCCAAACACCCATAGCCATGTGACAATTAACATTACCTCACCTGACAAGCCCTGATCTATCATTGCGGTTAAGTTGCTGTTATGTCATACACACTTTGCATTTTTGTCGACGACAATCAAGCCAGCTCAATGACTGACAATGTGTGCCGATGTACGCGTGTTCCTCACACGTGTTTCAAACTCCTCCTAGGTACAGACCCTTGTGGCGAGGAAGGGCCCAGTCGGTATACAGACCACTTGTGGATTTGCGGACCATGGTGGAGCATAACATCATTATCAATTACAGACTTACCCGTGCAACTATTTTTGAAATTTGTGCATTACTGGATCCTACACTGACTCCGGCAAATCGTAATCAGCATGCTACCCTTACTGAAGTGCAGGTGTTTTCTGCACTCCATTTCCTGGCCACGGGCTCATTTCAAGTGACAGTGGGCATGGGTGCTGGTATTTCACAGCCAACCTTTAGCATTTTACTGACAAGATTTCTGAATGCATTTGTACGACACCTGCAGTCGTATGTGAGGTTTCCCCAAAGTACTGACCTCCCTGCCATCAAGTCAGACTTCTATGCCTTTGCCAATATACCCCATGTGATAGGCGCCATCGAAGGCACCCACACAGCTATCATCCCCCCAAGAGTCAGTGAACAGGTGTACAGAAACTGGAAGAACTTTCACTCCATGAGCATTCAATTGGTGTACTGCAGACCAGTACATCACACATGTGACTGCCATGTGCCCTGGTTCAGTCTATGATTCATTTGTGCTGAGGAACAGTAGTGTACCACAGAAGATGGAACAACTACAAGAGGGCAGAGGGTGGATCATAGGTAGGTGTTTGTCACTTCTTGCCACCTTGCAGACAGCCAGGCTGTCTCCCTCTGAGGCTTGTCATTTTAAGTTGTGTTGTGAACCTTTTTCTAAGTGATTCTGGCTATCCCAACTTGCGTAGGCTCCTGACACCAGTGAGGAATCCTGGAACAGATGCAGAGAGGAATTACAATGAGGCTCATGGACGTACTAGGAGGGTGATAGAGCGCACAATAGGTCTCCCGAAGGCTAGATTTTGTTGTCTACATATCTCTGGCAGTTCCCTGGCCTATGGCCTGAAAAGGTGTGTAGAATAGTGGTGGCCTGCTGCACGCTGCACAACGTGGCTGTGAGAAATTCTATCCCCCTCTTGGAGGAGGAGGGTACTGTATATCCAGACCAACTTCCTCAGAGAGGGGACAAGAGTGATGGTGATGATGAGGAAGGGGAAGAAGTAAATTCCAGGACCCAACTGATACAACTCTACTTCCAGTAACTATGTGGGACAATTGGATGAGATTGGTGTCTGTGCATCATACTGTCAGTGTGCCTTGTCATCTGGGGGGTGTTGGATTAATACTAATTGCCACTGTGTCCAGGTCTGCATAGGACAGATTACAATTTAGTGTATTTTTTCTAAACATATTTGGGCACAACAACATGTAAGGCGAATGGTACTTTTCATGCTACGCAGGTACAAATAAAGGAGTTATCAACCTGTTGCATCCATACTTCACTTTGTTCACACATAATGACAGGGGACATTGTAACAGGTGTGATATGTGTTTTATTTGATGCAGGGATAAAATCGTGCAAATAACAGTGATGGTAGTGGGTCAATGGTGATTATACAAAATGGCAACATGGTGGCAGCATTGTTGTCAGTACTGGTAGGTCCATCCATGCTTACATGATTTTTCAATTATTGGTAGCACTGGTTAGTGGTTGATTGAGTGGGATAGTTTGTGGACAGTTTTAAGCAGTCACTTCTTAAAGGGGGCCTTGTTCTTGGCAGGTGTTCCTGTCCCAATACATTGGCCTGAGGGTCCGTTTGGGCGCCTGTTGTTTGCCTGTGGGGGATGAGATGGATGTCCCTTGTATTTCCTCAGAGGGTAGTACATGTGAAGTTGCTGCTGATGCTCTTGTTGTCCGGTCTGTCTCCTGTACTGTAGTGGGGGCTTCCTGTTCTGTGTGGACCTCAGGCTGTGTTTGGACAAGCTGCAGCAGTGCACCTGCTATGCTGGCCATTGTGGCAATGTGCAGTTTCCACTGCTCCATGGCCTCTTGGTGGTGTGCTTGCTGCATCCTCTGACTGTGTTCCAGAGTGGATACTGTCTGGGCCATCTGTCCTGGGTATGGTGGTAGGCTCCTAGTACCTCAGAGATCACGTCCTGGGCTGCAGCATCCATCCTGTGGCCTCCCACCTGGGCCACTGATCGTACCACTTGTACCGGGGCCATCGTCTTCCTGCCCATTGGTGGTGGTGGTGGTAGGGGGGGGGGTTGGGGGACTGTGGCCCCTGTACTTGTGTTCCACCAGTCTGTGGCCTGGATACACAGGTGTGGGGAAGGCTGCCCTGGGCTGATGTTATTGGCTGGGTGGTAAAGGTGTCAGTGGTATCCTGGGTGGGGCTGCTGGGTGGTGACAATCCAGGACTGAGTGAGGGGCCAGCCTGATCATTAGTGTCCAGGGTTCCATCCCCAGTGTCCTGTGAGGTGCCTCTGTCTCCCTGGGGGGACACTGCCACTCCTTGTCCTGTTCGTCAGGGTGGCATGGGTGGTGGTGCCTGTTGGGGGAAATGGACATGTCTGTTACATTATCATGGTCGGATGGGGGGGCAGGGGTCTGGGAGGGTTTGTGCGGCTTACACACTTTGGGGCCATGCAGGATGCTGTAGTGGGGTTAGCATTTCTTTCAGCTTAGGATATGGAGATGCATTGTGGGTGTTATAGGCCATTGTGTTTCCTTGCAGGTGTGGGTGGCTGTGCACAGGGGGAGGGATGTGGGCCTGTTTTTGGATTTGTGGGCATGCAGGGGGAGTGGATTCAGTGCCTGTGAGCTGGGTGGGGTAGTGCATGCATTACAGGTGTGATGGATATGGGGTAAATGTAGACGACTTACCCGAGTCCATTCCTCCAGTGAGTCCAGTGAGTCCCTCAGGGTGCAGGATGGCCAGTACCTTTTCCTCCCAGTCAGTGTAGTCGGGTGGTGTTGGTGGAGGTACTCCCCCAGTCTTCTGGACTGCAATGTGGTGCCTAGATGCCATGGCCCTGACCTTTCCCCGCAGGGGATGTCGTCCCTGGTGCGTGGATGGTGTGCCACTGCATTGACCCTGTTGACTATGGTCTGCCATAGCTCCATCTTCCTGGTGATGGGTGTGTGCTGCACCTGAGCCCCGAAATGTTGTGGCGCGACCTTCAGGATCTCGTCCACCATGGTCCTTAGCTACCTTTCTGTGAAGCGTGGGTGTTTGGGGGGTGCCATGGTGAGTGTCGTGGATGGTGTCTGGTGTGGATCTCGGTGGGGGTGCTCTTCTGTGGTTGGGTGTAAGTATCGTGGATTGTGGCAATCTGTGTCTGCTTCTGGTGGTCTCTGTCTTCGTTGGCCTACTTTCGTTGCAAAGGATTGTGGGGTGTGTCTGTGAGTGTTTTATGGTGTTGTGGATGTGTGTCAGGTGTGTGGGTTTCTAACTTATCCAATGTGTGCACTTCTTACTCTTGGGTCCACTTGCCACCCGTGGCGGTCTGCCCCGCCAATGGTCATTCGTCTTCCACTGACCGCCAAGGTGATTTGTGCATCATTATTTGGAGGGCGGGGTGTTGGTATGCTCGGCGATGGCAGGGTGGGAGGTCCAGCATTTCCACCGACAAGGTCCTGGTGGAGACTGGTGGTCTGGTGATTTTCGTCAGAATCAGATTTTTGTTCCATTACATGGCGGGTTTCTGTTCACCGCCACCACGCGCTGTGTTTACCGCCGTGTTCATAATGACCACCTATGTTTGTATGAAATGAACAAATGTTGGACTGCCCTATGAACTGTGATTAGCTGAGTAAATGTGAATATTGCCCTGATGCTTTGCTTTGGAATTGGAGAACTCTGAATCAATAATAAAGCTCTGTGCTCTAAGGTGGCAGGAGTCCGACTGGGAGGGCCTCCTAAGGAAGCATTATTATAAAAAGACGGATACTTTCACAGATGAATCTGGAATGCCAATGATAACAAAAGATGATAATTCTCTGTTGGATGCTCAACTCTAGTTGTAAACCCTTTGAATTTATGTTGATCAGTGCTAACCAGCACTGATGAATCGCCTTTACAATTCAGTGCTTAGTTACATGTTGCTAAGCTGAATTTATCTAAAGACATGAAATAATTCTGAACGCCACAAACACAACAAAGGGGCTGCCTTCTAAGGGAGGCTTCCGGGTTGCCTTTGAGGTTGCATGGCTGGAATCATCTCCTAGTGGAGTTGCCTCTGCTAGTCATCTGAAGCAGATCGTAATGCTATTGGGGGGACGAGGACGATTTGAGAGGAACTCCGCTCATATTTTGTTCAAATTACACTAATTCTTAACCTTGTTAATTTTGTTGTACTAATTGTGCTCGGTTAAAATTAGTATTTATTATATACGGTTGAGGTGTAAGCAGTGCAATGCTGCTATACACCCTGCAAGTATTACATGTCAGAAAATGGAACTGGACATATTTATGAAGTCTCTAGGGGTGTTGGTCTATTGGCGGCAACTTGGGTGGTAGGAAAATGCAATACAAGCAGGGGTAGATAGTGCAGCAACATTTCTGGGATTGTTGGCTTAAGGCCATAGGGACTAGACGTTGGAAGATTTTCTTATTCAGCAATATTTTTACTTGTATAAAGTTTATGACCAGGAATGTCAAGAAGCTGAATAACAGTATGAAGACAAGAAGTCTGAGGTTTTAAGTTAAAGAACTGAAAGTCCATGTTGTTTTCTTACAAGAGAAACATTTATTAGATGAGATGAGTTTCAAGATTGCGAAGTGGAGGTGTATGCTTCACCGCGATACATATACCTTCCATATGAGAGGACTAGAAATATGAATAACTTTATCAAAGCTCTTCTTTCGGAAGCAAAATAAGATATTGAATGGTTACAAGTTTTGTTTTATGGTAAACTAGATGGAGTAAATGTATTTTTGTTGAATGTATATGCCGCAAATGATAGTGTGAAGAGATAAATCAAAGATTCCAGTTACTTAATACGTGGTACGTTAGACAGCACCTGCCGAGCAATTCCCACATCTCACCAAAGGTGCACAATTTGTAATTTTGCTTTACTCGATCTGTGGGGAGAGATCAGGACAGGGACAAAATGGTGTATTCACACTAAACAGGTGTTCAAAACGACTGTGGGTTTTGAACTCTGGCAGGAGGGGGATGCCTTTGCCTGCCACTACCTGGAGGGTAGTTCTCTTTTCACAGTCGACTGGTTCACGGCATGTTGCTGGAAAAGAGATGAGGCAAGCGAGCCTCGTGGTGATGAATTTTTTTTATCATTTCTAGCTTTGCATTGTGACTGAATATATAATCCCTGTATATGCAGATATATAATCCATAATTAAAGTAGTGTATTTTCATTGTTTGTTTTTATGAGCATTATTATTCTACTGCTGTGATTATTTTTGGACATGTATTTGTGTTGCTGCATTTGACCTACATGCTTCCTCTATTTGAAGCTGAAACAGAGCTTTAATACATTTATTACTCAGACTAAGAGCTCTGCATTGGTGGAATTCCTTTTATTCACGTTTGCTCCCAGTTTGAAGTAAAAGCAGAACACTGCCATTTCACTGCTGTAACTTTCTTCAAATGTGCACTCGTGTTGTACATAATTGACCTTTTATTCAAACCTTGCGATGTGCCTTGATAAATGTATTTCTAGGACTGAGAGGGTTGCATACCAGAAATTCCTTTCAGTATTTGTGCATTCCTTCTTAGTCTGCACTAAAGCAAATCATTTAGTTGTGTTTGGAGTTGGAGGAATTTTATACACAAAGAATAATTGGGAGGGTCCTTTCGGATCACTCTGCACATGTGTCAATTTCAGATACAAAAGGAGGGCCTCATCATGGAGGTTACCTCACTTGTGGCTCATGTTCAGATAGGGGAGCGTGTGTGGTGCAATGAAGGTGGTGATTAGAGGTTTTGCACAGAGAAGCCTGGAGGGAGTAAGACAAACACTGCAGAAAGAGATTTTGGCAAGTGAACTCAGAATCCAAGAACTGGAGAGAGATCTAGGAAGTGTGAACTCAGAAAGCTTAGAACATCTGGCAGGAATCGAGGCAAAGACACCTGAACTCCTGCAGCATTTAGAAACGTATCTTTTGGCATTCTTTACACAGTGGTGATGTAGAGATGGGGATACATCTGGGACATTATTGACCTGGTTACTGAAGAAGGCAGGAGGGTATAAATAGGATCTTTTTTATTACCTCAAAGTACTGTATGAATCTATGCCCCATCAACTTAGCAAAGTAGCAGCTGAAGTGCTGCAGAAGAGGGACCTGCATGGCACTGCTATAAAAATGTGCTCTGGACGATTCTTCGTTGAATAATGAACTGCTGCAGGCCATAGTAGACTGAAGCTCAAGGGACTGCAGCTTTGGTAGAGAAGAAATGGGGAAATGTGGGGGCACAAATTTTGGGTTGAGTTATTGGAAGTCAATGCCTCTTTTTGTATGTTCACCTCTGCACTTTTAGACTGATGCTGCTGAGTTTTTGGCTCGGAGAGTGCACAAAAGCCTGCTAACCAGACCTCTGACCCTGTTGCAAAGTCATCTTTTTGCCATGTTCACCCCCATTTTTGTTGCTGACTGGTGCTGATGGTAACTGACTCTCTCTGTGCCCTGGGCTCTGTCAGGCAGACACAGGTCAGGGCTGTGATAAAAACACATGCATGTAGTAGAGTACACTAGGTATTAGGGTACCCTTCCAATTGGCCTGACAGACCCTGTAAGTCCCTAGTATATAGTAGGGCAAGGGGGTACAATCTGCCTATAAGCCGCTGGGATATAGTAGGGCATGGAGATTAGATGCCCAGCAGAATTTCTGCACTTGCATCTGTGCACTGCTGTATGCTTTCTGTCCTTTTAAAGGCAGGCCTGCCTTGCAGCCTGTCTTTAAAAGTTAAATTCATACTATTTGCGTGGCAGCCCATATATGTCCCAAGTAAATAATATAGCAAGAGGGTGCCAACTTCCTATAAGACCCTAGCACATAATAGGGCATGGAAGTAGAGGCCCAGCAGAATAGTTGCCCTTTGCATGTGGGCACTGCTGGAGGTTCTCTGTCATTTTTAAATGCAGCCTGATTCTGGAGACTGCATTTAAATGGAAATGATGTCCCAATTCAACTTTGGTGCTATGGGCACGTTCAATGTGAAGATCTACCTTATATTCACAATTTATGAACCCCAGGGTCTCCACTAAGTGTCCCAGTGGGGTGGGGTGGGGGTGCACAGCCTCTCAGATCTGCTGTCTGAAACTACAAGAGGAAGAAGAACTGCCCTGCTGGAATCTGGATCAGCACCCTTGGCCTGCACTTCTGTGTGAACTGCACCTGCTGCAAAATCTGGTACTACATCCATGGGGACAGTGCCTTGCTTCAAGGACTCAGGAGTGGACTCCCTGCAGCTACAGGTTAACAGAGCTTCACCTGCATCGTCCCCAGCCTGGGGTGCATCCAGTGGACTTGTAAGGATTTGGCCAGGTGCATGTGGAAATTGTGGTCCAACTTTATAAGGACCATCCAGGAGATTCCAGGCCCTTTGATTTGTGTTTTGGACCCTTGGTACCTGCAAGGAGGACTTCCGGAAACACCTCCTGAAATTTGGAGAAGTTAGGAGAATTTTGGTAAAGTTGGCACTTTGTTTCTAAGCAGTAGGAAGTGTTTATTCTTCAAAATTTCATTTTTCTGAGTCTAAAAACCATCCAGGAGATTCCAGACCCTAGTGCTTTGGACCCTTTGTACCTGCAAGGAGGACTTCAGGAAGTCGTTTTGGTGTCTATTTACTCATAAAAATATAAACTATTTTTATAAATTAGTGTGTGATTATTATTGTGTGTTGTGTCTCACTTACTTACTGTATTGGTGTTTTTGAATGCTGTACACTCTTGTTTACTAAGTTAGGCATGTTTGCTCGCTTACAGCTACCAAGAGCTGAGCAAGGGGCTAATTTACTGAGACCTTTACTGAACCTATCTTTGGTTAGTGGCCTTACTGCCAGTGGTAGGTTCATACTTACTACTACCAATAACCCATTTTCCAACAGACCCTATACAATTTGAATGTCCAATTGGTTACACCCAATTGGCAAGGACAGACTTACTTATAAGTCCCTAGTATATGGTACCCCGGGCATGTAAGGCAGAGTGTCCACTCACGTCTGCAGTACTGTTTGTGCTGTCCTGTGTGTGAGAGTACAAAATGCCTCCCAGCCTACTACTGCAGACTGGATTTCAGTGTTTACTCTGATAGTTCGACTTTGCCATTCCCACCCACACCAAAGCCACCCTATCCCTTAACAATATATGTCTCCCTTCAGGAACACCTCTAGAGGCCTATGGCAGGGAGCTGTATTTTGTTAAGTGGGACGAACGAGTTACTTACCTTCGGTAACGACTTTTCTGGTGGATACATTAGCTACCTGTGGATTCCTCACCTAATGAATACTCCCATGGCGCCAGCATTCGACGGAAATCTTCTTACTAGTCTCTGCACGTCGACGAGGACGTCACTCTAGCCCACGCGACGCCGTCTGACGTCATACAGGCAATAAGAGGTCCTCGACGACGTGCGGACGTCAGTACCAATCATTTGTTACGTGCATGAGAACAACCAGGCAATGCAATGAAAGAGCAAGGCAACATCCCATTACATTGTAAAAATACACAACATTGCATGAATAACTGTAAATCTTTTATATATATATATAACTCTCTCTTTTTTAAATATATATACACTTCAAGTATATACACAAAGATATATACATATATACATATATATAAATATAATATATACAACATCTATTGCACCCTCAAAGACCAAGAGGAGCGTACTCAAGGATTACTTGGTAAGACCAGAAAGGCAACGGGGAGGCGGGTGGGACCGTGAGGAATCCACAGGTAGCTAATGTATCCACCAGAAAAGTCGTTACCGAAGGTAAGTAACTCGTTCTTCTGATGGATACAACTACCTGTGGATTCCTCACCTAATGAATAGAGTCCCAAAGCAGTACCACACCCGGCGGTGGGTGCCTAAATGGTCAAACCAAGAAATCCTGCAGCACTGACCGTGCAAAATGGCCGTCCCTTCTAACCTCAGAATCCAAACGAACGAGTTACTTACCTTCGGTAACGACTTTTCTGGTGGATACATTAGCTACCTGTGGATTCCTCACCTCATGAATACTCCCATGGCGCCAGCATTCGACGGAAATCTTCTTACTAGTCTCTGCACGTCGACGAGGACGTCACTGTCTCGCACGCGACGCCGTCTGACGTCATACAGGCAATAAGAGGTCCTCGACGACGTGCGGACGTCAGTACCAATCATTTTTTACGTGCATGAGAACAACCAGGCAATGCAATGAAAGAACAAAGCAACATCCATTATATTGTAAAAATACACCACATTGTATGAATAACTGTAAATCTTTTTATGTATATATATATATATATATATATATATATATATATATATATATATATAAAACTCTCTCTTTTAAAATATATACACACACCAAGTATATACATAAAGATATATACACATATACCTATATATATATAAATATATTATATATATACACATCTATTGCACCCTCAAAGACCAAGAGGAGCGCACTCAAGGATTACTTGGCAAGACCATAAAGGCAACGGGGAGGCGGGTGGGACCGTGAGGAATCCACAGGTAGCTAATGTATCCACCAGAAAAGTCGTTACCGAAGGTAAGTAACTCGTTCTTCTGATGGATACAACTACCTGTGGATTCCTCACCTCATGAATAGAGTCCCAAAGCAGTACCACGCCCGGCGGTGGGTGCCTAAATGGTCAAACCAAGAAATCCTGCAGCACTGACCGTGCAAAATGGCCGTCCCTTCTAACCTCAGAATCTAAACAGTAATGTTTTGCAAAAGTGTGAAGGGACGACCAAGTTGCGGCCTTGCAGATGTCGACCACAGGAACACCTCTGGCTAAGGCCGAAGTGGCCGACTTAGCTCTGGTGGAATGAGCTCTAATGCCCTCAGGAGGATCCTTCTTTGCCAAAGAGTAACATATTTTAATGCAAAGAACAACCCACCTGGATAGTGTTCTCTTGTGGACTGCCTTTCCTCTCCTCTTGCCCACGTATCCAATAAACAGCTGATCCTCCAGCCTGAAATCCTTTGTTCTATCGATAAAGAAGCTCAACGCTCTCTTTGGGTCCAGACGGTGCAGTCTTTCTTCCTCTTTGGAAGGATGAGGCGGAGGATAGAACGTGGACAAAGTAATTGCCTGAGCCAAATGGAAGGGTGAAACAACCTTCGGGAGGAAAGCAGCCTTGGTCCTCAACACCACCTTATCCCCAGAAAAAGTTGTATAAGGGGGTTTTACTGATAAGGCCTGCAACTCACTCACTCTCCTTGCTGATGTTATAGCTATCAGGAAGACTGTTTTTAAAACCAAATACCTCAAGGGGCAAGAATGCATAGGTTCAAAAGGGGACCCCATAAGGAAAGTCAGGACTAAGGACAAATCCCATTGCGGCATAACGAATGGCTTTGGAGGATATTGATTTAGAAGACCTTTCAAGAATCTGATAACAATAGGAGATTTAAATAAAGATGGTTGGTCTGGAAGACATATGAAGGCTGACAAGGCCGATAAATAACCTTTAATGGTAGCCACTG
This sequence comes from Pleurodeles waltl, assembly GCF_031143425.1. Lineage (NCBI taxonomy): Eukaryota > Metazoa > Chordata > Amphibia > Caudata > Salamandridae > Pleurodeles > Pleurodeles waltl. Next base: position 970,337,515 of record NC_090436.1, read on the forward strand.
CACAACCTTTCTGCGCCAGAGATAGAGCAAAAGACAAAACGTCCGATAGATGAGCATGTAAAGGATCAATCTGCCTCTCTCCACACCACGCAACAAATTTAGACCACCTATTAGCGTAGATAGATTTAGTGGAGTGTCGCCTGGCCGCTAATATAACATCCACTACCTCAGGCGGGAGAGAGAAGGAACTCAGGTTGCCCCGTTCAATCTCCAGGCATGTAGGTGCAGACTCTGGAGGTTGGGGTGTAGAACCTGCCCCTGCGACTGTGAGAGGAGGTCTGCCCTGAAAGGGAGACGGAGCGGCGGGCACGTTGAGAGTTGGAGAAGGTCGGAGTACCACACCCTCCTTGGCCAATCCGGAGCTATTAAGATTACTAGAGCCCGGTCTTGGCGAATCTTCCTCAATACTCGAGGAATCAAGGGTATGGGAGGAAACGCGTAAAGCAACTGGCCGCACCAGGTCATTTGAAACGCGTCCCCCAACGCTTCCTGCATCGGATACTGAAGGCTGCAGAACAACGGACAATGCGCGTTCTCTCGAGTGGCGAACAGATCTACCCGAGGAAACACCCACTTCTGGAAGATTAAACGGACTTGATCTGGATGGAGACGCCACTCGTGGTCTGCCGAGAAGTGGCGACTGAGACTGTCCGCACGCACGTTCAAGACTCCGGCCAGATGGTTTGCTATCAAGCAAATCCGATGGTCCTTTGCCCAGGACCATAGTCGAAGAGCTTCTCTGCAGAGAAGGTACGACCCCACTCCTCCCTGCTTGTTTATGTACCACATCGTGGTAGTATTGTCCGTTAGGACCTGTACCGACTGACCACAAAGGGAAGGGAGGAAGGCCTTGAGAGCCAGACGTACAGCCCGTAACTCTAACAGATTGATGTGAAAAATCTGTTCCTCTGGAGACCAAAGACCTTTGATCTCCAGATCCCCCAGATGAGCTCCCCACCCTAGAGTGGAAGCATCCGTTATGACTGTGGCCACTGGTGGCGACTGCTGGAACGGCTTTCCTTGTGAAAGATTGTTGCTTGCAATCCACCACTTCAAATCCACAGCAGCATCTCTGGAGATCTTGACAGTACCCTCTAGATCCCCTCTGTGTTGAGACCACTGCCTTCGGAGGCACCACTGAAGAGCCCTCATGTGCCAGCGAGCATGCGTGACCAACAGAATGCAGGAGGCAAAAAGACCGAGCAGACGAAGGACCTTGAGGACTGGAACTACCGCTCCATTTCGAAACATTGGAACCAAATCCTGAATATCTTGAATCCGCTGAGGCGGAGGAAAGGCCCGACCCAATGTTGTATCCAGTACTGCCCCTATGAACAGGAGGCGCTGAGAGGGCTCTAGGTGAGATTTGGGCTCGTTCACCGAAAAGCCCAGGTCGAACAACAACTGGGTTGTTGACTGCAGATGACGCAACACAAGCTCCGGGGACTTGGCTTTGATCAACCAATCGTCCAAGTAAGGGAATACTGCTATCCCCTTCCTTCTGAGCTCTGCCGCAACCACCGACATCACCTTCGTGAAGACTCGAGGTGCTGAAGTAAGACCAAACGGAAGGACCGCAAACTGGTAGTGTTGCGATCCCACCACAAACCGGAGATACTTCCTGTGTGACTTGAGTATCGGGATATGAAAGTAAGCATCCTGCAAGTCGACAGACACCATCCAGTCTTCCATGTTCAACGCCAAAAGCACCTGTGCTAGGGTCAGCATCTTGAACTTTTCCTGCTTGAGGAACCAATTCAAGATCCTCAGGTCCAGAATTGGTCTCAAACGACCATCCTTCTTGGGAATCAGGAAATACCTTGAGTAAACTCCTTGACCCCTTTCCTGCTCCGGGACCAACTCCACCGCGCCCTTTAAAAGGAGGACTTCTACCTCCTGTTCTAGCAACAGGAGGTGTTCTTGTGAACAATACAAAGGGCGGGGCGGGATGAGGGGCGGAAACTCCCGAAAGGGAAGGGTGTAGCCTTTTCCCACAACACTGAGAACCCAAGTGTCCGACGTAACAGTCTCCCATTTGGTGAGAAAATGCTGTAATCTTCCCCCTACAGGAGAGGAGTGAGTGGGAAATGGTGGAAGCCTAAGGCTGCTTCCCCTGCTGCACCCCGCCAGAGGATGAGGAAGAGGCAGAGTGCTGCTGAGAGGCTCCCCTGGTGCGGACCCTACCCCTCCCCCTAAAAGATCTATAGGGATGGGAAGAGGCAGGTTGCTGATATCTTCCCCGAAAGGAAGAGGAGGAAGAGCCACGCCCAAATCCACGAAACCTCCTGAAGAATCTGGAAGAGGCCGTGGAAGAAGGAGCTTGGAGTCCCAACGACTTAGCCGTGGCCCTGCTCTCCTTAAAACGTTCCAAGGCCGAATCAGCCTTAGCCCCAAACAGTTTGTCCCCATCAAACGGGAGATCCAACAATGTGGACTGTACATCTGCCGAAAAGCCCGAGTTACGGAGCCAGGCCTGTCTCCTTTCCACCACAGTTGTGCCCATTGCTCTGGCTACCGAGTCGGTGGTATCCAGTCCCGTCTGGATAATTTGGGTCGCAGCAGCCTGGGCATCAGAGACAAGATCCAAAAGACCCTGGGGAAGCTCTGTAAACGAAGAGGAGATGTCATCCATCAGAGCATGAATATACCTCCCCAGGATACAGGTCGCATTAGTGGCTTTTAACGCCAGACTGCAGGACGAAAAAATCTTCTTCGACTGCGCCTCTAGCTTTTTTGAGTCTCTGTCCCCAGGCACCGTCGGGAAAGAACCAGGCGCTGACTTGGACGAACAGGAGGCCTGCACTACCAAGCTCTCCGGCGTAGGGTGCCTAGATAGGAAACCAGGATCAGTTGGAGCCGTCCGATACCTCCTGGCCACGGCTCTGTGAACTGCTGGGGAAGATGCCGGCCTCTTCCACACCTCTAAAACCGGATCCAGCAGAGCGTCATTAAAAGGTAACAGAGGCTCCGCCGCGGCTGAGGCCGGATGCAACACCTCCGTCAAAAGGTTTTGTTTCGCCTCCACCACCGGCAAAGGCAGGTCCAAAAAACTAGCTGCCTTCCGTACCACTGTATGAAAGGAAGCAGCTTCCTCAGTATATTCCCCCGGGGACGAAAGGTCCCACTCAGGGGAAGTGTCCAGCCCACTGGCCGACTCCAGTCCACGCAGCCCATCACCCGAGTCCTCTAGCTCTCCTTCCTCTAGGGCTCGTTGGTACTCCTGCTCTTCTAGTACCCGGAGAGCACGCCTCCTTGAATGCAGTCGTTGCTCAATCCGCGGAGTCGACAATGCCTCCGCCGAAGTCGGAGATCGGCGCCGATCTTCCGAAGCCACCGACGCCGCATCCGGCGCCACGGGTAACTTCGGCGCCGACTGAAGAGCAGCTGAAACAGATGGACCCACCGGAGTCACAGGCCGAAATCTCGACGTCGACGGGATGGAAATCCCTGGGGCCAATCCCTCCGAAGCCACCGGAGCGGTCACCGGCACCGACACTGGCGCCGAGCCCACGTTCCCAAACGGGAGAAAGGGCATAAAGGGTGCCGGCCGAAGAGGCGCAGGATCACCCAAAGAAAAGGCCAAAGGCCCAGCCGGAGCACCCCCTGGAGCCATCTGTTGGAAGATGGCATACATCGCATTCAAGAATGCGGAACTATCGGCTCCAGGGGTGGGAAAAGCCGGATACTGGGGTGCCTGTCTCGGAGGCGACCCCGACGCCGGCCTCGGCGTCTGCGCCGGAGAAAACACTTGAGGCTCCAATACCTCAATCACCGACGCCTGTCCAGGCGAAGTTGGTGACGCCGGAGAGGGCAACGGCGTCGAAGGATGCGGCGTCACCGTGGGGCTGACCTCCCATGTCTTTCGGCGCCGATCCGGAGACCTGGAACGAGCCTCCCTTGAATGACGCCGAGATTCTCTACGGCGCCGGGAGTCTCGATGACGCCGATGTCTTGGAGAAGACTTCTTGTGATACTTCTCCTTTGACTTGGCCATAAACAGCTTCGCCTCACGTTCTTTAAGGGCCTTCGGATTCATGTGCTGACATGAATCACAAGTCGAGACGTCGTGGTCGGAGCTCAAACACCAAAGGCAATCGGAATGAGGATCCGTCACCGACATCTTGCCTCCACACTCACGACAAGGCTTAAATCCAGACTTTCTCTGCGACATTATTTCCACAGAGAAAGAGTACGCAGCAAGATATACACTGTAACCGCAAGAGTAACAGTTGCTCCCTCGAAGATAACCGTTTCGAATGCACGGAAAAAAGGGAACTGACGTCCGCACGTCGTCGAGGACCTCTTATTGCCTGTATGACGTCAGACGGCGTCGCGTGCGAGACAGTGATGTCCTCGTCGACGTGCAGAGACTAGTAAGAAGATTTCCGTCGAATGCTGGCGCCATGGGAGTATTCATGAGGTGAGGAATCCACAGGTAGTTGTATCCATCAGAAAGTAATGTTTTGCAAAAGTGTGAAGGGACGACCAAGTTGCGGCCTTGCAGATGTCGACCATAGGAACACCTCTGGCCAAGGCCGAAGTGGCCGACTTAGCTCTGGTGGAATGAGCTCTAATGCCCTCAGGAGGATCCTTCTTTGCCAAAGAGAAACAGATTTTAATGCAAAGAACAACCCACCTGGATAGTGTTCTCTTGTGGACTGCCTTTCCTCTCCTCTTGCCCACGTATCCAATAAACAGCTGATCCTCCAGCCTGAAATCCTTTGTTCTATCAATAAAGAAGCTCAACGCTCTCTTTGGGTCCAGACGGTGCAGTCTTTCTTCCTCTTTGGAAGGATGAGGCGGAGGATAGAACGTGGACAAAGTAATTGCCTGAGCCAAATGGAAGGGTGAAACAACCTTCGGGAGGAAAGCAGCCTTGGTCCTCAACACCACCTTATCCCCAGAAAAAGTTGTATAAGGGGGTTTTACTGATAAGGCCTGCAACTCACTCACTCTCCTTGCTGATGTTATAGCTATCAGGAAGACTGTTTTTAAAACCAAATACCTCAAGGGGCAAGAATGCATAGGTTCAAAAGGGGACCCCATAAGGAAAGTCAGGACTAAGGACAAATCCCATTGCGGCATAACGAATGGCTTTGGAGGATATTGATTTAGAAGACCTTTCAAGAATCTGATAACAATAGGAGATTTAAATAAAGATGGTTGGTCTGGAAGACATATGAAGGCTGACAAGGCCGATAAATAACCTTTAATGGTAGCCACTGCACAACCTTTCTGCGCCAGAGATAGAGCAAAAGACAAAACGTCCGATAGATGAGCATGTAAAGGATCAATCTGCCTCTCTCCACACCACGCAACAAATTTAGACCACCTATTAGCGTAGATAGATTTAGTGGAGTGTCGCCTGGCCGCTAATATAACATCCACTACCTCAGGCGGGAGAGAGAAGGAACTCAGGTTGCCCCGTTCAATCTCCAGGCATGTAGGTGCAGACTCTGGAGGTTGGGGTGTAGAACCTGCCCCTGCGACTGTGAGAGGAGGTCTGCCCTGAAAGGGAGACGGAGCGGCGGGCACGTTGAGAGTTGGAGAAGGTCGGAGTACCACACCCTCCTTGGCCAATCCGGAGCTATTAAGATTACTAGAGCCCGGTCTTGGCGAATCTTCCTCAATACTCGAGGAATCAAGGGTATGGGAGGAAACGCGTAAAGCAACTGGCCGCACCAGGTCATTTGAAACGCGCCCCCCAACGCTTCCTGCATCGGATACTGAAGGCTGCAGAACAACGGACAATGCGCGTTCTCTCGAGTGGCGAACAGATCTACCCGAGGAAACCCCCACTTCTGGAAGATTAAACGGACTTGATCTGGATGGAGACGCCACTCGTGGTCTGCCGAGAAGTGGCGACTGAGACTGTCCGCACGCACGTTCAAGACTCCGGCCAGATGGTTTGCTATCAAGCAAATCCGATGGTCCTTTGCCCAGGACCATAGTCGAAGAGCTTCTCTGCAGAGAAGGTACGACCCCACTCCTCCCTGCTTGTTTATGTACCACATCGTGGTAGTATTGTCCGTTAGGACCTGTACCGACTGACCACGAAGGGAAGGGAGGAAGGCCTTGAGAGCCAGACGTACAGCCCGTAACTCTAACAGATTGATGTGAAAAATATGTTCCTCTGGAGACCAAAGACCTTTGATCTCCAGATCCCCCAGATGAGCTCCCCACCCTAGAGTGGAAGCATCCGTTATGACTGTGGCCACTGGTGGCGACTGCTGGAACGGCTTTCCTTGTGAAAGATTGTTGCTTGCAATCCACCACTTCAAATCCACAGCAGCATCTCTGGAGATCTTGACAGTACCCTCTAGATCCCCTCTGTGTTGAGACCACTGCCTTCGGAGGCACCACTGAAGAGCCCTCATGTGCCAGCGAGCATGCGTGACCAACAGAATGCAGGAGGCAAAAAGACCGAGCAGACGAAGGACCTTGAGCACTGGAACTACCGCTCCATTTCGAAACATTGGAACCAAATCCTGAATATCTTGAATCCGCTGAGGCGGAGGAAAGGCCCGACCCAATGTTGTATCCAGTACTGCCCCTATGAACAGGAGGCGCTGAGAGGGCTCTAGGTGAGATTTGGGCTCGTTCACCGAAAAGCCCAGGTCGAACAACAACTGGGTTGTTGACTGCAGATGACGCAACACAAGCTCCGGGGACTTGGCTTTGATCAACCAATCGTCCAAGTAAGGGAATACTGCTATCCCCTTCCTTCTGAGCTCTGCCGCAACCACCGACATCACCTTCGTGAAGACTCGAGGTGCTGAAGTAAGACCAAACGGAAGGACCGCAAACTGGTAGTGTTGCGATCCCACCACAAACCGGAGATACTTCCTGTGTGACTTGAGTATCGGGATATGAAAGTAAGCATCCTGCAAGTCGACAGACACCATCCAGTCTTCCATGTTCAATGCCAAAAGCACCTGTGCTAGGGTCAGCATCTTGAACTTTTCCTGCTTGAGGAACCAATTCAAGATCCTCAGGTCCAGAATTGGTCTCAAACGACCATCCTTCTTGGGAATCAGGAAATACCTTGAGTAAACTCCTTGACCCCTTTCCTGCTCCGGGACCAACTCCACCGCGCCCTTTAAAAGGAGGACTTCTACCTCCTGTTCTAGCAACAGGAGGTGTTCTTGTGAACAATACGAAGGGCGGGGCGGGATGAGGGGCGGAAACTCCCGAAAGGGAAGGGTGTAGCCTTTTCCCACAACACTGAGAACCCAAGTGTCCGACGTAACAGTCTCCCATTTGGTGAGAAAATGCTGTAATCTTCCCCCTACAGGAGAGGAGTGAGTGGGAAATGGTGGAAGCCTAAGGCTGCTTCCCCTGCTGCACCCCGCCAGAGGATGAGGAAGAGGCAGAGTGCTGCTGAGAGGCTCCCCTGGTGCGGACCCTACCCCTCCCCCTAAAAGATCTATAGGGATGGGAAGAGGCAGGTTGCTGATATCTTCCCCGAAAGGAAGAGGAGGAAGAGCCACGCCCAAATCCACGAAACCTCCTGAAGAATCTGGAAGAGGCCGTGGAAGAAGGAGCTTGGAGTCCCAACGACTTAGCCGTGGCCCTGCTCTCCTTAAAACGTTCCAAGGCCGAATCAGCCTTAGCCCCAAACAGTTTGTCCCCATCAAACGGGAGATCCAACAATGTGGACTGTACATCTGCCGAAAAGCCCGAGTTACGGAGCCAGGCCTGTCTCCTTTCCACCACAGTTGTGCCCATTGCTCTGGCTACCGAGTCGGTGGTATCCAGTCCCGTCTGGATAATTTGGGTCGCAGCAGCCTGGGCATCAGAGACAAGATCCAAAAGACCCTGGGGAAGCTCTGTAAACGAAGAGGAGATGTCATCCATCAGAGCATGAATATACCTCCCCAGGATACAGGTCGCATTAGTGGCTTTTAACGCCAGACTGCAGGACGAAAAAATCTTCTTCGACTGCGCCTCTAGCTTTTTTGAGTCTCTGTCCCCAGGCACCGTCGGGAAAGAACCAGGCGCTGACTTGGACGAACAGGAGGCCTGCACTACCAAGCTCTCCGGCGTAGGGTGCCTAGATAGGAAACCAGGATCAGTTGGAGCCGTCCGATACCTCCTGGCCACGGCTCTGTGAACTGCTGGGGAAGATGCCGGCCTCTTCCACACCTCTAAAACCGGATCCAGCAGAGCGTCATTAAAAGGTAACAGAGGCTCCGCCGCGGCTGAGGCCGGATGCAACACCTCCGTCAAAAGGTTTTGTTTCGCCTCCACCACCGACAAAGGCATGTCCAAAAAACTAGCTGCCTTCCGTACCACTGCATGAAAGGAAGCAGCCTCCTCAGTATATTCCCCCGGGGACGAAAGATCCCACTCAGGGGAAGTGTCCAGCCCACTGGCCGACTCCAGTCCACGCAGCCCATCACCCGAGTCCTCTAGCTCTCCTTCCTCCAGGGCTCGTTGGTACTCCTGCTCTTCTAATACACGGAGAGCACGTCTCCTCGAATGAAGTCGTTGTTCAATACGCGGAGTCGACAATGCCTACGCCGAAGTCGAAGATCGGCGCCGATCTTCAGAAGCCACCGACGCCGCGTCCGGCGCCACAGGTAACTTCGGCGCCGACGAAAGAGCAGCTGAAGCAGATGGACCCACCGGAGTCACAGGCCGAAATCCCGACGTCGACGGGATGGAAATCCCCGGGGCCAATCCTTCTGAAGCCACCGGAGCGGCCACCGGCGCAGACACTGGCGCCGAGCCCACGTTCCCAAAAGGGAGAAAGGGCATAAAGGGTGCCGGCCGAAGAGGCGCAGGATCACCCAAAGAAAAGGCCAAAGGCCCAGCCGGAGCACCCCCTGGAGCCATCTGTTGGAAGATGGAATACATCGCATTCAAGAATGCGGAACTATCGGCTCCAGGGGTGGGAAAAGCCGGATACTGAGGTGCCTGTCTCGGAGGCGACCCCGACGCCGGCCTCGACGTCTGCGCCGGAGAAAACACCTGAGGCTCCAATACCTCAATCACCGACGCCTGTCCAGGTGAAGTTGGAGACGCCGGAGAGGGCAACGGCGTCGAAGGATGCGGCGTAACCGTGGGACTGATCTCCCATGTCCTTCGGCGCCGATCCGAAGACCTGGAACGAGTCTCCTTCGAATAACACCGAGATTCTCTACGGCGCCGGGAGTCTCGATGACGCCGATGTCTTGGAGAAGAAGACTTCTTGTGATGCTTCTCCTTCGATTTTGCCATAAACAGCTTCGCCTCACGTTCCTTGAGGGCCTTTGGATTCATGTGCTGGCATGAATCACAAGTCGAGACGTCGTGGTCGGAGCTCAAACACCAAAGGCAATCGGAATGAGGATCCGTCACCGACATCTTGCCTCCACACTCACGACAAGGCTTAAATCCAGACTTTCTCTGCGACATTATTACCACAGCGAAAGACTACGCAGCAAAAATACACTGTAACCACAAAAGTAACAGTTGCTCCCTCGAAGATAACCCTTTCGAATGCACGGAAAAAAGGGAACTGACGTCCGCACGTCGTCGAGGACCTCTTATTGCCTGTATGACGTCAGACGGCGTCGCGTGGGCTAGAGTGACGTCCTCGTCGACGTGCAGAGACTAGTAAGAAGATTTCCGTCGAATGCTGGCGCCATGGGAGTATTCATTAGGTGAGGAATCCACAGGTAGTTGTATCCATCAGAAATATATTTTTATTATGTCTTAACAGCAACACTTCCAAATTGTTGTTTTGCTGTGGATTAGTTGGTAGGCAAATTGGCTTTACAGGGTTACCGGCTACCATCCCAACCAGGCAAAACCCTGAATGGGACTACCTAACTGGGTCATGTAAGGTATCAAAATAATCGTGGTATTGAACCCTACCTGATGCCCAAGTAGAATTTAATACCACAATTAAGGTACATCAACTTTTAGAAAGTTGCCACTCTGTCCTCACAAAGGCCTTGGCATACAGATAGCTTTCTGACAGCCTGGGGAGACTTGTGAACAACTCTCCCAGGCCCAGAAACAAAGGCGGTTGCCACAGAGCGAGTTACTTCCTCCTTACCCAGGAAGGCCACTCAGGGTGTTAACCCAGAAGGTGAGCTTCAAAGGGGAAGCTGCGTTTGTAAGGGATTTAGCGTGAATACCCCTGAGCTGGTTGCGTTTTGTTCCTGCAGACAAAGTGGAGACAGGATGGAAAACTTGCCCCCAAATGGTTTTAACGAGGGCGAGTTGCCCTCTGGAAGCCTCACCTCCACGGTGGGCTACCAAGCTCCTGACAACTGAGGAAGGGTTGTGCCATCTTGAAAGGGGCAAGAATGTGTCACTCTGGGATAGCCAGATCCCACATATCACAGGAACTTCATCACTAGGTAGGAGGGGACCCAGAAGCCCATTGGCTAGTGAGCCTGTCATCCCCTCAGGGCACTTTCCTGGGATGAATGTGGCACCCCTGGCACCTGATGTACCTGAGCCTCAGACCACGCTGGAATCAGAGAGAGGGCCAAAGAAGGACTGCCCTGCTGCCCTTGGACTCGCACAAAGAGAGGCCACGCTTTCAGAAGGACTGCACCTGCTGCACTTTAGGAGAGCGAAGTTTGGGCTGGGCCTACGTCTCCTGGCTCAGGAAAAAGTAGGTTCCCACCCCTAACCTACAGCAGTGACTCCAAGGATCAGTTGGCTCAGCTGCTGGAACCAGCTCCAGGGACACAAGAGATGAAGAAGCCCAGAATGACAAGCTGGTAGACACCGGAGAGGTTTTGCCACTACCAGTCATCAGGCCCCCAGAAGGACAATTCCTAGGTAGTGAAAAGTTGCACCTGAATTTGCCTGGTTCAGGAGTGCTATTTAACACTGGATTTGTTGCACCCAAATAACACTTGCCCCCAACTACGGATTTTGCCCTGACCACTGTGGAGACTGACCAGTAGCCCAGCATTGGCTGGCCTGCTAATGTAATGTAGAGGACTTCGAGGGACCCCGATCTCTGTGGCCAAGTTTGCCCCACTTCACCCAAAGACTGAGGAGCAACCACAAACCTTTTTGACCGCACCCCAACCAGAGCATCTTTTGCCTGTATCCCTCAGCATCAGGCCCACGCCACTGATGCCTATGGTGGTCGTCCTGTAAAGTTTGGATCTTGCCTTAAAAAGTCTTTGGTAGCCAGGTAACTGTCCAAAGTGTCCACGCTGCCCCCTGCAGCTCTGTCCTGCTGGATTTGGTCACCCAGCCCAGGGGAGTAGTTGAACCAACTGTTCGAAACTTTTCAAAAGTTTCCAAAGTTTTTGTTGACCAATGCTTGTTTGTGGTTGCATTTAAAGCGATAATATCTTCTAAAATCTGTGTTTTCTGAACTTTAGGTGGATTTTGCTCATCAAGGACTAAGAATTCATAAAAATATAATCAATGTTTATAAATTGGTGTCTTCTTTCTTTCTTGTGTTATGACTTTCTTATTTTGTTGTTTAGTGCTGTTAAATGCTTTACACGTAGTTCCTTTACCAAGCCTTAGTGCTCGCAGCCACAGCGACCCAGGGTTGAGCTTAAGGTTACGTAAACAAGCATGACTGGACCCAAGACGGTATTTGCGAGTGTACTTCATAATAAGGCCACACAGCCATATCATATAGTACACGTAAATCCTCACAAGTTACATACGAAACTTGGGGAAATGTTGGCAAACTATTGAGTGTCTTGTCTGAAGTGATGGAGTTAGGGAAACCACTGCTATGCATGCAAGAGGTAAATACTGCAATGCTCCAAAAATCGGACTCTAGGGCATGCACACAGCTTTCAATGTTGAATATGCGCAACAAAATATTCTGTAAGATTTTGGCCAACAGGTTTACGTTGGTGATCTTGAGTACTGTCAACAAAGACCAATATGTGTTTATATCCCTCAGAAGTACTGGCCAAAATTTGAGCAGCCTGGAGCTTGTGCTGGAGGAATGGAAAAGTATAATAAAGTCTAGTCTGCTCTGTCATCATTAGAGATGGAGAATGCATTCAACACAATTTTTCGACTTACCTTTTCAGAGTTCTCCAACTGCTAAATTTTGGTCCCCAGTTTGTTGGCGGCTTGAAACTGCCCAAATCTCCTGAAGCAAGTGTCAAAACTAATTCGGTGGTATCTGATCAATGGGAGCTGGTAGAGATAAACGACTGGGATGTCCCCTACCCCCTATTACTTTTCACTTCAGTGTTTGAGCTGCTTGCCTGGACTAGGATGAACGACCTTAAGGTCAGGAGAGGGATCCTAGAACACACTATATGACTGTATGAGGGAGACTTGCTGGTCTACCTGGCTCAAACGGTGATTTCAGCTAATATGAGAAATTCGGATGGACCTTGGGACTCTACCTTGCCTATGGAAAAATTACACCGCCAACCTGGCACCCGTAAAATGCTCCAGACTCAGCTGTACCTCAGTTCAGTATTAGATTTTAGGGGTAATTTAGTGAGGGTCTCTTGACTAATGTATTTGAAAGAATTGGCTACTGCCAGAAAAGTTCAGGTGAAAGTGCACAAATGGATGTAAAACTGACCAAGGACCTAGTTAATTCCCAGGAATGATAGCCCACACAGATCATTTAAAATTTGTCACTGTATTACTCTTACATAAAGAAAGGAGGACAATATTGTGCAGTTGGGATTTAGGCCCTTATTACAACCCTGGCGGTAAATCCCGCTTACCGCTATGCAGAAGACCGCCAACATACCGCTGCGGCCGCAGAATTCCGCTACAGGCATTACGACGCACAGCCCGGAATCCGCCACAATACAGACACCCACACAACTCCGCCACACCAAAGGTCAGTGATAAAGTGGCGTTAACAAAACCGACACTGTCACGCCAACAAGAATACGCCCACACTATCACGACCCACTAATCAACGCGGCGATCTTTCAACAGCGGTAATCCATTGGCAGTACACACCGCCGCGCTCAAAATACACACACATATACAAAACACAACCACATAGGACAAATCGAAGTACACACACCTGATGCACATACACACACCACACCCACACACCCATCCAATATAAAGCACATACCCACATTACCCACAAACCCTTACTACCAGAAATGTCAAAGCAGGCCACAGAGAGGCACTACCTAAAACAACACTAGCATCCACAGACACACAACACCATCACTTACACAACATCCACGCATCTCAAACAACACACACCAACACATCCCCTCACACATCACAACACACACCATCTCACACATCACCCACACCACATCATGGCACCTCAACGACACCCCAGTTCTTCTGAGGAGCTGCTCAGGGTCATGGTGGAGGAAATCGTCCGGGTAGAGCCACAGCTATTCAGATCACAGGTGCAGCAGACATCCATTGTTAGGAAGATGGAGCTATGGCGCAGAATTGTCGACAGGGCCAACGCAGTGGGACAGCATCCAAGAACACTGGATGACATCAGAAAGAGGTGGAACGACCTACGGGGGAAGGTGCGTTCCGTGGTCTCCAGATGCCAGATTGCTGTACAGAGGACAGGCAATGGACCCCCGCCCCTCACCCACAACTAACAACATGGGAGGAGCAATTCTTGGCAATACTGCATCCTGAGGGCCTCGCAGGAGTAGCAGGAGGACTGACTCTGGTTAGGCAAATCATTACTACCTTATTCCCCCCACCCCACCTGCATGCCATCACATACTCCCACCCTTACCCTCACACCCATCACCCCAACAACCCACAGATACCCCACCAACACAACCCACACATCCCAAAACCAAGCCCTGCATGGACACCCATCACCCAAGCATGTCCACTACAGAGACTCACTCATGCCCCAAAATCACCTATCACACAAGGACCAAGCCAATAATGCAAGCACTGGAGTAGAGGGTCAACCACCCATTGCACATGATGGCACACACAGATACAATAACTATGCATTTACACCCCAACAGGACCCCTACCCAACGTCACCGAACAGGAGGTGCCAGACATATCCAGTCCCTGCACAGAAGAGGCCCACAGTGATGACAGCAGCTCTGCATACCTGGATCAAGATGACCAGCCCGGCCCATCTGGGACCTCGGGACAGTCGGTTCCCCTGACACTGTCACAAGCCACCACAGAGCCTCCCACCTCAGGTAACACCAGCACAGCACCCACTCAGCGGGCCCATCCCTCTGTCCCCAGGACATGTCAATCAGCAGTGTTTCCACCACTACAGGGAACCCAGGCAAACCCACCAACCCAAGAAAATCAGGGACCTGGGGGCAGTGGCAGTGGGCACACGGTTCAGGGGAGAGAGGCACAGGATAACAGGGAAACTGGGAGGACTGCTGTGCAACAGGGGGAGGACAGGCCCAGGGAACCCACTCTCCAGGAGGCACTCTCCAACATCATGGGAGCTTACCATCATTCCCAGGAGACGATGGCAACGGTACCGGTCAAGTTTCAGGAGACCCAGCGGCTGCAGGAGGCACACTACCTTGGGATCAGGGAGGACTTGAAGTCCAATAACACCACTGTGGTCACCATTGCAGGGACACAGTGGCACAACAAGGGGCCCCGGACACTAGCCTGGACGATGAACAGCTCTCCACCTCCGCCGGCGCTAGTGGACAGGAGGCACCGCACAGTAACAGTACCCCAGCACCCCACCCCCTGCAGATGGAGAGCCACCACGCAAACGGTCCCCGAGATCCAGGAACAAGACAGAGAACATTGCCAAGACCCCCGCCAGGAAATGAGACCCCCCTGAATGTCACCCTTCTGTCCCACTATGTCACCCTGTCCATCCTTAAACTGCCATTGTTCCACTTCCTATGCCCCTTTGGACAATGCACCTGTGAAACAAATAGACTGGACTCTGCCATGGACATTCCTCCACCATCCCCCCAGCCCATTTTACAACCCCCTCCACTTATTAGTACAGGAATAAACACACTTCACTCACAAAACAATCTGGAGTCAGTCTTTGTTTTCACAAATCTGTAATTGCAATAACTATGGAATATAGCAATGTCAATGTACTTGTTCACATACCAATGTAACACAGCTGTAGGCCAGCAGTAAACATAGCAGAGGGCACAAAGTGGGACCCAGATCTGTGAAATGGAAAGTCAAAGTGACAAGTCAGGGATCCATACACTAAATGAAAATGACAGAGTTATGCTAGTTCCAACAATAGAATGAGATGTGGGAAGCAGTGGCATCTTCTTACCTGTGTACGGGAAGTATTGCATGATGTTGTTTCGGTTGTCGATATCCTCTTCTTCTGCCTCCTCTTCTTCACTGTCCACAGGCTCCCCAGCTGCCACAAGACCACCACCTGGTCCATCCTCCTGCAGAAAAGGCACCTGCCGTCGCAAAGCCAGGTTGTGCAGCATAGAGCAGGCCACGATTATTTGGCACACCTTCTTCGGTGAGAAGTATAGGGAGCCGCCTGTCAGATGGAGGTACCGGAATCTGGCCTTCAGGGGGCCGAAGGTGCGTTCGATCACCCTCCTTGTTCGCCCATGTGCCTCATTGTAGCGTTCCTCTGCCCTTGTCCTGGGATTCCTCACTGGGGTCAGTAGCCATGACAGGTTGGGGTAACCAGAGTCACCTGCAAATGTTGAGGGACAACTGTTAGACACACACTAACCCTTAGGGCCAGCCCCATACCCAGACAGCAAATGAAACTGTGTGGGGACTTAAGGCTCACCTATTAGCCACACACAGTGCCTCTGGAGTTGGACCTGCACTAGAGGGGGGATTCCTATGGGATGGCGGATAGCTAACATCAGGTCTGGCTCCAACTAGGCACACAGTTCCTCGATTGTTTCACGATCAAGTCTGTAGGTGACTAGGATGTGTCTCTCCTCCATTGTCGACCGGTCCACCAGGGGTCTGTACACCAGAGGATGCCGCCATCTCATCACCTGCCCCAGAGGACATGCCCTATGGAGGTGAACAGCGAGCAGAGAGTCATCCAACACTGAGGTATCACAATGTGTTATTTGCAGAAACGTTATTAATCCGCAATGTGCCAGTATCTGTCTATATTCCCGGCCTAGATAGGTGTGACGCAGTTAACATCCATCCCATGTGGCCTCCTGAAATGGCGGCTGCCTGACCTGTAAGGTGGGACAAGGGGATATGAGGTAACTGCGCTGGCGTTCTACACCGTCGCGGTTGGCGGTCGAAGACCGCAGCACAATTCTGCATTGGTTAACATTGGGCCCTATGGGTCCTAGGAGCCAATGACGATGTACGCCGGCGGTGACGGTCCGCACCGCCGCGGACGTGACCGCCATTTTCTGTCTGTTCACTCACTTTATACCTGACCTTCAACAGGAGAGGACCTACACTGCAAGTGCTGCTGTGACCTGTGTCTGGAAGCGACGATGGCTCATGTGTCTTCACTTCAGTTGGAGAAACTAGTGGAAGGGGTCCTCCCCCAGTACATGCAACTGTACGGTCCTCCAGACAAACAGGTGAGTACACTGTTTTGAGTGGTGTGGATGGAAGATACATGGGGGGGGTCTGAGGCCTGCATGTGCGGATGGGGAGTGTCTGTGCGTCAGGGCAAGGGTGGGAACTGGGGGGCAATGAGTATGACGGTCCTGACGGGTAAGTAATTTCCTTTCCCCCTGTACCATACCTCTGGGTCAGCGACCACCACAAGAAGGGTATTTGGTGTGCCATTGCCAAGGACGTTCGGACCCTGGGGGTCTACCACTGACGGAGCACCCACTGCCAGAAAAGATGGGAGGACCTGCGCCGCTGGAGCAAGAAGACGGCGGAGGCCCAGCTGGGGATGGCCTCCCAACGTGGGAGGGGTGGCCGTCGCACCATGACCCCCCTGATATTCTGGATCCTGGTGGTGGTGTATCCGGAGTTGGATGGGTGCTTGAGGGCATCACAGCAGCCACAAGGGGGGGGGAGTACACTCTCATTCAGCTGACACTGCGCGCATTACGAGGTGTCTGGGTGGGGGAGGCAGAAAGTGGGTTCCCCTAGGCCAGGGCGAACTTGGTAGGGTAGGTCCCCTGTGAGGCACGCGATGTGGCACCCCAAACCCACCAGTGGTAATAGCCATCTACACCTAGTCAGGCTCCTGTGACTTCCAGGTGTGCAGCAATTGGTCTTAGGCCTCGTACCCCATGGTCAGCTGAAATTTCTAGGAACTGTCAGTGCTGAGGGCTGCTCCCTGTGTGTCGTGTCCGCCAACGGTAGTGGTGTTGCATGCACTGAACATGTCTTTCATCTGTCTCCCCCCCCCTTTCTGTGGTCTCCCTGTTCTTGTGTGCAATAGCATCATCAGGAGGAGGGCGAAACAACTGAGTCTGAAGCCACCAGTGGGACGGAGGGCGAGGGGAGCTCCACGGCGGGGACAGGAGCAGACAGCAGTGACAGCAACTCCTCCTCTGATGGGAGCTCCCTTGCAGTGGCGGGCATCTCTGTGCCCACCGCATCAACCGGTACAGCCGCCACCCCCCCTACCAGCACCGCCTTCCCAGCAGCCCCTCAGCGTGTGTCCCGTGCCTGCTCACCCAGGAGGGTGGGCATCTCCTTCGCCCCAGGCACCTCAGGCCCTGCCCCAGTCAGCCATGCTGCCCTCAGTGAGGAGGCTACTGACCTCCTGAGATCCCTCACTGTTGGTTAATCTACCATTGTGAATGCCATCCAGGGTGTAGAGAGGCATTTGCAACAAACAAATGCATACCTGGAGGGCATTCATTCTGGGCAGGCAGCCCAACAGAGAGCATTTCAGGCTCTGGCCTCAGCACTGATGGCAGCCATTGTCCCTGTGTCCAGCCTCCCCCCTCCAACTTCCTATACCCAGACCCAATCCCCTGTACCTCAGCCTATTCCAAGCACACTATCAGACCAGCATGCACACTCATCAACACACGAGAATGGCTCAGGCAAACATAAGCACCACACATCCCACAGGCACTCACACAAGCACCATCCCCATGCAGACACACCAACATCCACTGCCTCCACTGTGTGCCCCTCCGCCATGTCCTCCTCCTCCCTCCCTGTCTCATCTCCACTCACACCTGCATGCACTACATCCTCAGCCACTGCCTCCATCACCAGCACGCCCATCACCACACACCGCTGACGTGCACTCACCACCCCCACTACCATTCACACATCCCCAGTGTCCTCTCCCAGTGTGCCAGTGAGCCCTCCTCCCAAAGTACACAAACGCAGGCACACACCCACCCAACAGCCATCCACCTCACAACAGCCTCCGGCCCATGCACCTTCACCCAAATTCAGCAGACGTACATCTCCTACAACCACTACCTCTACCTCCACTCCCAAACCCCCTCCATCTTCCCGTCCCAGTGTGTCTAAACAACTTTTCCTGGCAAACCTTGACCTCTTCCCTTCACCTTCCCCCCCCCCCCCCCCCCCCCTCCGTCCTTCCCCTAAGGCCAGGCTTTCCAGGTCTCAGCCACTAAATCCCCAGGCACAGTGGTGCCAGTAACTGCGTTGTCATTGAGTGCGCCACACATCAGGGCTGCCAGTGTGCCACGTAGCGAGGGCAAGGACATTCCGCCACCTGGCAAGGTGAAAAGGGTGCCCACATCCCGGAGGGAGAAGCCGAAAGGACCAGCCACCAAGGGCTCAGCAAAAAACAAAGGGGATAGTGGCAAGACAACTGCGGCACCATCAAAGCTGGGGAAGGGCCAACAGCTGAAGAGCAGGTCAGGAGAGGGCATGGTGGCACCGACTAAGGGACCAGTGTCACACTTTCTGTCCACGACCACGCCAACCTGTACGGCGGCGAACGCCGCTAGCTGCCCCGCCACCACAACTGCCACCTGCACCGCCCCCGGCACGTCTACAGCCTCAATGATAGGCCCCAGCCTCTTCCCCAGTGGGCAGCCGTCCGAGGCTGCAGGAGACGTCCAGCTGTGTCCCTCAGCAGGTGCATAGCCATGCACCGCCACGAGCACCGCCGCAAGCACTGCCACCAGCCCTGCGGCGTCCTCGGACACAGGCACCACCGCTGACATGCCTACCATCCCCAGTGGTCAGTTGTCTGAGGCTGGAGGAGAGTTCCTGGACCCTGGGCAGCTTCCATGAGGCATTTCTTCCATCACTGTTTGCACCTGCAGGTGGAAGACACTGTCGCATCATGCTGCCTGAACTTCGCAAATCTCGTGGCATGCACACCCAGGTGAGGGAATGTACCGGCCACACTGCACGTGGAGCACTCTGGGCACAACGCCCCCTCCAGAACCAGTGGAGAAAGGCATCCACTACCTCTGTCCTTGGCAGGATGAAGCACTCTGGGAACAAAGCCCCCTCCAGAACCAGTGGAGTATCACATCCACTACCTCTGTCCTTGGCAGGATGAAGCACTGTGGGCACAAAGCCCCCTCCAGAACCAGTGGAGACTGTTATCCACTTGAGAAACTGTGGCTTTGCACTCCCCAGGATAAAACAGATGGCAAACCACCCACTTGAGAGACTGTGGCTTTGCACTCCCCAGGATAAAGCAGTGGGCAAACCACCCACTTGAGAGACTGTGGCTTTGCACTCCCCAGGATAAAGCAGTGGGCAAACCACCCACTTGAGAGACTGTGGCTTTGCACTCCCCAGGATACATCAATGGGCATGGAGCCCCCTCGTGCTGCAGTGGCGTTGTGCGTTTATCAGGCTGAGGTGCCCCCCCTTCCCCTCCCCCTGAGGTGCATGTATATTTTCGATCTGATTCCCTGCAGTGTTCGCTCCGTTTCCAGTCAGGTATCATGTTTGGGCCTCGCCCATGCATTTTGGACCCAGTGTTCCACGGACAATGATTAGTACACTATCTGGACTTGTGTATTTGGTGTACATATTTGTCTATACTGAATTTTGACTTTTGACTAATGTATTTTTAATGATTACAATTGTTACAATCATTTCCTTTTGTCCTTGCGTTCTTCCAGGGGGTGGGTGGAGGTATATGTAATGTTGCTGCATGTATTTGTATGTTGCGTGTGAGGGTGAGGGTGGGGGTGTTGCATGTGTGTGTGTCACTCTCTTTCCTCCCCCCTCCCCTGTGTTGTAGGTGCAGTACTCACCATGGTCGCCGCCACCGTTCGTACTCCTGGTAGAAGAGGAGGAAAACCAACACGGGCAGGACGTGAAGTTCAGGCTCCATGGCACCCTGGTTCCTCGTTGGGTGTCGAGAGGTGAGTGTTTTCCCTCCTGTGTACTGTTTCCGCCGTGCTTTTGGTCGCGTTAGTTCTGCCCCAGAAAAGGTGGTGGATAGGCCTCTTGTAATACAGTGGGCGGTACTTTGTCTCCCGTCTGTCTGTTGGCAGTGTCTGCCACGCTGCCTGTTTCTACCACCGTGGCAGTCGGAGTGTTAAAGTGGCTGTTTATGTTGGCGGTTTCCGCCACAGTCGTAATCCCATTTTTTTCCCCCCGCTGGTCTGTTTGCGGTATTACTGCCGCTTTAACACCGACCGCCAGGGTTGTAATGAGGGCCTTAGTCTGTTTCATAGTGCTAATGTATATTCATGATAAGAGTTGTGCTGTAATGAACTCATGCCAGTGCTTAAACTGTTATTGCCACCAATGGCAAGGTAACTGTATGCCATGATTGGACATGCAATAGGTTTTGTATTTGCTTTAGGTTTGTTTCCTGCTGAATGCATTAACAAAGTAAAACGGTTTTACTATGTGGCATTGGAGATTTCTACATTAATATGAACTAGTATAGCACAAAACTGGCTTAAAGCATTACCATTTTCATACATGAATCACTGAGACTATGAACATTCCAGAATGAAAATGGAAGCAAGTCTCAACTAAACACTAAGATGTACACTGACCTGAGTTAGTTCCAGTCATCGAGATGGGAGTCCCCTGTACCTTAGAAAACGATCCTCATCATAGACATAGAACATAGA
Source organism: Pleurodeles waltl (assembly GCF_031143425.1). Lineage (NCBI taxonomy): Eukaryota > Metazoa > Chordata > Amphibia > Caudata > Salamandridae > Pleurodeles > Pleurodeles waltl. The sequence continues at coordinate 970,358,385 of NC_090436.1, forward strand.
GGCCTCATGCCTTTTGGTTTAGTAACATATCCTAGTCATTATTTTAAAAAGGACTAAACTTAACAGTCAACAAATCAGGTGACACCACCCTGTTGAACCCTTGTGAGAGAAGCTCGGGCCCTCAAGATTTCCTAAGCACTAGTGCACACACGTAGTACTGTACTGAGAGGACTAAAAGGTGAGCTTCCGAAGGGAGGCGGTAGATCGCATGTGAATCTATGTAAGATTCCAATACTGGAGACCTACAATTACAGGTAAGTAACTCATTCTCTCACTCCAGTATTGGAACTTTCATAGATTCACAGAGTAGTGAACAGTAATGAGCACATTTTGTCATAAATACAACACATCATCAAGTGGGAAAGATAACACATATATATAGTCAACAGTGTGTGTTCGATCGGCGGGAACCAGATCGCCGGGGGTGCTCATATAAGCAGTAAGTAAAATGTGCTTAAGAAGTAAGCGGATGGCGGGTAGAAAGAAATGGATCACCTTTATGAAAACTATGCCTTAGAACTGCTTGTCCTACTACATCTTCTCTTAAGACTTCTGAATCCATGCAGTAATGTTGTGTGAAGGTGTGTGAATTCTTCCAAGTTACTGCTCTGCAGATATCTGGCAATGACACACCCACAAACAACACCATAGAAATGGACATGGCTCTTGTGGAATGAGCGTGCACTTTTAAAAGGTCAACCTGCTTTCTAATAGCAGCATAGAACTGCGCTAGATATCCATCTAGGGATGCATCTAGGTGCACTATAGGCTATGAAGAGTTGGTTTGATTTGCGAAAAGCCTTAGTTCGGTCCAAATAAAACGTTTAGTACCTTTTGGTATCCAGAGAGTGCAGTGCTCGTTCAGCTGACGTCTGAGGGTTTTGGAAGAAACAACTTGAGAATTACAGGCTTGAGATGGAAGCCCTTTGGGACTTTAAGAATGAACTTAGGGTTTGTGTGTAGAATAAACCTATTATCCCTGAACTGGAGGAATGGTTCCTGGACGGTGAAAGCGTGAATTTTGCTAACTCTTCTGATGGGATGGGCAAAGAGGAGAGACACTTTCCAGGAGAGAAATTTGATATCCACTTTTTGGATAGGCTCGAAAGGTGTTTCATCAGCTGTGAAAGTACTGTGTTGAGCTGTCACAGTGGAGGACTGGGCCTTACCGGTGGCAATGTTCTGAATAATCCTTTGAGGAATGGATGTCCCTGCAAACAGGTCCAGATTTGGTTTGCCCCACTGGAGGAAGATCTGATCCAACTTGTGTTGGTCCTGTTCCCACTTGTGGCAAGATGTTTTTAACCTGCTTAAGGTGTCTGCTATGTCGTACTGATTCCCAGGTACGTGTTCCACGGACAGATGTGGTTTCAGATGAATGCTATGAATCAACATGCAAAATCCTCTTCAACCTGAATTTCGTCACACATGGCTTGAAAACAGCTAAAAAAACTGTTTGGCCAGAAGTGGTACTCTTTCTGTATTTACATTAGTATGAATGTATTCATTTTTGTCATTTTTTTCCATAATATTTTGCTTCTTTATACAATTATTATTGTTATACATTACAGTCCTTTTTTTCCTAAAACACACAATAATCAACCAAACAAATCACTGTTTACATATTTTCCTAAAACTAGACATGTATGATTACATTACATATATGTTCTTTTGCCACCCCCTTTCCAATATGACACACACACTCACACCTGTATTCATACACAAGAATTTATATACTCACATCTACCATACCCCCCCACCCGAGATAACTCACATTTTGACTTTTTTTGTGTTGCAGGCTAGGATGTTTACTCAAAATCAGTCAACGCACGTTTCGGTGGAATGAAAGAAAAGTCTGTCCCCACCTTCTTTGGGATTACCTTTAGAAAAATGTCAATAGTGGTAGATCTATGAGAGGTATTCTGGTGATATCTCACCAGACTTCACCAGGTCAAGATTCTATAGAGCAAATCCAAGGTGCAGCTACCTGTTGCTCTGGGGCCCGGTCCTAATTTCTGTGTAAAACGCTTAAAAGGTTGTCAATAGATTCTGTCATACTGTGTACTCCCCAACGTCATATTTGGAAGAAGAACTGTAGGCCTTGTTTGGGAGCTCCAGACATGCCACATAGCTTCATGGTATCCACAGAGCTTGAAAGTCTTCTGCTGTGCATACGTCTAGGAATTTCATGAGACTTGAAGAGGGTTCACCTTTTTTAAATAATGACTAGGATAGGTTACTAACCCAAAAGGCCCAAGGCCTCTATGTTCTATGTCCATGATGATATTACTTTTCTAATGTACCTTGGACACCCATCTCAACGAGGATGAATGATTCAAGCATGTGAATCTATTAAAGTCCCAAACCTGAAGTAACTGACTGCTATTCCTAAAAACAGGGGGCCCTCACAAAGCATTGGAACGTTACATTATCAAAGGCCTGGGAAAAAATAATTCGCTATTTTTACTCCTAGCTTTGGGCCACCTCAGCTTCAACCTTGTATAAACTTTTCTGGGAGGCCCTCCATCACTTATTTGCACTTTGTGTGCTGCGCAAAAGTAGTAAATCCTTATAACAATGTGCAACAAAGCAAAAGATAAAAGATAGGAAATAAAATATAAATCAAAAAGGAAATGGAAAGAAATCCCCAAAAAAGGAGAAACAATGCTCTGAATGCAGTCTTTGGAGGAGGCTTTGTGCAAGGACGTCCATGAAATGGGCCCTGCACCAAAAATTGGAAGAGGGCTCTGAGTTGTAGCTAGGTGAAGTAACTAGATGGAGAGGTAAGTAGAAAGTGCTTCCAGTAGTTTTACCTCGCTGACTATTGGTGAGATAGGAGAAAGGAGAGTGGTGCAAGCCATGTGTCATTTCATTGCACTTAGGCAGTGATAACGTGCACAAGATGTCAATCTGCACCATGCTCAGGAATTTAATTCAGTATGTGCCAAAAGAACAGGTCCTTAAAAGGATTATAAGTGGGGAGTTTTCTAACACCAGTTAAAAACTCTTCTAAACAAAACTCAGCATTAAGTCCAGTCTGGTGCTTTTAAGACACCAGTGTCCAAAACAAGACTAGTTATGGCAACAGAAACCTGTCTTGTGTTAAGATTGTATAGGTCCAACAGAGCACCTTCACACATAGTCCTGTTAAGGTAGGTAAATATAGCAATAATGGAAATGTGGGACACAGCCCATTGTTAAGAAACGTAAAGAGAATCAGTCATCTCCTAGTGGCCTGATCAAAAGCAAAAACGTCTACACAAGATGAACTCCGCCCTCCCCCTCCAAGAGAATTGAATTTAGTTTTTATGCAGGGGAGTGGAAAATGTGCATGCAGTTTTCAATTTAGAAGTTTATACTTACCAGATGTCCTTCTTTTTCAAACTAAACAGGACGCCCATAACTATACATTAGCAAATATGTAAATTCTGTCTTCCCTTTTCACCTTCTTAAGAATACAATCAGCTGAACACTGGATAATGTTTTTTTCCTATGGTTCCAGAGTTAAACAGGTAGTAGGTAGCACGCATCCCACCTTTTAATTAAATAATCCGTTTTTATTACCATACTCAAATGTAGTCATTTTAACATAGAGCAGACCTGGGTTCTAGTCCCAGCTTTGGCACATGACCAAATACCATGTGATTGCTAGAAAATCACTCTCTCTCTGCACCTCACGTTGTAAATGTATGTAATGTAAAACAAGTCTACATGCTATCAAGTGCTGTATTAATTGCACTTTGGTATCCCCCTTCCTTACTAGATGCTAATTTAAACAATTCCTGGAATACATTGTTCAGTTAACAATTCTTCAGGTCTGAGATATTCTTGTTAGCATCTAATTTGTTTTCCTGCTATATCAAGAATGATTTTCACTTATTCGAACATTTGTGTTCAGTGAGGTGACAATACTTCACAGTTTGTAAAGTCAGAGAGAGTATGTTTCTCAATTCCTAATTCAACACCCTTGCTTCTGTACTCTCTGCACCCCCAAGTGCAATTTGTCTTTCATTTCTGGCATGGGTTCTAAGGCAAAGAATACTGTACCATATAAACCAAATAGGTAAAAGTCAAATACAAGGGGAAAATGCTAAATTGGTAGAAAGTCATCCAAGGAGTACATTCTATGTACAAAATAAAACTGTACATCCTACATACATTATTAACAGTCCCACCAAAAGATGTTTGAAAATGTACACAGTAGATATAGCAAAAAGAAGTAGAAAATAACCAGCACTTCAAAAAAATACCCCAATTGATATATCAAATGAGAGAAATTGAAAAGTTACAACAATGGCAATTTTCAATAGTTTTAGGCTGAATTAGGTCATATTATCTAAGTGAGTTTTCAAGAATGACAAGCGGTCAAGGAATAAGCAAAATCTGCGGGAAATGTTGGATGGTGCAAACAACTTAAGGAAGGGAATGCCTATGGTTGTTACCTGTGAATGTACAGGATGACAACATCTTTTACACCACTAAACATTTAACAAAGTATGCCCAGTTCTCAGAGTTCATGTCATCTGCTGCAAGATTTCCATAAACAGTGATGTCATTGTTAATGGCCCAGACAGTATTAATTTAGAAGCACAGTATTTTAGGAGCATGGAAATGACTTGCCATTTTTATGTATGAAAGGGAGACCTGTTGATGAAATAATATGTTACATGATATTATACTTTAAGTTTAAGATGGGACCACCAAATTCCCATTTCAAATTTCGAAATCAAACAGTGATGTCTAAATTGCTTTAATACACTACCCTCAAATTATCGTAAGAACAATGAAGTCATTAGCACCCGGTCAGAAAATAAGATTTGTTTGAGGAATCTATGTCAGACATGAACATTTAAATTCTGCCCCAAAATGGGCAGATATCTACAGAAAAAAGTGACTAGGAAAAAAAATTTTTAATGTTTTTTTTTTTTTAGGGCTTCCTGGTTAATCACACTCTCCCGTGGAAGTGAAGATCTTTGATGTATATGCTTTAATCTATCTATAACTCCACTAGCTTTCATATGGCACAACCCAAAAATCAAGGCCGAAACAGTCACTGACTTCAACTCTTTATGGGTATCCAAAGGCATAAGACTAATCCATGATTTGCATGATGAGAACACCAGCCTGTGCACCTTCACGGAACTCCAATCCATATTCAATCTGCCCAACTTAGGTTTTTATGCCTTCCTAAAACTTCAAGTTAAATTATCAAAATGAAACCCATTTTTTCCACCTCTATATTGCCTTGCGATTGTTATCATGGCATTCAGCAGGGTAGAGGGCATCGAAAATATACAAAGCCTTAACCAACCCATCTCCAACTTTACAGCCACCACTACATTTAAAATGTACCAAACATCTAAACCCCCCCACATACTGACTACCTCTCAGAAGAAATATTGGTCAAAAATCTGTAACACATCACTTCACAACAACATTGTCCCAACACTTGCACAATCAAAATGTTTCACTAATAACTTCCTTCATTGGACACCTGTCTACACAAGTTAAAATTGTGCAACAATGACAAATGCTGGAATCTGCAACTTGACTTCTGGAACACCTAAACAAATGTTCTTTAAATGTACCCTCAAAAAAGAGGGGGATTAGGAGGAATTATGGTCCAGTGTATATCCTCCCAATGGAAACGTCAAGAAATATATGATACACTGTTCCAAACAGAAAGAACGGAAACTAATGGCGTGAATAAGTGACAGAGGAGATTGAAAGAAATCGTGGTTAAAATTGGCTCTCAAAACCGCCACTGGGTCAATAGTTTTATCAGACCAGATGGACGGTCAGGACCAAGGTTAAAAAGTATAGTCATGAGAGTGAACCAGAGATAATGATCAATCACTCTATAGTAAAAGTAGCAAAGGGAGGAATTGGGGATTTTCCAAAGCCAACCCTATCACAGGTCAACATGTTTCGCAACATGTTTCGCATCCTGGTGGTCCATACGGAACCAGTGATGCTTCATCAGGACCTAGATGACTATGTGTATCTCCTAATTATATGGGCCACATGTGTTTCCTTAGTCAAGTGTACAGATTATTGAAAACCAGAGAGTATCTTGGAGAAGTAACAGTCACTTACATAAATACAGAACCTTTGGGGTCACGGCACCATCATTGAAAAAGATCTCCGGCAAAGAGCCCCCCCATCAGGGGTGGTGCCCGTCAGACATTGCAGTGCCGGTCTGACGAGGAGCAGTTCCGATGATGAAGCATGACATCCTATGGATGTGTGAGGTTTCTTGCTCCTAGAATTTAGGACCCCCGCCATTAGTTTCCGTTCTTTCTGGTTGGAACAGTGTATCATATATTGCTTGACGTTTCTTCTTTAAATGTACCCTCCTTGGCCCATATTGGTCATCTATTGAGAACCAACTAACAGAGATATTTGAAACACTAATCTCCTTAAATTTCCCACAGATAATTCTAGGTCCAGACATCACCAACTGTTCTATGCCTCGATACCCATGATAATACTTTACTTGACCTACCACTGACTATCACCACTAAAATTACTGGCACGGAATGGAAGTCCTTCAAAAACAGTGCAGAGAGTTTGGCAAACTCTAGATGGGAATGCAACACCAACGTCTCTCCCTACTATCTGCAGTGAACGACCAACATCTACGATTTTCTATGCTTTGCCAATCTAGTTATTAGCTGCACTGTGTCCCCTCCTGCCCCTTTTCTAAAGATGGATATCTAGTGCGATACACTTAAGGGGTGCATATTTTGTTCAACACAAAACTGCCCTCTGGCTAAATGCTGGCTACCACCTCTTTAAATCAGACAGTGTTTTGTCCGCCTAAACTAAAGCTCACATCATACGATCATTATGCTCTGGTATATTCAATTCATTGATGCTATGATTAGTTGTATAGGTACTCCCTTCCATGCCTTCGGACTTATAATGTATCTTTTGTCACTTTGTATCACCTGAAATCACCAAGACGTACTTTAATTGTTGGTTCTATAAAACTCAATGAAGATTTTTGTGAAAAAAGAGTAGGCTCCAGCACAGCTGATACCCTGTCATTATCAGTGTGTGTCTACAAGACCTTACATAGCAAACTGGAATAATAAAATGTTTTGCTGCTTCATGGGCTTTAACTTTACTTTCAAAGGGATTTAGAGGAAGTGGTTTTGGAACAAACTGGTTGCGTTAGATGCAACTAAAACTTTGGGTTTTCTGAGTCCCCTAAGAAAATAATTGGATTTGAGTACAGTTAGGCTGAAATGGAGACTTGAAGTATATGAATGCTCCTTGTAAGGCTGAGCACACTGTCTTTTTAATATATTTGTCTTGGATCTCACTGTTACTCAAAATGTTTCAGATGTTTTCCACCTAAGTGGTGTGGCGTTCATATGTCCATGCTAGCTAATGAAGATGATCTAGTACTAATTGACAAAATGGCTAGCAAGCTGCTTTTAATGTTACTGTGATTAAACCTTGGCCTGTGTGATTACTTAGGCATTAAATTTAATTCTAAATTTTCATGGTCGTCCCACTTTGACTTAAATGAATATTCTAGTGCCTGGACAGGTATTAGGAAACCTCATTCCGCTCAGTTAAATCCTTTTTTAATTCAAGTTTTCTGTTCTACTAGATTCTGGTTTATGTAAGTTTTCATTGGTTTATAGTGGTGAATGTAAAACCTTACTATGGTTAAAACTCTTTACTACAAATACTTGGGAGTGGGGGGCGGATCCCAGGCCGTGAAGATGGAGGTTGCTCATTCTTGAGCTCCTGCTTGGCTCTCTCATTCTTGTTTCTGCACCCTCAGTGTAGCAGTGGGAGTGGGGGATAACTGGAAGGTCAAAATTACTATTCTAACTCCAGCCCTAGAACATTTGGGCAAAGAACAACTTCCCCCCAAATATTCCGGGAGGCTTATTTACTATTCCAACTACAGCTCTGGAATATTTCGGAGAAAGTTATAAATTCCCCAAGTATTTTTAGGAATGGTTGAAAAGAAGTTATTTTGAATGGCAGAAAGTGCTGCCCTGATGGCATAGCTCAGGGCAAAAAACTAAGAATATCTGTCAGCTCCCGGTCCACAACTACCGCCAATGGTGTTGTCAAGCAATTTGCCCCTACAGGACTATAAAACTGCCCCTGGAGGTGCTCAGCCCAGTAGAGTACAGATGAGCAGTGTTGGCCCGGTATAGCCGCAGGGGATCACGGCACGGGCTGGTGCCCCTTCAGCAATGTGGCCGACCTGGTATGCGGCCCATGTGGGCACCTTGGGGTGGCCGCGGAGGCCCAGTCCCCAGTGCCGCATCACATTCAGCTAACGGGCCCAGAGGGGGAAATAACTAGACTGCCAATGTCCGGCCACTGGACAGCGACGCAGGCCCCGCTGAAGGAAACAACGGCATGGGGCCCGAGACGCAGCACGCGGTGCAACTCCTATATTGGTCAGACCTGATGCAGCACAGCCACCGAGCCCTGCCAGACTCAGGAAAGGGCTGGGGCCTCCCGGAATGCCAAGGCAGCCATAAAGGGCGCATGTGGCTGAGGCCCAGAGCTGGAGACTGTGTGTTGAGGAGGTGAAGGGCACCTGCAAAAGGTCCCAAGATGGTAGGAGAGTTCTGTACATGTGGTGGGGGGTGAAGGAGGTGGTGTAACTGCCTCAACAACTCTGGGGGTCATGGGAGCTGAGCAAAGTCGCTCCTGATGGAGGAAGTGCTTCCGGAGGGTTTGCTGCGACCACCGGGATAACTTGGATAATGAAGGAATGAGGTACTTGCCCATAACGGAGAAGAATGACACCAAGGGGCCCAGGCCAACAAGGACAACAGCAGACTCAATGCAGGGTGAATTTGGGGCTTTCACTTACTCTACAATAACATAGCACGCCAGCACCATCTTATCCTTCACTAGCTTTTGGGGCTGGGAGCTGCAGGATGGCAACTCTGATCAGTTTCCCTCACTGTCCACGATTGTGATGTGGACAGATTTAGGGCAACAGATGATTCTATTGGGGGGGGGGATGGTGGAGTATAGAGAGGGAGGAAAGGGGGAGATGGGGTTTTGTTGATTTGCTATATTGTTTGGTTTACAGTTATAAAGTTTAGGCGCCATGGGTGGTGAACACAGGTCTACCCTACTTACTGCAACCCACACCCACATGATACATATCGCTGAGAGGTTATCCACCCGATTCAGGGCCCCACATGACCCACCATGATGCCCTTCACGGCTACGACATGGAATGTTACCGGCCTGCAGGGCCACATTATGAGGGTGTGGTCCAGCAGTTCCTCCATAGATACAACTCCCAGGTTGTACTGCTACAAAAAACACACCACTTGGGCACTAATTGCTCCCTTCTGGCCAGGTATTGGTGCTCCAGAGACTATCACAAAGGTTTTGGCTGCAGTTCTAGGGGAGAGGCAATTTTCCACAGCTCTCTGCTAATAATTGTGGTGTCCTGGTACCCACCAATGCTTTTGGGAGGTTCCTGTTGGTTGAGGGTTCGAAAGATGGCTCTCTGTGTAACCTCCTAAGCATTTATGTCCCCCCCAGATCCCGCTCCCGGCCTACAAGCTAGTCATGGGGGCGATTTCAAGGATATCCTGGGTCCCCTGGACTCTCGCAGGAGCCCTGGCACACAGCCTAGGGAGGGTAGGGGTCTGGCCGGCTCAACCTCAGGACTGGGGCTTTGTGAAGTATGGCGGGTCTGGAATCCTACAGCACGAGAATACACACATCTCGGCTGCCCATGGCTACCTTTCCCATATGGATCTTTTCTTATTGCCAGCCGCTGATCTCCTCTGCACAGGGGGATCTCACATCCTTGTCAGGGAGATATCAGACCCAGCCTAAGTCATCCTTCAGACGGGAGATGCCAAAAGGGAGAGGGAAAGACACATTTTGCAGATCAATGCTTGGTTCCTGACCGAATAATGGCATGTTCAAGCCCTGAAGACTGACCTACAGGTTTTCCTTGACATTAACTGTGAAACACTTGACTCACGAGGGACACAGTGGAAGGCTTGTATGGCAACTATGCGAAAGAATGCCTACTCCTGCTTTAGGGGTTAGGCCCATGAGACACAGACTTGGTTAGCACAACTGTAGACTTCAATCTTGAAGCTTGAGACTCGTAGCGGGGGCACCCTGTTAGAACTTCCGAGCCACTGTTTGGCGGTGGAGAAAGCGGACCTTCAACAATTATGTCTGGATGAGGCCCGAAAATGCTTGGAAACCTCTGCAGGAAGAGTGTACGAATAGGGGGGCATGTTGGGCAGGCTTCTGCAGCTACGGAATTAGCATCAAGATTAGTACCCAAAGTCACTGGGCCACACAGCCCACGGGCTACTAGTGGACCAGACTTGGCGGCTGTTTCCAAGTTACTAGGAATCCTTCCATGCTGTGAGGCCTCATCCTCCATATGAGACAGGGTATCCCTACATCGCAGATATTCCCTGCCTACTCTGAACGACAGGGAAAGAGAGGCCCTGAGCAGCCCTCGACTATGGAGGAGCTCTGTGATGCCCTCACAGGACTCAGTCTGGAGAGAATTCCAGGGCCAGGTTCCCCATGGAATACTATAGCAGATTGCATGAACTCACTCTAGACTTGGTCACTATTGTGGTCCTACTTAAACCTGGCAAGTCCCCAGACCAATGTGCTTCTTACCGGCCTATCTTTCTCATTAACACCAAGGTTAAACTATACGCCAAACTACTAGCGACGCATCTGACTCATGGCTTGGCAGCCTGATCCATACAGACCAACACAGCTTCATCCCACAATGTGGCACTAGACTCTGCATTTAAAGGGTTCACCTCGCCCTGGCCAGATTCCAGGAACACCACTGTGCCACAGCTCTGATGCTGCTTGATTTTGAAAAGTCATTTGATTCCCTGGATTGAGCCTTTCTTCCTGGGGTAGTGATCAAAATGGGACTGGCACCCAGATTTCAGGCCTCTGTCCATATTCTGTATGCTGGGCCACATTTGCAGGTTAAGGTCAAAGGTGATGTCTCCTGAAGATTCCAAATTTGCTAGGATACTAGACAGGGATGCCCTCTATTTCCCCTTTATGCCCTGGCCATAGAGCCTCTGGCGGTGTGGATATGTTGCGATGCCTAGGTTTGCCATAAGCTTTTCTGTGCAGAAATTCCGCTGGGAAAATCTACCTCCCCTGATTCTTTTTGACAAGTGTGTCAAATATATCTTTGATGAGGGTCTCATTATTGGGCAGCACACACTGTTGTGGTGAATGAATGGCTGTGCGGTGGTCGGCAGAAGCTGCTTTTAGGGCAGAGATTTAACTGATCGGCTTGGACAATCTTATGGGCGGGTGATGCTGGAAACCCCCCTATGGGTTGGTGGATGGCTTGACTGAGTGGCATGGCTTGAACGGTTTAAGGGGTGGGACACCATTGGCATTTACTGAATGGGTGACACCAGGGGTGGCATCTTCCAGACCTATAGAACCCTGGTAAATAATTCCCTATGTACACTGACACATCTGAGGGAACGTTGGGTGGGATGGCTTGGCCCACAGGCCGAGGACGAGTTGAGAGAGGTGTGTAAGGTACCACAGGCCTTAGCCACTTCAGCCCACTGACTGCACCTGTTGCACAACTGAATGTTTGTGGCAAGCCAGCAAACTCTGTGGGGTGTATATAGATGACTTTTAGCACATGGTTTGGGAGTGTCCCATCATCCAGAAGTCCTGTCTGTCTGGATTTGCTTCCTTATCAGCAGTTCTGGGCCAGAACCTTAAGGCACCACCAAGGGTTGCACTGTTGGGCCTGGTGGATGACATGGGAACCCAAAGGGGGGACCAAACGTTGTTGGGGCTGGGCACACTATTAGCGAAAACCAATGTGGCTAAATACTGCAGGTCACCAGAAGTCTGACGAAGAAGGAGTGGAGGGCAGGCATGAACCGTTCTAGAAAATTTGAGGAACTGATTTATATAGCCAGAGAATGCCCCAGGAAGCACCGTTAGGCATGGGGAAAGTAGTTGGCATACTGAGGACTAGATACTGCAACTGTGTGTAATCCAAGGGGCGACGTGGGTTGAACGAGGCCAACCACTAGCACTGTATTAAAGAGTTTCTGCAACAGTTTGCAGTGTAAGTAACAACTATGTACTTATAATAAAACAAATAAATTGTTGTTAGAAAAAAAAAAACATCTGGGTGTAGAAAAGCTTCCCAATACATTGCTTCAGCAGGTAGGTCACTCCCGCTCCGCCGCCCCGCGCCACCTCCTCACCGTCCGTTTCTCTTCCTTGTTGAATCCCCTGCTGCCGAGTCCCCGTGGCCCCTCCCCCCTCCTCCTCACAGTCCATTTATCTTCCTTGTTGAATCCCCAGACGCTGTGTCCCCGCAGCCCCTCCCGCCTCCCCACCATTCGTTTCTCTTCCTTGTTGTATCCCCAGCCGCTGTGTCCCCGTGGCCCATCCCGCCTCCCCACCATCCGTTTCTCTTCCTTGTTCTATCCCCAGCCGCTGCGTCCCCACGGCCCCTCCCGCCTCCCCCCTCCTTCTCACCGTCTGTTTCTCTTTCAAATTTTCCCGCCGCTGCCAACCCCTGCGGCCCCACCCCCCCAGCCTTCCCATTCGCTCAGCCATCCCTCCTCCCAGCTGCCACTCCCTCCCTCCCCATGTATGGCAGCCGCGGCGCGTTAACGAGGAGCAACATTTTAACCCTGCTTCAGCAGGCAGGTCGCTCCCCACTCCGCCGCCCCACACCACCTCCTCACCGTCCGTTTCTCTTCCTTGTTGAATCCCCAGCCGCTGCGTCCCCGTGGCCCCTCCCGCCTCCCCCTCACCCTCACTGTCCGTTTCTCTTCCTTGTTGTATCCCCAGCCGCTGCGTTCCCGCGGCCCCTCCCGCCTCCTCACAGTCCGTTTCTCTTCCCTGTTGTATCCCCAGCCGCTGCGTCCCCGCAGCCCCTCCCGCCTCCCCCTCCGTTTGTCTTTCAAATTTTCCCGATGCTGCCATCCCCTGCGGCCCCACCCCCCCAGCCTTCCCATTTGCTCAGCCCTCCCTCCTCCCAGCTGCCACTCCCTCCCTCCCTCCCCCATGTATGGCAGCCGCGGCGCGGTAACGAGGAGCAACCCTTGACTCTGCTTCAGCAGGCAGGTCGCTCCCCACTCCGCCGCCCGCACCACCTCCTCCTCACCGTACGTTTCTCTTCCTTGTTGAATCCGCAGCCGCTGCGTCCCCACGGCCCTCCCGCCTCTTCCTCACCGTCCGTTTCTCTTCCTTGTTGAATCCCCAGCCGCTGCGTCCCCGTGGCCCCTCCCGCCTCCCCCCTCACCCTCACTGTCCGTTTCTTTTCCTTGTTGTATCCCCAGCCGCTGCGTTCCCGCGGACCCTCCCGCCTCCTCCTCACTGTCCGTTTCTCTTCCTTGTTGTATCCCCAGCCGCTGCGTCCCCGCAGCCCCTCCCGCCTCCCCACCGTTCGTTTCTCTTCCTTGTTGTATCCCCAGCCGCTGTGTCCCCGTGGCCCCTCCCACCTCCCCACCGTCCGTTTCTCTTACTTGTTCTATCCCCAGCCGCTGCGTCCCCACGGCGCCTCCCGCCTCCCCCCTCCTTCTCACCGTCTGTTTCTCTTTCAAATTTTCCCGCCGCTGCCAACCCCTGCGGCCCCACCCCCCCAGCCTTCCCATTCGCTCAGCCCTCTCTCCTCCCAGCTGCCACTCCCTCCCTCCCCATGTATGGCAGCCGCGGCGCGTTAACGAGGAGCAACATTTTAACCCTGCTTCAGCAGGCAGGTCGCTCCCCACTCCGCCGCCCCACACCACCTCCTCACCGTCCGTTTCTCTTCCTTGTTGAATCCCCAGCCGCTGCGTCCCCGTGGTCCCTCCCGCCTCCCCCTCACCCTCACTGTCCGTTTCTCTTCCTTGTTGTATCCCCAGCCGCTGCGTTCCCGCGGCCCCTCCCGCCTCCTCACAGTCCGTTTCTCTTCCTTGTTGTATCCCCAGCCGCTGCGTCCCCGCAGCCCCTCCCGCCTCCCCCATCGCCGTCCGTTTGTCTTTCAAATTTTCCCGATGCTGCCATCCCCTGCGGCCCCACGCCCCCAGCCTTCCCATTCGCTCAGCCCTCCCTCCTCCCAGCTGCCACTCTCTCCCTCCCCCATCTAGGGCAGCCGCAGCGCGGACGCGCGCCAAAGGCAAGCCCGTCTGCGCCAAGTCCGCGCCCAACGCCAGTCCCCCTGGCCCTCTCAGACAAACCTACTCACCCCTCACCCTCCATTCACTCAACCCAGTCCCCCGCCCCACCTGCACCCTTTCCAGCCCCACACACACTCTGCCACACCTGTCATTTCTCCTGCTCCTCATCCCTCACACCACACACCAACCATAGCGACCCCCGGCAACAAACACAACACCCCCAATGCAATACTCACCTGCTCTTCCTCCAACCCCACCAACCAGCCCTGCCGCACACCAGCCCACAACCAGAACACACCCCGCAACAACACCCTCAGGCACCACACCAATATCACCCACCACAACCACGTTAACTGCCTGCTCCTCAACACCCGCTCCCTTCACAAACATGCAATAGAACTCTGGGACCTCATCACATCACACTCACCTGACATCGCCTTCCTCACGGAAACCTGGACCAACCCCTCCTCGGAACCCGACATAGCCATCGCCACCCCCAAGGGATACAAACTCCAACGCAAAGACCGCCTCAACAGGCCAGGTGGTGGCATCGCCATCCTACACAGGGACACCATCAAAGTCACCACCAGCTCCCAAGACACTATCGACAACACAGAACACATGCACTTCCTGATCCACATTAACTCCTCCACCCTCAGAGGTACATTTATCTACAGACCACCAGGACCACGCCCCGCCTTCTGCGACACCATCAGCTCACACGCCCTCACTTCCACAGACTTCATCCTCCTCGGTGATTTCAACTTTCACTTGGAAAACCTACAAGACCACAACTCTACCTCCCTCATAGACAACTTCACCAACCTCGGACTCAAACAACTGGTCACCGGACCCCACCCACTCAGCAGGACACACGCTCAGCGCAATTTTCACCTCAAGCCAACACATAGCCTACACCCACAACACCGAACTCCTCTGGACTGACCACCACTGCGTCCACTTCTCCTTCACCAAACCCCCCACACACCACCATCAACACACCACACCTTACCGCATGTGGGACAAGATCCCCACAGAATGCCTGAACTCCCAACTGGCTCACAACCCCCCCCCCACACCAACGACCCCAACACAGAAGCACACAACCTCTCTAAATGGATCACCACCTGCGCAGACACACTACCCCCTTTCAGAAAACACATCACCACCCGCAACATCAGGAACGCCCCATGGTTCACCCCCGAACTCCAAGCGCAAATGCCGCCAAGCTGAGAAAATATGGTGAAAAGAACCCTCTACAACCAACTTCTCCACCCTCAAAACCACCATCCGCACCGCCAAAAGAGTTCACTACAAGACACGTCTTGACAACAACTCTCAAAACAGCAAAGTACTCTTCACCATCATTGATGAACTTGCCAAACCCAAAGCCAGCAACATAGACCCCTCACACACACAGCCCCTATGTGGCACCCTCTCCAACCACTTCCACCACAAAATCCTGGACATGCACAACAGCTTCATACCACACACACCCACCAAACACACCCCTCGCCCACCCAACTCAACCCCCGCTCATGACCCCCCCCCCAACACACTCACCACCTGGGCCCCCACCACACACAAAGAAACCGAAAAAAACATGAACTCCATCCACTCCGGATCCCCCTCTGACCCCTGTCCACATCGCATCTACAACAAAGCCAGCCCAATCATCAACCCCATACTCCGCGACATAATCAATTCCTCTTTCGACTCCGCCACCTACCCAGACCCCTGGAAGCATGCAGAAATCACTGCTCTCCTAAAAAAAAAAAACAAAGCCGACCCAGAGATCCTCTCCAACTATCGCCCCATCTCCCTCCTCCCTTTCCCCGACAAGGTTGCCGAGAAAATAGTCAACGCCCGCCTATCCCACTTCCTCGAAGAAAACAACACTCTTGACCCCTCACAATCCAGGTTCCGCAAGAACCACAGCACGGAAACAGCCCTCATCGCATGCACTGACGACATCAGGACCAAAGTCGACAAAGGCGAGACCGTCGCACTCATCCTCCTAAACCTCTTCGCAGCCTTTGACACCGTCTGCAACCACACACTCCGCACACGCCTTCACAACATAGGAATTCGCCACAAAGCCTTAGACTGGCTCACCTCCTTCCTCACCAACTTGACCCAGAGAGTCCGCCTTCCACCTTTCCACTCCACCGCTACCAAGATCATCTGCGGAGTCCCCCAAGGGTCCTCCCTCAGCCCCACACTCTTCAACATTTACATGATCCCCCTAGCCAACATCCTCCGATCACATGGAATCACTATCCTCTCCTACGCAGATGACACCCAACTCATCCTCTCCCTCACCTGCAACCCCACCACCGCCAAAACAAACCTACACGCTGCTCTCCTCGACACCGCCAACTGGATGACAACTAACCACCTCAAGCTTAACTCCAACAAAACCAAGATCATCATCTTCGGCCCCAACAAAAACACATGCGACGACTCCTGGTGGCCCACCGCCCTAGGCCCGCACCCACCCCCGCAAACCACGCACGCAACCTCGGCATCATCCTGCACCCCTCCCTCTCCATGACACAGCAAATCAATGCTCTATCCTCCTCCTGCTTTCACACACTTCGCACTCTAAAAAAAATCCTTCAAATGGATTCCCCCAGAGACCAGGAAGACAGTCACCCATGCACTCATCATCAGCAGACTAGACTACGGTAACGCCATCTACGCCGGCACCACACTCAAACTCAAACGCAAACTCCAGAGAATCCAGAACACAGCTGCACGCCTCGTCCTTGGCCTCCCCACCACGAATTAATCTCACCACACCTCAAATCCCTTCACTGGCTCCCCATAGACAAGAGAATCACATTCAAGATCCTCATCCAGGCACACAAATCCCTCCACAACACCGGCCCAACCTACCTCAATGAAAGAGTGAACTTCCACACTCCCACACGCAACCTCCAATCAGCCGACCTCGCCCTCGCCACAGTCCCCCGCATCCAACACACCACCACAGGAGGCAGGTCCTTCTCCTACCTCGCCCCCAAAACCTAGAATTCCCTCCCCACCAACCTTCGCAAAACCAAAGACCTCCTGCTCTTCAGAAAGAACCTCAAGGCATGGTTGTTCGAACAGTGACCCTCCTTCCCCCCTTTGGCCACCCGCCCCCCCCAAAGCGCCTTGAGACCCTCACGGGTGAGTGGCGCGCTCTATAATTTTTTTTGATTGATTGATACATTGTTGCTGTCGGGCTGCTAATGTGATTGTAATGGACAACCAAAGTCCCCACTGTGCAGTGAATTGTTCTTTTCAACATGGGGAATGTTCTAAATTTATAAGACGACTGCCTTCTTTCACAGGGCTCCAACACTGGTCCATTTCTTTTTCTCCTCTTATGATTGCTACTGTTTTCAATATTATTTTAAAGAATATAGCCACCCCCAGTGTTTATAAACTTTCTTCAATTCAGAAAGCATTATGCAAATGTAGGGGTCAAAAACGTGTAACCGAGCTGACAAAGGTGGGAGTGCAATATGTGGATTGAGAAAGAGAACTTTGATTACATGAGTAATTTAACAACACTACTTCCCTCCTTACCAAGGGCCAAGTTAATTGTGATATTCCTGGTAACTGCTGTTAAGGCACTTATCGCAATTAAGAGAACTGAGATAAATACCAGCAGGTCAAGCCTGCCATTATTTATTAAAGAAAATGTACCAGGTATTCACCACAACATGCAGATTGTGGTGGGTATGCACTGAAATCAACATGCCATTTCCTCACAAACTTGCAAATGTGTTGCATTTATAAGACCCGATAAATCACGACTTGGTGGAGTTGGTTTTAATCAAGTTTTCGGTCCACTCGTAATGAGGGCCTAAGTCTTTGTATGGCATATCTTTGGAAAAAAAATAATTATAAAATTGTGCATGATGCATAAAGGTTTTGCTACAAGATGTAACAAATAATACTGGTATTAAATTTGTGATTTTTAGATGTGATTGTTTTGTTCCAATGCTGAATTAATCATGCAGACCAGGTGATATTAATTTTACTCCGCTGTGGATGAGATACAATGGTTATTAAACTACTTGCAATCAAAACTTGAAGGGGAGTTATGTGTGCAGAACATGTATAACGGTAGGTATCAGCGAGTGTACTGGATAGCGAATGCCTTTTGTTAGAAATGGGGTCTTTGGCTGACAGTCAGGTTACCCCCTTTCCAAGCAAGGACCCTCAATCTAGTCAGGGTAAGTCACACACAATGCAAATTATCCTGTGCCCACCCTCTGGTAGCTTGGCACTGAGCAGTCAGGCTTAACTTAGAAGGTAATGTGTAAAGTATGTATGCAATTAATCATGCAATAACACAGTAGAACACCACAAAAATACACCACACAGTGTTTAGAAAAGTATATAATATTTATCTGGTAAGATGCAGGTCAAAACGATTAAGATGCCATAAGTACATGTTGAGATATCACTGTAAAAATGATATAAAGTGTCTCTTGCAAGCACAAAGTACCTGGTTTGCATTCAAAATCTTCTCAAAGAACCGTAGAGGAGGAGATGCGTGGAAAACAGCGAGGTGTACGTCGATTTCTCCTGACGCACATGGCGATGCGTCATTTTTTTTTTCAAGCAGGGAAGGCTTTGCGTTGATTCTAGTGCTCGGTCTTGGATCCTCTTCAGGTTGCGGGGCTTTCAGACGCCCCAGGGACAATGCGTTGAAATACGGCCTGACAGGACAAAGTCACAGGCGCTGTGTCGATTACTCTATGGAAGTCTGGCTGCTTAGTTCTGGCTTGGCTATGCGCCGATCCAGTGAGCCGTGCATTACATTTCCAGTCGCTATGCTGCCGCTGCATCGATCTTCTCCTTGCGAAGTCGGGCGTCGTCGTTCCGGTTCGGCATGCAGTGAATTTTTCACTGCGATGTAGGCTGTGCATTGTTTCTGGCAGGCTGTGCGCCGATTTTCGCCTCACAGGGAGTTCTTCTTGCAGGAATGAAGTCTTTTTGTTCCTGAGACTTCAGGGAACAGGAGGCAAGCTCTATCTAAGCCCCTGGAGAGCACTTCTCAGCACAGCCAGAGAGCAGCAAGGTGGCAGGGCAACAGCAAGGCAGCAGTCCTTCACAGAAAGCAGTCAGGTGAGTCCTTTGGGCAGCCAGGCAGTTCTTCTTGGCAGGTTGCAGGTTCTGGTGCAGGTCCTCTTCTCCAGGAAGTGTCTGAGTTGGTAGGGGCAGATGCCCTGTTTAAATACCCAAATGTGCCTTTGAAGTGCGGGAGACTTCAAAGAGTGGCTTAGAAGTGCACAAGGTCCCCTTTCAGTTCAATCCTGTCTGCCAGGATTCCAGTAGGGGGTATGGCAGTCCTTTGTGTGAGGGCAGGCTACTGTCCTTTGACATGTAAGTGTCAGGCCCTCCACCCTCCCAGCCCAGGAAGACCCATTCAAAATGCAGATGTATGCAAGTGAGGCTGAGCATCCTGTGTTTGGAGTTTGTCTGAGTGAATGCACAAGGGAGCTGTCAACTGAACCTAGTCAGACATGGATTGTATGGCACAGAAGGACTTAAGTACAGAGAAATGCTCACTTTCTAAAAGTGCCATTTCTAAAATAGTAATATTAACTCCAACTTCACCAGTCAGCAGGATTTTGTATTACCATTCTGGCCATACTGAATATGACCTTCCTACTCCTTTCAGATCAGCAGCTACCAAAAAGTATACGAGGGTAGCCCTAATGTTAGCCTATGAAAGGAGCAGGCCTCTCAGCAGTGAAAAAACATATTTAGGAGTTTTACACTACCAGGACATGTAAACTACACAGCACCCAGCCCTATGGGTTACCTAGGGCTTACCTTAGGGGTGACATATGTAGAAAAAGGGGAGTATTAGGCTTAGCAAGTACTTTTAAATGGCAAGTCGAATTGGCAGTGAAACTGCTCTCACACTGTGAGAAGGTAGCCTCTTTCTAGCCTTGTTACCCCCACTTTTGGCCTGTTTGTGAGTGTATGTCAGGGTGTTTGTCACTGTTTTCACTGTCTCACTGGGATCCTGATAGCCAGGCCTCAGTGCTCATAGTGAAAACACTATGTTTTCAGTATGTTTGTTATGTGTCACTGGGATCCTGCTGGTCAGGACCCCAGTGCTCATAGGTTTGTGGCCTATATGTATGTGTCACTGGGACCCTGTCACACAGGGCCCCAGTGCTCATAGGTGTGCATGTATGTGTTCCCTGTGTGGTGCCTAACTGTCTCACTGAGGCTCTGCTAACCAGAACCTCAGTGGTTATGCTCTCTCATTACTTTCAAATTGTCACTAACAGGCTAGTGACCATTTTTACCAATTTACATTGGCTTACTGGAACACCCTTATAATTCCCTAGTATATGGTACTGAGGTACCCAGGGTATTGGGGTTCCAGGAGATCCCTATGGGCTGCAGCATTTCTTTTGCCACCCATAGGGAGCTCTGACAATTCTTACACAGGCCTGCCACTGCAGCCTGAGTGAAATAACGTCCACGTTATTTCACAGCCATTTTACACTGCACTTAAGTAACTTATAAGTCACCTATATGTCTAACCTTTACCTGGTAAAGGTTAGGTGCAAAGTTACTTAGTGTGAGGGCACCCTGGCACTAGCCAAGGTGCCCCCACATTGTTCAGAGCCAATTCACTGAACTTTGTGAGTGCGGGGACACCATTACACGCGTGCACTACATATAGGTCACTACCTATATGTAGCTTCACCATGGTAACTCCGAATATGGCCATGTAACATGTCTATGATCATGGAATTGCCCCCTCTATGCCATCCTGGCATTGTTGGTACAATTCCATGATCCCAGTGGTCTGTAGCACAGACCCTGGTACTGCCAGACTGCCCTTCCTGGGGTTTCTCTGCAGCTGCTGCTGCTGCCAACCCCTCAGACAGGCATCTGCCCTCCTGGGGTCCAGCCAGGCCTGGCCCAGGATGGCAGAACAAAGAACTTCCTCTGAGAGAGGGTGTGACACCCTCTCCCTTTGGAAAATGGTGTGAAGGCAGGGGAGGAGTAGCCTCCCCCAGCCTCTGGAAATGCTTTGTTGGGCACAGATGTGCCCAATTCTGCATAAGCCAGTCTACACCGGTTCAGGGACCCCTTAGCCCCTGCTCTGGCGCGAAACTGGACAAAGGAAAGGGGAGTGACCACTCCCCTGACCTGCACCTCCCCTGGGAGGTGTCCAGAGCTCCTCCAGTGTGCTCCAGACCTCTGCCATCTTGGAAACAGAGGTGCTGCTGGCACACTGGACTGCTCTGAGTGGCCAGTGCCACCAGGTGACGTCAGAGACTCCTTGTGATAGGCTCCTTCAGGTGTTAGTAGCCTTTCCT
Organism: Pleurodeles waltl; assembly: GCF_031143425.1. NCBI lineage: Eukaryota > Metazoa > Chordata > Amphibia > Caudata > Salamandridae > Pleurodeles > Pleurodeles waltl. The sequence goes on from NC_090436.1 coordinate 970,379,890, forward strand.
CTCTCCTAGGTAGCCAAACCCTCTTTTCTGGCTATTTAGGGTCTCTGTCTCTGGGGAAACTTGAGATAACGAATGCATGAGCTCAGCCGAGTTCCTCTGCATCTCCCTCTTCACCTTCTGATAAGGAATCGACCGCTGACCGCGCTGGAAGCCTGCAAACCTGCAACATAGTAGCAAAGACGACTACTGCAACTCTGTAACGCTGATCCTGCCGCCTTCTCGACTGTTTTCCTGCTTGTGCATGCTGTGGGGGTAGTCTGCCTCCTCTCTGCACCAGAAGCTCCGAAGAAATCTCCCGTGGGTTGACGGAATCTTCCCCCTGCAACCGCAGGCACCAAAAAGCTGCATTTCCGGTCCCTTGGGTCTCCTCTCAGCACGACGAGCAAGGTCCCTCGAATCCAGCGACACCGTCCAAGTGACCGCCACAGTCCAGTGACTCTTCAGCCCAAGTTTGGTGGAGGTAAGTCCTTGCCTCACCTCGCTGGCCTGCATTGCTGGGAACCGCGACTTTGCAAGCTTCTCCGGCCCCTGTGCACTTCCGGCGGAAATCCTGTGTGCACAGCCAAGCCTGGGTCCACGGCACTCTAACCTGCATTGCACGACTTTCTAAGTTGGTCTCCGGCGACGTGGGACTCCTTTGTGCAACTTCGGCGAGCACCGTTTCACGCATCCTCGTAGTGCCTGTTTCTGGCACTTCTCCGGGTGCTACCTGATTCAGTGAGGGCTCTTTGTCTTGCTCGACGTCCCCTCTCTCTACAGGTCCAATTTGCGACCTCCTGGTCCCTCCTGGGCCCCAGCAGCGTCCAAAAACGCCAAACGCACGATTTGCGTGTAGCAAGGCTTGTTGGCGTCCATCCGGCGGGAAAACACTTCTGCACGACTCTCCAAGGCGGTGGGGATCCATCCTCCAAAGGGGAAGTCTCTAGCCCTTGTCGTTCCTGCAGTATTCACAGTTCTTCAGCCTAGTAAGAGCTTCTTTGCACCAACCGCTGGCATTTCTTGGGCATCTGCCCATCTCCGAGCTGCTTGTGACTTTTGGACTTGGTCCCCTTGTTCCACAGGTACCCTCAGTCAGGAATCCATCGTTGTTGCATTGCTGATTTGTGTTTTCCTTGCATTTTCCCTCTAACACGACTATTTTGTCCTTAGGGGAACTTTGGTGCACTTAGCACTCACTTTTCAGGGTCTTGGGGAGGGTTATTTTTCTAACTCTCACTATTTTCTGATAGTCCCAGCGACCCTCTACAAGGTCACATAGGTTTGGGGTCCATTCGTGGTTCACATTCCACTTTTGGAGTATATGGTTTGTGTTGCCCCTATCCCTATGTTTCCCCATTGCATCCTATTGTAATTATACATTGTTTGCACTGTTTTCTAAGACTATACTGCATATTTTTGCTATTGTGTATATATATCTTGTGTATATTTCCTATCCTCTTACTGAGGGTACACTCTAAGATACTTTGGCATATTGTCATAAAAATAAAGTACCTTTATTTTTAGTATAACTGTGTATTGTGTTTTCTTATGATATTGTGCATATGACACTAGGTGGTACTGTAGTAGCTTCACACGTCTCCTAGTTCAGCCTGAGCTGCTTTGCTAAGCTACCATTATCTATCAGCCTAAGCTGCTAGACACCCTATACACTAATAAGGGATAACTGGGCCTGGTGCAAGGTGCAAGTACCCCTTGGTACTCACTACAAGCCAGTCCAGCCTCCTACATTGGTTGTGCAGTGGTGGGATAAGTGCTTGAGACTACTTACCACTCTTGTCATTGTACTTTTCATAAGAGAAAAATATACAAAACAAGGTCAGTGTATATACACATAGCCAAAAAGTTTTGCATTTCCTCTTTTCACTCTTTTCTAAGTGCTGAAAAGTACTTCTAAACTTTCAAAAAGTTCTTAAAAGTTTAAAAAGTTTTTTCTGTCTTTCCAAAAAGTTCTGAAAACTTTTTTCTCTTTGTCTATCACTTTAACTCTCTCTAAAAAATGTCTGGCACAGGCCAAAAAGTTGAACTGTCCAAACTTGCATATGATCACCTTAGCTGGAAAGGAGCAAGGAGTCTCTGCATAGAGAGAGGTTTGAGTGTAGGGAAGAATCCTTCCTTAGAACTGTTAATTAATATGCTTAGAGTACAGGATAAGGCCATAAGTGCCCAATCTGTAGAAAAAGTAGCTAATGGTTCTCAATCTGATCCAGGGACTCCCCCAGGAAAAGGTTCAGGAAAGAAACTTCTCAGCCTGCCCATTACTAGACAGTCTAGCATAGTTGGTACAGAGGTTGAATCACATCATACTGATGATGTGCTCTCACATTATACTGGTAGCCAAGCTGTTAGGGTGCCCTCTGTAAGGGACAGGTCTCCTTCTGTTCATTCCCATCATACCTCTGTATCTAGAAATGTCCCTCCCACCCACCCTGATGACAGATTGTTAGAAAGGGAGCTCAATAGATTGAGAGTGGAGCAAACCAGACTGAAGCTCAAGAAGCAACAGCTGGATTTGGATAGACAGTCTTTAGAAATAGAGAGGGAAAGACAGAAAATGGGTTTAGATACCCATGGTGGCAGCAGCAGTATTCCCCATAGTCATCCTGCAAAAGAGCATGATTCCAGGAATCTGCATAAGATAGTTCCCCCTTACAAGGAGGGGGATGACATTAACAAGTGGTTTGCTGCACTTGAGAGGGCCTGTGCTGTACAGGATGTCCCTCAAAAGCAGTGGGCTGCTATCCTATGGCTATCATTTACTGGAAAAGGTAGGGATAGGCTCCTTACTGTAAAAGAAAATGATGCTAACAATTTCCAAGTTCTTAAGAATGCACTCCTGGATGGTTATGGCTTAACCACTGAACAGTACAGGATAAAGTTCAGAGATACCAAAAAGGAGTCTTCACAAGACTGGGTTGATTTCATTGACCAGGCAGTGAAGGCCTTGGAGGGGTGGTTGCATGGCAGTAAAGTTACTGATTATGAAAGCCTGTATAACACAATCCTGAGAGAGCATATACTTAATAATTGTGTGTCTGATTTGTTGCACCAGTACCTGGTAGACTCTGATCTGACCTCTCCCCAAGAATTGGGAAAGAAGGCAGACAAATGGGTCAGAACAAGGGTGAACAGAAAAGTTCATACAGGGGGTGACAAAGATGGCAATAAGAAGAAAGATGGTGAAAAATCTCAAGATAAGCATGGGGATAAGGGTAAAACCAAAGATCCCACTTCAAATCTTAAACACTCTTCAGGGGGTGGGGATAAAACAAATTCTTCCTCTTCTTCCCAACCTGCACACATTAAAAAGCCTTGGTGCTTTGTGTGTAAAAACAGAGGCCATAGGCCAGGGGATAAGTCCTGTCCAGGTAAACCCCCTGAGCCTACCACCACTAATACATCAAGCTCTAGTGCCCCTAGCAGTAGTGGTACTAGTGGTGGGACTGCTGGCAACAGTCAAGCAAAAGGTGTAGTTGGGTTCACTTATGGGTCCATAGTGGAAACTGATGTAATCAGTCCCAAGACAGTTTCTGTCACACCTAGTGGCATTGGCCTTGCCACACTGGCTGCTTGTCCCCTTACAATGGATAAGTACAGGCAGACAGTTTCAATAAATGGTGTTGAGGCCTTGGCCTACAGGGACACAGGTGCCAGTTTCACTTTGGTGACTGAAAAACTAGTGCCTCCTGAACAACACATCATTGGACAACAGTATAAGATTATTGATGTCCATAACTCCACTAAGTTTCTTCCCTTAGCTATAATTCAGTTTAGTTGGGGTGGAGTTACTGGCCCTAAGCAGGTGGTGGTATCACCTAGCTTGCCTGTAGACTGTCTCTTAGGTAATGACCTAGAGGCCTCAGGTTGGGCTGATGTAGAGTTTTATGCCCATGCAGCCATGCTGGGCATCCCTGAGGAATTGTTCCCTCTCATTTCAAGTGAAATGAAAAAGCAAAGGAGAGAAGGCCTGAAAACTCAGGATCCCTCTCCATCAACAGGTAAAAAGGGTATCACAGTATCCCCTAACCACCCTACCATTCAGGATACTATTCCTGTGGTGGGAGAAACCTCTCCTGGGGTGGCACCTGTTCCAAGGGAATCATCAGTTGGCAAAACTGTACTCCCTGAGGTGGAAGTACCTCTCTGTGGGATAACTAACATTGGTGAGAAAAACAGCACCATTTTAGTTAACATGGAGCATCCCTCCAACCCTCCCAGAGAAACTTTAGTGCAGAAACCCTGCACTACCTCACAACACTTAGGACAGCATCCCTGCCCTAGTGTGGAGCTCATAGGACAGCCTCCCTGCCCTGCTCCAACTCAAGAGAAACAGCATCCCTGTTCTCTCTTCCAGCCAAATGGACAAAGTTTTTGCCCAGCTATGGCTTTACTGAGACAGCATCCCTGTCTGGCATTTCCATCATTACAAATAGGTTCAGTGGATAATTCCCACTGCTCTAAACTAAAACTTACTGATAGAAACTCTGAAAATACATCTTCACATTGTTGGTTAGCTAAAAAACTTCAAACAGGGTGGTTTACATCCCCACAGGGAAGTAACCATATAGTGGATGATAAAGGGAGTAACCAGTCTATTGCAGAGCTACTCTCTACTTATCACCACTTAGACAATAAAGTCTCAACTGGCCAAGGTTAGCCTTATTGTCCTTCGTTTGGGGGGGGGTTGTGTGAGAAGGTAGCCTCTTTCTAGCCTTGTTACCCCCACTTTTGGCCTGTTTGTGAGTGTATGTCAGGGTGTTTGTCACTGTTTTCACTGTCTCACTGGGATCCTGATAGCCAGGCCTCAGTGCTCATAGTGAAAACACTATGTTTTCAGTATGTTTGTTATGTGTCACTGGGATCCTGCTGGTCAGGACCCCAGTGCTCATAGGTTTGTGGCCTATATGTATGTGTCACTGGGACCCTGTCACACAGGGCCCCAGTGCTCATAGGTGTGCATGTATGTGTTCCCTGTGTGGTGCCTAACTGTCTCACTGAGGCTCTGCTAACCAGAACCTCAGTGGTTATGCTCTCTCATTACTTTCAAATTGTCACTAACAGGCTAGTGACCATTTTTACCAATTTACATTGGCTTACTGGAACACCCTTATAATTCCCTAGTATATGGTACTGAGGTACCCAGGGTATTGGGGTTCCAGGAGATCCCTATGGGCTGCAGCATTTCTTTTGCCACCCATAGGGAGCTCTGACAATTCTTACACAGGCCTGCCACTGCAGCCTGAGTGAAATAACGTCCACGTTATTTCACAGCCATTTTACACTGCACTTAAGTAACTTATAAGTCACCTATATGTCTAACCTTTACCTGGTAAAGGTTAGGTGCAAAGTTACTTAGTGTGAGGGCACCCTGGCACTAGCCAAGGTGCCCCCACATTGTTCAGAGCCAATTCACTGAACTTTGTGAGTGCGGGGACACCATTACACGCGTGCACTACATATAGGTCACTACCTATATGTAGCTTCACCATGGTAACTCCGAATATGGCCATGTAACATGTCTATGATCATGGAATTGCCCCCTCTATGCCATCCTGGCATTGTTGGTACAATTCCATGATCCCAGTGGTCTGTAGCACAGACCCTGGTACTGCCAGACTGCCCTTCCTGGGGTTTCTCTGCAGCTGCTGCTGCTGCCAACCCCTCAGACAGGCATCTGCCCTCCTGGGGTCCAGCCAGGCCTGGCCCAGGATGGCAGAACAAAGAACTTCCTCTGAGAGAGGGTGTGACACCCTCTCCCTTTGGAAAATGGTGTGAAGGCAGGGGAGGAGTAGCCTCCCCCAGCCTCTGGAAATGCTTTGTTGGGCACAGATGTGCCCAATTCTGCATAAGCCAGTCTACACCGGTTCAGGGACCCCTTAGCCCCTGCTCTGGCGCGAAACTGGACAAAGGAAAGGGGAGTGACCACTCCCCTGACCTGCACCTCCCCTGGGAGGTGTCCAGAGCTCCTCCAGTGTGCTCCAGACCTCTGCCATCTTGGAAACAGAGGTGCTGCTGGCACACTGGACTGCTCTGAGTGGCCAGTGCCACCAGGTGACGTCAGAGACTCCTTGTGATAGGCTCCTTCAGGTGTTAGTAGCCTTTCCTCTCTCCTAGGTAGCCAAACCCTCTTTTCTGGCTATTTAGGGTCTCTGTCTCTGGGGAAACTTGAGATAACGAATGCATGAGCTCAGCCGAGTTCCTCTGCATCTCCCTCTTCACCTTCTGATAAGGAATCGACCGCTGACCGCGCTGGAAGCCTGCAAACCTGCAACATAGTAGCAAAGACGACTACTGCAACTCTGTAACGCTGATCCTGCCGCCTTCTCGACTGTTTTCCTGCTTGTGCATGCTGTGGGGGTAGTCTGCCTCCTCTCTGCACCAGAAGCTCCGAAGAAATCTCCCGTGGGTTGACGGAATCTTCCCCCTGCAACCGCAGGCACCAAAAAGCTGCATTTCCGGTCCCTTGGGTCTCCTCTCAGCACGACGAGCAAGGTCCCTCGAATCCAGCGACACCGTCCAAGTGACCGCCACAGTCCAGTGACTCTTCAGCCCAAGTTTGGTGGAGGTAAGTCCTTGCCTCACCTCGCTGGCCTGCATTGCTGGGAACCGCGACTTTGCAAGCTTCTCCGGCCCCTGTGCACTTCCGGCGGAAATCCTGTGTGCACAGCCAAGCCTGGGTCCACGGCACTCTAACCTGCATTGCACGACTTTCTAAGTTGGTCTCCGGCGACGTGGGACTCCTTTGTGCAACTTCGGCGAGCACCGTTTCACGCATCCTCGTAGTGCCTGTTTCTGGCACTTCTCCGGGTGCTACCTGCTTCAGTGAGGGCTCTTTGTCTTGCTCGACGTCCCCTCTCTCTACAGGTCCAATTTGCGACCTCCTGGTCCCTCCTGGGCCCCAGCAGCGTCCAAAAACGCCAAACGCACGATTTGCGTGTAGCAAGGCTTGTTGGCGTCCATCCGGCGGGAAAACACTTCTGCACGACTCTCCAAGGCGGTGGGGATCCATCCTCCAAAGGGGAAGTCTCTAGCCCTTGTCGTTCCTGCAGTATTCACAGTTCTTCAGCCTAGTAAGAGCTTCTTTGCACCAACCGCTGGCATTTCTTGGGCATCTGCCCATCTCCGAGCTGCTTGTGACTTTTGGACTTGGTCCCCTTGTTCCACAGGTACCCTCAGTCAGGAATCCATCGTTGTTGCATTGCTGATTTGTGTTTTCCTTGCATTTTCCCTCTAACACGACTATTTTGTCCTTAGGGGAACTTTGGTGCACTTAGCACTCACTTTTCAGGGTCTTGGGGAGGGTTATTTTTCTAACTCTCACTATTTTCTGATAGTCCCAGCGACCCTCTACAAGGTCACATAGGTTTGGGGTCCATTCGTGGTTCACATTCCACTTTTGGAGTATATGGTTTGTGTTGCCCCTATCCCTATGTTTCCCCATTGCATCCTATTGTAATTATACATTGTTTGCACTGTTTTCTAAGACTATACTGCATATTTTTGCTATTGTGTATATATATCTTGTGTATATTTCCTATCCTCTTACTGAGGGTACACTCTAAGATACTTTGGCATATTGTCATAAAAATAAAGTACCTTTATTTTTAGTATAACTGTGTATTGTGTTTTCTTATGATATTGTGCATATGACACTAGGTGGTACTGTAGTAGCTCCACACGTCTCCTAGTTCAGCCTGAGCTGCTTTGCTAAGCTACCATTATCTATCAGCCTAAGCTGCTAGACACCCTATACACTAATAAGGGATAACTGGGCCTGGTGCAAGGTGCAAGTACCCCTTGGTACTCACTACAAGCCAGTCCAGCCTCCTACACACACACCTTGCAATGGCAGGCCTGAGACATGGTTAAGGGGCTACTTAAGTGGGTGGCACAATCAATGCTTAAGGTCCACTAGTAGCATTTAATCTACAGGCGCAAGTGTGCAGAGTCTAAAAAACAGCAAAAACAGTATCCAAAAAGTGGAGGGAGGAAGGCAAAAAGTTAGGGGTGACCAACCTAAGGCTGTCAGTTCTAACACCTTTCAATGACTAAACATTTAACAATATATGCCCCACTAACATTGTTTATGCCGCCTTTTACTACAACTACTGCTGTTGGAACAGACATGTGCAAAAAGATTTCATTAAGCCAGCCAGCAGTAGTGTTCAATAATAAGCAAGGTTCACATTGCACACAAAAACAATGTTAGAAGAAAAACAACTTTGAAAAAAACAGGAATTCTGTGCTCCAGCTGCATTTAGGTTGTGGGTATTACATCTGATAAGATCAATGTTTTGGTAGTTCTTTTCTTGATCTTCTAGAGTCTGTGCAGGAACCAGTTTCACGGCATTCTGAGATTATAGCATAATATTTATCTGATGCAGCACCTGCTGATTACAGGTTTACAGTAAACAGAAACACGAACGCAAAAGTAAAGTGTTCAGAGCAGTAAACTGAAATATATGTCCTGAATCATTCCTTTATAGACATTAAACATGTCCTCGCGGTCTGTCACCGCAACTCCAAATACATGTTTAGCTTTGTATGGAATTCAAAGGAGTGCAGCACTGCTGATGTGTGAAAAAAGACACTTGAATCCACACAAAAACACAAATAGTCCACTTCCGGTGACCAACAATAAATATCTCAGAATTCTCAACATAATTCAACAAGCTCAGAGCTAGACTTCTAGTCTGTCTATGCCAACTGCCCAGTTCGATTACATCCAAAACTTCACTCCAAGATATAAGGGACCAGCTGTGTGGCCAGTCATGCAATATGAAGACACTGAATACTTGGGGGCTTCATGTGAGCAAATGACGCAGAAAGAGGCAGAAGCCGATATGTCTATTGTCCCAACATTCTAATGTTCCCCTCTATAAATGAGGGGTGCACTGGGACTGCAGATGGAATATAGGTTGTAAAACCAAAAGGGGAAAAGCAGGAACAGTAGAAGGATATACCGATCTGGAATGAAACTACAGAGACTTTTTCCTTCAGGTTCTATAATAAAGGTATCCAACTTAGATACAGGCGTGCCAGATCTAAGTCAGATTTTAGGGTATACACAATAAATATATGTGTATACAATCATAAAAGATGGCCGTCAATTAGGACACACTGTTATACTCGCCTCCTGTCAGGATCAATCTCTAAAAGTCCTTTTACCTGCAAATCGATACCAGAAACATTTGTACAGAACCAGCATAAGATATTTGACAACTTGAGGCTGATCGAGGTAAGGGCATATAAAGACTTCACATCATTTTAGCAAAGAAGCCGGTCAGCCACACTTGGGCCACTGTAATCCACAGAGGTTGTGCAGTACACTTATATTCCTCATGTTCTCTGTCCGCCTGATCCATAAGATTTGTGTTGGAAAGTCTATAGAAACCCCTGACAACACCTCATAAATGTAAGATAGCAGGGCCCCAAACACATCACAATACTGCACGGACACAGAAAGGACCACGCAGTGTTTCCTCAGACTCAAGAGGAAGTACACTTGGAATGGAAACACCTGCCACCAGTAAGATCTCTTTGGACCTGCAAAGTATCAACAGAGAAGCTCTAACTTAGCTAAATTCCTCAAAGGCACCCAGTTGCTTACAGCCACTACAGTGGGTCCGTAGCACAACACCATACAGTGGAGTAAATAGGATGACACTTCTCAGGTGGCAGGTGTTACAGAAACTTAGATACCCTAAGAGAACGAAACTGCATCCAGTCCAAGGTGTTTGAAGACGCACATAAGCGAACACAGACTTCGACGTTCACTGGGACTTTGTTTCACTACATATTTTAAAGCCCCCTCACTTAATATAACGTGCAGATGTAAATTCATGTCCATCTCAGTTTGCTCTCTTCTATATATACACACACTGGAGCCGCTACTTTAAAACAGTGTCTTCTACACACAAAAAAAAACAAATGACCTGCCACTGTTATGAGTAACAGCATCCAGCAGATCGCCACAGAAATATGAAGGATGAGTAGAAATGCTATTTTAAAAAGGTCTCAATAATTAGCATACGTTTGCTGGGAAACCAGAGTTACTTTTGCAATTGGCTTTTTAGGATTTGACGTGCCTAAATGGTGACATGCAACAGTGAACTAAATAGAAGAGTTCATTTTGGCATGGTTTAAGGGCAAAATATTTCTACACAGTGTATTTTTAAATAGGTTTACAGAACGAACTGCCCGGGAATTTTGAAGTGTAAATGCTCAGATACAATGTCTTAAAAGAATAACCATAAGCAAAATACCATTTAGGGATGTTTCAAGTTAGTTTCGTAATTGTAAAAGTACAATGTATTGTGCTTGCTCTTGGCGTGTTTAGAAGGTACTGTGAGGGGAGTGGGCCTCCTAAAAGGAGCATGTAACATGGCAAATACATATCATACAACCTCAAGCACCACTGCCAACTTAATCAAGGATCAGACTTAAACTAAAGTACCAAGGAATGAGGGGTTGCCAGAAGACCAATATATTTTTCTTCAACAACACCTAGAAAGGCAGGAAACCTTCAGCAACTTGGAAGCATTTCTCAATTCCAAAATAACTGATGGTCAGACATTAACATATGTTCCTTCCCATGCCTTTAAAGTAAACGTGTTACATAACATAACATCATCTGACAAACCCTTTGCTGCACTCTTCTCAGTTTTGGACATTTTAAAACTAGCACTTGTAGAAGCCCCAACGAATGCAGCAGCATCTTCCTCTGTGGAGCCCAACAACAGGCCTACGACCACTCCTCTTTCCACACTATTTCTTAATCATACCACACCAGATACTCAGATGGTAGTCACTCACACAGACGTTTTGGTCCGCCAAACGTTCCATACATTCACAAAAATATAAAGGTCAATGACCACAGGAATGATGACGAAGATCTTCCACCCTTTGCTGGCATGACAAAGATAACCAACAACTCCTTGCTGAGTTAATCTACCAGCAAGGTTGGGTGGGAGATGTCCCTGCAATTTTGAAACCACAGGGAATGGGGCAAGATGGGAGCCTATTGCCACACCAATTTCTAACATGATCTTAGCCATATTCAGAAATTCTTGCACCCTTATCTGAAGCACAACACCCTGTCCACAATTAATATTATTCTGACAAAAGAGACATCTAGCTTATAATCTCAAATCGCACTTGCTCTACGCTGCACTAACTAGAAAATAAAATTAAGTTGCAACTAAAAATACTCCTTCAGAGGCTCTAACACAATCTTCTAGACCAAGTAAAAAGCAACATCTCTAAAATGGAAGAACATACCCTTCTTCTAAAAAAACAGACATGCAGGACCTACTTTGAATGTATACCTCAGATCTTCTCCTAGATATCCCATGTAGGCCTAAATATGCACGCTGAAGAAGACACCATGTAAAATGTTCCAAACAAAACAGCAATGGTATTCACCTTGAAAACCTAATAGAAACCAAACTTCCACTGCCCTGCAGGAACAGCTACAAAAAGTCCCTGCTTAAGCGCCAACTACAAAACTGCAGATCATCATCAAACTATCGTCTTGCAGCCCTGATCACATCATTCAAACGTGACATATTATTTATGGACAAAACAGGGCTGAACAATGAGATTAAGCCAGTGAAATACAGTCAGAACTAAATGAGGAAAGAAAAGTCCTTAGAGCAGTCAGGATTCTATGCCAGGACATAAGGCAGGATTATGCGGCAATTGCTTTGCTTTATTCTCACATAAGCCTTTAGAAAAACGACAACTCCCATGGTAAACCATGTACAGCGACAACATGTGACTAATGAAACCTATAATAATGTCCTTAACTGTATAAACACTACATATTTATCCGCTAGTCCTCTATCTTTGCTGCTTACACCATCTGCAGCTAAGTGTTTCTTCAACTCTTGTATTTCTAATCTGATTGGTTTCTACTTGCTTTCTTTAGATTTTTTAAATCATCGCCACACTCCAATCAGCTATTTTCAGAGGCAACGTTTGGGGAGGACTGTCCTCAGTATGCACTCTGTCGTGCTGATGCAGGATAGCGAGGGCTCTACTCTCTACCTCCCGTCCACAGCAGTGTTGCACTTCATCAGCTTATCCTATCGGTGGTCACAGGAGGAGTTGAAAACAATATTAACCCCCTTGGTGCCAGGCCTTTTCCCCCTCAGGTGCCAAGCCTTTTTTTGGCTATTTGGTGCAGTTCGCGCTTAGGCCCGCATAACTTTTTGTCCACATAAGCTACCTACGCCAAAATTGTGTCCTTTTTTCCAACATCCTAGGGATTCTAGAGGTACTCAGACTTTGTGGGTTCCCCTGAAGGAGACCAAGAAATTAGCCAAAATACAGCTAAATTTTCGATTTTTTTAAACAAATGTGGAAAAAGGGCTGCAGAAGAAGGCTTGAAGTTTTTTCCCCTGAAGATGGCATCAACAAAGGGTTTGCATTGCTAAAGTCACCATCTTCCCAGCTTTCAGGAACAGGCAGACTTGAATCAGAAAACCCAATTTTTCAACAAAATGTTGTCATTTTACTGGGACCTACCCCATTTTTACTATTTTTTGTGCTTTCAGCCTCCTTCCAGTTATTGACAGAAATGGGTGTGAAACCAATGCTGGATCCAAGAAAGCTAAACATTTCTAAAAAGTAGACAATTCTGAATTTAGCAAGGGGTAATTTGTGTAGATCGTACAAGGTTTTCCTACAGAAAATAACAGCTGAAATAAAAAAATACTGAAATTGAGGTGAAAAAAAAACTGCAATTTTTCTCCACGTTTTACTCTGCAACTTTTTCCTGCAATGTCAGATTTTTGAAAGCAATATACCGCTACGTCTGCTGGACTCTTCTGGTTGCGGGGATATATCCGGCTTGTGCGTTCATCAAGAACCCCAGTTACCCAGAGCCAATAAATGAGCTGCACCTTGCAATGGGTTTTGATTCAATACCGGGTATACAGCAATTCATGTGTTGAAAATATAAAGAGTGAAAAATGGGTATCAAGAAAACCTTTGTATTACCAAAATGGGCACAAGATAAGGTGTTGAGAAGCAGTGGTTGTTTGCACATATCTGAATTCCGGGGTGCCCATTCTAGCATGTGAATTACAGGGCATTTCTCAAATAGACATCTTTTTTACACACTGTCTTACATTTGGAATGAACAAATGTAGAGAAAGACAAGGGACAATAAGACTTGTTTTGCTATTCTGTGTTCCCCCAAGTCTCCCGATAAAAATGGTACCTCACTTGTGTGGATAGGACTAATGCTCACGACAGGAAACGCAACTTGGACACATCACATTTTTACATTGAAATCGGACGTGTCCCTAACTGCAGATTTTGGCCTCTAGCTCAGCCGGAACCTAAAGAAACCTACCAAACATGTCCATTTTTACAAACTAGACACATAGGGGAATCCAGGATGGGGTGACTTGTGGGGGTCTCACCAGGTTCTGTTACCCAGAATCCTTTGCAAACCTTAAATTCTGCCCAACAAAAACACTTTTTCCTCACATTTCGGTGACAGATAGTTCTGGAATGTGAGAGGAGCCACAACATTTCTTTCCACCCAGTGTTCCCTCAAGTCTTCTGATAAAAATGGTACCTCACTTGTGTAGGTCGGCCAAGTGCCTGTGACAGGGAAGAGCCAAAAACATTGAAATTGAGGGGGAACCAAAGCGGGTCTAAAAGGGCAGTTTAAAAAAACAAAACATTTTTAGGCTGACAAGTGGGGCAGAATTTTTATATCGGTATAGATGAGACAATGCTGGGTGGTAGGAATTTTGTGGATACCTGCAGATTCCAGAAGGTTCCATCACAAAAATATGGAAAAAATGTGTGATTTCCAGCAAAGTTGGAGGTTTGCAGAGCACTGTGGGTAAGAAAATGGTGCGGGTGCATGTGAAGCACACCACCCTGGACTCACCCAGATGTTTAGTTTTCAGATGTGTCTAGGTCTTGTGGATTTTTCTACATGGCAGCATCCCAAAGTCGAAAAAGTGCAGCCCTCACCATTCCAAGTGAGAAGATTTTGAGAGTTAGCCAAGCACTCATGACCCAAATGTAAAACCAAAACCGAAAATAATCAAATGTCCTCTTGCTTGCCATGGGATAAGATGTTTTAATGTGCTGAAGCTGAGAGCGGAAAGAATGTTATCCCTTTCAGTTGGGGGTGGGGGCATAACCATGCCCATACTGGTTGGTAGCCACCACCACACTATTATTATTATTTTTAATTCCCTAGCATCTAGTAGACTTTCTGCCACCCCTCCCCCCCCAACCAGGGTGTGGATCAGGGGGCCATTTCCCCTTCTGCCCACTGGTGGGCAGAACAACTTTGGCCCCATTTATTTGGGGTGGGGATATGGCCGTACCCACCCTCTTATTTTGAAAAAAAGTCTTCCTTGATCTCTGGTAGGCTGTCCACTTGGGGTCAGATGGGCCTACCAAAAATAGGCCAATCTGCCCCCAGGGGGGCAGATATGGCCAGCAGTACTGTGCCCCCATGGGAGGTGACCCTTGCCCAAGGGGCTGCCCCCCCCAAAAAAAAATTATATCCCTGGTGTGTGTGTGTTTGGAGGGGCAGAAAAGGCATAAAAATATATTGCCGCACTAGGGAGCGGCCCTTGCCCAAGGGGCCGCTCCCCTCATTCAATAATATATAAATATTAAAAATATTCCCTGGTGTCTAGTGGTTTCTGCCCCCCTTGGGGGCAGATTGGCCTAATGAAAATAAGCTGATCTGCTCCTAAGGGGGCAGAAATGGCCTAAAAGTAATTCTGCCCTCTGGGGAGCGACCCTTCCTCACAGAGATGAGTCTGCCGTTTTGGATTTCAGCCAATGTGCTAATTTCAAACACACACATTTCACCAGACCCCACCCTCAACTTTTGTCAACTTAGTGCTAGTGTTTTCAGTTGTACTTTTTGGGGTGTAGTGTTAGGTTGCCCTAATTTGATGATGGCAGACGACCACAGGCATGACAGACAGGAGGAGGTGGAGCAGAATATATGCCATTGATCAGGAGCCAGCGGAGATGATTGACATTGCAATCTATAAGTCAGTAGAAAATGTGATGGCCATCACACTGTAGAAATTACACTGCCCTTGCTAAGAACCCCAAGGGTCCTATGGGCACTCTGTTACAGACACACCGTTCTGGTGTAGCTGAGGCCCACTGCAGGACCTCATATTTCAAACCTTCTAAAGAACTGGCGGACTCCTTTGGAAATCTGCGCCACTTGTTGTAACCAACCTTCTGGGACTTTTCTAGGTAGGGACGGTCCCCAATGGGCTTTCTTCAGCTGTTAATACCCCTGTGGAGTCCCCATGGTCTGACTGGAATCCAGATTGCGTCTATGATGACAGGGACTCCCACTCCTCTGATTTGGGCAAGGCACCCAAACTCATGAGGGATAGGCATCCCTCCTGTGACTGATTCAGTCACAAACCTGGATGACTGCAATCTAGGCAAGGACCTTTTTGATTCAGAGGGTATCCTGCACCCCCACTCCTCGGAGTGGGAGCCGTCCCATCTTCCAAGGTTGCCTATTACTTCAAGCAACACATAAGACACCCCATGAATGTGAAGTATATAATAATCTACAGGCATATTGCCCAAGACCCTCCATTGAGAGCAAGGAAGCTGCCAGTCCTGAGTTAGATGCCACCATGGTCATCTTCATGAGACAGCTCACCAAGGACCCCAAAAGAGGCATGGATAGGTACACTGCTTGCCCACTCACAAAGATTATAAAGTTGGTTGAAGCCGCCAAGCAATCAGGAGAACTAATTGATCCAGAGCTTCTCTCAGAATGGGCCCAGAGGGTGGTATGCCTTTTAAGAAACGTCAACTGCACTCTTTCTGCTAGCAGAGGCACTCTCTCATCCTGTGCTTGGACCCCAAGCTTGGGGAGTTGGCCTCCAAGGAGGCAGGTTCAGAAGCCAAATAGCAGTTGTTTGGTCATGCCTTTGTCAAAGAAGTGGCCAAATGTGCACAGGGCTTTAGGGTCCTGGATAAGGCGCAAACTTCACTGAAAAAGGTGTTCAGCCCCAGAGTTTTTAGATGGGCCAGACAGGGATGGGTCCGTTTGGCCAGCCATTCTTACGATAGGTGTCTTGTGCAAATCAAAGACCCAAATATTCGGATTTGAACAACCAGAGAGGTAATTCCCCTTTCTTCTCCTTCAAGAGAACGTTCCGCTGAGGGCGCTCTGCCTGAGAGGGTGGCATGGGTCCTTCAAACAGTCCAAGCTTTCCACATATGAGTTCTGGGGTACCCTGATACAACAGTGCGGACCAATAAACATCAATAGGGGCAAGTAAGCCTGTAACCTGCACCTCCACCCTGACCCAATTAATAATTTTGGCGGATTGCAAAAAGCATTCACAACATACACCTACTGCTCCAAGGTGTCATAACATAATTCAAAGAAGAAAACGGTGATGCACCATCAACATAATGTAAACTAGAAAAGTTCACTTTCTATTGATACATAATCCTTTTTTATTTTTTTAACGATTGCAAGGTTAAAAACACACCCACCCAACGCATTTCATTTACTTCTGTAAACTTCCCCAAGGCTGTAACATTAATACATAACATGATATAAGAAACTTATGAAACCACTTAAAAATACACAACATGCCCACATAGAGCAATTCACATATATAACTAAACCGTTCCCCTAGGGAGACAAAATGATACATAATGTCCTGACGATGCAGTCCTATCTTTTACAATCATAAGTACATCTAGTTGTATTATGAAAATTATCTTCACAGAGGAGGGATAACAAAGAGAAAGAAAAAAACATAATTCGATGACAGTACACCTCAGAAACAATATTGCAAAGAGGAATGGTGCAATGTCCCCCCCATATACCCTCATATATCATCTGACACGTATGTACTAAAAGTATGCCCAAAAAGTCTGTACACAAAATCTTATTGGTTTTCCATCTTAACCAAAAATAAGAATAAGATTAAAAACAGATAGGGATATTTTGTTGATAGTTCCACCCAAAACATTATATTAAAGTGTACACAGTTTCCATATACATATTAGTACATAGCACTCATATCCTCCTGGATGGCATAACAATTTCCTTTATCACTAATTCATAACCAGTGATGTAATATATATTGTGTCCATATGTATAATGATTCATACCATTCATATCCTCTGTGATGGCATGCACACTTACTTTATCACTACTTTGTAGCCAGTGATCAGTATAATTCAAACCGCACCCAGTCCCTGCATTCCAAACTGGCAGTCCATATAGTTGGCACCCAATGGAACATCATGCGCAACTATAAGGCATGTAATCTAAAAAATGCCCAAACCTTCCATTTAGTAGTAGAACAATATACCTATCTCAATAACTTTCACACAGAGAGTAAAGGGTCAGAACCACTATATGGATTTACAGCGTTGGGAGACAGTCCCATATCCCAACTCCTCACACACATCACCAAATTGCGATGAGAGAGAAATGCTGTTCTAAGGCCTAAATTGAAATTGCCATATCATCTCAACCAAAAAAAGCAGGTTTTGGGGCGATTGGGTCCCACTACAAATTCAGTAACCACACTGAAACTGCTATTATCAAGTTTCCAAAAGCATATTCAATCTCATCATATCTCATGTGATTGATGAACATCAAGATGTTACTGCAACTTAAAAATGTATATAGGAAGAGTATCCTATCTTGCCATATGTCAGATATCAAAAAATGATTACTCCGGCTCCAAAATTAATGGCCCTTGATCACAAATCTCTGTAAATACATGAAGAACAACCCACATCGCTTTATACCAAAAAGCCAGGAATGGGCACAACAACTTATTGACATGTATAAAATTACTATAACCTCCCTTTCCCACCTTCAGTAGTGGCTCCAGTTTGTACACAGATTTACCTTTATACATGTCAAAAGTGACAAACAAGGTCCCGCTCCGTGAGAAACAGGCAAATGAAAACCACCTGCCATTTTCAATCAACCTTATATGCTGCTGTTACAGAAGTAAACGAAACATGTGGGCTGGCTGTGTTTTTAAAATTACAATCATAGAAGAAACAAGAATGATTACTCTTTGTTACTTATAGATCTTTGCGTGAAGATGATGTATCAATAAAAAGTGGACTTGATAGATTGGGCATTTCTAGTTTACATTATGTTGTTGGTGCATCACTGTTTTCTTCTTACAACAGTGCAGATCGTCTCTCCTTTCCTTTTCAGAAGGTTACTGCCTGAATAAATCTGGAGATTCAAATTCTAGGAACAAAGGGGCCATCAAGAGATCCTTCATCCACCCAAGGGGGGGTCTGAGCAACATTTTTGTTGTAAACAAGGAGGACAAGGGCATGCGTCCAGTAATCAATTTAAGTGGTTCAACAATTGGTTGATATACTGTCACTTCGGAATGGAGGGCATCCTTCTTCTAAGAGGGCTACTCAGACAGGGAGACTGGCTGGTCAGGCTGGATTTGAAAGATGCATAACGGGTGATTCAGATTTTTCCTCCCACAGGAGGTTTCTTCAGTTTCTCTGGAGATGCCAAATCTGGGAGTTCAAGGTCCTTCCCTTCAGCCTGTCAACTTCCCCCTGGTGCTTCTCGAAGCGCCTCAAACCAGCAGTGGCTTGGTTGCAGTCACAGGGAAGCAGGCTGAGAGTATACCTGGACGACATGATTCTCATGGCCCAAGATAAGAACCCTCATGTATCAGGCAGACTGCAGTCTGACTTTTGGGAGACGGGTTTCATTATCAACACCTCCAAATCAAATGTGATGCCGAAACACAGGACAGAATTCCTCCGATCACCATAAATGCAGAGACAGCGACCTTGGAGTTGCCTATGACCAAGACTGGGGTGATCAAGAGGGAGTTGATGGCCCTTACATTGTCTGATCGTATTTCCCGTGCAAGCTGGCACGGACAGTAGGACTCTTATCTTCCTTAATATAAGCCATTTTCCCTGGTCTATTGCACTACAGGGCACAACAACATTGTATGCGTTTCCACCTTCAAAGGGGAGTATACTACGTGAAGGAGATGGCCTTGACAAAAGCGGCCAGGACAGATGTAAGAGTTGAACGGCAGGGCTTTTTTCGTGTCAGCTCCGGAAATGGTGATAGAGTCAGACACCAGCCACTGGGGCTTGGGTGCCAGATGAGAGGACATCTCAACAGGGAGAAGTTAGTATCAAGAGGAACTGAACGTACATATCAACTGCCTCAAAATTCTGGCAGGCTCCTTTGCGATTCACAGCCTGGCGAAGGACTGGTGAGGTGCTGCATTTCATTGAAAATGGACAACATCTCAGTGGTGGGAATACGACAACAAGCTGGGGGAGAGGTATGAGGTCCAGGACTCTCGCAGAGAAAGCCAGGGACCTTTGGCATTACTGCATACAGAAGGAAATCTTGGTGTCAGCCATCCATCTCCAGGGCACCTCTAACACAGTGGTTGACTGGAACTCTCGTTTTCTGATGGATTCCTGTGAGTGGAAACTTCATCTCAACTTCCTTTGAAGGTGATGGTCCTGCAGTACTTCAGCTGGATGCTGTATCCCAAAGCAACAGCAGTGGATGTATTTCTCCAGAATTGAGCAGAGGATTGAACTATGCCTTTCTTCCTTTCAACATGATTGTCAGGGTAGCGACTAAGTCCGACGTCAGTGAGCGGAAATGAGTCTACAAGCACCTCTCAAGCCTGGTTCCCTCTTCTCCTCGAGATATTGAGTGACTGTCTGGTGGTCCTTCCAACACTTCAGAAAATCTTACAGTGACCTGGGTGGAGAGATCCATCCAATGATCAAGGACAGCCTACTGACCTTGATGACATGGAGAATCTCAGGCGTCAATGAAATATGCCAGGTCTTTCGAAATAGGCTTCCACATTTATGGCGCAAGCTTGGACCTCAGGAACTCACAAATGATACAGATTAACATGGTCTGTCTGGAGCAGTTGGTATGTGGAACGACACTTGGATTCTGTGGGGTCCGACGTTCATGTTTTCAATTTTCTGGCAGAGGTATGTAGAGCGTACTCCACCATCACTTCCTTCAGGTCACCCATCTCGTCCGGACACATTCCAATTACAGGTAAGTCACTTGGTTCACATTTCCTAATTTGTGAAAATGAGGAAAGGCATTAGACTAGCCAGTCCCCTAAACCCAAATATTCCCAGACCTGGGATGTGAACAAAGTACTGGAAGGAGTTATGCTTACTAGTTCTAATTGCATTAAAAATAATTTGCCATCAGTGTTGAACCTCGCATTCCCAGAGTCGCCAAAACTATGCATGGTGCACTGTTTGGAACAGTATGAAAGTGTGTTTTTTGAGTTGCTACCCAAAGTGGTAAAACAATTATTGACTGCCGTTACAAAACTGCATCTCTCTCACTATGGCTAGATGGTAAAATGGATGATACAAGAGGCGGGCATAGACATTTCGAAGTTTGGAGCTCATTCGGCCAGGAGTCCGATGCGCTCAAAAGCATACATTCCAAAGTTCAACTGGAGGACACCTTTTGAATAGAAGATTGGTCTTCTGACTCCATGTTTAAGAGATTCTACTTCAAGTCATAATCAAGCCTCAAGCCCTAACATAGAATGAGAAATTTTCTAGCTAGCATGAAATAAAATTTCAATTCTATTAGGGAAACAGAAACAAAGATTAGCCCACTCTTTCTTGCGGAAGCCACTCATTCCAGATGAGGATCATGATTTCCGTCACCATAAAGTATTTTGTCCTATGTATGAGACTTGTAAGATTGCTTGACTGACTTTTTAGTTCCAGAGGCTGTGATTTCTATCATGAGTATTGTGGGAGAATAACTAGCCAGTGCAAATGGAAGGTTAACCTGTTATGTAATTTCTCAGCTCATGAAGAGAAACAATGAGGTTCGAAAAGACTCTGGAGAAGAGATTCTGCTGCTAACATTCACACAAAGAAAAAGGACAAGCAGATGCCCGTGTTATTTTATATACGTTATGGGTTATGGTCATTATTGTAGGTTGGTCATATGTTGTGGTTGTACATGGTTATCATGCGAGTTTTCGTTTTTCTTATGGCTGCTGTGAGACTAAAGCAAAGAGGTTACAGAATAATCTTAGCCTCTGTGTCCTTAACAGAACTGACATTTTCCTTCACTCTAGCTAGGAAAAAACTTCAGTATTTGGCATGAAATACCACACTAGGGAACCTGGAATATATTCAAAATGAAAGAAAAAATATATATTTTGTGGCCAAATAGACGTGGGTGGAGAACAATCAACCCAAAAGTTGACCCAGAATGTTGTTTGAAACAGCAAACCAGCCCCAGTATTAGAATTATTTTCCATTTCCTCATTGAAGACAGCAGTAAGTTATCAAACTTTAAAGAGGAAAAGGTGACAAACACTGAACTCTTTTTCAAGCACCTGAAATTCAAAATAGCTGTAGTAAAAAATGATTGGATACAGGATTTGGAGATAGTTCAGTGAAGTCACCCTTACTGAAATATTCAATACCTTAGCCAAAAAAGGGCCTTTCTCACACTTCGCATAACCCATTAACACTCTTTACCCCTCAAAATTATCACTACTCACAGGATAAACTTGAACAATGCCTCTCTCAAGAAATGTTCCTGCAATGCCAAGATTAAGTATGTCATGTTATCGCTAAAATAAAAGAACAGGTGCTGACACTGAGTACGAGTTACATTTGATCTCTATCTAACTGAACCTTCTTGGTGAAAATGTTAGAAAGCCTCATGGTGACGTGCCCAAATAGTTGACTTTTTTAATATGACCTTCTGGATGAGTGTCATTCAGATATCAGGGAGGGTTGCAGTACTGGTGACTCTTGACTTCTCAATATTTCCAAAACCTGGGAATTATCCTCTTGAATTTCCCAGTCATTGGCCGATATCATTGATAAACGCAAACATTGAAATACTGGCAAAGTTTTTAGCAAGGCGCCTAAACAAAGTCATCACAGCCCTCATATGCCCTTTCAAAGGTGGACTGTGCCCCTGGATGCTCCTTCACCAACCACATGCACTCTCTCTCCCACCTACTCTTACAGATGAGATGCTAAGGACAAAAATGGCCCCCTATACTAAGACGCTAGAAAGACTATTGATTGCCTCGACTGAGGCTACCCATTTCAGACCATGGAGAGGAGGGGCATAGGCCATGACTCGCTTACCCTTACAGAAGGCATGTATTACAAACCCACTGCATCTGTCTCCTGTGAAGGATTTCCCTCCTCGTATATTATGACAGCCATATGACGGTACTCAACAAGGGTTTCCCTCATCCCAGTTATTGTTCCTACTGGCACTAGAACCGACAACATTAAGGGAATAAGTATGGCGACGGGAGAGATCAAGGTCTTCTTGTACGCAGATGACATTCTCCTGACACCTTCCCTATTTTCAGATTCAGTAGCCTCCCTGATGTGCCAACTAGACTAATTTTTTCCAGTTTTCTGGATATAAAATAAACTGGTCGAAATGCAAGGCTGTGGCCCATACACTCACCACCACGAGAGCGTCTTTTGATACCCTGACCTTTAAGTGGCTAGAGAACAAACTGAAATACATCTGGGTGTCCATTAACCACGGGCCTATCCGACATAGTCCTGGATAATGCTCAACTAATCACACGTCGCATGGAATGCAACTTTCACAGATGGTCTGCCCTGAGCCTGTCCCTGTGGGGAAGGGTTCAAGTCCCAATTCAACTACATTTTCTGAATGCTGTCCCCTTCTCATACGAACATCCTGTGTCAGGTGGGCCCAAGGATAGGATTGCCCATTAGCCTTGTTTCCCACTGAGAAGGACTGCTTCCACTCCCATTAGAATTTCTCATTTCTCACTTAATTATTCAATCATTTCCCACTTTCGTGGTCTGAGCTTTACATCATGTTGCTTTCTGATCTACGTCTCATCATTGTCAACTCCTTCAGGGCATCACGGTATCTTCCTTGCACCAAGGTTTGCATTTTGTCATTGTAAATGACAAAATGTCAAATGTATCACCTTTTATAGTGCCTTATATGTAAGCTCTGTGTTGTATTTTTGAATCGCTCACAATAATGTCAATAAAGAACTGAAATACAGACTTCCAATCTTTCTCACACCTGTCTGTGGAGATCACACTGTTAAAAGTTCTATCCTCCTGAAAAACCATAAGGAAAAATTAATATCAGCGAAGGTGTCCTTAACTGGTTTATTTACTACCTTGAAAACAGAGGTCGGTGCATCAAAATCTCTATGCAACACCTCTTTATTCCCATCATCTCTCACACTCTTTTAAATAGTAAGTAGAACTTTTTACGTCCCTTCTCAAAATATTCAACATTTCTAGTAATTTATATCCTGACAATATTCAGCTTCACATGAATTGGCCTCCTCAAATGACACTTATTCAGACCCTATGAAATCCTTGATCTGTCCCTAAGAGACATTCAGTCATGGATGATTATTCATGGCTTCTTAACCTAAATCCCATGAAAACAAACTTTTCACCTAAATTCCCGTGTACACTATTCCTTTCCTCTACATAAATGTCTTAAGACTCCATGAGTACTAGGCTGCTATCCTGTTACCGTAGAACGCCTCAATAGGATTCATTGTAGACAATAACATGAATCTCCAAGGACACATTAATGTGGTGACCAATAGAGCACATCAGCAGTATAAGCTCCTACAAGGAATACACCTGATTTCAAGATAGTAAGTCTGCCCCCTGGTGTTTACTGAGATTGAACCATGGACATCCCCTGCTCACAGAAATGCCCAAGCTCCCGCCAAGCCCCACTCAAAGCTGCTATGTGTGCCACTGTAAGGCTGGCCACAGGGGTAGGGAAACAGATCACATAACACTCCTTCTAATCAACCTCAAATGGCTCCCTATACAAGAAAAGTAAGCTTTCTCCAACTAGCCTGCATCACCCACAAAGCAAACCATCCTGGAACTTCAAACTAACTTGCACGCAACTTGCCCAATCTGGCTGATCAACTCTCTTTACATAGTTCAGATATGCTATTGCTAGAATCTCTAACGTTTGAAAAAGAAAAACACTGATGTAATGTTTCTCATAAAGTTCATCCTTATTCAGTCAGTCAGTCAAAAATTCTTTATTCGGCAAATGCCATCAAAACACAGAAAATTCATATGGATTAAAAGTTGAGATACATTAAAAGAAAATATGCAAAATATCATTTAGCAAACAGAACAATTCAGCAGCATGACCCAATGTCAAAAGGTGCTTACATTACCATGTCAACCAAACCATATCAGTTCCTAGTAGGAGCTGCATATCTATTAAAACTTAAAACGGAATAATAAAAATAACAATTTGTATCCTTAGTCTAGCAGTGCATTTCACCAGTGATCCGGACAAACAACTATGAAACCTTAAAGAAAAATTCAAAGTTTGCTGTTCCAACACCACTTGTAATGTTAAAGATCTTAACTTGTTATGGGGAAATTATGTCACCATTCACATTTATATGACTATACATTTGTAAGCTATATTTTGTTTATCTCCTCCATGGCTCCTTCTCCCTGTCCATTGTATCTCCCTGTCCAAAGAATCTCAATTTCCATAGTATTGCTTAGCTAGATTTCTTACTGGTTCCTTTTATTGTTTCCTTTTAAGTTGTTGTGTGTGGCATCACACAACGTGATACTTTGTAAACATTCTCTCACCTTATTGAGGGCTGGTTCGCACTATGTAATACTGCTAATAAATAAATAAATGGCTACATAATAAGAGGTGATTTACCAAGGTTACCCTGAAAATATGGCATGACCCCTGGGTCTAGGCTGGGTAACTCTGCTTCATAGATTTGCTTTTGTACCCAAATTCCAGACTTCCAGGAAAGTTCATGATATCACTGCGGGAAAGTGGGACGCTTAAATTCTTGAATTAACCCCAACCACTGAAAACGTCTCTGGGTTGAATTCCATTGTTTTGTTTTACTTGTTCGTGAAATTACTTAAATCGACCAAGAAGTGGTAAATTTATCTTTGCCCAGCCATGAAAAAGTAGTGAACTAGAACAGGGGCAAACCATAAGCCATCTAGAACAAGCGGCAAATACACACAACAAAAACAATGGTTCCTGGTGATTTCACATCAGAAAATGACAAGAAGCGAGACACATTAGCTAAATGTTACAAAGCAGGCAATTCTTTCAACAATAAGTATACAAAACAATAGCTCTGTGCTCAAGGGATCAAAAGGTGTACAATACCAAAACCAGTATAAACACATGTTCATGACAAATAAAGGCTATAGGATAATTAATTGGTTAGGACAAGGCGCAAATTCAAGTACATGAAAAATTAAAACAATTCACACATTTAGTGTCCTGATTGCCAGGGTTGTTGACGGTGTTTTTTACACTATGGTATTTAAGGGTCATCATTAGGACTATAGAATCAAATAAAGCAATTCCAGAGCAAGATATCTGGTGTAATAACAAATGAAAAGAGAGGCAGATAAATCACGACCACCATAAGATCAAGTTTGAATGTCCAGACACGAGTCAAGGATCACTTTGTTGCCTCGAAACAACAAGTAAAGTGGAGCCTCTAGTTCTTGCTGTGCAGAAATAAAATAAGTAGTCCAGCTTGAGCTGCCTCATAACATGCCCTAAACTCTAGATGCAAATCAGCACTCTTGTGCCACATTATTAACAGCCCTAAGGTATATCGAACTTCGGATCTGCCTGATGACATACCCATCCAAATTATAAGAGACTTGCTTAGTGAACAACAGCATTTCAGCCTTATGTGGTATTAATGATAAGGCCAACAGCCTATGCCACTTCATGATTGCTTAGGTTCTCCTTCAGAAGACAGCATAGCTTGTCTGTGTAATGGCACGTAGGAACAACTGAATAGAAAGCTACCCAGTGGTTAAAACATAATTCATACGTTTCCAGTTATTAATTATTTGCTGCTTGAGAGGCTCCCTAAGTTGGAGGGCTATGTTTATACATGGGACCAGATACACTGTACTATACAGTGGCGGTGCCTCCTTTAGGACAGGGGAGTGACGCCCACCCTGCTGCCAGTGCAGCAAAAAAGAAAAAGAAAATGGCAATGAAAACATTTCGTAACCATTTTATTTTTTAGTGCAGACAGCCAATCCAAGCAAAGTTTCAGAGTGGGGCCATCACTGCTGACTGACAGCAGGGTAGTTGGAGTGGTGGGCACTGCAGTTTAAAGTGTGGATGTCACTTTGGCCAGCTGTCTTGCAACGGCCAGCCTGACATGAGCATTTTAAATCTCTCCACCCAAGCTGTCTTAGACAGCTGGGAGGAGGGCAGGCACAGGCCTTCATGGCCTGAAGTAGCGTTGAACTAGCACGCTCCTGCCAATCCTGGTGCTTCTCCCATGCTGCCAGAGCAGCAAGAGTGCAGAACCAGGATTGGTAGAGGGGAGTTGGCTCAGAGACTCCTTTGCTGCCGGACTGCAGGACGGAAAGGAGCTTAGTAGGTTAGTATGTTTTCTTTAAAAAAATACTGTACTGTTTTACTTTGTTTTATACATTGCTAGGCAGTGTGAGAAATGTGCACTGCCTTCAGCCTTAACTCGAGCTCTAAATCGTGACACATTATAAACAATGTTTATAACAGACCACGTTTGAGAGTTTTGGAATTGGGCCTAAGGGCATTCCTGATTGCACCGCCACTTTAAACAGGAAGCAGCCGCCACATATATAGATTTCAGGTCACTGGTGAAACTCAGCAAAGACTAAATAGCTGATTGTGTTCCTTTGCTCTTTGATGGTATGTGGTCCAACATTCATACTGCTTCTTTTGGAACAAGGTCAAGACTGATTTGCATACGATTGTCACCTTTTGTACAGGGACTTAGGATCTAACAAATGTTGTAATGCTGGACAGTTTAACATTCTGTACCTTTCACAATTTCTGTTAGCAGTTTAAAAACAGTTATATCCTAACTTACAAACTAGCAGATCAACCTACAACTCTACCTCTCCGAAAATGTTAGTAACAAAAAGCTTGATACTCTTACCTGCATCCAAGGCAAGACTGGGTAGAATACTAGATAACAGCCTCCTGTGGGAAAGTACCCTCTTTTTTGGCAACGTTTTCCCCACTTTTTGCCCACTCTCAGTGTGTTTTGACTCTGTTCACTGGGATCCTGCTAACCAGGACCCCAGTGACTGTGCTGTCTCCCTCTAAATTTGGTTGTCCCTCACTTAGTACACTTCACAATTGGCATACTGGTGCCCCCCATGTAAGCCCTAGTATATGGTACCTAGTACCCAAGGCATTGGGGCACCAGGGGTTGGAGCATGTATTATGCCGCCCATTGGAGCTCATGCAAAATGTGTCTGCAGGCCTGCATTGCCGCCTTCGTGAAAAGGTGCATGCACCCTTTCTCTACAGGTCACTTTACCAGTTCACTGTAAATCACCCCTGTGGCAGGCCCTCCTAGCCCAGAGGGCAGGGTGCAAGTACCTGTGTGTGAGGGCACCTCTGCACGAACTCCAGCTCCATTTCCTTGGACTTCTAAGTGTGGGAAAGCCATTTTACCCATGTACTGGACACAGGTAACTTACCTGTGTCCAGCTACATAATGGTAACTCCGAACCTGGGCATGTTTGGTAACAAACAGGTCGGAATCATACCCCAATACTGTTGCCAGTATTGGTTGCATGATTCCATGCACTCTGGGGCTCCTTAGATGACCCCCAGCTCTGCTCCTACCAGTTTGCAGGGTTTTCCCAGGCAGCCAGCGCTGCTGCCATCCTACAGACAGGTTTCTGCTCACCTGCTGCTTGACCAGCTCAAACCCAGAAAGGCAGAACAAAGGAGTTGCTTTAGGAGTGGGGGACAATACCCTCTCCCTTTGGAAATAGGTGTTACATGGCTTGGGAGGGTTGCCTCCCCAAGCTACCAGTTTGCATCAGTACAGGGACCCCAGGTCCCTGCACTGGCACGAAACTGGACAATGGACAGGAGACTGACCACTACCCTGTCCATCACCGCGCCAGGGGTGGTAACCAGAGCTCCTCCAGGTGGCCACTTGATCTTGAATCCAAGGTGGACAGAGGCACATGGGAGCATCGGAGTGGCCAGGTCAGGCAGGTGACATCACAGCCCCCTCCTGATAGGTGGTCACCCTGCTAGGTGGCCAATGCCCCTTTCTGGGCTATTTAGAGTCTCCCTCTTGGGTGGGTCATCAGATTCAACATGCAAGATTCCAGCGGGACTCCTCTGCATTGTTTACTTCATCTTCTGGCCACCGGGGCTACAAATGGACCCCGCAGGAACTGACAATCTGCAACTCCAGAGACAACTCGGCTTTGTTACATTGTTTCTATGGCTCCTTCCAGAAACTGCAACATTTCCCTGGCTGTGCATCTTCGGAGGGTGACGAGTCTTCAACCTGCACAAGAAGCAAGAAGGAATCTTTCTTGGAGTGAAGGAGTAACTCCCCTGCATCCACAGGCACCAAATGCAACGAAGACAAGGCTGTGTGGATCTTCTCTCCTGCAAAACTGTGCGGATCCTGCAACACAGGTGGTGGTCTGGAGTGGTCCGCTTGGTTCTCTCTACCAGCTGTCCAACTCGTGAGACGGTAAGTCCTTGTCTCTCCTTGCAGGACAGTATCCCTGCGCACCACGATTCTTGCATCTACCAAGGCTTGTTGGCTCATTTTCCAAGGGATCTTCAGGCTCTGTGTAGCTCTGGCCTCCAGCACTCTTCCCTGTGAAGCACAGTCTCCTGCCTGCTGCTCCAGCGATGTGGGGCTCCTCTCCAGGTGTGCTGAGTGGGCCTCACTGTGACTCCTGTGCCTGCTGCCTGTAGGGGCAGCATCATCGACTTCTGACTCTCCTCACTGCCGAGGTTGAGGTCCCCCAACCCCGGCAGGTCTGCAACTCTTCATCTGCGACTCTTGCCTTTTTCAAGGCTTGTTGATGGTCTTTCCACATCACTGACCGACTGCAACTCTTCTTCCGTCGTGGGACATCGGCCGCATGACTTCTCTCCAGCATCAGTGATGCACAGCTGACTCTTTGTCTTCACTGTCGACCTGGTCCAGCAACTCAAAAAGGGTGGGTAGGGGCTCCTACTTCAATCTGACACCCCAACTCGAACTGGTCTTGGTCCCCTTCTTTTGTAGGTCTTCTTTTGTCAGGATCCATCGTCTGTTCCTTCCAGTCTTGCTTGAGTATTGCACAGTCCTTTAACAAAGTTTACCTGTGGGTTTGGGGAAAAAACAGGTACTTGCCTCTTTTCTCCTGGTCGCAGGGGTGAGGGGCCCTGTTACTTACCTTTTGGGGTTCCTAGTTCCTCCAGCTCCGTCTACAGAGTCCACTTCCTTGGGAGGGGGACTGACTTTCGCATTCCACATAATTAGTATATGGTTTGGTCTCCCTAATTTTTTTTTATTTCACTGTTTTCTACTGCTTTCTATGTCTATTCCTGACTTGTAATGTTTATATAAAAGTGTGTTTACTCGCCTGCTAGTGGAGTATTGCCTATACAATATTTTAGTATTTGTGTTACCATAATAAAGTACCTTTTTATTTGCAACACTGTGTGGTTCTCTCGTGTGTCTAAGTGCTGTGTAACTACATTGCATTGCATAAGCTTTGCATGTCTCCTAGATAAGTCTTGGCTGCTCATCCACAGTTACCTCTAGAGAGCCCTGGCCTCCTAGACACCTTACTAATAGGGGATGCCTGGACCTGGACCTTGACCTGGTATAAGGTGATAACACCATAGTTGCTCACCACACACCAGGCCAGCTTTCTACACCTCCTATATGAGTACCAACGATACACTGTGATCCATTCAGTGCATCAAAAATTGGCTGCATGAAGATGTGGCATGGGGGAAATTAGCTTGAGATCTTCCATCAAGATGGGCTAAACTACTCATTTCAATACTTGCAATTTGTAACGGCTTGCATGACTAGACTCTACACCACCTGACCCAACTTGAGTAAAAGTATTTCTTTGAGGATGCGCTAAAAGTATAAAACAGGCTGCTGACTTGTGACTTAAATTGTTGTTTGGCATTCAAAAACCTAGGCGCTGGAGGAACGCGACTGTAACCCATGGAAGTATCATCTTTGGGACTCAACTTCACTATCGCACAATTTTTAGTCAACGTATGCACTGGAACAGTAAGGCTGCATTTTTTCCTCCATTTTATCTACATGCAACACTGCTTTGTTTGCAATGCAAAATGCAACAAGCGTTTGGTTACATAACAGAAGACTTTCGAACAGGAGGCAAAGCTATGATCAGAAAATGGGAGAAACAGGGGAGTGAGCCAGTCTCAAGCAACAGCCACAATCCTTGACAGGGTGAACCACAAAAATCACTAAATTAACCAGTGCTTAACCCTTTGGTAGCCTATTGCGAAAGCAGTCAGGCTTAACTTAAAGGCAATGAGTACAGTATTTATATAGTACTCAAATAGCAATAAAGTGAGAACGCCACACAAGGAAAAACCCACAACAGTTTACAAATATAGAGTACATTTTAATAAATGATTTGACACCAAAATGACATATATCCCATTAGGAGAACAAGAGATATGCCATTTCAAATGTTTAGGGTAAGCATAGCGCCTAAAAGCACAAAGTGCCACTCGCGGGTAAGTGGTCAGGTAAAACCAAGTGAAAGTCACAAGTTCATGGTGAGTGCAGCCTGGATACAGGGACCAAGTTAGTTACGCTAAAAAAAGTTACCTCCTCAAAGTCCAACACAAAGAGTCCAGTTTGAGGTGGAGGAGGTCGCAAGGACAAGGATAAATGTTGCAGATGGTCATCAGTTTAGAGCGAAAAGCAGGGTTGGCGTTGTGGACCATCATCGTTGTACGACAAAGATCATGTCAGGCCACACAGACAGTTGTTGCTGGAGATTCGAGTTGGCGGTCACTGTGGGCTTTCGATGCTGTAGCGCAAAAGAACGAGTTACTTACCTTCGGTAACGACTTTTCTGGTGGATACATTAGCTACCTGTGGATTCCTCACCTCATGAATACTCCCATGGCGCCAGCATTCGACGGAAATCTTCTTACTAGTCTCTGCACGTCGACGAGGACGTCACTGTCTCGCACGCGACGCCGTCTGATGTCATACAGGCAATAAGAGGTCCTCGACGACGTGCAGACGTCAGTACCAATCATTTTTTACGTGCATGAGAACAACCAGGCAATGCAATGAAAGAGCAAGGCAACATCCATTATATTGTAAAAATACACCACATTGTATGAATAACTGTAAATCTTTTTATGCACATATATATATATATATATATATATATATATATATATATATATATATATAAAACTCTCTCTTTTAAAATATATACACACACCAAGTATATACATAAAGATATATACACATATACATATATATATAAATATAAATATATTATATATACATCTATTGCACCCTCAAAGACCAAGAGGAGCGCACTCAAGGATTACTTGGCAAGACCATAAAGGCAACGGGGAGGCGGGTGGGACCGTGAGGAATCCACAGGTAGCTAATGTATCCACCAGAAAAGTCGTTACCGAAGGTAAGTAACTCGTTCTTCTGATGGATACAACTACCTGTGGATTCCTCACCTCATGAATAGAGTCCCAAAGCAGTACCACGCCCGGCGGTGGGTGCCTAAATGGTCAAACCAAGAAATCCTGCAGCACTGACCGTGCAAAATGGCCGTCCCTTCTAACCTCAGAATCTAAACAGTAATGTTTTGCAAAAGTGTGAAGGGACGACCAAGTTGCGGCCTTGCAGATGTCGACCACAGGAACACCTCTGGCTAAGGCCGAAGTGGCCGACTTAGCTCTGGTGGAATGAGCTCTAATGCCCTCAGGAGGATCCTTCTTTGCCAAAGAGTAACATATTTTAATGCAAAGAACAACCCACCTGGATAGTGTTCTCTTGTGGACTGCCTTTCCTCTCCTCTTGCCCACGTATCCAATAAACAGCTGATCCTCCAGCCTGAAATCCCTTGTTCTATCGATAAAGAAGCTCAACGCTCTCTTTGGGTCCAGACGGTGCAGTCTTTCTTCCTCTTTGGAAGGATGAGGCGGAGGATAGAACGTGGACAAAGTAATTGCCTGAGCCAAATGGAAGGGTGAAACAACCTTCGGGAGGAAAGCAGCCTTGGTCCTCAACACCACCTTATCCCCATAAAAAGTTGTATAAGGGGGTTTTACTGATAAGGCCTGCAACTCACTCACTCTCCTTGCTGATGTTATAGCTATCAGGAAGACTGTTTTTAAAACCAAATACCTCAAGGGGCAAGAATGCATAGGTTCAAAAGGGGACCCCATAAGGAAAGTCAGGACTAAGGACAAATCCCATTGCGGCATAACGAATGGCTTTGGAGGATATTGATTTAGAAGACCTTTCAAGAATCTGATAACAATAGGGGATTTAAATAAAGATGGTTGGTCTGGAAGACATATGAAGGCTGACAAGGCCGATAAATAACCTTTAATGGTAGCCACTGCACAACCTTTCTGCGCCAGAGATAGAGCAAAAGACAAAACGTCCGATAGATGAGCATGTAAAGGATCAATCTGCCTCTCTCCACACCACGCAACAAATTTAGACCACCTATTAGCGTAGATAGATTTAGTGGAGTGTCGCCTGGCCGCTAATATAACATCCACTACCTCAGGCGGGAGAGAGAAGGAACTCAGGTTGCCCCGTTCAATCTCCAGGCATGTAGGTGCAGACTCTGGAGGTTGGGGTGTAGAACCTGCCCCTGCGACTGTGAGAGGAGGTCTGCCCTGAAAGGGAGACGGAGCGGCGGGCACGTTGAGAGTTGGAGAAGGTCGGAGTACCACACCCTCCTTGGCCAATCCGGAGCTATTAAGATTACTAGAGCCCGGTCTTGGCGAATCTTCCTCAATACTCGAGGAATCAAGGGTATGGGAGGAAACGCGTAAAGCAACTGGCCGCACCAGGTCATTTGAAACGCGTCCCCCAACGCTTCCTGCATCGGATACTGAAGGCTGCAGAACAACGGACAATGCGCGTTCTCTCGAGTGGCGAACAGATCTACCCGAGGAAACCCCCACTTCTGGAAGATTAAACGGACTTGATCTGGATGGAGACGCCACTCGTGGTCTGCCGAGAAGTGGCGACTGAGACTGTCCGCACGCACGTTCAAAACTCCGGCCAGTTGGTTTGCTATCAAGCAAATCCGATGGTCTTTTGCCCAGGACCATAGTCGAAGAGCTTCTCTGCAGAGAAGGTACGACCCCACTCCTCCCTGCTTGTTTATGTACCACATCGTGGTAGTATTGTCCGTTAGGACCTGTACCGACTGACCACAAAGGGAAGGGAGGAAGGCCTTGAGAGCCAGACGTACAGCCCGTAACTCTAACAGATTGATGTGAAAAATCTGTTCCTCTGGAGACCAAAGACCTTTGATCTCCAGATCCCCCAGATGAGCTCCCCACCCTAGAGTGGAAGCATCCGTTATGACTGTGGCCACTGGTGGCGACTGCTGGAACGGCTTTCCTTGTGAAAGATTGTTGCTTGCAATCCACCACTTCAAATCCACAGCAGCATCTCTGGAGATCTTGACAGTACCCTCTAGATCCCCTCTGTGTTGAGACCACTGCCTTCGGAGGCACCACTGAAGAGCCCTCATGTGCCAGCGAGCATGCGTGACCAACAGAATGCAGGAGGCAAAAAGACCGAGCAGACGAAGGACCTTGAGGACTGGAACTACCGCTCCATTTCGAAACATTGGAACCAAATCCTGAATATCTTGAATCCGCTGAGGCGGAGGAAAGGCCCGACCCAATGTTGTATCCAGTACTGCCCCTATGAACAGGAGGCGCTGAGAGGGCTCTAGGTGAGATTTGGGCTCGTTCACCGAAAAGCCCAGGTCGAACAACAACTGGGTTGTTGACTGCAGATGACGCAACACAAGCTCCGGGGACTTGGCTTTGATCAACCAATCGTCCAAGTAAGGGAATACTGCTATCCCCTTCCTTCTGAGCTCTGCCGCAACCACCGACATCACCTTCGTGAAGACTCGAGGTGCTGAAGTAAGACCAAACGGAAGGACCGCAAACTGGTAGTGTTGCGATCCCACCACAAACCGGAGATACTTCCTGTGTGACTTGAGTATCGGGATATGAAAGTAAGCATCCTGCAAGTCGACAGACACCATCCAGTCTTCCATGTTCAACGCCAAAAGCACCTGTGCTAGGGTCAGCATCTTGAACTTTTCCTGCTTGAGGAACCAATTCAAGATCCTCAGGTCCAGAATTGGTCTCAAACGACCATCCTTCTTGGGAATCAGGAAATACCTTGAGTAAACTCCTTGACCCCTTTCCTGCTCCGGGACCAACTCCACCGCGCCCTTTAAAAGGAGGACTTCTACCTCCTGTTCTAGCAACAGGAGGTGTTCTTGTGAATACGAAGGGCGGGGCGGGATGAGGGGCGGAAACTCCCGAAAGGGAAGGGTGTAGCCTTTTCCCACAACACTGAGAACCCAAGTGTCCGACGTAACAGTCTCCCATTTGGTGAGAAAATGCTGTAATCTTCCCCCTACAGGAGAGGAGTGAGTGGGAAATGGTGGAAGCCTAAGGCTGCTTCCCCTGCTGCACCCCGCCAGAGGATGAGGAAGAGGCAGAGTGCTGCTGAGAAGCTCCCCTGGTGCGGACCCTACCCCTCCCCCTAAAAGATCTATAGGGATGGGAAGAGGCAGGTTGCTGATATCTTCCCCGAAAGGAAGAGGAGGAAGAGCCACGCCCAAATCCACAAAACCTCCTGAAGAATCTGGAAGGGGCCGTGGAAGAAGGAGCTTGGAGTCCCAACGACTTAGCCGTGGCCCTGCTCTCCTTAAAACGTTCCAAGGCCGAATCAGCCTTAGCCCCAAACAGTTTGTCCCCATCAAACGGGAGATCCAACAATGTGGACTGTACATCTGCCGAAAAGCCCGAGTTACGGAGCCAGGCCTGTCTCCTTTCCACCACAGTTGTGCCCATTGCTCTGGCTACCGAGTCGGTGGTATCCAGTCCCGTCTGGATAATTTGGGTCGCAGCAGCCTGGGCATCAGAGACAAGATCCAAAAGACCCTGGGGAAGCTCTGTAAACGAAGAGATGTCATCCATCAGAGCATGAATATACCTCCCCAGGATACAGGTTGCATTGGTGGCTTTTAATGCCAGACTGCAGGACGAAAAAATCTTCTTCGACTGCGCCTCCAGCTTTTTTGAATCTCTGTCCCCAGGCACCGTCGGAAAAGAACCAGGCGCTGACTTGGACGAACAGGAGGCCTGCACAACCAAGCTCTCCGGCGTAGGGTGCCTAGATAGGAAACCAGGATCAGTTGGAGCCGTCCGATACCTCCTGGCCACGGCTCTGTGAACTGCTGGGGAAGATGCCGGCTTCTTCCACACCTCTAAAACCGGATCCAGCAGAGCGTCATTAAAAGGTAATAGAGGCTCCGCGGCGGCTGAGGCCGGATGCAACACCTCTGTCAAAAGGTTTTGTTTCGCCTCCACCACCGGCAAAGGCAGGTCCAAAAAACTAGCTGCCTTCCGTACCACTGTATGAAAGGAAGCAGCTTCCTCGGTATATTCCCCGGGGACGAAAGGTCCCACTCAGGGGAAGTGTCCAGCCCACTGGCCGACTCCAGTCCACGCAGCCCATCACCCGAGTCCTCTAGCTCTCCTTCCTCTAGGGCTCGTTGGTACTCCTGCTCTTCTAGTACCCGGAGAGCACGCCTCCTTGAATGCAGTCGTTGCTCAATCCGCGGAGTCGACAATACCTCCGCCGAAGTCGGAGATCGGCGCCGATCTTCCGAAGCCACCGACGCCGCATCCGGCGCCACAGGTAACTTCGGCGCCGACTGAAGAGCAGTTGAAACGGATGGACCCACCGGAGTCACAGGCCGAAATCTCGACGTCGACGGGATGGAAATCCCTGGGGCCAATCCCTCCGAAGCCACCGGAGCGGCCACCGGCGCCGACACTGGCGCCGAGCCCACGTTCCCAAACGGGAGAAAGGGCATAAAGGGTGCCGGCCGAAGAGGCGCAGGATCACCCAAAGAAAAGGCCAAAGGCCCAGCCGGAGCACCCCCTGGAGCCATCTGTTGGAAGATGGCATACATCGCATTCAAGAATGCGGAACTATCGGCTCCAGGGGTGGGAAAAGCCGGATACTGGGGTGCCTGACTCGGAGGCGACCCCGACGCCGGCCTCGGCGTCTGCGCCGGAGAAAACACTTGAGGCTCCAATACCTCAATCACCGACGCCTGTCCAGGCGAAGTTGGAGACGCCGGAGAGGGCAACGGCGTCGAAGGATGCGGCGTCACCGTGGGGCTGACCTCCCATGTTCTTCGGCGCCGATCCGGAGACCTGGAACGAGCCTCCCTTGAATGACGCCGAGATTCTCTACGGCGCCGGGAGTCTCGATGACGCCGATGTCTTGGAGAAGACTTTTTCTTGTGATGCTTCTCCTTTGACTTGGCCATAAACAGCTTCGCCTCGCGTTCTTTAAGGGCCTTCGGATTCATGTGCTGACATGAATCACAAGTCGAGACGTCGTGGTCGGAGCTCAAACACCAAAGGCAATCGGAATGAGGATCCGTCACCGACATCTTGCCTCCACACTCACGACAAGGCTTAAATCCAGACTTTCTCTGCGACATTATTTCCACAGAGAAAGAGTACGCAGCAAGATATACACTGTAACCGCAAGAGTAACAGTTGCTCCCTCGAAGATAACCGTTTCGAATGCACGGAAAAAAGGGAACTGACGTCTGCACGTCGTCGAGGACCTCTTATTGCCTGTATGACGTCAGACGGCGTCGCGTGCGAGACAGTGACGTCCTCGTCGACGTGCAGAGACTAGTAAGAAGATTTCCGTCGAATGCTGGCGCCATGGGAGTATTCATGAGGTGAGGAATCCACAGGTAGTTGTATCCATCAGAATGAAGATTTCACATTGCCGGTTGCTGCTGGGGGTCCCTCTAGTGCAAGGAGTTGGGCTAACCGGAGCTTCATGTTTAAGGTTGGTGTGGGTGGCAAGATCTTGGCGCAATCTCGCCCGTGCCCCGTCACGAACAGTCTAAGCCATTAGGATTGCTCCTTTTTATTCCAGCCAGAGCTCAACTGATGCCACACCAAGTGTCCAGGATCTGGGAGGCACCTCTTGGGGATCAGGAACTCACTTCAGATTAGGCCAAAAAGGGCTCAGGTGGGTCTAATCACATGTTCAGAAATGTCCAGAACAGCGGGTCAGCTGCAAGGAGGCCTCTGGAGCTTGCTGTGTCCCTGTTGCTCAGAATAGGAAGCTGGCTAACTAGCCCTTGGAGTCATTCAGGTAGCCTGGCAAGAAGGGAGCAGGTCCAGTCTTCCTTCTCAGACAGCAGGGCAGTCCTCTGGCAGTATAGCTGTCCTCCTTCAGTAGTATCCGCAGGCCCTGGAGTGTACCGAAGAGACGGTGCGAGTGTCCCACTTTTATACATGGTGCCGGCTTTGAAGTGGAAGAAACTTCTGGAGTTTATCCCTGCTTAACCATCTGGAATTTTCTACTTCCCTGCCCTGGTTTCAGGATGTGTGGGTTCAAAATGGCCTAGTGTGAAGTTCTTTCTGTGTGTACTACGACAGTGTCTTTAAAGTGCTAGTGTGACATCTCTGCCCCTTCAATCATGTCAGGATGGCCCATTCTGCCGACACCCAGTCTCTCTAATGTGTGGCTACTTGGGAGGAATACACAAAGGCCAAATGTTGACTACACCTATTCATGTGACCTAGGAAACAGGCTGGGGGCACCAAATGGGAAGGACAAGAAAATGCCATCTTTTTAAAATTGGTATTTTCAGAATTGTGACTCCAAATCTGATTTCACCATTAAAGAGGATTTAAAAT
The DNA here is from genome assembly GCF_031143425.1 of Pleurodeles waltl. Taxonomy (NCBI): domain Eukaryota; kingdom Metazoa; phylum Chordata; class Amphibia; order Caudata; family Salamandridae; genus Pleurodeles; species Pleurodeles waltl. Next base: position 970,417,781 of record NC_090436.1, read on the forward strand.
TACAATTCATTAGAATGTACACATAAAATTCCTATCTACTTCCAATCAAAAGTAAGCATTTATTAAATTGATATGGTAACTCAATGTTATCCTAAGGAAATGATAGCTCTCTCAACAGTGAAAAACAAATTTGCGAGTTTTTAACTACTGCAAAATGTAAATCTTAAAAGTGCATGTCAAACTTTTTAAGTACACTGCACCCATAGTATGGGCTGTTTAGGGTCCACCCCAGGGGTGACATATATATATGAAAAAGGTTTATTTTGCCAGGTTGAAGGAGCAGTTTTAAACTGCACCCACATGCTGCAATAGCTGGCCTGAGATGTTTTAAAGGGCTACAAAAGTGCTGCAGGCCCACTAGTAGTATTTAATTTATGGGCCCTGGGTACCTGTAGTACCACTTCACTAGGAGCTTATAAGTAAACTAAATGTGCCAATTAAGTATAAGCCAATTTTACCAAGTTTAGAGGAGTGAGCACAAGGACTTTAGCACTAGTATGCAGTAGTGAACTGCACAAAGTACTAAAGCCAACAAAAACAAAGTAAGCAAAATAGGAGGGTGAAGGCAAAAGGTTTGGGGGCGACCTTACATAGAGGATCAGGTCCAACAATTTCTAAATAATGTTGTAAAGACATTAAAAACAGAAACAAAAGAAATTATGTAAATCCTCTTATCATACCAGTGGGAACAGAAAAAGAAGAAAGATCCAAATAGCCACACTTCTTTCTGGTCTTCCTCAAGATTCCAACATGACTTATGAGCATGCAAACAGCACATAGTCTTGGTCCCAATATGTCTAAAACACCCTACCACAAGAAAATCAATGGAGGTTATTATCTACTTTCTTTACTATACCCAAGGGATGAAGTCTTCAGTTCTCAATACAGCCAAAACCAAAAACAAATTATCCAGTATGGGCCTTCAACTCAACGTTTCCCAATACACTTAATTCACTGCAGACGAGGAAAAATGAGTTTGCAGTGTACTCGCCTAGTCTGAAATAGCATAAGATCCAATATAGGGTCCTTATCTCATTTAGGTGTAAGTCTAATTAACAGAACAAAACACTTGCTTTTACAAACAATTTTTTAAAAATTATTTCTGAGGTTATTTTGATTGTAGAAAAAACTGATACATGACTGAACCATCTGAAAAACATTACACTTCAGATTTGTAACTTGTGCACATAATTTAATGACATTCAAACTTTAGCTTTCTTATCTTAACAATTAGGTCTGTCAGGTACTAATAACACACCAATCTAAGCTAACTTACCATTTATTAATAGTGGTCTTTCCACTTGTTTGCACTACAAGAGTAATTACACAAAAAGACTCAAACGCCAGATGATCACCATGTACACCACTTTTTACCACATAGAACCTAAACAATTATAATCAGTCAACAACCATTTCTCATTTAAGACACACAAATAGTATGCACTATAATACTTCCTAAAAATATCCATCATAAATATAGCATCTAACAAAGCCATCCTCTTATACATACAGAAGACTAGATATAATGCACAACACTTCTGCGCTCTGCCTAGAACTCTTAACACACAATAATACACCAGCTGCATTATCTAACATTGTACATCGTTCCACTATTACTTCTTTAAACTGTCTTCTTGCACACATTTTGCCAAGTAGTACCTCAGGTCATTGCTGTAACATTGATGGCAAATGCCACCATAACAGAAATAAAGGATCTACTTTTAATATACATGATCCCACCACACACACACACTTGTTATTCATTCAACAAACTTGACAGCCTATTATTAAGGCTATATACAGAATGCTGATATATAACTCTTTGACAGAAAAGGTCCTTACTTATAAGCATAAATAAATAAGGTATTTCATTTTATCACACTCCAATTATAAGAACAATATATAAAATGTCTGCTCATTACTAATACATGTCTTGTAGTTTTGCTTAAGACTGTAAAATGTACCAATTATATAAACATGTGAGCCGCTAACTACAAACAGGTTATTTATTTCCTTGTTTGAGTGACGCAGACATTCCAGATTCTGGGCCAGGTAAATATATCCAACTAACAACTATATTCATTCACTTTTTCGGTGGGCACTGTACACTACAATGTGACATAAAAGTCATGTTATCTACACTTTCCTTGTGAAGTCACTTAAAATCATCTCATGGAGCATCTGGAGAATGAATAGGGGGAATAAAGAGCCACAGTGAAAAACTTAAGGTAGGCTAATCTTGTTGCAAATGGTCTTTCCCAAGCTAAATGGGCTGAATTCAAGGGCGTTTAGATAAAGCATATTGTTTTGTATAAAATTACTAGGGAAAGAGATAGTGTTGCTTTTCTCATCAGCAAAGCTCTATAAGTCTGGGTGGTTAAGCCTGACTCCAAAACAGCAGTCAGATAGGTTCAAGGGACTGTACAGATAAAATAGTATTTTATATGGCTCATTGAGAAAGTCACCATCAATGGAAAACAGACTATTAAAGGAGCGATCCTATCCTAGATTGACATGGACATTTAAGGTTAGATATAGGGGGAATAAAACACCCAAAATGTGTTTCGAGGACAGTTAAAAAAGTGTCCTTAAGGAAACTTGGAGACTTTGAATCCCATCTACAATCTTCTTTTCCAACATGTGCTATTATATTGGACAATCACATATGTCTTCACTGATAACCACTAATCAATCACAACTAATACTGGTGTTATTGCACTACCTGTACTCCAGCCTCTTTTTAATTAGATATTCAGTAGCTAACACCAAACGCACTTAGGTGGAGACTCAATAACTTCCACCTCATATCAGACATTTATCACATGTACGTTAGCTACATGAAATATTTGTAAGTAACAATCTTCCTTTTAATACCATTATAGAGAATAACAGTGACAGTTTGTGGAAAGAAAATAGAAAGAAGCTGTGAAGCAATCCAGATCTGTGGTAGCTAAAACTGAAACCCTTGAGACTCAGTTTTCCAATTAATGTGCTGACTATGTGACTTCGACCAAAACCTATTTTAATAAATGCAGCAGTACAGATAACAAATGTCTACTTCTTAGAGCCGAAGGGAAAATAACATGGAATAGTTGGAGGTGATACTGAAGGAGAAAAACAGCTAACATGCTTTTTTAAAGTTCAAGGAAGTAAAAGATAAAATGGGTGCTTTAATAAAATAAGGAGGTTTCCATCATCATATGTAATGACAATTGTTGGATGCTTCCCTGTAGGATTCTAGAGTGTAGGTCCAGAGAGAAGCAGGCAGTTGCTGTGAAGAGAGGACGTGTTCAGAGTTTGTTATTGGGGATCTTATTAAAGCATTTCCTTCCATGAATTGTGTCCAGACATTGTAAGTGGCGACGAGGATGGGATGCTGAGGACACTGTGGGATTGGACTGGATTGTCAGTTTCAATTTGGTGAACAACCCCTAGTTCTTGCTTTAAGTTTCAAGATAAGCTTATTGGACATTAGCCGGAAGTCTAAGGAAGCCCAGTAATAGGGGTAAGTTCATGATGAATGGTAAGCTTGGGACCGTGTTCTGGTTAAATTAATCCCCAACAAAGTTTTGAGCTACTGCGAGTGTTGCACGTGAAGCCACAAGCCGAGACAGTGTACGTTACTAATTGAAAATGTGTGCTGCACGAGAAACCTCGAGCTATCACTGTGTACATTTAAAAAGAGCATGTGTTGCGCATGAGGCCACGAACCACAACGGTGCATGTGAAAAGGAACAGTGCGTGTTGACAGTGAACGGCATTGCTGAGGATATATGGGCATAATCAAGGAGGCATGCTAATGACAGCCAATTCACCGCAATGCCAAGGTGTGATACATGTGTGAAATCCATTTATTCAGGAGGTCAAGGTGTGTGTGACTAGAATTGCGAGCACGAAGCAGATGTCACCCACGCACCTTCAAAGAAGCATTGTGATTGGCTGACGACATCATCACAGCCAATCGGTTCTTCTTGGCTGTTGCTTAGGAACACGGCAAACCAGGAAGTAAACTTACAGACTGCTGGATGCTATGAAGGAAATACAATCGACTTCTTTTAAATCTCACGTTTTCAGAGGATGAGATGCTGGTGATCAAGCAGCGATTGTTTATTGGAAGTCAACACTGAAAGTTGATATTTTTTAACTGTTGGCAACACTAACATTAATGTTACCAACATTTCATCAGTTTCCAGATGACTACACAATCATCTAGCTCAGGACGACGGTTTCCAATCTGGTTATTTTAGTTATTTGTTTTAGGAAAATAAACTTTGTTATTAGAATTTCAATTAACTGGTTGTGAGACTAATAGTATTAAAAATTTTGCTGAAATGAATATGTCCTCCATAATTGCACTTCGGAAATTTTTACAAACTCCAGGTACTCCAGTTATATTGTGGTCTTTTGAGACCCATCTAAAAGCCATTTGGGTGGGGGGGGAGGGGGAGGCGTACGTTGCATCCCGTAACTCAGCTCTTTTCAAACACATTTTGAGTATTGAAGGAAGAAAGGTGTTAAAAACACTGCCCATGGCACATACAGCCACATCTAACAAGGACGGTGAGGGGGATGATGTGGAGATGTCAGAGAAAAGTGTAGCTGATGAATATGAAAATGCTATGAAAACCTTAGATGAAAATTTGGGGAAATAAAACAGTATTATAGTGGAGAGGCACAAGTGTTTAAGATCTCAATTGCCAGGTGAGAGTGTAGAACAGTATGTATCAGTGTTAAGAACATAGGTTTCTACATGCAAGTTTAAAGACTTGCATGAAGAAATTATAAGAGATCAATTAATAAATAGGACTAGCAATACCAAAATTCAGGAAAGGTTGTTAGAATTGAAGGATCCCTCTTTACAGAAAAGAATAAATATAGCATGTAGAATAGAAAACACTATGGAACGTAGAATAGCACTACGAGATATGTTAACCCCTTTGCTGCCAGGCCTTTCCCTCCTCAGGTGCCAGACCTTTTTTTGGCTATTTGGGGCTGTTCATGCTTAGGCCCTCTTAACTTTTTGTCCACATAAGCTACCCACGCCAAATGAGTGTCCTTTTTTCCAACATCCTGTAGAGGTACCCAGAGTTTGTGGGTTCCCCTGTAGGAGACCAAGAAATTAGCCAAAATACAGCATAAATTTCATTTTTTTTTTTTTTTTATTGGAAAAAAAGGACTGCAGAAGAAAGATTGTGTTTTTTCCCGGAAAATGGCGTCAACAAATGCTTTGCAGTGCTAAATTCACCATCTTTCCAGCATTCAGGAACAGGCAGACTAGGGCAAACCATTGGGCACCAGCAGCCTTCCACTTCTCCACAAAATGTTGTTTACTGAGGACATTTCAGACCACATCATCCTATAGTCCCCAAATTCCCTCCTTACATTTTCTGCATGGCTAGAACTGCTGGACAAACATGTCCTAAGCTGTTTCAAAACATTATCCTGCTCAATAGCTTGTTTCCAGTCTTCTTCCTTTACCGCTCCAACACAAAATTAAGATACACTGGCAACCAACCATTCCTCATCCTTGTCCACATCTCCGTCTTCTTCCTTGTCTTGTAACGGTAACCTAGATGGACAATCTGCATTCCCGTTTTTATTACCTGGAACATATTTAAGTGCAAAGTTATACCCTTGCAACCGGTAAATCCACTTGGCAATTCTTGGGGTAGCTCTGTATGCCCCTTTTGTGGTGAATATATCGATCAAGGGTTTGTGATTGGTGCAAAGCTCAAAAACAGTTCCCCAAATATATGTTCTAAAATGGTTTACTCCACACCAACATACCAGTGCCTCTTTTTTGACTACAGAATATGTTGCCTCAGCACCTTTTAATGTTCGTGAAGCGTAAGCTACCACTCGCTCTTGTCCATTTTTCATTTGAATCAAAATAGCACCCAAAACATAAGCACTAGCATCAACCACAATTATTGTTTCATCTTTAGGATCAAAAGGTTTTAAGGCCACAGCCTGTACGACTTCATTCTTGACTCTGTCAAATGCTAATTGCCATTCAGGTGTCCACTCAAAGTTCACACCCTTTTTCATTAATTCCCTTAAAACATGTGCTTTGTCAGTGAAATTCTGCACAAACTTCGAATAGTACTCAACTATACCAAGGAACGACCGAAGTTGCTCTTTATCTCTTGGCGGAGGTGCACGTTCAATTACTTCCATAAGTTTAAACTTGGGTTTCACACCCGCTCCTGATAATGTTGGTCCAAGATAATCCACCTGTGGTACCCCAAACTTGCCTTTCTCCTCATTGACAGTCCACTCTGCCTTTTCTAGCTTAGCTAGTACATTTTTCACTATTAAATCATGCCCTCTAGCATCCTTACCTCGCACTAAAATATCATCCTAGAAAAATAGCACATTTGGGACACCCTTCAAAATGCTACTCATAACTCTTTGGAACGCAGTTGATCCAGACGCTAATCCGAATGTCATGCGTATAAATTGGAATCCACCCTCCGGTGTGATAAAAGTTATAAAGTGTTCTGAGTAGGGATGCAAACCTATTTTGTGGTAAGGGTTAGATTAGATAAATCAATTGATGAAAAATACTTTGCATCCTTAACACTAAAAATCATTTTGTTTATATGTGGCAGAGGATGCCGGTCAATCCATATACATTGATTGAGGTCTCTCAAATCCACACATGCCCAACTTGCCATTAGCTTTCCGCACCAATACTATGGGACTTAAGCAATCCGAGGGTTCTATTATACCAGACGCACATAAACGATCCAACTCTTCTTTGAGTTGGGTTCTTAAGACTAAGGGAACATTCCTCACTTTGTGAACTCTAGGTAAGCTGTCCGAATTTAATCAGATGTTCAAATTTTTCTAGACAACCCATTTTGTCAGCAAATAACTTTGAAAATTTCATTTTAGAGCTTGCTTTCTGTGCTTCCTCAGTAATTAAAACCTGCTCAGGATGATTGGGATCAAATATGATACCCAGTGCTTTTTGATCCCTCCTCCCTAATAAGGCTCTGCCTTTTTGCACTACATACACCTTGCCATCATCAGGTCTGTCCTTGTATGCTAATTTACCTTTGAAATACCCCAACAAAGGTAACTTCACTCCACAATAACCTTCCGGTTCAATATCAGGTAAACATAAATCACAGTTGCCCAGCATTTCCTCGGTGTTCTTGTCAGTGATGATATTTGGAGAACAAGAATCAGCCCTCCTCATTGATTCTTACAGTACACTTTGGAGGGCGATACCCTTCTTTAGTCTACCCCACCCAGTCTTCATACACTGCCAACACTTCCACACTGTTGTTTTCCTCATCACTAGAGCATTCATCACAGTATTCGTTGACTATATTTAGCACACATGTTTCGCTTGTGATTGTCAGATTTGCAGACACAAGAGAAATGTCCAATTTTCCTGCATTTGAAACATTTCGTCCTAAACACAGGGCACATCTCTGCATCTGCATTATGTCTTGTACTACCACATCTGTAACATGTTCTTTTATTACTTGAACCTGCTGTTTTGTTATTCTCTGTACAATTAGTTTTCCCTTTTTGTGCCACATTTACCTTGCTATGTTCACTTTTCCCATTATCTTGTTCCTCATTAAGTTCTTTACCCCCTTCCCCGCCAAGGACGTAGCAGTTATGTCCATGGCTGCGGCGCTGAGGCGCCAAGGACGTAACCGTCCCGTCCTGGACCTGGCTCAGCCTCCCACCCCCTCCCATGAGTAGGGATGGAAGGGGAATCGCTTCCCCTTCCACCCTCTCCCTGTGACGTCTGATGATGTCAGCGCGCGATTGTGTGCTGACCTCACCAGAGGCCTCCCCCATCGTGCTGGAAGCCCAGCTTCCAGCATGATTTGAAGAGAAATACTTGCATTTCTCTTCTAATCGGGGGGGGGTGGGGGAGGGCAGGGAGACATCAAAGGAAAGGAAAGGCCTCTCCTTTCCTTTGATGTCTCTCTAAGCATTTCTGCAGCCTGATCGTGAAGCGATTGGGCTGCAGAAATGCTCACTAGACACCAGGGTGTTTTTTTTAATTTTATATAAATGATCAAGCAAAGCGACCCCTTGAGAAAGGGTTGCTTCCACTGGGGGCATTTTTTAAGGCCTTTTCTGACCCCCCTGGGGGCAGATCGGCCTATTGTAATTAGGCCGATCTGCCCCAAGGGGGCAGACACCTCTAGACACCAGGGATAATTTTTTATCTTTTACATTTTTATTGTTTACATGTGGAGAGCGGCCCCTTAGGCGTGGGTCGCTTTCCTGGCGGGGAGGGGGATTGTTTTTAGGCCTTTTTCTCCTCTGGAGCAGATTGGTCTATTTGTCTTGGGCCAATCTGCCCCCAATGCGGGCAGAAATCACTAGAAACAAGAGTTTTTTTTATGTCAGTTACACACAAGGGTAGCTCCCCTGGGGGGGCAAATTAATTTGAGGCCATACCTCTTGGGCACCAGGGAGTGGTGTGTGTGTGTTTTGTTTGGGGAGGTGCAGCCCCTTGGGCAAGGGGCGCCCCACAACGGGGCACATTACTGTTGGCCATTTCTGCCCCCCATGGCAGCAGATCGGCCTATTTTTTGTAAGGCCCATCTGCCCCCAAGGGGGACAGAAAGCCCAGCAGACACCAAGGAATAATTTCTTTCAAAAAAGAGGGTGTGACTGTGGCCAAATAAATGGGGTCAAAGTTGTTCTGCCCACCGGTGGGCATATGTTGCAAATACCCCCGATCTACTCACCTGCAGGGGGGGGGGAGTGGGGGGGGGGGGGGGGGGGGGACAAAGCATACTAGATTCCAGGGAATTAAAAATCAAATAGTGGGGTGGTGGCTACCAACCCGTATGGGCATGGTTATGCCACCCACCCCCACTGAAGGGGGTAACAGTCTTTCAGCTCTCCCCTCACACACTAAAAGATCTTATCTCAACAGCAAGCAGGAGGACATTTGATTATTTTGGGTTACGGTTTTACATTTGGACCATGAGAGCTTGTCTAAGTCTCAAAATCGCCCCTCTTGAAATGGTGAGGGCTGCACCTTTTGGACTTTGGGACGCTGCCATGTAGAAAATTCTACGAGACCGAGACACATCTGAAAACTAAACATCTGGGTGAGTCCAGGGTGGTATGCTTCACATGCACCACACACCATTTTCTTAACCACAATGCCCTGCAAACCTCCAACTTTGCTTGAAATCATACATTTTTCCCACATTTCTGTGATGGAACCTTCCGGAATCTGCAGGAATCCACAAAATTACTACCACCCATCATTGTCGTATCTATACGGATAAAAATTCCGCCCCACTTGTCAGCCTAAAAACATATTTTTTCCCCTAAACTTCCCTTTTGGACCAGCTTTGATTCCCCCTCATTTTCGGCATGTTTTTTGGCTTTTCCCTGTCATAGGCACTTGGCTTACGTACACAAGTGAGGTATCATTTTTATCGGGAGACTAAGTGGAAGGTTGGGTGGTAGGAAATTCGTGCCAGTGCGGTGATCCCACACAGAAATGCCGGGAAAATTGTTTTTTTAGCCAGAAAACACTGGGGGATCCACGCAAGTCACACCTCCCTGGACCCCCTCGGGTGTGTAGTTATTAGAAATGTCTGGGTTTGGTAGGTTTCCGTAGATGACTGCTGAGCCCAGGACCCAAAATCCATATCCCCTCCCCCAAGAAAAAAACAAACAGAGTTTTGGGGCATTTCCTGATGCGGACACTAGGCCTACCCACACAAGTGAGGTACCATTTTTATCAGGAGACCCGGGGGAAAGCTGGGTAGAAGGAAGTTTGTGGCTCCCTTCAGATGCCAGAACTTTGCAGCTCCGAAATGTGAGGAAAATGTTTTTTTGTTTTTTTTTGCCAAATTTTGAGGGTTGCTAAGGATTCTGTGTAACAGAACCTGGTGAGAGTGCCACAAGTTACCCAATCAGGGGTTCCCCTAGGTGTCTAGTTTTCAGAAATGTCCAGGTTTGCTAGGTTTTCCCAGGTGCCAGATGAGCTAGAGGCCTAAGTCCACAGCTAGGCACTTTACAAAAAACAGGTCAGTTTTCTTTGGGAAAATGTGATGTTTCCACGTTGCGTTTTGGGGCATTTCCTGTCGCGAGCACTTATGCTGGTATTGCTTCCACTGTGGCATGTCAAGCATGAAAAGAAGGGCTTGCATTAATTTTTGGTGGCTGGGCATGGGCAGAGATATTGAAAAGTTTGTGCGTCATTGCAAAGCATGTATGTGTAGTGACAAATCCCACAAGTCAGAAGAGTCTCCTATATCGCACACGGAACTGCCAGAGAAAACTTGACAGAAATTAGCCATGGATATATGTGGGCCATTCAGTGGTAAAGGCATTGAAGGGAAATATGCTATTGCTTTAATGGACTATTACTCTAAATGGCCTGAAGTGGCTTTTGCAGTGAAATTACAGCGTAATAGGTGTTTCCGAGGAAGTGTTCAGTAGAGAGGGTTACCCTGAGAGTATAGTTACCGACTACAGACTACAATTCACTGCTGATGAATTTCAAACGTTCCTGAGAAGGGTGGGAGTTACTCACCACAGAACAGCGGTATATTATCCAAGGGAAAATGGCCTTGTTGAGAGTTGTAACTGTGTTATAAAAGAATATGTACAACTGAGTGTTGAGAGTGGGGCAAATTCTAAGGATGCTGTCAAGGATCTATTGTGGTGTTATTGCAACACTCCACAATCAGCAACAAGCTCTTTTTGTTTATTGAAGAAGAGGCATGCGGGCACAAAAGTGACACCATTATGGATGAGCGTAGATAAGACAAGAGTGGTTGATAAAGAGGTCAGTTTCAGAGCGTGAACTAGTATCAAGAGAAGTAGTTTGATAGGCACAATGACAAGTTGATGAAGTTGTCGAAATGGTCACAACCCAAGGTTGTGAAGAGGGTATTCGGAAATAGCGTATTTTTGGACGACAACAGAAGATGAAATATTAGGAGTCACATTGTGTTATGATCTAGAATGTAAAAACTGGAAGGAACAGAATAGTAAAAGCAATGTATCTTCTAATCAGTCTGTGCCTTAGGCAGAAAAGTGGGGAAGTGAGCGCATAAAAAGGAAACCTGTCTTGCATGAAGATTATGTATGTGCCTAATATTCAAGCAGTTTTGCAGGATGTCAATAGCAATTACATTTTAGTGTTAATGCATGCATGCATTCTTATCTATTGCTGTTATTAGGTACAGTTCTCTGTAGGATTCTAGAGGGTAGGTCCAGAGAGAAGCAGGCAGTTGCTCTGAAGAGAAGACGTGTTCAGGGGTTGTTAATGAGGATCTTATCAAAACATTTCCTTCCATCAAATTGTGTACAGATGTTGTAAAAACAATGATTTATTCCTGTTATGTTTGGAGTTTAGCAAGAACTGTACACCTCTGAGGTTACCACTCTCGTTGGACGACCTGTAGGCCATTGTATTCAAAATCACTAATCTCAGTTGCCATGAAAACTACACTGTTGCACTGTATGGTCCTTGATCATTACAGACCGAATAAATGAAGACAGACATGCAATATAAAACGTTACAGACCCAGGACTGATCAGACTTTGAATGCAATTTAGCTAGATACTTAGCAAAGACTAATGGAAGTATATATCCTCTTTCCAAAAAGTAATCAGAATAATTATTATTAGGGCCCCAGTAACTTTGATCCGTGGAATAAACATGCAACAGGGACCAAAAACTACAACCTCAGATATCTTATTAATAATGTAATGAAATGTAAAATAAATGAAAATATTAAAGCCAACAGACTTGAACCAATTCTCTGTTCCCTACACAGTTTTAAAAAAGCAGCTTCAGTTAAAGAAACTTTCTTCTTCCAAGCCCAATCGTTTTATGACTTTTTTGCACAGAACAAGTAATAACAAAAAGAGGCATATCTTGCTACTGCTTTTGACAACACAAACACATTCAAACATTTAGAATTACATTTTTCTTTAAATCAATTGACACCTCCTGATGTGAGGGAGGAGATGAGGTGTTAACTCGGTCAGTTGGAGGAAAGGAAACTAAATCCCTTAACACAGGAGATCGGTAAAGGTCAAGGGGGAATGAGAGAAGCAGCTTATGGGCAGAAGCCATGATGTTCCAATTCCAATATGAGAGAGCTACTAAAGCATGAAAGTAAGTCCTGGAAGGAGGTACCAAAACTTTTAGGTAAAGATGGTAAAGGTACTGTGGAAGGGTACGTGAGGGTGACAGGTTATTGCTAATCCCCAAGTCAACAATCAGGGGTGTGAAGCGCAGGACATCTTGTTTGGTGTCAAGGACAACAGGCCTGGGACAAGTAGATTCAACCCTCTGCAGCACAACCCCTTTCGGCTGCCAGTTTACAGTTTCACATTATGGATCAGGGAAGCAGGAAAGGGCATTGTCTGCAGGTAAGGTATTATTTGTGCTTGCATGTTAATGCTGTTCGAACTTGTATTTATGGTTCATTAATCCAAAGTCTTTATTATTAGGGTGAGAACGCTAAGGAATGTTTTAGGCTCAGATTGCACTACTGGCAATGGTTTCAATATAAAAATATGTACACATGTTCTCAATTTAACAATATAAGGGTATGTACAATGCCACCCAGCATGCTCTCTGATTAAATACAACTATTTGTGAAACCTTGAAAGCAAGATTGATGATTCTTTGCTTTCAAAATACAATTACATTTTACCAACCATTTCTTTGAAGCATCATTAAGCAAAATGTGTTGATGCATACTAATATTTCCGAAACAATATTCATATTGGAAAATCAGTGTAACCAGTTTCAACAAGACTATAGGATACATAAAAAAAAAAACATTGGCAAAGCCAGTAAGTCGGAAAGTGATGGTCAGCCTTTTGGATTTTGTCAACGTGCGTCTTGTTTTTACATTGTTTTTGTAACACTTTATTGTTGTGGGGGCTGCTGAGCCCTCACCATTATAAAAAATGCTGGCAAAATCACAAATATTTTTGGGTCTCAAAAGCCACACATTGCCACAGAAGTCCCTGCCACTGAACAAAACTACTTTGTGTGCTGATGTAAAAAGAACATAATGCTGTCACTCACAGTGAAGCCAGCTCATAGCTGGAGACAGAATTTTAATTAAAAAAACAAAAGCTCCTGCTTTTTTTAATTTATTTTTTTAAATCTCTTTATTAATGTAAAAGAACATTATATTGTATACATTTGAGCAGTCAACACGGCTCACATTATTGTCCACAATATTCAAATCCAAAGTGAGAGTGATATATGGGGAATAAGGAGGAAGAAGAAAAAGGAAGAAGATGATAGAGCTATGCGACTAACTGTGTGAACTGTCCAACTGTCCAGACGGGAGCACTGGGCCTGAGTGGTTGATCGTAGGGCGGGTACCCCCCTGGAGATGATGTGCTTGAATAGATGGCCTGAAGCGGGGGGAGGAGGGGACGCACTCACGAACAGGATCTCTGATGTTGAGGAGGGATAGGGGAATCGCCTTTAGTGATATAGTGCGTTGGGCACTAGTGTTCCGGACCAGCGTAATCAGGGCCTCACAGAAGGGACCAATGGCTTCTTCTTATGATATACTACGATCGGTCATTCTCCTTCGTCCTAGCCCCCGGTGGAGACCCCCCGAGTCAGCACCCCCCTGTGTGGTCCTCTCCATTTGCTATATAGTAACCTGGGGGAGCCTGCTCATTTGATTTATGCTGCGAGGGGCAGTGTAGCTGATGTGTGGGTTGTGGTCGGGACGTGACATGCATCCGTAGGCCACAAGGTCTAGTTAAGTCTTAGATTTGAAAGTAATGATCTGGTGGTCGGGCACAGTCACTTAATCAGGGCGGGTGGGAATCGTCCTTGGCTTCCAGTGATGTGACTATCCCCTTGAACTGTAATCCTCTGTCTTGGAATGAGTGTAACGTGTGTGCCGCCGCCCTCGCCCACTGCAGCAAATCCTTTAACCATTGTCAAGTGTCCGGTGCAGCCGGTGCCTCCTGCTTAACACCAGATCTAATAAGGGACCCAGTTCTTTGAGAAGAGCTGGTGAAGAATCCTTTAACATGCAAGTTAGTAGGTTTGCACAGGCTCAAAAGGGCATTCCAACCCTGGAACTATTGCTTGCTGCTGCCTCTAGTCCCAGTATGGAGATTAGAGGAAAAGTAGCAAAATAAGGGAACTGCAGGTATTCAAACCCTTCTATGGTATGAACCATGGTATAAGCAGAAGCTATTATCAGAGTTCTTATATTATGAGATTGCTGCCATAATTTGTAGTTGCACTACATGGCACCAAAGGGACAAGTTTTTTTCTTTTTTAAAGGACGGGTAGATTTATGAATCACCCAGTCCCATGGACAAGAAGATATTTTATTCAATTCCACACCCCTGAACAATATGCTTGTCATGGAGTGGCGGGAATTCCATTGAGGACTTTGATTGGTTATTCACACCAGAGATCTTCGTGATGACATTATTTTCTTAGCATTTTTAATCTGACTCTTACAGGCTTTAATACAGGAGTTGAGTAGGTCTGGCATAGTAGCAGTAGGCCCGGTTTCATGCTTGATGGAGGAACTGGAGGTATAGTTTGGATTGCACAACTTCAGGGTAAACCATTTTTCCAAGTGATTTTTGGGGAGTGAATTTGTTTTTCTTCACAGAACAACCTTTTCCAGAACAGAGGTGACAAGGTTGTGGAGGCAAGATCAAAAAGTAATTGGGTTCAGTGCTGCAGTGAGGGTTGGGTACAATCAGGTAGAAGCAGGGTCATTCACTCGGTGAACACTTTTTCCCAGCCTATTGTGGTTATGTAGGTTGCTATAAGGGGCCAGTAAGCACAGGCCTTGAAGGACATATTGATGAAAGAATGTCAAAATGGAGTATCCAGGGAATTGGAACATGTCTGCAAACAGTTCAAAGCTTCAATGTTGTGGATGAAGATTCAAGAGCTGGATTGGTTGAACTGATCCAGCTACATGCTGAAGTCACCCAATATGATAAAGCTATGGCAGGTGACAAGTTGTACCCTTTGGATTGATCTCAAGTTGCTACCAGACTTGTGTGTCTTGCTTCTCCAAACATTTACAAAAGGTATGTCCTTTCACTCTACTGGAAAAATCAAGCCTTGGTAGCTGGTGAAATAATTTTGGATCACCTGGAGCAGGAAAACAGTAGATATTTAGGATTCTGAATATTTTTCTTTAAAAAAAAACATGTTTTCTATATGTTCTTAAACTGGTAGGTCATTACAAACCATGATGTTATCTACAAGTGCAATGAAAAATCTACATTTCTTTTTTGTTGTGCATCCTGTTGTCCAGAATGTTACCCCTGGTTACATCTTATCTGATCAAAGCTCCCATCAGCCTTTAAGTACAAAAGGGGTACAATGTTATGTTAAATGTATTTGTAATACACTCTATCACCCAAGGGTAGCCTGAAACCATTAAATAAATTCTCACCGATGCAAGTCATTAGCCTTCAGAAAGAAACTGAATACAAACCCCTTCTATCCATCCTACCATTTCTTGTTGTAAAGAAGCTCTTAGAAACAGTAGAGCTAGAGTTGCCGTACTAAAACATCTCTACGTTCAATCAAGATGTACAGTATGAGTCATATACAAACTTTCTTTTTTTCGGGTCACCTAACCTTTCTTGATATACCAGCTTTGTTGTTTCTATCTAGTTCATTCAAACGGTTTTGGCATATCAGGCATATCTGTTTGTTAAAGTTTGGGAACAAAACAACGGGCATGTTTTTTACAAACAAGTTTTAGGGTGTGTTTATTTACAGCTCAATTGAGCTATCACCAATTAATTTGGAATATACTGCACTCACGCTGTACTTTGTAATTTACTATTAAAAGAACACAGCAGACTGGCTTTCTTCTTCCATTAGAAACATTTTTTGGTGATTGTTTTAGTCAGCTGATATACTTGTAAAAAACAATACCCATGCGGTAAAACGTGTGGTTTGGCATAAATAATGGAGGTGTAGAAAATAACATTTAAGCATGAGAAAGCGTTTATTTATTTGAAAAAAAAAATAAAAGAAATAAACAAAGTTCCGCTGACTTTTCCCAAGTGGAAAAAATACGCAGTTTATTTTGGAGACGGACTCTTCCTTTCACGATTACACGCATCCTAAACTGGGGACGAATTTACTAATTCTGAACACATTGAGTCAGTGCTTTAAATGGAAATGTAGAAGTGCATGTATTCTCTAGAGTACCTGTTTGCTCCCATGAAGTGATCGTCCTTTCCCACTAAGGGCCAGATGTATCAAAGGGTTTTACCCATTCTATGTCTATGGGAAAATGTGTTGGTACATATGTATTACAACAGTGCTGAAAAGTGCAGGTACTCCGCCTCTCAATTTAAAAAAGTACATGTACTCAGCACTGGAGCGTACCTGTCCATTTAAAGCACTGCATGTAGCGCAACGTGGACGCAGAGGCATGGGTGGAAACTTGTCAAAACCATAATAGCAAGGCATTTCTAACACACGACTACATAAACTTTCAAATGAAAACCGTTCAGTGTCATAGAGGGAAACTTAACACTTTTGGAGAAAACTCCGGCGAGAATAGGGGCAGGCTTAGCGTCCCAATGATGCTCTTAATGCCGTGGGAACAAAATGTAGGTTACAAAATTAATAGCATATTTTAAACTCCCGTCTCGTCTGAGCCCAGGCCTAGTGCTGAACTTTAATGAAAAATTGATTGATGATTGTTCCGAAGTGCCAGATCAAGAATGTGCCCATTACGATTGGAAAAGGGAATGACAGCTGGTTGATAGTGGCGGCGAAAGGGCTCAGCCCGGGCAGTAGAGGAACGGGGACTTCAAATGCCTCATGAAACAGGACATGCGCGTCACTGCGGGGGGCTGACACCTATGTCTGGCAGGGGTGCCTCGGTGAAGCAGCAGTCCTGAGATGAAAGGGCGGGCGCATGGCTCCATGCACATATGACATGTTTGTGGTCACTCACCGGCGGACGCCGATGCTCCGCCCGCCTTTGGGGTAGCCTTCTCCATAGCCCGTCTGCCGAGAGCTCACAATCCTCCTGCCGCAAGGCTCCGCAGCCCCAGACGCGCTCCCTGAGACGCCGCAGCTCCTCTGCAGCCAGGGCCGCGGGATCGGGGCTCATGGCGCCCCCGACGCTGTCCTCCAACTCTGCTCCGGGCTCTGCCGAGTCGCACATCCCGCGCGCGCTGGGCAAGGGCCGTAAGGGTGGTCACGCGCTTCTCCGGAGTAGAGTGCGCGCAGCGGTCGCTGCAGCTTCTCAGTGTGGAGCCACGCGCCGGCGCCTGGCCCCCAGCCCAGCGGTTTCCCTTCCTCAGGCAACTGTCACCAACCGCTCCTACCGCCCTCCGCCCCTCCCAGCACTGGCTGCCACAGGCGGCGGCGCTGCCGAGCGCGCGTGACGTACATGACTGGAGGCTAAACTTCACTATCTCCCCCTCCGCGCCTTGAGCACACATAGACGGACGACAACAAAGTATGGCGTGCGCAAAGAATTCGGTGCAATCAGTCCGACGTTGGCAATAGCTCGTTCAGGGAGCAACCATTGCTGTATTCTGTTCCATAGACACCACTTTTTTATACGGAAAATAACGTTTTTCTGAGTTGTAATTCCATTTGTTTTTGTTCTAGTGTTTCCTAAGAGCCAAACGACGGTGCGCGAGTAAACGTCTGTGCCTTACGCACACACCTGTTTATGTTTACCATGTTCCACCCTCACCATTATACGACCAGTGCTTGTTTTTAGCCAACTCTAAAACGTGCCGTAGCCTGTATTGAAAACCTGAGATTTTTCTCCTTTTTTTAATTAAAAAAAAAAGTTTTTATATAGCGTGGACTCCATACCAACCCGGAACTGAAGCTTCAGATACCTCATGGTACAGGACATGCGCGTGACTGCTGGGGTCTGACATAGTCTAGGAGTGTCTTGTGTTGGGGGCGCCAGGTCCTCATGCTACGAAAGAAGGTGATGTAGACACAGTGGCATGGCTTTGCTAAAAGGCCACGGGCACATTCGCCCATCTCTTTTTATTGGCAGGGTCACCTGACCAGTGACGCCTGTGTTGGATGGGTGTGGGGTGTGTGTAAAGCCAGCCCTCATCCCAAGTGGCTGATGGAACACTGAAACGTGTCCAGCAGGACACTACATTCCTCCCAAACTTTATTGAGGAACAAAACAAACTCCAACCCGTAAAAGAAAACACAATAACCAAACACCACCATCAGTCTCTCAGCCTTGAAAAGGCAGGCCATAGTATTGCAGTGGAGAGGTGCAGCTGGGAGTACTCGGATACCTCCGCACGAGTACGTAATTTAACCAGGTACAGCTGGGCAGGAACATTTGTGGATGGAGTCCAGACTGACAGTCAGCTGGTTGGGTAAGTGTCCACTCATGCACTGTGGTTCAGTCCTGTGGGCACTAGTGGTGAGGCTGGTGGTGTATACAGTTCACTTTGTTCGAATTGGGTGCACCAGGAGCATTGGTGGAGTCTGCTGCAAGTACACTTTTTGAGACATCCTGGCTTCATGAAGGCCAATCCCTCGAAGACTAACAACATCTGTGATGGTGTGAAGTCCTCCTCTGAAGCCTTGGCACATCCTGACACTCTTCCAGACCACCTCTCATTTGTGAATTCTTCACTCTGGAACTTCACTGATGCCCTTTCAATGGACTGCCATGGGACCTGCGTGGATTGTGCTGGGCTGCGTGTGGGCCATCTCTGGGCTGCTACAGGCTCTCTGACATGAGCCACAGTCAAGTCATTCGTGCAGCCACAACGGTGGATGATTCAGAGTCAGTGTGCTTGCCAACATGGACCAGGTTTAGGTGGGCTCTCAGATGGTCTCAGGGAAATTGTCTCTCACATTGTTAGGAGGGTGTCATGTTGGTTTTGTTGTATTGTGGAGGTAATGATCCACCTTGGTATTTAACTGCTCCTTTGATGAATACCGTGATATACTTGGCAATGATGGTGCTTGCCATTCGGTGACCTGTATGACGAGTGATGTTGCTAGAGTGAGGGTGACAGGAGGGACTTCACCATAGCTAGTGCAGTCTTTCTTTTCCTCCTGTGCAGATGTTAGCACTGATGCAATCTGCTTCAGGCAGGCGGTGACAGGTGTCTGGACAGTCACACTGTGGCGCGTGGGGCAAGTGTGCGGTTCGCACTTGTAGGCGTCTTACATTTGGAACTCCCGCTGAGCTGCCTCCAGTGATGTCGCCGCACCCCGGTGGCTGTCTTGTCTGTGGGTGCATTTGTCAGGCTGGTGGGGGGCCTTGCTGGTGTCCAGAGCTGCAGATAAGTGCAGTTTTCTTTCCTCTACCTTTCTTCTTAATTTCTTTCTTCTGTTCTTCTTTTGTTTTCAAACAAACACACAGCCTTGTGGGAAGAGGCAGGCACCATGCTCTGTGGAGGGTCGGTTGTCTCATGGGCCAATCTCTGGTCCAGTCGTTTGTGTGGGGGAGCGGCCCTGGGCACCTCTCCCCCGATTCCTTGGTGTGGGATGGCACAATCTCCTTTTCCTAGGGCCACTGCAGCCTTCCGTGATGGTGCGGGCAGTGTTGCTGGGGGGTGGCCCTGGGCATTGCTTCAGTACTCTTTCGGTGCGCAACAGCACCACTGTGCATCCCTCGTCTCGGCCGTGGCAGCTTTTACTGATGCTGCAGTCCATATTGCTGAGACAGGTGGGTGGGGGCAGGCCGGGCACTTAGCCTTACTTTTTTGTGCGCGTCTTTACAGTGCTGCGGGTGGTGTTGCTGGAAAGGGGGGGTGGCCCTGAGCTCTCCACTCCTGATTTAGTGTGATGCAGCACCATTACGCCTTTGTCTTTGCGACAACCGCAGCCATCCTGGCAGTGCTGCCGGTCGCTATACCACATGGTGGGTGCTTGCTGCGGGATGGGGGCAGCCTCGGGCGCTTTACCTCATTGGTGCGTTCTAGCACTGTCCCACTTCTCTTTACACGGCCGCAGCTGCCTGCGCAGTGCTGTGGGCCGCTATGCATGCTGTAGTGGGTTGCCAGGCCCTACTATCTCCTCATGTGCCAGCGGGGCTGGGGCTGTGGCTGCGATGCGCCTTTCTCTCCCTTCATCATAGGAATCCCCGACCATTTGCTGCCTTCCCTGCGCTGTTCGCTGCATGCTGGCAGGAGATGTGGGGGTGCCTTATACAGAGGCTTCCCTTCCCCTCATGACCAATGTCGAAATTCCTGCATGCGGCCACGTGGGATCAGACACACTCGTTGCCAGTGTTGTGTTGGGGGTCCTAGGCCCTCATGCTATGAAAGAAGGTGACGCAGACACAGTGGTATGGCTCTGGTAACTGGCCACATGCACCCATCCCTTTTTATTGGCAGGGTCACCTGACAGCCGATGCCTGTGTTGGATGTGTGTGGGGTGTGTTTGTAAAGCCAGCCCTCAGCCGAGTGGCTGGTGGAACACATGAACGTGTCCAGTAGGACACTACATGTCTCAGGGTGCGTACAGAAGTCTCTGAGACACTTGACATGAACACCAGTTACATTACACTAAGTCACATTCATTTTCAGATAGCCGTTCTTAAGAAAGCCCCTAACAGTGGAGAGGGTTTGTGGAGCAAGTGTCTTACTAGTGCGAGTACATCTGACTTTATTGGTTCTTTATGTTAGTTAATAAGGGGAAAAGTTCAAGGGTCAATGGACCTTTTTGACTCATTTAAGATGTTCACACCCTTAGTCCGTACATATCATTAATATCTTCAAACAACTGTTAAGAATTCTTTGGACTCAGTAACTTTAACACACCATGACCCATTAGGCCATGAATAACCACACCTTAAGTATCAATTAGAAAATGTATGTCCCTGGATTATCAATGCTAGTATCACGTAAATTAGTCTCAAAACCACATGATATAAGAATAAGAACAACAATGGTTGACCGACTCTTCTAAAGAATCTTAACCCAACTAATGCGTTAATAACTAATCCCTCTAGAGCCACGCTACAAATCAACAATAAGAGTAATTGTGCAAGGGTAATAACATCTGTTTGAATTTAGCAATTGAGTAACATTGAATAGCAATTTAGTTGAATGGAGGAGATCTCTCTAACATCAGATCAGCATGTTGGGGCTTCATGCAAAATAATGTATTCAACATAAATTTGGAAAACCTCTCTCTATGGCTCTATCAAAAAGCAGCACTTGGTACCTAGAAACAAAAGACAAATCAACAGTAAAGATATTAGCGATTTTATATACCTTTCCTTATGGATCAGCAAGCTGCAATAATCTTCACCAGGCGGACATCAGTACAATCTGCAGTCAGCAGAGGAACATGAAAGGAGTAATGGTTCAGAATCGGGGACTCTAAGCTCTCCGAACCATTAGAAAGAAATATCTAGAGTATGCAGCAAAGGCGCTACAAGCTGTGAGCATCGAGCGCATAAGTAAGCACCAGCATTTATGCATGGAGCACGAGAGAAATGAAGTAAGTAGTGGAGTGGATCTCTGCTGAGTGAGACGAGAACTCTTAGTGCAGTGCAGTTAAGTTAAAATTGATTTACGTTGTCATTGGTCAAAGAGTCATGCGATAGCCATTAGCCTAATAATATTATTATTCTAAATCTAAGCTATAACTAAGCAGTCTTTCACACGTTGATGATTGGGGGCCCTGTCCTATGCAGCAGGGCTCATGGCCCATGAGGTGAGCGGTGGCGCTCTGGAAGGCCCCGTCAGACGCAGCTGGGCCCTGGTGAGCTGCCCTGAGGCCTGATGTGAGTATAGGTCGTGGTCGAAGGCCTCCCCTGGGCTACACTAGAGCCAACTGCTGGGCCTGTTGACTGGTTCCGCGTCAGCGGGCAGGCGGCGCTGACGCGCTGCTGACGCGCTGCTGACTCAATGGGTCCTGCTGGTTGCATGCCCCCCAGACACTGATGGAGGTCTCCTGGGCCTGGAAATGGCAATTGGCGTCCTGTGAGGGCATCGGGGGGAGCCAGCTGGGCTATGGAGAGCCACCTTGGGGCCTGACGGACTGCAGTTGCTGGTCGACACGCACCGGAGAGGATGTGCGTGACATGGCCCCTGGACCAGAGTTTTCTACTTTTTTGACCCCTTTGGCCCTTACCTATGAACGCATTGAGAGGGGTCCCTGTGAGAAAGTAGCCTCTTTCTAGCCTTGTTACCCCCACTTTGGGCCTGTTTGTGAGTGTATGTCAGGGTGTTTTCACTGTCTCACTGGGATCCTGACAGCCAGGGCCCAGTGCTCATAGTGAAAACCCTATGTTTTCAGTATGTTTGTTATGTGTCACTGGGACCCTGCTAGTCAGGACCCCAGTGCTCATAAGTTTGTGGCCTATATGTATGTGTTCCCTGTGTGGTGCCTAACTGTCTCACTGAGGCTCTGCTAACCAGAACCTCAGTGGTTATGCTCTCTCATTTCTTTCAAATTGTCACTAACAGGCTAGTGACCAATTTTACCAATTTACATTGGCTTACTGGAACACCCTTATAATTCCCTAGTATATGGTACTAAGGTACCCAGGGTATTGGGGTTCCAGGAGATCCCTATGGGCTGCAGCATTTCTTTTGCCACCCATAGGGAGCTCTGACAATTCTTACACAGGCCTGCCACTGCAGCCTGAGTGAAATAACGTCCACGTTATTTCACAGCCATTTTACACTGCACTTAAGTAACTTATAAGTCACCTATATGTCTAACCTTTACCTGGTAAAGGTTAGGTGCAAAGTTACTTAGTGTGAGGGCACCCTGGCACTAGCCAAGGTGCCCCCACATTGTTCAGAGCCAATTCCCTGAACTTTGTGAGTGCGGGGACACCATTACACGCGTGCACTACATATAGGTCACTACCTATATGTAGCTTCACCATGGTAACTCCAAATATGGCCATGTAACATGTCTATGATCATGGAATTGCCCCCTCTATGCCATCCTGTCATAGTTGGCACAATCCCATGATCCCAGTGGTCTGTAGCACAGACCCTGGTACTGCCAAACTGCCCTTCCTGGGGTTTCACTGCAGCTGCTGCTGCTGCCAACCCCTCAGACAGGCATCTGCCCTCCTGGGGTCCAGCCAGGCCTGGCCCAGGATGGCAGAACAAAGGACTTCCTCTGAGAGAGGGTGTTACACCCTATCCCTTTGGAAAATGGTGTGAAGGCAGGGGAGGAGTAGCCTCCCCCAGCCTCTGGAAATGCTTTGTTGGGCACAGAGGTGCCCAATTCTGCATAAGCCAGTCTACACCGGTTCAGGGGACCCCTTAGCCCTGCTCTGGCGCGAAACTGGACAAAGGAAAGGGGAGTGACCACTCCCCTGACCTGCACCTCCCCTGGGAGGTGTCCAGAGCTCCTCCAGTGTGCTCCAGACCTCTGCCATCTTGGAAACAGAGGTGCTGCTGGCACACTGGACTGCTCTGAGTGGCCAGTGCCACCAGGTGACGTCAGAGACTCCTTCTGATAGGCTCCTTCAGGTGTTAGTAGCATATCCTCTCTCCTAGGTAGCCAAACCCTCTTTTCTGGCTATTTAGGGTCTCTGTCTCTGGGGAAACTTTAGATAACGAATGCAAGAGCTCATCCGAGTTCCTCTGCATCTCTCTCTTCACCTTCTGCCAAGGAATCGACTGCTGACCGCGCTGGAAGCCTGCAAACCTGCAACATAGTAGCAAAGACGACTACTGCAACTCTGTAACGCTGATCCTGCCGCCTTCTCGACTGTTTTCCTGCTTGTGCATGCTGTGGGGGTAGTCTGCCTCCTCTCTGCACCAGAAGCTCCGAAGAAATCTCCCGTGGGTCGACGGAATCTTCCCCCTGCAACCGCAGGCACCAAAAAGCTGCATTACCGGTCCCTTGGGTCTCCTCTCAGCACGACGAGCGAGGTCCCTCGAATCCAGCGACTCTGTCCAAGTGACCCCCACAGTCCAGTGACTCTTCAGTCCAAGTTTGGTGGAGGTAAGTCCTTGCCTCACCTCGCTGGGCTGCATTGCTGGGAACCGCGACTTTTGCAGCTACTCCGGCCCCTGTGCACTTCCGGTGGAAATCCTTTGTGCACAGCCAAGCCTGGGTCCACGGCACTCTAACCTGCATTGCACGACTTTCTAAGTTGGTCTCCGGCGACGTGGGACTCCTTTGTGCGACTTCGGGTGAGCACCGTTTCATGCATCCTCGTAGTGCCTGTTTCTGGCACTTCTCCGGGTGCTACCTGCTGCTGAGAGGGCTCCTTGTCTTGCTCGACGTCCCCTCTCTCTCCTGGTCCAATTTGCGACCTCCTGGTCCCTCCAGGGCCACAGCAGTGTCCAAAAATGCTAACCGCACGATTTGCAGCTAGCAAGGCTTGTTGGCGTTCTTTCGGCGGGAAAACACTTCTGCACGACTCTCCACGGCGAGAGGGATCCGTCCACCAAAGGGGAAGTCTCTAGCCCTTTTCGTTCCTGCAGAAACCTCAGCTTCTTCTGTCCAGTAGAAGCTTCTTTGCATCCACAGCTGGCATTTCCTGGGTATATGCCCATCTCCGACTTGCTTGTGACTTTTGGACTTGGTCCCCTTGTTCCACAGGTACCCTAGATTGGAAATCCACAGTTGTTGCATTGTTGGTTTGTGTCTTTCCTGCATTATTCCTCTAACACGACTTCTTTGTCCTTAGGGGAACTTTAGTGCACTTTGCACTCACTTTTCAGGGTCTTGGGGAGGGTTATTTTTCTAACTCTCACTATTTTCTAATAGTCCCAGCGACCCTCTACAAGGTCACATAGGTTTGGGGTCCATTCGTGGTTCGCATCCCACTTTTGGAGTATATGGTTTGTGTTGCCCCTATCCCTATGTTTCCCCATTGCATCCTATTGTAACTATACATTGTTTGTACTGTTTTCTAAGACTATACTGCATATTTTTGCTATTGTGTATATATATCTTGTGTATATTTCCTATCCTCTCACTGAGGGTACACTCTAAGATACTTTGGCATATTGTCATAAAAATAAAGTACCTTTATTTTTAGTATAACTGTGTATTGTGTTTTCTTATGATGTTGTGCATATGACACTAACTGGTACGATAGTAGCTTCACACGTCTCCTAGTTCAGCCTAAGCTGCTCTGCTAAGCTACCATTATCTATCAGCCTAAGCTGCTAGACACCCTATACACTAATAAGGGATAACTGGGCCTGGTGCAAGGTGCAAGTACCCCTTGGTACTCACTACAAGCCAGTCCAGCCTCCTACATTGGTTGTGCAGCGGTGGGATAAGTGCTTTGAGACTACTTACCACTCTTGTCATTGTACTTTTCATAAGAGAAAAATATACAAAACAAGGTCAGTGTATATACACATAGCCAAAAAGTTTAGCATTTCCTCTTTTCACTCTTTTCTAAGTGCTGAAAAGTACTTCTAACTTTCTAAAAAGTTCTAAAAAGTTTAAAAAGTTTTTTTCTCTGTCTTTCTAAAAGCTCTGACAAACTTTTTATCGTTCACTATCACTTTAACTCTCTCTAAAAATGTCTGGCACAGGCCAAAATGTTGATCTGTCCAAACTTGCATATGACCACCTTAGCTGGAAAGGAGCAAGGAGTCTCTGTGTAGAGAGAGGTTTGAGTGTAGGGAAGAATCCTTCCTTGGAACTGTTACTTAACATGCTTAGAGAACAGGATAAGACTAGAAGTGCCCCATCTGTTGAAAAAGTAGCTAATGGTTCTCAATCTGATCCAGGGACTCCCCCAGGAAAAGATTCAGGAAAGAAACTTCCTAGCCTGCCCATTACTAGACAGTCTAGCATAGTTGGTAATGATGATGAGCCACACCATATAAATAGTGTTGTCTCACATCATAGCAAAAGCATTTATTCTCACCATACTGGTAGTGATGTTTCTGTTAGCCAAGCTGTTAGGGTGGCCTCTGTAAGGGACAGGTCTCCTTCTGTCCATTCTCACCATACTTCTGTTTCAAGGCATGTCCCTCCCACCCACCCTGATGACAGATTGTTAGAAAGGGAGCTCAATAGATTGAGAGTGGAACAAACCAGACTGAAGCTCAAGAAGCAACAGCTGGATTTGGATAGACAGACTTTAGAAGTAGAGAAGGAGAGACAGAAACTGGGTTTAGAAACCCATGGTGGCAGCAGCAGTATTCCCCATAGTCATCCTGCAAAAGAGCATGATTCCAGGAATCTGCACAAGATAGTTCCCCCTTATAAGGAGGGGGATGACATTAACAAGTGGTTTGCTGCACTTGAGAGGGCCTGTGTTGTACAGGATGTCCCTCAAAGGCAGTGGGCTGCTATCCTATGGCTATCATGTAGTGGAAAAGGTAGGGATAGGCTCCTTACTGTGAAAGAAAGTGATGCCAATAATTTTACAGTTCTTAAGAATGCACTCCTGGATGGTTATGGCTTAACCACTGAACAGTACAGGATAAAGTTCAGAGAGACCAAAAAGGAGTCTTCACAAGACTGGGTTGATTTCATTGACCATTCAGTGAAGGCCTTGGAGGGGTGGTTACATGGTAGTAAAGTTACTGATTATGACAGCCTGTATAACTTGATCCTGAGAGAGCATATTCTTAATAATTGTGTGTCTGATTTGTTGCACCAGTACTTGGTGGACTCTGATCTGACCTCTCCCCAAGAATTGGGAAAGAAGGCAGACAAATGGGTCAGAACAAGGGTGAACAGAAAAGTTCATACAGGGGGTGACAAAGAGAACACTAAGAAGAAAGATGGTGAAAAATCTCAAGATAAGCATGGGGACAATGGTAAAACCAAAGATCCCACTTCAAATCTTAAACACTCTTCAGGGGGTGGGGATAAAACAAATTCTCCCTCTTCTTCTCAACCTACACAATTTAAAAAGCCTTGGTGCTTTGTGTGTAAAAACAGAGGCCATAGGCCAGGGGATAAGTCCTGTCCAGGTAAACCCCCTGAGCCTACCACCACTAATACATCAAGCTCTAGTGCCCCTAGCAGTAGTGGTACTAGTGGTGGGACTGCTGGCAACAGTCAAGTTAAAGGTGTAGTTTGGTTCACTTATTGGTCCATAGTAGAAACTGGGGTAGTCAGTCCCAAGACAGTTTCTGTCACACCTAGTGGCATTGGCCTTGCCACACTGGCTGCTTGTCCCCTTACAATGGATAAGTACAGGCAGACAGTTTCAATAAATGGTGTTGAGGCCTTGGCCTACAGGGACACAGGTGCCAGTATCACTTTGGTGACTGAAAACCTAGTGCACCCTGATCAACACATCATTGGACAACAGTATAAGATTATTGATGTCCATAACTCCACTAAGTTTCTTCCCTTAGCTATAATTCAGTTTAGTTGGGGTGGAGTTACTGGCCCTAAGCAGGTGGTGGTATCACCTAGCTTACCTGTAGACTGTCTCTTAGGTAATGACCTAGAGGCCTCAGGTTGGGCTGATGTAGAGTTTTATGCCCATGCAGCCATGCTGGGCATCCCTGAGGAATTGTTCCCTCTCATTTCTACTGAAATGAAAAAGCAAAGGAGAGAAGGCCTGAAAACTCAGGATCCCTCTCCATCAACAGGTAAAAAGGGTATCACAGTATCCCCTAACCACCCTACCATTCAGGATACCATTCCTGTGGTGGGAGAAACCTCTCCTGGGGTGGCACCTGTTCCAAGGGAATCATCAGCTGGCAAAGCTGGACTCCCTGAGGTAGAAGTACCTCTCTGTGGGATAACTAACATTGGTGAGAAAAAGAGCACCATTTTAGTTAACATGGAGCATCCCCCCAACCCTCCCAGAGAAACTTTAGTGCAGAAACTCTGCACTGCCTCACAACACTTAGGACAGCATCCCTGCCCTAGTGTGGAGCTCATAGGACAGCATCCCTGCCCTGCTCCAACTCAAGAGAAACAGCATCCCTGTTCTCTCTTCCAGCCATATGGTCAAAGTTTTTGCCCAGCTATGGCTTTACTGAGACAGCATCCCTGTCTGGCATTTCCATCATTACAAATAGGTTCAGTGGATAATTCCCACTGCTCTAAACTAAAACTTACTGATAGAAACTCTGAAAATACATCTTCACATTGTTGCTTAGCTAAAAAACTTCAAACAGGGTGGTTTACATCCCCACAGGGAAGTAACCATATAGTGGATGATAAAGGGAGTAACCAGTCTATTGCAGAGCTACTCTCTACTTATCACCACTTAGACAATAAAGTCTCAACTGGCCAAGGTTAGCCTTATTGTCCTTCGTTTGGGGGGGGGTTGTGTGAGAAAGTAGCCTCTTTCTAGCCTTGTTACCCCCACTTTGGGCCTGTTTGTGAGTGTATGTCAGGGTGTTTTCACTGTCTCACTGGGATCCTGACAGCCAGGGCCCAGTGCTCATAGTGAAAACCCTATGTTTTCAGTATGTTTGTTATGTGTCACTGGGACCCTGCTAGTCAGGACCCCAGTGCTCATAAGTTTGTGGCCTATATGTATGTGTTTCCTGTGTGGTGCCTAACTGTCTCACTGAGGCTCTGCTAACCAGAACCTCAGTGGTTATGCTCTCTCATTTCTTTCAAATTGTCACTAACAGGCTAGTGACCAATTTTACCAATTTACATTGGCTTACTGGAACACCCTTATAATTCCCTAGTATATGGTACTAAGGTACCCAGGGTATTGGGGTTCCAGGAGATCCCTATGGGCTGCAGCATTTCTTTTGCCACCCATAGGGAGCTCTGACAATTCTTACACAGGCCTGCCACTGCAGCCTGAGTGAAATAACGTCCACGTTATTTCACAGCCATTTTACACTGCACTTAAGTAACTTATAAGTCACCTATATGTCTAACCTTTACCTGGTAAAGGTTAGGTGCAAAGTTACTTAGTGTGAGGGCACCCTGACACTAGCCAAGGTGCCCCCACATTGTTCAGAGCCAATTCCCTGAACTTTGTGAGTGCGGGGACACCATTACACGCGTGCACTACATATAGGTCACTACCTATATGTAGCTTCACAATGGTAACTCCGAATATGGCCATGTAACATGTCTATGATCATGGAATTGCCCCCTCTATGCCATCCTGGCATAGTTGGCACAATCCCATGATCCCAGTGGTCTGTAGCACAGACCCTGGTACTGCCAAACTGCCCTTCCTGGGGTTTCACTGCAGCTGCTGCCAACCCCTCAGACAGGCATCTGCCCTCCTGGGGTCCAGCCAGGCCTGGCCCAGGATGGCAGAACAAAGGACTTCCTCTGAGAGAGGGTGTTACACCCTCTCCCTTTGGAAAATGGTGTGAAGGCAGGGGAGGAGTAGCCTCCCCCAGCCTCTGGAAATGCTTTGTTGGGCACAGAGGTGCCCAATTCTGCATAAGCCAGTCTACACCGGTTCAGGGGACCCCTTAGCCCTGCTCTGGCGCGAAACTGGACAAAGGAAAGGGGAGTGACCACTCCCCTGACCTGCACCTCCCCTGGGAGGTGTCCAGAGCTCCTCCAGTGTGCTCCAGACCTCTGCCATCTTGGAAACAGAGGTGCTGCTGGCACACTGGACTGCTCTGAGTGGCCAGTGCCACCAGGTGACGTCAGAGACTCCTTCTGATAGGCTCCTTCAGGTGTTAGTAGCCTATCCTCTTTCCTAGGTAGCCAAACCCTCTTTTCTGGCTATTTAGGGTCTCTGTCTCTGGGGAAACTTTAGATAACGAATGCAAGAGCTCATCCGAGTTCCTCTGCATCTCTCTCTTCACCTTCTGCCAAGGAATCGACTGCTGACCGCGCTGGAAGCCTGCAAACCTGCAACATAGTAGCAAAGACGACTACTGCAACTCTGTAACGCTGATCCTGCCGCCTTCTCGACTGTTTTCCTGCTTGTGCGTGCTGTGGGGGTAGTCTGCCTCCTCTCTGCACCAGAAGCTCCGAAGAAATCTCCAGTGGGTCGACGGAATCTTCCCCCTGCAACCGCACGCACCAAAAAGCTGCATTACCGGTCCCTTGGGTCTCCTCTCAGCACGACGAGCGAGGTCCCTCGAATCCAGCGACTCTGTCCAAGTGACCCCCACAGTCCAGTGACTCTTCAGTCCAAGTTTGGTGGAGGTAAGTCCTTGCCTCACCTCGCTGGGCTGCATTGCTGGGAACTGCGACTTTTGCAGCTACTCCGGCCCCTGTGCACTTCCGGTGGAAATCCTTTGTGCACAGCCAAGCCTGGGCCCACGGCACTCTAACCTGCATTGCACGACTTTCTAAGTTGGTCTCCGGCGACGTGGGACTCCTTTGTGCGACTTCGGGTGAGCACCGTTTCACCCATCCTCGTAGTGCCTGTTTCTGGCACTTCTCTGGGTGCTACCTGCTGCTGAGAGGACTCCTTGTCTTGCTCGACGTCCCTCTCTCTCCTGGTCCAATTTGCGACCTCCTGGTCCCTCCAGGGCCACAGCAGCGTCCAAAAACGCTAACCGCACGATTTGCAGCTAGCAAGGCTTGTTGGCGTTCTTTCGGTGGGAAAACACTTATGCACAACTCTCCACGGCGAGAGGGATCCGTCCACCAAAGGGGAAGTCTCTAGCCCTTTTCGTTCCTGCAGAAACCTCAGCTTCTTCTGTCCAGTAGAAGCTTCTTTGCATCCACAGCTGGCATTTCCTGGGTATATGCCCATCTCCGACTTGCTTGTGACTTTTGGACTTGGTCCCCTTGTTCCACAGGTACCCTAGATTGGAAATCCACAGTTGTTGCATTGTTGGTTTGTGTCTTTCCTGCATTATTCCTCTAACACAACTTCTTTGTCCTTAGGGGAACTTTAGTGCACTTTGCACTCACTTTTCAGGGTCTTGGGGAGGGTTATTTTTCTAACTCTCACTATTTTCTAATAGTCCCAGCGACCCTCTACAAGGTCACATAGGTTTGGGGTCCATTCGTGGTTCGCATCCCACTTTTGGAGTATATGGTTTGTGTTGCCCCTATCCCTATGTTTCCCCATTGCATCCTATTGTAACTATACATTGTTTGCACTGTTTTCTAAGACTATACTGTATATTTTTGCTATTGTGTATATATATCTTGTGTATATTTCCTATCCTCTCACTGAGGGTACACTCTAAGATACTTTGGCATATTGTCATAAAAATAAAGTACCTTTATTTTTAGTATAACTGTGTATTGTGTTTTCTTATGATATTGTGCATATGACACTAAGTGGTACGGTAGTAGCTTCACACTTCTCCTAGTTCAGCCTAAGCTGCTCTGCTAAGCTACCATTATCTATCAGCCTAAGCTGCTAGACACCCTATACACTAATAAGGGATAACTGGGCCTGGTGCAAGGTGCAAGTACCCCTTGGTACTCACTACAAGCCAGTCCAGCCTCCTACAGTCCCCTCTTAATAGGGGTATCTGCAACCTCTGCTCTGAATGCTCTGTGAAATAGTGGTGTACAGTGCTGCCTGGCAGTGGGAAGAGCAGTGGATTCTGTTTTTGTGGTACTTTGCATTCCAGACTTTATTGGCATCTCCCTGTTCTAGTTGAGACTGGGTCATAGCCCTGGTCCAGGTACGAGGTGAGATGGGGCGGCACAAGCGGACAGACGCATCAAAGGGTAACCTCATAGAGTAGTATACTACCCTGGTGCTCTTGCCACAGCATCTGGCCAGATCGGAAGAGAGCGAAGATAATATGAGGGTGCCAGCGAATCCTGAAGAGCCTTCACGTGCGAACTTCTTGCAGCCATCCAGGGCTCTAGGGTGGCACTGGAGGGTAAGATAGAGACTGTGGTAGTAGAGGTTAATCTTCGGAAGGTGTCTGATAAGGTCAGGGTGGCGGAGGGCCCTATTGTGGAGCTCCAAACGGAGGTGCAGGCCACAAAATGGTGCAGGCAAACTCCACGGTTGGATGGCTAGAGGCGAGGTTGGAGGACGCAGAGGGAAGATCCCGGTGGAATAATGTCAGACTGCTAGGTTTCCCGGAGCGTGCGGAGGGTTCCGCTGCGGAAGCTTTTGTCGAGAGCTGGATCCGAGATGTGCTGCAGCCAAATGGGCTTTGTAAGATATTTGTAGTGGAACATGCTCATAGGGCCCTTGTTGCACCTCCCAGGCCTGGCTCACTGCCCAGGGCTATTATTGCCCGTCTTCTGAACTATAAGGATCCCTACTGTGTGTTGCCGGCCGCCCGTGAATCCGACAAGGCAATATATGAGAACTGCAAAATATCCATTTATCCTGATTACACCAAGGTGCAGAGTTCTCGAAAGGGATTCATGGAGGTCAGGGCAAAACTCAGCGCCATGAACATTAGATATATGCTTCTCCTATCCGGCACGCTTAAAGGTGCTTTCAGGTGGGAGGTCACACTTCTTCGATTGCCCGGAGGAGGTGTGGAGATGGCTGGAGATGTGGGATAAGGTGGCCCCGGGGAGGCCGGAAGGGACTGGAGGGGTCTCTTTTCGGGACTTTGGAGCGGAGAGTCCGGACTGGAGGTCATGTGAAGCTGGGCGGCTGGAAGATGCTGGAACGAGTAAGTCGGCTGTGGACTCTACTCGCAGAGTTGAAATACAACAGGGTGGATTAATAGCAGTAGTGCCTGTTGGTTTGGCTGGGGGTCTGGATGTGGAGCCAGGGTGAGGAGCCGGGGAGTCCCTTTGCAAGTCTGATTATGACCTTCATGATTCAGGATGCCGTTACGCCCTTGCTTGCGGGGTTTGTGTCAACAGTGAAAGTACCTCTCCGGCAGAGAGATGCAGCCATATTTTGGTTCACTGAAGAATTGGATTGTTTTGGTCATCAGGGGGGGCCTCTGATACTTAGTGAACTAAGATAGGGGTGGTACTTAGGCAATCAGTGGATCGATGCCGGTGCGGGTGTGGTCACTCCACAGTTGTGGTAGGACTTTAAACATGAAAAGCTGGGGTTTAGGATGTTGTCCTGGCAGCATTTATGGTGTGGACTTACAGTATGGTTTGTTATGGTTGTTTTGCTATATATCCGGGGTGGGGGTTTGTGGGGCTTGATTTACCAAGTTTGTCAATGTTTGAAGTTTATTCAACAGTGCAGGTATAAGGGTGAGATGTGCAATATGTATTTTCCTTGTCTTACCATGGTGGGGTGGGACGGAGGGGGAGGTGCTCGGTTTTTCCAATATCACTATGGGTCGTCAGATTAATATGTTGACCCGGAAAGTCACGGGGTTGAAGAGCTACACCAAGTACTATAGGTTACACTCCTTTCTAAAGAGGCATAAGGTTCATATTGCCTGTCTTCAGGAAACGCATATGACTGAGGAGGAAGCACTAGAACTGAACAAGAAGTGGCGGTGTCAAATGTTTTCATCCTCCTTCTCCTCTTATGCGCAGGTTGTGTCTATCTGGGTGTCTCCATGGGTTCCATTTACCCACATATACAGTGAAGTAGATGTTGAGGGTCAATATGTTCTGGTAGAAGGTATGTTGGATGGGTCACGTATCATTATCCTCAAAACGTATGCGCCTAACACTGATGATCACTCCTTGTATACCAGAATACTTGAGATTTTGGGGGACAGTGTGGATGGGCCTCTTGTCTGGGCAGGGGACTACAATTGTATATTGCACGGTGAACTGAATCGCCTTCCGCCAAAGCTGGGGACTAAGCCTTTGATGGTGAAATCTCTCACAGAAGTGATGACACATTTGGGGTTATGGGACAGTTGGAGGGAGCTGCACCCTTAGGGAAGGGAATACACCTATCATTCCAGAACACATAATACGCATACCCAATTGGACAGGTTTCCCTCGGGCGGTCTCAATAGCTCACAGGTGCTGGGTGTTACACATATGGGCAGGTTCTTATCTGATCATGCACCAGTGTGGATGCAATTGCAATGGGGGGCAGCGGCCACCAGTATAGCGCGTAGTTGGCGTTTGCCTGCGGACATCCTTACTGATGTGGGATGTCGGGAAAGGGTGGGTGAGGCCATCAAACAGTACATGGAATTGAATTGGAATATGACCCTGTCTATGGGCCTGGAATGGAAGGCTATGAAGGCAGTCATACGGGGCGAGTGTATAAGTGTAGTGTGCTGGGTACTCAGACAATTGGAACGGGAACTTACAGAACTGGAGGAGAAATTGGGGACTTGCAGTAGCAGTTACCGGACATGAGAATGGCTGAACGGGAAGAACTCAAGTTATACACGGAGGTTAATAGTTGTTGGGATACCTTGAGCCGGGTCACACTTAGAGGCAACAACTGCATCGGAAGGGAGATAAATCTGGCCAATGTGTGGTGTGGATTCTGAAACGGGAGGTGGAGGCTCCTCCTATTTTTCACATTGGGAACGCTAGCGGCGAAATGCTCGCGAAGCTCACGGACATTCTACGGGACTTGGCTGAGCATCTCCAAAGGGTGTTGAGGGCTGGTGCCTTATTACCTGAGGAGGGTGTGGGGGGGTTTCTGAAGCGGATGTGGCTCCCACGCTTGGACTTGGAGAGTAGGAATGCACTTGACTGTGATTACTGTAGACAAGGTGAGTGAGGCAGTGGCTGCGATGACTAAGTCTAAGTCCCCAGGTGGTGATGGTTTTCCTGTTTAGTTGTATCAAACGCTTTCCTTGTCTCTGAGGGAGAAGCTCCTGGAGGTCTTTGAGGAAGCTCGAGTGCGTGGTATGTTGCCAGACACTAAGCGTCAGGGTACTGTGTGATTGATACTCAAGCCGGGAGGGGACCCTGGTGACCCCTCCTCGTATCACCCGCTTACCATGTTAAATAGCAATGTCAAGATACTTTGTAAGATTTTTAGCCACCCGGCTACGGGGGGGGGGTGATCCAGGGTCTAGGACACGAGGATCAATGTGGGTTTATTCCTGGTTGTAGTACGTCATATCACTTGTGTCGTTTGGCACATGTTCTGCACAAGACCGAAGATGTGGAGACTGAATTGGCACTAGTGTCCTTGGGTTTGGTAAAAGCCTTAGACACAATTAAGTGTTGTTAACTTTTAGAGGTCTTGCAGGGCATGGGTTTGGCCCCGGTTTCTGCGCTTGGGTGCGGTTACTGTATATTGCTCCCACTGCATAAGTACGGGTACGGGTAGAGCTATCGGATGCCTGGGAGATCGGTAGGGGCTCAAGGAGCACTAGCGATCTGGCTTTGAGAGGAGCTGGAACTGTGGGGGATCCAGGTGGGACGGTCCACACATGTAATTTCCCTGTTTGTAGATGATGCATTGGTTTATTTACAGTAACCTTGTGTTTCTGTGCCGATACTGCTGCAGAGGTTGGATTTTTTTGGGGTTGTCTCTAGTCTCAAAGTCAATAGGAAAAAATCGCTCCTGTTCCCCTTGGGGTCCCTTACCGGGGTTCCGCAGGCTGATCTACCTAGAACAGGACTCAGATGGGAGGTTGAGAGTTTCCGGTATCTGGGTATATGGGTCACTCACTCTATGTCTGCGCATGATACACAAAATGTTGAGCGAGTAGTTGCCGGCCTGGAACGCTCAGTTTCATTTTGGAGCTGATTACCCCTTTCTGTGATGGACAGGGCCACTGTGGCAAAGATGGTGTTCTTGCCACGCTGTTTATACTTGGTCCAGAACTCTGTTCCCGTTGGCCGCCCGGCTCTTTCATCGTTTGGATAGTCTGTTGATCTCTTTGGTATGGGCTGGGCAACGAAGTAGGGTGGCTCTGTCGGTGTTATTTAGGGATCTTGAGGGGGGTGGGTTGGCGATTCCTAACATTAGACACTACTATTACGCAGCACACTTGCAATATGCTGCCAAGTGAATGACGGATACTGATAACTGGTTGAAGAGGTTGTTTGCAGGAATATGCAATGGGAGGTCATTGGTGCATTTATTGATGTTGGGGGTAGATCTGGCCCTGCTGCGCCCTACTTGATCAAGACCACTGCTGGGATTTGGGAGCAGGTAGTTAAACATGTACTCCAACAAGCCCCTTTTGATAGATAGCTGAAGTTAAGGGTCTTGGCCCCATTTCGGGATATGGAGAAGTTGATGTCTGTAGAGGCTTGGAGACTGGGAGGATGCAAGGTGGCTGGAGATCTTTATTCCAATGGAGAGTTTCTCGCTTTTGCTGAAGCTCAAGATTTGTTTGATCTGGGCCCTGGTCAATTCCTGCAATATGTGAAAATAGAGAGTGTGGTACGTGTGAGGTGGAGTGGTTTTCTGGTAGCCTCTGGGCCCTCTTCGGTGCTAAACGGTTTGATTAACTGGGATGAGGGGACACACTTGATTACCTGGTTTAATGAAGCCCTCTAGGAGGATCAACCAGGTTTGATAAGTGTGGAATGCAGGGCATGGGAGTGTGATCTGGGTGAACCCATAGCGGATGCTTATTGGGATTTGGCTTTGTCTTTGGTGCGTACGGTGTAGTGTAACAATAGGTTTAAGTCGTTGCATTTTAACTTCGTACATAGAACGTATCTCACACCCAGTCAACTAAACAAGATTGACCCGGGCCGTAGAGCGTGCTGCCCTAGGTGTGGTACGTTTGGTGCTTCCTTCCTACACCTGGCCTGGACTTACAGAACAGTATATGACTATTGGTAGGAAGTTCTAAATAGACTAAGTACACTGTTCCAAAAAATCTATATGCAGGGACGAGAGATGTCAGTACTTAGCAGGAGAGCCCTCAAGCATCGACTAGGATGCTAGGCATCATCATTGGGCTATCTCCTCGTCAGACC
This sequence comes from Pleurodeles waltl, assembly GCF_031143425.1. Classification (NCBI taxonomy): domain Eukaryota; kingdom Metazoa; phylum Chordata; class Amphibia; order Caudata; family Salamandridae; genus Pleurodeles; species Pleurodeles waltl. The sequence continues at coordinate 970,454,355 of NC_090436.1, forward strand.
GGCACTGCAATGTCTGGCGGACCACCCCACATATAGTGGTGGCACTCAACCAGAGATGGTATGGCAGATCCAATAAGGTCTGCAGTACGTACTGACAAAGAAAGGGGAGGAGAGTGAAAGATAGGTTAAAATTGTCTCTGAGCCTCCGGCATCATAATTTAATCACTCAAAATGAGGATCAGGCCAAGATTAAAAAACAAATAAAGGAGTTCTTGAAGGGAATAATGTCCCACTGTACTCCTAAAAAAAGGAAAAGGAGGTGATGTACCTTGTCCTAACACAGTATGGTCAACATGTTTCGCGCCTCTGCGGCCAAAAATTGATCCTATGGCGCTTCATCAGGACCATGAACTATTACTTCTCCTATTAATAACAAACGGTAAGTGCTAAAAGGTCCCTTACTGGACGCAGACAATTTGTCACTGTCAGTTGGTCGGTAGGTCGCCCTGCGTGAAAAATAGAAACAAAGACATACATTGGTGTCTATGACATAAAAAATGTAAAGAACGTGATAGACATAATTATCCCGATAACAAAGTCTGACACAATGGACATGACATAGGAGGCTTACCATCCCACGTGGAGAAAGAGCATCATAGGGACACGTAAACCTCAAACCAAAGGAGAGTACACTACATGTAGAAAAAATAACATTGTAGTGTATTGACTAAATGAATAATCTCAATTGGCGCATAAAAACATATACATCCAGACACTGGGTGGAGCTCCCAAATATATTCCAAGTCTGAAGGTATTAATCTGCTATCACTAGAGATAGGAATATAAAGGAACACTGAACAATACTGGGGAGTGCAAAGCCACAGTCTCTTAAGTGGATAACAGACTCCACTGGTTCTGGAGGGGGAATGGTGCCCACACTGCATTTAGCTCCCCGTGACGGTTCCTGTACCGTCACAGTCCCAGCTGTACATGGGATAACGATGCTTGATGTGGCGGTGTTTCCTTGTTCAGCGGGGCTTTGCCATGGCGGTCTGTGATCTGTTCAGCCGTTCTCTGCCCTGTTCAGCGGGCTTCACCATGGCGGTGATTCCCTTGTTCAGTGGGGCTTTGCCATGGCGGTCTCTGATCTGTTCAGCGGTTCTCCGCCCTGTTCAGCGGTGCTGTGCCCTGTTCAGCGGTCTTCACCATGGCGGTGATTCCCTTGTTCAGCGGAGCTTTGCCATGGCGGTCTCTGATCTGTTCAGCGGTTCTCCGCCCTGTTCAGCGGTGCTGTGCCCTGTTCAGCGGTCTTCACCAAGGCGGTGATTCCCCTGTTCAGCGGGGCTTTGCCATGGCGGTCTCTGATCTGTTCAGCGGTTCTCTGCCCTGTTCAGCAGTGCTGTGCCCTGTTCAGCGGTCTTCACCATGGTGGTGATTCCCTTGTTCAGCGGGTCTTTGCCATGGCGGTCTCTGATCTGTTCAGCGGTTCTCTGCCCTGTTCAGCGGTGCTGTGCCCTGTTCAGCGGTCTTCACCATGGCGGTGATTCCCTTGTTCAGTGGTGCTTTGCCATGGCGGTCTCTGACCTGTGCATTGGTGTGTGGCATGACGGTCCCTCATTTTCCAGCGGGCTTTGGCAGCCGGGGCCCTCCTGGCCAATGACTCCGGCGGTGGTCTCCTGACCAGTGACGATACTCGTGCCCTCCTGGGCAATGAGTCCGGCGGTGGTCTCCTGACCAGTGACGATACTCGTGCCCTCCTGGGCAATGACTCTGGCGGTGGTCTCCTGACCAGTGACGACGGTGCTGGCGGTGGCGTCCCGGCCGCCGGGGAGGATGGCGCCCTTCTCCGCCGTGCTGCTCTCACCAGACTGTGCGGACTTCCTCTGGCCCTTCACCACCTTTGGAGGAGTCACAGCTGACTCTGCAATCCCCCTGGGACCCTTGTGAGCAGTTTTGCCGCCCGGAGTCTTCACCCTGTCCCGTCGGCCACTTTCCAACTTGAGATGCTTTATAGGGGGTGGACTGGCAGTGCTTTGGCTTCGTGTCACACTGCCTGCCCTGGTGGCCGGTGCACTCCACACGCCTGTAACACGCACCACTGGTACTGGAGTCATTTTGGCTGAGGTGCTACTACGGGACTTATGAATTGGAGGGGTGGGGATGGGGGCAAAGAGGTCAATGTTGCTGAGGGAGAGTTTATGACGAACACTGGGATGGGTAGCTGGAGGGGGTCTGGGAGTGGAGGAAGAGGAGGTGGTTGTAGGAGGTGTCACTTTAGGTGTTTTGGGTGCAGGTGCAGGTAATGGAGGCTGTCGTGAGGTGGATGGATGTTGGGTGTGTGGGTGCCCGCGTTTGTGTACTTTGGGAGGGTCGTCAGAGACACACTGGGAGAGGACACAGGGGATGTGTAAATGGGAGTGGAGGTGGTGAGTGCAGGTGAGCGGGGTGTGGTGCTGGGTGTTCTGGTGCGAGTCCTAGTGCCTGTAGATGTAGTGCATGCAGGTGAGAGTGTAGACGACACTGGGAGAGAAGAGGGAGACGATGAGGAGGGGGACACAGTGGAGGCTGTGGATGTTGCTGTGTCTGTATGTGTCTGATGCTTGTGTGAGTGCCTGTGGGATGGGTGGTGCCTATGTTTGCCTGAGCTACTTTTGTGTGTTGAGGTGTGTGCATGCTTGTCTGTTGGTGTGCTTGGGATAGGCTGGGGTACAGGGGCTTGGGTCTGGGTGGAGGAAGTTAGGGGGGGGAGGCTAGACACAGGGACAATGGCTGCCATCAGTGCTGAGGCCAAAGATTGCAGGGTTCGATGAAGGGCAGCCTGACCAGAATGAATGCCCTCCAGGAATGCATTACCGTGTTCCAACTCCCTTTCTACACCCTGGATGGCATTCACATTGGTAGACTGCCCAACAGTGAGTGACCTTAGGAGGTCAATGGCCCCCTCACTGAGGGCAGCAGGGGTGACAGGGGCAGGGGCTGAGGTGCCTGGGGCGAAGGTGATGCCCACCCTCCTGGGTGAGCGGGCACGGTGCGAACGCTGAGGGGCTGCTGGGAGGGCGGTGCTGGTAGGGGAGGTGGCGGCTGTACCTGTAGAAGTGGGGGGCACAGATGGTGCCGTCACCACAAGGGAGCTCCCATCGGCGGACGAGTCCGTGTCGCTGGTTGGTGATCCGGTGCCCGACGTGAAGCTCCCCTCGCCCTCCGTCCCACTGGTGCATTCTGAGTCCGTGGTGTGGCCCTCCATGGCCATGTGGGATGCAGCTCCCTCGTGCTCCGGTGCCACTGTACCTCCGCCTGATGATGCTGATGCACAAAAGAACATGGAGAGCAGAAAAAGGGGGGGGATGACAGAAGAAAGACAGGTTGAGTGCATGGCATACCGCTACCGTTGGCGGACAATACAGACACAGCAGCCCCCTGCACTACGCCGTGCTCCTGGCCTCTACAGATGCCATTCCTGGGATATGGCCTACATCGCTATGGTGGACATCTGCACACATGGATGCCACAGGGGCATGTATACCTGTACTTGGCACTCTACTGCGGTGGGGTGGAGCGCCACATGGCCTGCATTACGAAGGGGCCTAGCCTATGGAAGTCGCCCTGGCCTAGGGAAACCCAAAGCCCTCCTCCCACACCTAGACCCCTCAACTGCGCGCAAAGTCCCCAGAATAATTGTGTACTCACCCCTTGTGTCTGCTGTGATGCCCTCAAGCGCCCATCCAACTCAGGGTAGGCCACCGCCAGGATCTGGAACATCAGGGGGGTCATGGGGCGACGGGCACCCCTCCCACATTGGGAGGCCATCCCCAGCTGAGCCACCGCCGTCTTCTTGCTCCAGCGACGAATGTCCTCCCATCTTTTCCGGCAGTGGGTGCCCCGTCTCTGGTGGATCCCCAGGGTCCGGACGTCCTTGGCGATGGCACGCCAAATGTCCTTCTTCTGGTGGGCGCTGACCTACATGACATGCACAGAGGAAGAAGAGAAGTCATTAGCAAGAGCACCGTCGAAGTGAGTGGCCCCCATCCCTGCCCTTGCCATGTGGCACATGCATTCACAGTCCTTCATGTTCACTGCACTCTGCCCCCTTCCCTCTTACAACCAGCCCTCTCCACCCAGGCATAGCCCATACAACGTGCTCCCTGTGTACTTACCTGTTGGTCTGGAGGACCGTAGAGTAGCGTGTACTGGGGGAGGACCCCGTCCACGAGCTTCTCCAATTCCTGAGCAGTGAAGGCAGGGGCCCTTTCCCCAGAAGCAGCAGCCATTGTCTCTTCCAGATCGAGGTCACAGCAGCACTTGCAGTGTAGGTCCTCTCCTGTCGAAAATCAGGTATCAAGTGATTGAACAGATAGAAAATGGCGGTCACGTCCGCGGCGGTGACGTCCGTGGCGGTGCGTCTCATCACCGCCGGCGCACTTCATCATTGGCTCCTGGGACCCAATGCAGCTTTGCACCGTGGTCTTCGACCGCCTACCGCGACGGTGTACAACGCCAGCGCATTTACCTCACATCCCACTGTCCCAGTTTAGAGGTCAGGCAGCCGCCATTTCAGGGGCCCACATGGCTTAATTTTCAACTGCGTCACACATACCTGGGCCTACACTCGACACAAATACAGGAAGATTTTTGTTTTTGGTGTCGTGTTCTGTGTATCTGTGGGTACATACCTGGGATTTTGTTGACTCTGTGGTCGCTGTTGTCCTTCCTAGGCCCCGTCAGCTTGGACATTTGAGAAGATGGAGGAATCCTCCGGTGTACCGACCGCTGGTGGACCTGTTGACAATGGAGGAGCGACATTTACTCATCACCTACAGGTTTGACCGTGCCACTATCCAGGAACTATGTACCCAGTTGGAGCCAGACCTGATGTCACCAATCCGCCATCCCACAGGAATCCCCCCTGATGTGCAGGTGCTGTCAGTGCTCCATTTTCTTGCAAGTGGATCGTTTCAGACAACAGTGGCCATGGCATCAGGGATGTCCCAGCCTATGTTTTCCAACGTGTTGTCCACCCTGCTGAAACACGTAAGGAGCTACATCGTTTTCCCTCAGGTGGAGGATTTGCCAACAGTGAAAGGTGACTTCTATGCCCTTGGACATATCCCCAACATCATAGGTGCTATTGATGGGACCCATGTAGCTCTGGTCCCCCCCCCCACAGGAGTGAACAGTTGTACAGGAACAGGAAGAGTTATCATTCGATGAATGTACAGATGGTATGTTTGGCAGACCAGTACATCTCGCAGGTAAATGCTATGTTCCCTGGCTCAGTGCATGACGCCTACATCCTGCGCAATAGCAGCATCCCTTATATGATGGGTCAACTCCAGAGGCACCGGGTGTGGCTATCGGGGGACTCTGGTTACCCCAACCTGTCCTGGCTATTGACCCCAGTGAGGAATCCCAGGACCAAGGCAGAGGAACGCTACAATGAGGCCCATGGGTGGACTAGGAGGGTGATCGAAAGCACCTTCGGCCTCCTGAAGGCCAGGTTCAGGTGCCTCCATATGACAGGTGGATCCCTAATCTACTCACCAAAGAAGGTGTGCCAGATCATCGTGGCCTGCCGTATGCTTCACAACTTGGCTTTGCGACGCCAGGTGCCTTTTCTGCAGGAGGAGGGTCCAGATGGCGGTGTTGTGGCAGCTGTGGAGCCTGTGGACATTGATGAGGAGGACGCTGAGGAAGAAGACATAGACAACAGGGAGTCAGTCATACAGCAATATTTCCAGTGACACACAGGTGAGAACAGTTTTCTTTTTACCATTACATTCACTTTCACACTTCTACCTCTATCCTGTCTGTCAGTTCATTGCAGTATTTGGTCACTGAGTTGTACCTTTCCATTACGGTTTCACAGGTGTGGTTAGCAACGTGTGTCATCTGCTTGCATCCTTCAAGGACTTGTGATGTGTGACATAGGTATGTTGGCTATAAAATTGGAAAGCATGTTGACACTGTCATTGATTATACATATTTACCAAATCACAGACTGACTCCAGATTGTTTTGTGGTTCAAGGGTGTTTATTTCAGTGCTCAAAAATGGAGGGGGGTAGTGATATGGTGATGGGGGACGGTGGAGGAATGTCCATGGCAGAGTCCAGTCCATTGGTCACACAGGTGCACTGCCCATATGGGCATATGAAGTGGGGCTGGGGCAGTTCCAATCGGGACAGGGTAACAAAGTGAGACAGTGGGAGGACAATCAGGGTGGTCTCATTTCCTGGCGGGGGTCTTGCCATCTTGCTCTGTCCTGTTCCTAGATCTCAGGGACCGCTTGCGGGGTGGTTGTCCGTCTGCAGGGGGTGGGGTGCTGGTGTGGTGGTCCTGTGGCGGGGCGTCCTGTCCACTAGCGCCGGCGGAGGTGGTGGGCAGTTCATCGTCCATGCTAGTGTCAGGGGCCCCTTGGAGTGCCACGGTGTCCCTCATGGTTTTTTGTATGTCCTTCAGCACCCCTACGATGGTGCCCAGGGCGGAGCTGATGGTTTTGAGCTCCTCCCTGAACCCCAAATACAGTTCGTCCTGCAGGCGCTGGGTCTCCTGAAACTTGGCCAGTACCGTCGCCATCGTCTCCTGGGAGTGGTGGTATGCTCCCATGATGGAGGAGAGGGCCTCGTGGAGGGTGGGTTCCCTTGGCTTGTCCGCCCCCTGTCGCACAGCAGCCCTCCCAGTTCCCCTGTGTTCCTGTGCCTCCGTCCCCTGGACCGTGTGCCCACTACCACTGCCCCCAGGTCCCTTTTGTTGTTGGGGTGGTGGGTTATCCTGGGTTCCCTGTAGTGGTGGACACACTGCTGATTGACGTGTCCTGGGTACGGAGGTATGGGCCCGCTGGGTGGGTGCTGTGCTGGTGTTACCAGAGGGTGGAAGGCCAGTGTTGGGCTGTGCCTGTGCAAGGGCAACCGACTGTCCTGAGGCCCACGATGGTCCGGGCTGGTCATCAGGATCCAGTAGGGCAGAGCTGCTGTCGTCACTGTGGGCCTCTTCTGTGGGTGGAGTGGAGTTGTCTGGACCCTCCGGTGTGGTGACGTTCCGTAGTGGTCCTGCAGGGATATAGGAGCATGATTAGTGCATGTGTGTGAGTAATGGTGTGCAATGGGTGGGTGCTTGTGTACCCCAGTGCAAGCATTCCTGTGTGTGGGTTTGTGTGATGATGGTTAGGGGGTTGTTATGGGTATGTGCAGTGAGCATGCTTTGGTGAGGGCTGACCATGCTGTTTTTCCATGCGGGCTTGGTGTTGGGAGGGGTGGTTTGTGTTATGAGTACATTAGTGAGGAGTTGGAGTGATAGGGGAGGGGGTGAGGGTGGGGGGGTGTGATGGCATGCAGGTAGTGTGGGGGATATAATGGTTGAGATTTAACCAGTGTCCATTCCTCCACCAACTCCTCCGAGGCCCTCTGGATGCATGATGATCAAGACTTGCTCCTTCCATGTTGTTAGTTGTGGGGGAGGAGGTGGGGGTCTGCCGCCAGTCCGCTGTACCGCGATGTTGTGCCTGGATACCACTGAACGCACCTTCCCCCGTAGGTCGTTCCACCTCTTCCTGATGTCCTCCCGATTTCTTTGGTGCTGTCCCACTGCGTTGACCCTGTCCACGATTCTTTGCCATAGCTCCGTCTTCCTGGCTATGGATGTGTGCCACACCTGTGAGCCAAATAGCTGTGGCTCTACCCGTAGGATTTCCTCCACCATGACCCTGAGCTCCTCCTCGGAAAACCTGGGGTGTCTTTTGCGTGACATGAGGTGGTGTGGGTGATGTGTGGGGTGGTGTAAGTGTTGATGTGTGTGGTGATGTGTAGTGGTGTGTGGTGTATTGTGCGTGTAATGTTGTATGGATGATGGTGTTGTGTGCCTCTGTGTGGTGGGGTTCTCAGTTGCTGTGCTCTCTGTCTAACTGTCCTTCGTCAAAATTTCTGGTCGTAGGGCTTTGTGGGCGATGTGGGTGGGTGTTTTATATTGTATTGGGTGTGTGGGAGTGGTGTTTGTACGTGTATCAGGTGTGTGTCTTTGGAATTGTCCAATGTGGCGGTGTTTTGGAGATGTGTGTGTATGTTGAGCGCGGCGGTGTGTACCGCCAATGGAATACCGCGGTTGAAAGACCGCCGCGTGGATTCGTGGGTCATAATAGCATGGGCGTGTTTCTGTTGGCATGACGGTGGAGGTTTTGTTTTCGCCAGTTTATCACTGACCTTTGGTGTGGCGGTCTTGTGTGGGTGTCTGAATTTCGGCAGATTCCGAGATGTGGGTCATAATTGCTGTTGCGGAATTCCGCGGCCGCGGCGGTGTTTTGGCGGTCTTCTGCACGGCGGTAAGCGCCTTTTACCGCCAATGTTGTAATGACCCCCTTTATCTAATGACCCATCTATAGTCATAAAACCAGCTGATAAAGGAGGAGCTATAGTCATTATGGACTCCGCTGACTATAGGCAGGAATGCCTTTGCCTCTTGAGTGACACTACTTATTATGCACCTGTGACTCGTGATCCTACTAATTTTTTACAGACTCAAATAAAGAGCATGATTGAAGAAGCCAGGGGAAACTCCTGGATCTCTTCCTAAAGGAGGCAGAATTTCTGGAGACCGCCCATCCACACGCTCCTTATTTCTATTGCCTTCCCAAGATCCACAAGGGTACCCTTCCTCCACCTGGGCGCCCTATCGTATCTGGCATTGGTTCGGTATTAGAACCACTGTCTACTTTTTGCGATTCCTTCCTTCAACCTTTAGTGAGAGGTTCGAGTACCTATCTTAAAGACACAAAAGATGTCCTTAACTTGATTGAGGTTATAAATTCCACTATCCAAGTTCAGGTATTGATCACTTTGGATGTTGAGTCCTTGCACACTAACATTCCCCAGGAAGCCACCTTACAAGTTGTTGAGTCTGCTCTCCTCCATAGTTCTTGGTCTTCCTCGACTCCTGTACACTTTGTGATGCAAAGTGCTACACTGGCCATGACACAGAACTGTTTTCAATTGGAAGAATCTCTGTACCATCAGATTCGGGGAACGTCTATGGGCAGTACATTCACTCCAAGTCTGGCATGCCTGTACATGTATCAGTTTGAAAAACTGTTTATTTTACCGACATCCAATCCCTTCTTTGAGAACATCAAGTTGTGGCGTAGATATATAGACGACATTCTCATTAACTTGCAAGGATCCCTTCATACTGTTGACCTTTTCACCAATTGGATCAATACTTTGGATCCTTTTTTGAGATTTACAGCTCATACTTCCACCACTCAAGTTCCTTTTTTGGACTTAATGATCCAAATTGTTGACGGTAAACTGGTCACCGATACCTACCATAAAAGCTCCGATCGGAATAGTTTGCTTTTGTACGATAGTCATCACCCGAAGGCCTTACGTGATAACCTTCCTGTTGGCCAATTTTTGAGGCTACGTCGCAACTGTACCTCAGTCCAATTATTTGAAGCTCAGGCACTCGAGTTGAAACACAAACTACACAATCAGCATTATCCTAAAAAGATTATCAATCCAGCCTATAAGAGAGCTCGGAACAATCATAGGGAAGCTCTTTTAGCACCAGCAATGAGGGAAGAACAAGTGCGGTTAACGTGTGTATCCACTTACACTCCTATGTCTAACACCGTCAAAAAGCTTGTTAACAAACGGTGGAATATTTTACAAAGTGGGGGCACGCAGATCCCAAGACCACTATTTGCTTTTAAGAGAACCCCCAACATCAGGGACCTAGTTGTCCATACACGGCCACGTAGACAAGGTGACTTGGAAAACCAGTCCACCCTATGGAATTTACCCCCGGTCTCTGGGCATTACCCTTGTGGTTCTTGTAATGTCTGCCCCTTGACCAAACGGGTTGACAAACTGGATTTGAAACATGTCGGTACCTGGCATCTGACCAGACACACAAATTGTAACACTCGACATTGTATATACATGATTACTTGCCCCTGTAATCTACAATACGTTGGCATGACAATCAGACCTGTAAAGCAGAGAATCAACGAACATCGCAGTAACATCAGATGTTCCCGTATCACCACTAAATTGAGTTTGCATTTTTTGGAAGCCAACCATGGCCCTAATGATTTGTGGTGGATAGTCTTACAGGTGCCCAGATACAATGATAATGACTCTAAGTATCTGTTCCGGGCTGAACAACGTTGGATTTTTAAGCTTAAGACATCCAACAAGGGTCTAAATGATGAGATCCCGTGGTGGACCCTATCACCTTAGTTTGTATATGACATTTTTGCCTTTACTTAGGCTTGTGACTCCTCATTTGCTGCAATTTCGCACTATGCGGGCCCATTTATGGCTGCGTTCTCCTTACTCTCACAAATAATAGGATCGTGCCCTTGTTACTCTCCAAGTTTCTTCTTTCTTCTGGGATATGTTCACATTTCCTACTGACAGGGCTGATTAATTGTAAGGAATACTTCTTAACACTGTTACAGGACATTACTAACCACACTGGTCCTTGCATTGGTGCCACTCTTTGCCATTATCTATATTCTTTAGTTTTTTACTCACTGTATTTAAGTGATTTCCACTTCTGACTATCATCCACATGAGATGGACCCGTTTATAGCAACACTAAGATGGCCGCCGTTTTTTCATGGTTTTAGTTCTCATTTTGAGTCCATTTTCAGTTTCCACTACTGATCACGGACACCGGTGGTTCCTGGATTCGGCATATTTGCCGACTATTTAAAAACCTCCCGAACGTGCTGTGCCTCTGTCTTCAGGCACGCGACCTCGGGTAGGTGTGACATCTGGACCTCAGGAAGACTAAAAGTAAGTCCTCCGTTTTGCTAAATTTAACCTGCCACGACGTGTGTTAACCTTGCTCCTACATGCCAATTCAGTCACGAGGACTGTCAGCTTGTTGTTTTTTTGACTGATTAGATAGCAACCTTAGTTAACCTGATTACGATCAATTGTTTGGACACTGGGGTTTTTTGCTGAGCCTTTTTACATTCATTTACTCTATTACATTTACAATTTTTAATTTGTTTAACATAAATTATATGTTACAATGCTGGAAATATCTGAGGAATATGGCGTTTTCTTGAATTCCTTTATATTCCTATCTCTAGTGATAGCAGATTAATACCTTCAGACTTGGAATATATTTGTGAGATCCACCCAATGTCTGGATGTATATGTTTTTATGCGCCAATTGAGATTTATCATTTCGTCAATACACTTCAATGTTATTTTTTCTACATGTAGTGTACTCTCCTTTGGTTTGAGGTTTACGTGTCCCTATGATGCTCTTTCTCCACGTGGGATGGTAAGCCTTGTTTGTCATGTCCATTGTGTCAGACTTTGTTATCGGGGTAATTATGCCTATCACTTTCTTTACATTTTTTATGCCATAGACACCAATGTCCGTCTTTGTTTCTATTTTTCACGCAGGGCGACCTACCGACCAACTGACAGTGACAAATAGTCTGCGTCCACTAAGGGACCTTTTAGCACTTACCGTTTGTTATTAATAGGAGAAGTAATAGTTTATGGTCCTGATGAAGCGCCATAGGATCAATTTTTGACCTCAGAGGCGCGAAACATGTTGACCACACTGTGTTAGGACAAGGTACATCACCTCCTTTTCCTTTTTTTAGGAGTACAGTGGGACATTATTCCCTTCAAGAACTCCTTTATTTGTTTTTTAATCTTGGCCTGATCCTCATTTTGAGTGATTAAATTATGATGCCGGAGGCTCAGAGCCAATTTTAACCTATCTTTCACTCTCCTCCCCTTTCTTTGTCAGTACGTACTGCAGACCTTATTGGATCTGCCATACCATCTCCGGTTGAGGGATAATTATGTCTATCACGTTCTTTAAATTTTTTATGTCATAGACACCAATGTACGTCTTTGTTTCTATTTTTCACGCAGGGCGACCTACCGACCAACTGACAGTGACAAATAGGGAAGCGCGTCCTGTCCAGAGGAGGAGGTGCTGCCGGGAAACAAGGGCAGGAGCCCTTTAAGTTTCATTTCGCGCTCCTGCCACCGCGGGAAGCGCGTCCTGTCCAGAGGAGGAGGTGCTGCCGGGAAACAAGGGCAGGAGCCCTTTAAGTTCCATTTCGCGCTCCCGCTACCGCGGGAAGCGCGTCCTGTCCAGAGGAGGAGGTGCTGCCGGGAAACAAGGGCAGGAGCCCTTTAAGTTTCATTTCACGCTCCCGCCACCGCGGGACGCGTGCGGGCGAAGCCCGGGCCAAGGACGGGCCCGTCCTGCGCCCGTCAGCGCCTGACAGAGGCTGGGCTGGGCCACCCCCTTGACGTCCCACTCTCGGAGGGCTGTAAGGTGAGGATTTTGTGTTGCAGCTGAGCCAGTTCTGTGGACAGAGGATCTTGTTGACTTCTTGCGAGGTAGGGGCAGGACTCAGACCCCCCTCGCCCACCGGTCCTTGGTGTTTGGGGTGGGGACAGCCCCTTTAAGACTCTTCGCGCGCCTGCTGCCGTGGGTCGCGCTCATTGGACTCTGTTGACTTCTTGCGAGGTAGGGGTAGGATCCAGACCCCCCTCGCCCACTGGTCCCTGGTGTTTGGGGTGGGGACAGCCCCTTTAAGACTCTTCGCGCGCCCACTGCCATGGATCGCGCTTATTGGACTTTGCTGACTCATTGCGAGGTAGGGGCAGGACCCAGACCCCCCTCGCCCACTGGTTCTTGGTGCTTGAGGTGGGGACTGACCCTCCAAGACTCCTTGCCGCGGGACGCGTGCGGGGCTATCCCGTGCCCGTCCGCGACTACAAGAGGCCGGGCTGGGCTATCCCCTTTCCTTTTGCTCCTGGGGGTTCCTCTGTTTGCTTGCCATCTGCAGTAGGGGCTGTGGAGTGTACAAATCATCGTAAGGTGTGGGGTTTCTAACAGTACTAAGAGGGGCTCGCTTGTATCCTTATAGCTTGGGTTTTACTCTAAGGCCCCTCTTTTTTTCATATTGGTAGGAAGTGGCAGCGACAATTGAGGAGGCCACAGGACTGGGGTTGGAGGCAACGCCGATGACCTGTCACTTGGGAGTGGTGCGGACGCCGTGTGGTCAGAGCATCCCATATAAATTGGCTCAGCTAGTGCTGGTGCTGGCCAAGTGCAGGGTAGCAATTGAGTGGATGAGCTCCCAGATCCCGATGATCTCCAATTGGATACAGGATTTAACAGAATGGGGGGCAGCTGAGGAGCAGCATATGCGCTTGACACGAAGGGACGGGAGGGCACTTGGTGATGTGGCGACTTGGGGAGCCTTATTGGAACGGTTTACTAGTGTGGAGGACATAAGCTCTATAAGTAGTACAGAGGATGAGGGGGGTGGAGATGCACATCGCGTCCTCTGAGCAGGTGACGGGCAACTATGGTTTCGACACGTTCCTATCTCCATAAGCTGTTTAATGTCTGGTCTCATGATTTGGGCTGGGATGGTGGGATGGAGGGTAATGTTGGTGCAGTGGTTGTGACTCTCTCATGGTTTGGACTCTGTTAAATACGGCCCCTTTGGTAATGTCATAAAATTATTATGTACTTTCATGCTATAACCTGCACTGTATTGTATGTTTTTGCTGGTTTCAACCTTTAAAACTCCATAAAAACAGTTGAAAAAAATTGTAACAGTTTAGAACATTAAGGTTTCTACACACATTTCCTCATGATAAAACAATTTTGCTACTACTGTGATTTGGTCAACCTTCAGTTAGAACAATGCATCTTTATTATTCAGCAAGCATGAGATAATATTTTATTCTGACATTGCTTTTTTGATATGAGACAGTCCATTACTATGGCCTAGACCTCACTAACTTGAGGCCTAGAGTGAATTTAAGCAAATACATAGCATTTAATCATAATTATAACATACTACTGCAAAATTCACAGTCACATAAATTCTGAATAATCATTAATACGTTTTTAATAAAACATTACATTAGAATGTGTCAGCCATTCAAGTTGGCACATTTTCGAGTTACACATTATTTTCTATGTTAATTCATTTTCTATGCAACTTCAAAATACAGAATAGATGAAATGTTTTATTAATAATAATTTCAGCTCTCAATATCCCTCGTCTGATGACGCCGGGCGGAGACCACCAGAAGACCGCACCACGGTCAAATGACCGTGGCGGTCATTCTGACTTTCCCGCTGGGCGGGCGGGCGACCGCCAAAAGGCCGCCCGCCCGCCCAGAGGGAAAGCCCCAGCAACGATGAAGCCAGCTCTGAATGGAGCTGGCGGAGTTGCTGGTGTGCGACGGGTGCAGTGGCACCCGTCGCGACTGAAAATCATTAGCTCTCAACGTAGCCATCTCTGTATCAACTAGGATAATGGCTCCTGAAAAATCTGTCAGCATGTTATCCACAATAGTAGACAACTTTGGAATTTTAATAGAATTCAGAACAGCTCCCACTAAAGGAATGATTGCTCTAAATATGTCTCCAACAATGCCAGAATATGATTCTCGCTTTTGTCTTTTAAGACATAATTCAGTCATTTTAGGTAATTTGTTCAAGTCTTCAAGTTGGTACATTTGTGGGAAAACTATCCCTAAGTAACATGTGCCATACCATCCTTTAGAAAGATGGTAATATGCATTTGGCCCACAGATGTCATAAACTCCTGGAACTGCCGGATCCTGTGCATTTAACATAAATGTCAATTTCTACTGAAACAGAAACACATGTCTGCATACACTCGTTCCCACAAACACCTTGTCAACCCTATATTTAAGCTTTCCTACATGCTGCGCTTCTAAAGCTAATTTTTCTTATCTGTTTATGTCACTAAATGCATGATCATTTCCTGGTGTCCTTATTACTAACCCTTTGTATATCTTTGCCTTTAATGCCCTTCTATCCTCTGTGTGCTCTAAGAAGCTTTTTCTACTGGTGTCAACAAGCACGTGAGGTTATTGTGATGTGCAAAAACAGTTCTAAAGGTTAACGTAGGTTCAAAGAAATCTCTCACTATTACTATGTTATTGTCCTTAGCTATTTTATTCAGATCTCTAATTATGGGGACAAATGAAACGACAGCGTCACAATTGGAATAGAAATATTGGATATACTCCTGGTTATAAAATCTTGTTAGCAAAAGACTACAACTTGTGCCATAAGTTAGGGACAAACTATGATAGGTTACTCCTTCCTCGACAAGACAGGAATGTGTGTGCGAACATAACACTCTCTTGCATCCTTTGTGTCAACCTACTGATGCAATAAGCGATAGAAAACATTAGAAGAAAGTTCTCCTTGTGTGTCATCTACGTGCAGATATTTCTCACCTAACCTACACTTATCTATGTTTGAGAGTATAGTAGTTGTCCCTATAGCCGAGGTACGGTTGGCCTCATTCTTGTCAAGAACAGTCACACCTACAATCAATACCAGGCACACTATGATGCATACAATCGCCAAACCAATACCCATTTATTTACAGCACCTATTCTTTCTACCCTGCTGGCTATGGTTACACATGATCTGTAAAGAATTAGAAAGTAGAAGCAAGGGAAAATTGATAGCTATGCTGCAAAAATCAAAAACAATATCTTTAATCTTCTTCAACAATTATTTACAGCTTTCAGTCTCTCTTCCAGGACCCTTGACAAAAATCGGTAAGTTTGTCAAAATCGGTTTAGCAGCTTGTCGAAGTCAGGTTATCAAAAAAGTATTTTCCTGTTAATTTCAACAGTCTCTTTTACTCTTTTCCAAGAATTACAGATTTATAACAGTTCAGTTCATTGGTTTCCTTTAAGTACCAAAGTTTTTGTAGTGAATCCTAGTTCGTTTTAATAAGATAACAGGAGTTAGCTTAGCCTCTGGCTTGTAGACTCGTGCCCCCGTCACCTAGTGACTTTTAACCTACTTAGCTTGCTCTGTCTTAGCCCATTTAATTATTTATTTCTTTTAAGATGGCTGCCTTGTTTATAGTTAAGCCACTTGTTATGAGTTACATTATCAGTGTCACCACGCCAAGGCGTCGAGATCAAGCACCAAAGACAAACAAACAGTAGGTGTTCACACTTAGGGATTTTCCCTCTCTATACTTTTGAGGGATTGTTGATATTAATTGCCGTCCCAAGCATGCCTGTTATCTATTGTTTAGGAATACACCTACGTCAGGGGACCTTGTAGATCTGTATAAATACATCACACTTAAGAAGATAATCAGAGGGATTCCGACCAGAGGGCATCGCCACCATCGCTGATACCGATGCTGCAGTCGTCTTGACGCTGACCCAGTCTTCGTGTCCCTGCGGAGTCTGAGATAGAGACCTCATTCCAAGGTAACAAGGGTTGGGGGCTCCTCTCATGGACACTGCATTGGCAGATTAGGTTTAATGAACCCAGCTCTCCTTTAGGTAGGAGGTTATGCCTTTTTTATTAGGATAGTAGGGCATCTTACATCTCACATATCACTTCTATGGATTGCAAAATGGTGGGGGTCTTTGTAACAATGACTCTCGTCTTCACAATACTGTTACTTGCTATATTCATTATTCTAATCATTGCAGTCCATGCAACTTATCGCATATTGCAGTTATGTTGAATAAAAAGCTATTATAACTTTACTGCATCTGTGTCATTGCCTGTGTTTGATTGAGACATAATGTATCTGTGAGGAAAGGGTAATCTCCGTTTAATCACGACACTCCCTGAGATGTCTTATTTTTGAGTCCATGCGTAAACGGCTGCCATAAATCACCTTTTACTATTGTGTTTCTGGTGAGGTGCTGCTAGTGAGCCGGTAAGGTAGGGATAACAGTTGCGACTTGTTGTAGGAAAGACGCAGTCACCTACAAACAAAAGTACTGTCATCCTTAAACCAGCAGTCTTGCTCAGAGCAAGAGTCCAAACTACGACATGGTGCCACCAATGATGGTGTTTAGGCACTAATTTACGGATACCCTGACTATCACTGTCTCACAGACAACAGGCACCCTAAGTACCATTATACGGAGACTTCCGTGGTCTTTGGGAGAATCCTCCTCAGCTGAACAGGTAACACCTAATTAAGCTGTAGGTTGTTTGAGCTCGAACTCATAGAAAGGAAAATACTTCCCCTGTCTGGTGTTCCGTTTCTCTAAACAACTATGGCTAATACCATAGACATTCCTGCAAATGCTAGACATGCACTAACACCTTACAGACGAGGGCGGGGATGTTACTCTGATAATAGAAGCAACTGAAGCATACCAAACAGAAACATTTTACTGTTGGGTCACCTTTCCTGAGGTTAACCAAAGAACGCACACATTTCACACATATGAAGTTGCGAACGTACCTGTACGGTACGAAGCATACCAGTATCATGAAATATCGCTCACATATCAAGACCATCAGAACTGGTTTGAAGGCGCCCTACCACATGTACTACGAAGAGTGAGGTTAGGTCCCTTAAGTAATGAGGGACCTACCTGGCCTATGTTCGCCACATATACACCTCACCCGGGCATACAGAATATGCTGATAGCAGATTTACGAGTTTTATATAATGAATTAGTGGCATTATATAGACGATCGGTCCAGTTCGTAATGCGAACATTGAACACAACACCAGCGCGTCCAGCACCGCCTGTAGCTGGTGGTTATCAATTGGCTACTGGGATTAATCCACAAACAGTGCATACTATTATGGGTAAAGTGCCCACGGAACGGGAAAAAATACAGTTCTGGATAGCCCAGAAAACTAATCAGGTGGAAGCTGTGTTTCCCCATACAGGACCACAGGAAAAACATAGATTGCTCACTATGTGCTTGCTGTTTGGGATGGTTCCCTCTGTGGATGACTGTGCCACATGGGGTACAGTCTTCGCTGCCATATATACTACCACACATGGTACCCCGACACTTGCCAATTTACTGGAATTGTTCAAACAAATACAAAATGAGCATGGGGCTGCACCAGCCCTGGATCTGGGGATGGAATTAATGCGTAACTTTAACCCGTCTCCTCAATAATACTGAGTAATATTAAGGGGAAGCGGTAGCACTGGCAATTCACCAGCGTCTCCGGGAAACTCCAAATCAGGAACAGGAGAGACAGCTACCGAAAATAATTTCCGATACCTATACTAGTATAGGACGGGATAGTTTGGGAGCCAAACCTAAAAAATTTGAGTTACAAAATACCACCCATAAGGAGGGTACGAAGCAGGCACAAGAGGGCTCTAAAAAGCGCTGGGACAAACAAAAAGATTTAAAAGAAAGAAGAAATAAGAGAGCTGATTCTCCACACCCGGAGAACTCCCAAAGGAGGTATAATCTCAGAAATAGGGAGCACATTAGAACTCCAGACAGATATACTGATTCACGCCCCTCTTGTTCCTTTCAGGACGCACCGGATAGACGTAGCGAGAGATGGGGCCGTCAAGATCGACGTCCGGAACACGTGAAAGAAAAGAAAGACTCACCACAGTCTACCATTAAAAAGGAAGAAAAGTCTCCTCAGCAAAAGCCACAGTTTAAAAAGAAGAAGGTGGCAGCACTGACAGTTAAAAATGCCAGTAGTATTGAGAACACTGTTGAGGAACAAGAGGTGGGCAGTGACTCTGTTGGACAGCGCGGCAGAGGTCACAATATGTCGCCGGAGTCTGAAAGATCATCTGGATGCGACAGCAACTAACGATTACATCGCGGTTGAAACAGCCGATGGCCGCGTTCTTCCCCCCGATAGGGTTTATGATTTAACAATTCAGATAGAGGGAGACGTGCAACGCACTATTAGTGTAATATTTTGAGATGAACTTACTAGTGATATCCTATTGGCCGAGAGAGACTGGCCACCTGAACACGTCCGCAAGCTCCCGCATGGGGAAGATGTCATTTTGCCTTCTTTCTCCGATCTTGTTCCGGAAGCAACAAAAGAAGCCTATGCTGCTGAATGGGCTTTAGCGCAGGCACCTGCACTATACCGTAATCATGTAGGTTGGGACAAGGAGTCTCCTTGTCATATTATTCCCGTTAGGTCTACACCCCAACCGCAGCCACAATACCCTGTTAAACATGAAGCGAAAGCTCCGGTGAAGGAGATACTATCACAACTTGAGTACCAGGGAGTAATTGAGCCCTGTACGTCTGCAATGAATAATCCATTATTCCCCGTTGCAAAGCCAGATCATTCATATAGAATAGTAGTTGATTATAGACACTTAAATAGTCATACACGCACTTATGCTATACAAAACTCACACAGCACGGCACTGATAAACAATATAGTGCGTAAAAAATATAAAACTACATTGGATATGTCTAATGGATTTTTCTGCCAGAATTTAGCACATGAAAGTAGGGACCTAAGTGCATTTTCATTTGGCTCTCAGAAACGCTTTTGTCGTTTACCTCAAGGCTATAAAAATAGCCCAGGCCTGTTTTCAGCCCGTGTAACATCAATTTTGCACGAGGTTGATTCCGATGCATTGTCCTATGTGGATGATATATATCTCACTGACGACGCCCTCGACATTCATCTTGCGAGGGTCGATCGGATCATTTTTGGATTTGCAGACCTCGGTTATAAATTTAATTTTAAGAAAAGCAAGATAGCCTTTCTTAGTGTATTGTTCCTGGGATATGAGCTATCAAATGAGGGGAAGAGCCTGGCCCCGCACTTTCTAGAAAAGTGTGCTCAACTACAGCCTCCAAACTCACTTAAGAAATTACAGTCATTACTGGGTTTATTAAATTTTGGCAGAACATACATTCCAGATTATGCAGAACACATCAAGCCACTTTATGACTTAGTTCAGCCCAAATTTTCTAGCAGACGATGGACGATTGAACACACACACATCCTTAGGGACATGCAACGGGACATGCTAGAAGCTAAACACTTACACACACGTGACAATAAAACAAACTTGGTCATCAGAATAATTGCTGGTGCCCTTGGATTTACTTATGTCACCTTTAATGAGGATGACACAGTGCCGATAGCATATAAATCACATTTATATTCAAATGCTGAACAACGTTTTGCACCTACAGAAAAGATTCTGACAGCAGTTCAGATGGCCGTCATAAAAGAGAGGCCACTTGCCCTGGGGAAACGCATTATTGTTGTCTCCCCGGTGCCGGCCTTAGAGGCTGTCACTAAAGTGAGCGTTCCGAACGCTAAGGCATTACATCCACGCTGGATTCAATGGGCAACGTCTCTGACCGCAACTGATGTCAATTATATATTCGATCCAAGACTTCAAACACAAGAATTTCTCCAGTATGAACAAGAGTACCCCGTTCCTCTAAATATTTTACCACTAGACAGTTATAATACTATCATTTATACTGACGGATCAGCACAACCGGATGTAGGTACTAATCATCAATACTCAGCAGCTTGCGCAGCTGTGTGCGGAGTGATGGAAGATGGAGTTTTCCACCCTCACAATACCTACACGCAGACCTTAGGGGACTGCACAGCCCAGTTGGCTGAGCTTAAAGCTCTTATTCTAGCACTCGAACATACTGAGACAGGAAGCCAGGCTTTGATAGTCTGTGATTCAGATTACTGCGTCCAGTCATACAATGAATATCTCAATCATTGGAAGCTGAACGGGTTTAGGGATTTTAAAGGGAACACCATTAAACACAACATTTTGTGGGGAAGGGTGGCTGATCTTAAGGATAAGCTACCATGTGTCCATGTAGTTCATACATTAGGACACCAACGTGTAGGAATACACGTTGCCGGTAATACATTGGCTGATGAAGCGGCCAAAGCATCAGTAGCTACGGCTTCTGTGGCAGCAGTGACTCATTCTCGGACGAGATTGGATAATGAAATACTGATTGACATTAAAGCTTCGGCTGCAGGCAATCCCCTTCCGAAAAGGATACCCTACAAACTATACTTACCATATCAGTACACAGAATGTTGCTTACACAACGATTCCTGGGGTTGGAGATCGAGTGATCCCCAATGAAGACCAGCGATTAGAGCTGATTACAGCCGCACATGAGGGTGTCGCTTCCGCACATGCTGGTATCCAGGCCACGATAACAATTCTACAGCAACGATACTGGTGGCCTGGTCTATGCAGACGAACTAAGCAGTATGTCCTTTGCTGTGACATTTGCCAGCAGATTAAGGGCTCTAATATCAAACGCCCTCCGCAGACATCCCTCTTTGTGTCAGACAAGTCACTTCAGTGTGTGTACCTAGACCATTGTGGTCCTTTACAGCCTGATGGTGCATACAAATACATTTAAGTGGCTGTGGATTCCTGTTCTAGATTCCTGTGGGTATGGCCACAGCGTTCAGCTGACGCCCAGACTGTTATAAAAGATTTGCTGATCTTTATCGGTACATATGCGGTTGCAGCATTCCATTCGGACCAGGGCCCTGCATTTGCCTCTAAAGCATTCAAGGACACCATGGGGACGATGGGTGTTGAACTCCATTACTCCTCACCATACCATCCTGAGGGAAATTAGGTCGTGGAGAGGCGGAATCGTGATCTAAAGCAGTCCTTAACAGCTCCAGTATTAGGTTCAGGCCGCAGTTGGTTACACCACCTATATAGGGTCCAGAGAGCACTAGACGGTCCTTGGGGGGACACTCTCTATATGAGGTTCTCTTTGGGATACCTATGTATGCCCCAGATCTTGATGCCCCTGGTATGGTGGCAGCAGAAACACCATTTGACATAAAAGAACGTTTCACTGTTTTACAGGAGCTTCAACAATTTTGTGATGATAAATCATCTGCAAGTGCTGCCACCTTAGGAATAAGGGAATTGGTGAAAACTTCGACTGGCTGGATTCCTAACGTTGGGGATACGGTTTGTGAGAAGATCGCTGTGAAAAAAGAGTTCGGTCCATCATACAGAGCACCTCTACCAGTCTTGGGAATAAAAGGCACCAGGACTGTCATCTTACCACCACTGTCTGGTTCTAAGTCGAACAGATTCATCTCCATTGATGACATCAAACTACACCATGTGGCCGATCCTTCTCAGTAGACCAGGAGGTCCCTTGGGTGGTTCCTGATCCCCTCTCATTACCCAACTGGACATCCATCTACATAGTAGGATGAACATCACTACTACTGACTATACTGACTATGCAACTATGTCAACTGCTGTTCCAGACACTTCCTCGACCATGGGGAGGACGGAAAATAAACTTTTGTTGGTTCCATTCACATCTTCAGTGACCAACCCTCTTCAAGATTTGGCTGTATTTTACACGAACACTTCTACGACTAATGACGTTGTCTATCAAGAGCCTCCACGTGCAGTGGATCAAAATACACCGGCTTCTGTTTGCAGAGACTACCTCTGGCTATTTCATTGACATTGATGATTTTTCTTCGGATTCATCCTCTACAGTGATTGACAATATTTCAAAAAGTAGTAAGCTGTGTCGATGGCTTAAAAAGACCTATTTGATCTACCCATGGAACTATCTATGGTTCTGTTTGACATTTATTGCATTATTTTTATGGATTGGTTTTGTGACTGTTTTCTTTTTGCTCATAAATGGTCACTATATTCCTGATCGCTCCTCAGTGGAGCCTGTTGATTAAATTTTAACACCACATCATTCTTCACATAAGGTCCGAAGAGATTTGTCCCCTGTAAATATTACAGCAATACCAATTACTGATGGGATTGTGTGGGACAAAGTTCCATTCGATATATACGGGCCTACAGAGATTATTCAAATACCATACGCGTTCAAAATTCCAATGTCTGATGTTATTACACCTAATGTTGTCTCTGATGATTGGGATGTCCAAACAGTTGATTCCATGCTAACTGAAATGAAGGACTATTCCGCTTTTGAAAGTGATGATGTATATGATTATACAATGAATTATGGGGAAATGTTCTTCTATAACAATTGGGGATATCACTACCTACACTGTGCCGCTAGATATAGGCCTCTCTTGAACTACACACAGTGGGAACACTGTTCGACACCACAGGTGGGGAGTCCAAAGTATTATAGCAATAAATGTACATACTTTTCTGGGCATGATACAAAAAAAGCAGAGTCGTATTATTTTAAAATACCTCAGGCACAAATTAGGAAAACTTTGCTAACAGATACAAAACTGATTTATTCAGATCCCTTTGTTTCCCGGCTCTCGATTGAGGGTTACGAATATTGGAAGAGCACTATTGACTTGAAAAGTGTAGATTTGTAGATACAGGGTAGGGAGGCTTTGTTTCGAGCATGTCTGATTCCTGTGCAAATGATTTTCTTAAATGACACTATTGAGCAGACATCCTGTCTGGGGTTAGCAAAAATTAAAGATCTGAACGCTCCCAGTATCCCTACTCTGGCAAAATTTAAAGATTGACAACACTTCCTTAATATTTAATATCACAGAGGACAGGCTAGATGCAATGGTTAAGGCTGGTACCTATAATTCTTCACTTTCCAGTCCCGGCGGGTGGTTGGTATGGCCCACTGACACTAATGAGTGTCAAAGGCATTTCTTGAACTCTTCAGGGTTTTTTTCAATTAACAGGCCTGACCCTCGCTTTATATCAGGTCAACATACAGGTATAGTTACAACATACAGTGTGGGTAAGCTGTGCCAGCAATGGGTGCAAACAAACACATTAACAGCGGTTAAGAAACACCTGAATACTCTTTCTGACAGTATAGACTTGCAGGATTTTCTGCTAGGACCTAGAAAACAGCGTCGAAACGGTTTTTATATGCTATGTACAATGAAATTTGGAAACTTTCCCAGATTGAGGCTACTGCGCGTTTAAGGCAACTAGATAAGGACAATTTAGAAAAAACATTAGCTGTTGTCGACAATGGCATGAACACCCTGTCCAACAGGATTTATTCACTATCAAATATAATGTTGTCTGCTATTGATATCACTCAGACAGACTTGTCCCGGTTATATCATGGGCAAACACAGCTACGTTCCATCATGCAGCTGGGTTGGACATTACAGACACAGAAAAGTGGCCACAGTCCATGGAGGTATATTAATGGGAGTGAATTCTTCACTGCTTTTAATTTTTCCAGGGAACAAGAGAAAATGGCTTCAAGTAGAGAAATTAGATAAGTTGCCCTTCACGGAAACAGAGAGTCCTTCAACTATCTGGCTCTTACACGGCATTATTAATTTACCGATTTCGACCTTTCGTTTCTCGATCTGCCTGAAACATCTTACAGTGGGACGATATGAGCAACTAGGAGATAGCTTTATTAAGGAAGAGTGGGAGTTGCCCTTTGACTGTAGATGTCTGAACGGTGAAAGGGAGGTCTTTCTTAGCGGAAGTGAATGTGAGACTGCTGTTCGTCATTCTATGATATGCAAACTGGTGTCTCTTCACGGTCTTTGCAATGTGGGGGTCGCAAATTTTGCCTCTTTTCTGAAGGGTACTCCCGTCCCCTTGATTCGTCCAGTGTTTCATGTACTTTCCAATGGAAGTTATGTGGTACTGAACGATCAAAGCTGTTGCGGCATGCGACCTGGAATTGCCTACGCAATCTCGGTCACGAAGGTCGTTACGTGTTGTGGACATGTTTTGTTTCCCCCCACACGAGAGATAAAAGTATCTGACATGTGGCCCCACATAGATACTATTAATGTGAACTATGACAAGCTAAGTAGGCTACAGGCGCTATTGTTTCGGAAACAGGTCGCCTTGACATCCGCAAAAGAGACGTATGCTCTCCAGATTGCGAGATCATCAGCCGAGATACAATCCCTTTTAAATACCAATTTCCCCAAACACTTTGGAGAGCTGGTAACCAGAATATTCAATGCTTCGAGCACCACTGGGATTGTTCATTTCTTTAAGGCTGTGGGGTCTGGTTTCGTGTCCATCTTCCAGACTGTCTTTGGCGTCATCCCATCTGCCATCCATTCTCTCTTTTAAAGTGTGTTTGGTGGCTTTCCAATTATTTTGGCTTTAATAGGCGGACTACTACTGCTATTTCTTCTGATTCACAGTGGTTGTTTCTTTCCAGCAACGCAGAGCAATGGAGCCGCTCCCACCAACTCCACTGTGCCGTGACCGCATGGTTCGGATCTTCGGTGCACCTTTGCTGGTGGAACTGGAGCTTGACTGGTCGTTGTCATTTCGGCCACTTCTCTGGTGTGTACAACCAGTCTTCCGCTGCATATGGTGTCTCTTTGAACATCTGCCTATGGTCTGTCTTGCTGTTGCACCGACATCTCCTGTGGACCACGAACTGCTGATGTCCCCGATGAGGGTTCATACACGGTCATGCCCCTTGAGACTGAGGTTGCTCCGCGAGGCCACCTATGAGCCTTCCGTTGTGAGATCTACCATGGATGAGGACACTGCAACGAGTATCGATACACCAGGAAATACGGCTCACTTCTGCTCTGTAGATCCGTTTGTCCGCCCAGCACTCGACTTAACTTCGGACGATGTTGACTCATTTTTGAGAGCATTGACTGGTGACTTCGATGACATTCTTCAAGATCATGCGTGTAACAAATAATTTGATGAATTGACTTGCCATTCCCGATTCCAAATTATGCATTTAAATTGACATTTGCTGTTGCCCGCTATACTTGTCATAGTTTACATTAACATCTCTACATGAATTTTAAACGGATTTGTTTTAACATATTTTTAACACATGCGAATGCTTTTTTAGCTTGTTTTTGCCTTTCGCTTTTTAGTTCAGACACAACTTTTAGCATTTGGGTTCCTGTACCTTCATCATACCTGTTACGGCAATGGGGAGGGTGTAGTGAATCCTAGTTCGTTTTAATGGGATAACAGGAGTTAGCTTAGCCTCTGGCTTGAAGACTCGTGCCCCCCGTCACCTAGTGACTTTTAACCTACTTAGCTTGCTCTGTCTTAGCCCATTTAATTATTTATTTCTTTTAAGATGGCTGCCTTGTTTATAGTTAAGCTACTTGTTATGAGTTACATTATCAGTGTCACCGCATCAAGGCGTCAAGATCAAGCACCAAAAACAAACAAACAGTAGGTGTTCACACTTAGGGATTTTCCCTCTCTATACTTTCGAGGGATTGTTGATTATTAATTGCCGTCCCAAGCATGCCTGTTATCTATTGTTTAGGAATACACCTACCTCAGGGGACCTTGTAGTCTGTATAAATACATCACACTTTAGACAGATAATCAGAGGGATTCCGACCAGAGGGCATCGCCACCATTGCTGATACCGATGCTGCAGTCGTCTTGACGCTGACCCAGTCTTCGTGTCCCTGCGGAGTCTGAGATAGAGACCTCATTCCAAGGTAACGAGGGTTGGGGGCTCCTCTCATGGACATGGCATTGGCAGATTAGGTTTAACAAACCCAGCTCTCCTTTAGCTAGGAGGTTAGGCCTTTTTTATTAGGATAGTAGGGCATCTTACATCTCACATATCTTTTCTATGTATTGCTAAATGGTGGGGGTCTTCGTAACAATGACTCTCGTCTTCACAATACTGTTACTTGCTAAATTCATTATCCTAATCATTGCAGTCCATGCAACGTATCGCAAATTGCAGTTATGTTGAATAAAAAGCTATTATAACTTTACTGCATCTGTGTCATTGCCTGTGTTTGTATGAGACATAATGTATCTGTGAGAAAAGGGTAATCTCCGTTTAACCACGACACTCCCTGAGATGTCTTATTTTTGAGTCCATGCGTAAACGGCTGCCATAAATCACCTTTTATTATTGTGTTTCTGGTGAGGTGCTGCTAGTGAGCTGGTAAGGTAGGGATAACAGTTGCGACTTGTTGTAGGAAAGACACAGTCGCCTACAAACAAAAGTACTGTCATCCTTACACCAGCAGTCTTGCTCAGAGCAAGAGTCCAAACTACGACATGGCGCCACCAACGATGGTGTTTAGGCACTAATTTACGGATACCCTGACTATCACTGTCTCACAGACAACAGGTACCCTAAGTACCATTATACGGAGACGTCCGTGGTCTTTGGGAGAATCCTCCTCAGCTGAAAAGGTAACATCTAATTAAGCTGTAGCTAGTTCGAGCTCGAACTCATAAAAGGAATATACTTCCCATTTCTGGTGTTCCATTTCTCTAAACAAATATGGCTGATGCCATAGACATTCCTGAAAATGCTAGACATGCACTAACACAACATTTACTAACGCATGGCCTTCCAGATGAGGGCGGGGATGTTACTCCAAACTACGACCTATTGACCTAGAATATTTCGATCAAAAGAAAAAGAAAAAAATTATTTCTGCCTCTCACTGGTAGATACATATGCTCATTCAGGACCCCGTACTGTCGATTTACAATTCTTTTTCTTTTCAGCTTTCGATCTCCCATTAATTCTCCATCACTCAAATCTTCCTTTCTTGCGGTATCAACTTCTTTCTCGATTGTTGTCACTGTAATTGCTTTCTTCACTTTTGGTTGTGATTCTGGCCACTTTTCGCCTTTCAGTGGCCCTTTCGTCAATACTCTTTTTAGTGTTGGACTTGTAATTTCTCCTCACTCTGCAATATTTTCTTTTGACATACCCACATTCGGTTCCAGAGGAGTCAAATCATATTGGCTTTGATCTACCTCAACTCCTTCCCCGCTGGGGTCAGTCGTTTGTCCTGATTGCCTTACAATACCGTCTGCTTCTGGGAGAGCCCTCCTCTGATCAGACTCCCCTATAAACTCAGTTGAGGTTGGCTCATTGTCACTCTCCTGTATATCTCCCACTTCGTCGTTTACAGGAGTGTTTACGTTGGATGTGGTCTGCTCGAGTATAGTCTTTCTCTTCTGTCCAAACCTGGAGTGTGTCTGGACATTGTTGGTACCCTCTGCAACTCTTCTTCCTCATCCAAAGGATTTGGTACTCTCCGAGTGTGGCTGGCATGGATCCAGTGTGGAACGCCAGCGCACTTTACAGCTGTTGTGATCAACACTGTCTGGTAGGGGCCTTTCCACCGAGGCTCCAAGCACGACTTCCTCATGTGCTTTCTGATCACAATCCTTTCACCTGCTCTCAGGTTGTGTCCTGGTCTTGAGACGGTTGCAATGTCGTAGCTTCCACCTGATGATAGAAAGAGCGTACCACATCAGCCAGTCCTTTGCAGTAGTCCAACACCATATCATCTGTAATGTTCACAAGAATATTTGCAAGGACCACTGACAACCTCATTGCTCTGCCCATGAGGATCTCGTGTGGTGACAGTCCTTTTTTCTTGTCGGGTATACTTCTCATTGACATTAGAACTAACGGTAGTGCGTCAGGCCATTTCAGATATGTGAACGCACACATTTTTGCCATTCTTGACTTCAAGGTACCATTCATTTGTTCCACAAGTCTTGATGCTTCAAGGCGGTAACTACAGTGTAGTTTCTGCTCAATGTTTAAAGCTGATCATAGCAATTTGATTACTTCATTGTTGAAGTGGCTTCTTCTATCTGATTCTAAAGAGACTGGAAACTCAAAAGTTGGTATCAGTTCCCGAAGCAGTAACTTTGCTACTGGGAGGCTGTCATTTCTTTGTGTAGGGTAAGCTTCTATCCAGTGACTAAAGATGCACACAATCACCAACACATATCTCAATCCTCCGCACACAGGCATCTCGGTGAAATCCATATGCATTCTGCTAAATGGACCTCCACCTTTTCCAATGTGGCCCATGTTGACCACTGTTCCTTTTCCCACGTTCATCTGCTGACAAACAATATACCTATGGCAAATTGCTTTGGCAACCTGTCTAAACTTTTGATTCAACCAATGTTGCTTGAAAGTATGAACCATCGCATCCCTTCTAATATGTTCTTGACTAGGATAATATCTAGCCATTTGAGTCAGGAAACTGGCAAAAACACATATCCTTCTAAGATCCACACGTCATCCTCCCTCTGAACACATTTCATTTTGACACACTCCTGCTTTTCATCTTCAGGTACATTGTCCTGCAATGCTTTCAATTCCTCCATAGTATCTACAACATGCAATGCATAACTAGGATGCATTTCATTGTCATCAGGTAACAGTTCCCATTTCTCTTTGAACGATATACAGTTCAATGTGCAAAACCTTGCGACTTGATCCACGTTTCCATTTCCCATTCAAACAAAATCATGCGATTTCAGGTGTGCACTGCATTTCACCACAGCAATAATTTCGGGCAACTGAATAGCTTGTAACAACTCATAAGTTCCCTCGCCATTTCCTAAAGGTGAACCAGAAGAGGTCAGGAAACCTCTCAGTGACCACAATTGGCCAAAATCATGGACTATTCCAAATCCATACTAGCTGTCTGTAATAATGGTAGCTTTAAGCTGTGCGGAAACATGGCATGCTCTAGTTAGAGCTACCAGCTCTGCCACTTGTGCAAAATATATACTCCTTGAAGCCAGGACGCTTCTAGTATCCAAGAGATAGTACATACCTCATGTCCTGCTCTCAATACATCCATGTTATCTCTCAGGCAGGAGCCATCAACAAAAACAATTTGGTCATTCTCTTCCAAACAAGTATCTCTAATATCGGGTCTTGGTTTTGTGCACAATTCAGTTACCTCTAGACAGTCATCTTCAATGTCATCCACTTTATCAATTTCAACATTCTGATGGATACAACTACCTGTGGATTCCTCACTCATTGAATTTTCCCCATGCGCCAGCATCCAACGGAAATTTTCTCCTAGCTTCTGCACGTCGATGAGGACGTCACAATTGCCCGGCTCTCACGCGACGCCGTCTGACGTCAAACAGGCAATAAGAGGTCCTCGCCGGCGTGCTGACGTCAGTTCCCTTTTTTCCGTGCCTTCGAACAACGGTTATTCTTCGAGGGAGCAACTGTTTCTGCTGCGTAGTTACAGTTACTGTTTCTATCAAAATGTCACAAGGAAAGTCGGGCTTTAAGCCTTGTAGAGAGTGTGGAGGCAAGATGTCGGTGACAGACCCACATGTGGATTGCTTGTGGTGTCTGAGCTCCGACCATGAAGTGGAGAAATGTGAATCCTGTCAATGCATGAATCCTAAGGCGTTGAAGGAACGGGAGGCTAAGCTGTTTTTGGCGAAGTCCAAAAAGAAGGAAAAGCGTCACAGGCGCAGATTGTCATCACCGAAATCTCATCGACGTCACCTTGACTCCCGGCGCTGTCGTGATCCTCGACGCCGTTCGAGTAGAGAGCATTCACGCTCGAGGTCGCCTTCGGTTCGGCGCCGTAAGACATGGGAGGTTAGTCCCACCATCACTCCTCAGCCGCAGACGCCTCCCACTTCTCTGACTTCTCCGACATCTCCGCCGTCTGTCTTCGAGGTCGTACCTCAACAGGATCCTGAGTTTTCATCTGCACAATCAGAGATGCCTGGGCCGGCGCCGTTATCACCTCGGGCGCATGCTCCGCAATATCCATCATTCCCGGCACCAGGTACTGATAGTTCTGTATTTCTTAATGTGATGTTTGCCATTTTTCAACAGATGGCTCCGGGTGGTGGTCCAGCTGGTCCTTCGGGCCATTGGCTTTTAATATGGGTGCTCCGGCTCCTTTACGACTGGCACCTTTCATGCCCTTCCTTCCAATGGGAGGTGCAGGCTCGGCGCCGGTTCCTTTGGCGTCGCCTACAAGCCCTGCGACTCCGATGAGGACTGCTGTCCCGGCGCCGGAGGGTTCTTCTTCATCTCGTCCTCTGCCTCAGTTGGCGCCAAAAAAGCCCACGGCGCCGATGGATCCGGCATCGGATGGATCAGAGGATCGGCGTCAGGCGAGGTCATCGACGTCGGCGGACACCTTGTCGACGCCAAGGATCGAGGCCAGGCTTCATTCTAGGAGGCTAGCTCTTCACCTCCTTGAGGAACAGGAGTATAACAGGCAGGCCTTGGAGGAGGGTGAGATTGAGGAGCCTATGACAGATCTTCATGGTTTGGACACTGCTAGTGGCTTGGACACTTCCCCGGAGTGGGACTTGACATCTCCTGGGGAATATACAGAGGAGGTTGCTTCTTTCCACTCTGTTTTAAGGAAAGCAGCTGACTTTTTAGGCCTTCCCCTCCCAGTGGCTGAGGCGAAACCCAACATTTTGACGGAAGTACTACATCCGGCCTCGGCTATTGCAGAACCACTTTTGTCTTTTAATGAGGCTCTCCTTGATCCAATTATGGAGATTTGGAAAAAGCCAGTCACATCTACGGCTGTTAACAGGACAGTAGCGCGCAGATATCGTGTGGCTCCTGCGGATCCAGGCTTTTTGTCGAGGCACCCGACTCCAGAAAGCTTGGTTGTGCAAGCTTCATGTTCCTCACGTACTGCTCCAGGTTACTTTCCGGGTGTTCCTTCGGACAGACATTCTAAAAAGATGGACCAGTCTTCAAAAAAGAATTTCTCTTCTTGTAGTATGGCCCTTAAGTCCACGAATGCCACATGTATCTTGGGCAGATACATCTACGCCCTTATGGAGGAGGTCAGATCATCTCATTCTGGATTACCTCAGGAGGTGTTGGGCCTTGTGTCGGATGCTCAGGCTGCGGCGACCCAAGTAATCCAGTCAGGGCTGGACACAACTGATTCTGTAGCCAGGGCTATGGGCACCACTGTTGCTACGAGAAAACAGGCCTGGCTTTGTTCTTCAGGTTTTTCACCAGATGTTCAGTCGGCCCTGCTTGATCTACCCTTTGATGGGGATAAACTTTTTGGGTCAAAGGCGGACTGTGCCCTTGAAAGGTTTAAAGAAAGTAGAGCCACAGCAAAATCTTTGGGCTTGCAGGCCTCCTCCTCTGTTTCTTCACGATCGTTCAGAAGGTTTAGGGGGTTTGGTCGTGGCTCATCCTTTCAGGGCAGGTTTCAACAACAAGCCACCACTGCCCTCCCCTATAGATCGTACATGGGGAGGGGGAGGGTTCGAACCAGAGGGGCCACCCAGCAGCACTCTGCCTCTTCCTCTTCCTCTGGAGGGGTGCAGCACGGAAAGCAGCCTTAGTCATCCACCAATTCCTTTGCATACTACTGCTGTAGGGGGGAGGTTAATGTATTTTCTCCACATGTGGGAGGCAATAACATCGGACTCCTGGGTCACCAGTATTGTGGGGAAAGGCTATGCCCTTCCCTTTTGGGAGTTTCCACCCCCCATCCCGCCCCGTCCATCCTTCTGTTCGGAAGAACATCTCCTGTTGCTAGAACAGGAGGTTCTAGTCCTCTTTTCAAAGGGTGCAGTGGAGTTGGTTCCAGAGCAGGAGAGGGGTCAGGGTTGTTATTCAAGATATTTCCTGATCCCCAAGAAGGATGGTCGGTTGAGACCAATTCTGGACCTGAGGATTTTGAATTGGTTCCTCAAACAGGAAAAGTTCAAGATGCTGACCCTAGCACAGGTGCTTTTGGTGTTGAACAAAGGAGATTGGATGGTGTCTGTCGACTTGCAGGATGCTTACTTTCATATCCCGATACTCAAGTCGCACAGGAAGTATCTCCGGTTTGTGGTGGGATCGCAACACTATCAGTTTGCGGTCCTTCCGTTTGGTCTTACTTCAGCACCTCGAGTCTTCACGAAGGTGATGGCGGTGGTTGCAGCAGAGCTCAGGAGGAAGGGGATAGCGGTATTTCCTTACCTAGACGATTGGTTGATCAAGGCCAAGTCTCCGGAGCTCGTGCTGCGTCACCTGCAGTCGACAACCCAGTTGTTGTTCGATCTGGGCTTTTCGGTGAACGTGCCCAAATCTCACCTGGAGCCCTCTCAACGCCTCCTGTTCATAGGGGCGGTACTGGACACAACATTGAACCGTGCCTTTCCTCCGCCTCAGCGGATTCAGGACATTCAGGCTTTGGTTCCAATGTTTCAAAGTGGAGTGGTCATTCCAGTCCTCAAGGTCCTTCGTCTGCTCGGTCTGTTTGCTTCTTGTATTCTGTTGGTCACTCATGCACGCTGGCACATGAGGGCTCTTCAGTGGTGCCTCCGAAAGCAGTGGTCTCAACACAAAGGGGATCTCGAGGGATCGGTAAAGATTTCCAGAGACGCTGCAGCGGATCTTCGATGGTGGGCTGCAGACAGCAACCTTTCCCAAGGAAGGCCGTTCTCGCTGACTCCTCCAGTGGCCACAGTGATAACGGATGCTTCCATTCTAGGGTGGGGAGCTCATCTGGGGGACCTGGAGGTCGGAGGTCATTGGTCTCCAGTGGAACAGATGTTTCCCATAAATCTGTTGGAATTGCGGGCGATACGTCTGGCTCTCAAGGCCTTCCTCCCTTCCCTTTGCAGTCAGTCAGTCCAGATCCTGACGGACAACACTACTGCGATGTGGTACATCAACAAGCAGGGAGGAGTAGGGTCGTACCTTCTCTGCAGAGAAGCTCTTTGGCTATGGTCCTGGGCAAGGGACCATCGGATTTGCTTGGTGGCAAACCATCTGGCCGGATTCTTGAACGTGCATGCAGACAGTCTCAGTCGGCACATCTCGACCGATCACGAGTGGCGTCTTCATCCAGATCTAACCCTGTACATCTTCCAGATGTGGGGATTCCCTCAGGTAGATCTTTTTGCCACTCGGGAGAATGCGCACTGTCCGTTGTTCTGCGGCCTCCAGTATCCGGTGCAAGGAACGTTGGGGGACGCGTTTCAGATGTCCTGGTACGGCCAGTTGCTTTACGCGTTTCCCCCCATACCCTTGATTCCTCGGGTTCTGAGGAAAATTCGCCAAGACCGGGCCCAAGTCATCTTAATAGCTCCGGATTGGCCAAGAGGGGTGTGATATTCAAATCTTCTCCAAATCTCACTGTGCCCCCTGCTTCGTCTCCCTCACAGGGCAGACCTCCTCTCACAATCGCAGGGGCAGGTTTTACACCCCCACCTCCAGAGCCTGCACCTTCGAGCCTGCACCTTCATGCCTGGAGATTGAACGGGGCAACCTGAGTTCCTTCTCTCTCCCACCCGAGGTGGTGGATGTTATTTTATTGGCCAGGCGACACTCCACTAAATCTATCTACGCTAGCAGGTGGGTTAAATTTGTGAATTGGTGTGGAGAGAAGCAAATTGATCCTTTACGTGCCCACTTATCGGACATTTTGTCTTTTGCGTTATCCTTGGCACAGAGGGGTTGTGCAGTTGCAACAGTTAAGGGCTACTTGTCGGCTCTGTCAGCCTTTCTGTGTCTGCCTGACCAACCCTCTTTATTTAAATCCCCATTAGTTTTGAGGTTCATAAAGGGCCTGACTAATAGTTATCCTCCCACTCCTTTCATTATGCCTCAGTGGGATTTGAACCTAGTTTTAACATTTCTTATGGGCTCGCCGTTTGAGCCGATGCATTCTTGACCCTTAAGGCTATTGGTCCTAAAAACTGTTTTCCTTGTTGCCATTACTTCGGCTAGAAGGGTGAGTGAGCTACAGGCTCTTTCTGTTAAGCCCCCATACACATCCTTTTATGGGGATAAGGTGGTGTTGAGGACCAAGGCTGCTTTCTTGCCGAAGGTTGTTTCACTCTTCCATATGGGTCAGTCTATTACACTCTCCTCGACCTCATCCTTCGAAAGAGGAAGAAAGACTGCATCGTCTGGACCCAAGAAGAGCACTGAGCTTCTTCGTCGACAGAACAAAGGAGTTCAGATTGGAAGATCAGCTCTTCATCGGGTACGTGGGAAAGAGGAAAGGAGAGGCAGTCCACAAGAGAACACTCTCCAGGTGGGTCATTCTTTGCATTAAGCTGTGTTACTCTCTGGCAAAGAAGGAACCCCCTGATGGAATAAGAACACATTCCACCAGAGCTAAGTCGGCCTCTTCGGCCCTAGCTAGAGGTGTTCCTGTGGTTGACATCTGCAAGTCTGCAACTTGGTCATCCCTCCACACTTTTGCGAAGCATTATTGCTTGGATTCAGAGGTGAGGAGGGATGGCCATTTTGCACGGTCGGTGCTGCAGGATTTCTTGGTCTGACCATTCAGGCACCCTCCACCGAGTGCGGTACTGCTTTGGGACTCTATTCAATGAGTGAGGAATCCACAGGTAGTTGTATCCATCAGAAGAACAAGTTACTTACCTTCGGTAACGCCTTTTCTGGTGGATACACTAGCTACCTGTGGATTCCTCACGGTTCCACCCGCCTCCCCGTTGCCTGTCTGGTCTTACCAAGATTTCCTTGGGTGAGTACCTGTAAGTCATTGATTTGTTTATACTGATGCAGATGTTATACATGCTTGTGTTTATTTATATATATATATATTTATTATTGTATATTTTTTTATATATATATTTTTGTATATATGCATATTTATACGAATGTTTTTCTGTTTAATTTAATTAAATATTATGGTATAAGATTTTATTTGATGTGTTCGTATCAGATATGTTTTGTTGTTATTTACCTGTTCGCCTCAAAGGCACGTAAAAATGTTGATAACTGACGTCAGCACGCCGGCGAGGACCTCTTATTGCCTGTTTGACGTAAGACGGCGTCGCGTGGGAGCCGGGCAATTGTGACGTCCTCGTCGACGTGCAGAAGCTAGGAGAAAATTTCCGTTGGATGCTGGCGCATGGGGAAAATTCAATGAGTGAGGAATCCACAGGTAGCTAGTGTATCCACCAGAAAAGGCGTTACCGAAGGTAAGTAACTTGTTCTTCTCGTTCGGAAGTAAAGTTGGTGGTTTAAGCACGTAAACCTTTGGATTGACCAATTTTGGGACCCCAGAATGACTGTCTCATATTTAGTCAACATGGCACTAGTCAAATGCTGGGTCTTGTACCTAGTGAGTAAACCTTCAATGGAGTGAACAGTTAAAGGGTGTCCCATCACAATGCTGTCACTGGAGTGAGGCTGTGTTCAACTGCTGCGACGGACCTTAGACAGCCTGGTAAGGCTGCTACAACTGGGTCCAAAGTAGCTGAAAAATATGCTACTGGGCGATTTACACCGCTGGGTGCTTGTGTTAAAACAGACAAGGAACATGCATCACGTTCATGACAAAACAACATGAAGGGTTTTGTGTAATCAGGCATACCCAAAGCTGGGGCTTGACACAGACTCTCAGTTCCGTAAAGGCTTTCATACAGGCTTGGTCTAACACTAGAGGATCAGTAACCTACTTGTGAGTCAGCTTTTGCAGGGGTTTTGAAATAACCGAGAAATTTGGAATCCATTTGTGGCAGTAGCTTACCTTCCCAAGAACATCCTAACATCTCTCTGAATGGTTGGAGGATTCATCTGCAATATGGCTGCAACCCTATCTCTGGATATTTTCCGAATTCCTTTCTCAATTAGGTGACCTAAATATTTCACTTCTTTCTGACAGTACTGCAATTTCTCTGGGGACACCTTATGACCATTCTTCCCTTAGTGATTCAGTAAGGCAATAGTATCGTACTTGCATTCTTCCTTTGGTTTGGATGCAATCAACAAATTATCAATGTACTGTATCAATGTCGACTGGTAAGGCATTTCCAGAGACTCAAAATTCTTTTTCAAGATCTGGTTGAAAATAGAATGTGACTCTGAGAACCCCTGTAGGATTCTACACCAACAGTAGACTTGATTTAAGAATTTGAAACAGAACAGAAAGTGACTATCCTCATGAAGAGGAACAGAGAAGAATGCTTGTGACAGGTCCACTATGGTGAGCCATTCAGAATTGCACAGGATTTGAAACGTAATCACTGCAGGATTTGGGACAACCGGGCAACATTGAACCACAATGTCATTTATCTTTCTCAGATCTTGAACAATTCAAAACTTCCCACATGGTTTGCACAACCTCATTATTGGTTACTTAAATGGTCTGCTTAGCACCTCTTTCAAAACACCTTGGTCTACAAATTCTGCAATTATTGGTGCCAAACCTTCAATCGTCTCATATCATGTAATACTGGGGAATCTGGGGAAAAATTGCATTTGGCTTGACTGTAACTTTAACTGGCTCAACTCCCTTTATCAACCCGATGTCTTTTCCTGAAAAATCCCACACTTTCATCTTGTCAGTTCCCTGTAAATCAGAAGGAAGATCTCTCACTGTGAAAACAGGACAAAAACTAATCAGAGGGTATTCATCAGTCACTGTGCCAGAATTGGTCTCTGTGAGTAAGTCATCTTCATCATCGCTGTTTGTCTGAATTTCAATTCCGGCATTTGAGCAAGTAATTGAGCATTTCGTTTTGCACAACACATCCCTTCCCAGTAGGGATACAGGGATCGAGTCACTAACTACGAATTTGTGCAATCCCCTAAAATTGCCAATTTTGACCAGGACTGGTTCTGTAATTGGGTTAATCAAATATTGGTGTGCAACTCCTACAATCTGAACTGTTTTCCCTGAAGGAGGCAGGTTTGGAACTTCTGCAGATCTCACTGTAGAGCGTGTAGCTCCAGTGTCAACCAAGAATGAGACTTTGTGACCCATCACCTTTCCTTTAGCATAGAGACCTTTCTGATCTACCTCTAGTGATACGGCCAACACGCATTTTTCCTCATCCGAACTCTCACTCACCCAGTCAACATTTATTCCATTCTCTCTGTGCAGGGGAAATTGGTGTACAGTATTGTTACTCTGGTTAAACCTTTGACCTGTGACTGACTGAGAAAGCATCACTTGCTGCTGCTCTGTTGGGGCTTGAAGTATTTAAATCTGTTGTCTAGATACCATTTGGACTTGAAGTTGCATCTGTTGTTTCTGGGGCATCTGGAATTGTGGCAACTGCACCTGCTGCATGGGCTGGAAATCTTGCATTAGGTTCACATTATTTTGAAAATATGGATTTGGACATTTCATGCTTGGCCCTCTCATGTTTTGGAAAGAATTGACATCACTCATTTGCTGAACAACACTTCCCTGACTTACCATCGGGCACTCCCGTTTCCAATGCCTGAAGCCTCCACAAGCGTGACACAGCAGCATTCTTTTCATTACTTGCGCTGCCCCTTGTACTACTACTGTGCTCAAATCAGGAACACAATTCCCACTTCCCATTCCTCTGCGACCTCTGCCTTGATTTTGAAATGTCACGTTTCCTTGTTGTTGCTGTTGTGGAAAACTTCCCTGTAACGCTGTTTGTGCTGCTATATTATGCATCACCATTGCCTTTTCTTTAAATTTTCTCTGCTTCAACTCAGTCTTGTCACTACAGTACTTTGCATGTTGCAACACCTCATCAATCGGCTTTGCTTGCCAACAAATCAAATGGCTCTTAATCATCTGGCTAATTTCAGGTCTGAGTCCTTCAACAAATCTGAACACAAAATAAATCATGTCTTTCGGCTCCATTGTTTCTGTACCACTGTAATGCTTAAACGCCTGCAACAATCTCTCCTAGTGTGCATGTATTGACTCTTTCGCTTCCTGGGCTGTCCTGTCTATGCACTGCCAGTCAATGTTTTTGGGCAAAATCCTTGTTTTTAAAAAATGTGATCACCTTATAGTAATATTTCATTACTTCAGGAGATGGTGCACCTGTTGCTGGATCTCCCTCTGGTTCTTTTGTCGGCCAATCTGCACTCCTCTTGCAATCCACCCATAAGTCTGCTGGGACTACTATCTCTGAAAGAGTGTTTAAGTCTCCCCATAGGCATTTTGCAAATTTCACAAATCTGTCCGTCTTCTGGTACCATTCTACAGGTTTCTCTCTCAGCCTGGGGTAGTCATTTGTAAATGACAGAATGTCACTTCTGCTCCAAGGAACATGAACAAAGTTCCCTCCCGGAATTTCTCTAATTGGTAACATTTTTACTGGGCCCTCAGCCTGCTGCATATGTGCAGGTAGAGTTTCAGAATCCCATTTTCTTTTATCTCTTTTCTTCACCCATCTGCCCTCCCATTTGTCTAATGCTCTCCATGTTTGAATGCTTTGAAGCAATTCTCTAAGCTGCCTTTTCATTCCTGGAGTTCTCATGTGTTCAAAATCTTTTTGCGTCAAATTCTAACCTGTAACTTGTCTTCAAATGTTTAGTTTTCTCAGTGTCTATATCATATTTATTTTCTATGTCTGCAATTTTTTTATGTACTATTCCACCTCTTTTGGTAATTATTGGGCACAAGTAACGCAGTTCATCTTCTGTGTATGACTCAAGTCTTTTTACCTCCATTGATCCTTCGATTAGTTCCATCCCAAGTCCAGTATCGTTTAAGTAATTCCTTCCACTAGAATCGCCTTGAGAGCTACTTAGCTTCTCCATCCATTTTGTTAATTGTTGGGCTGTCAAACCTTGCAATGAAATTTTGTTAGGTTTTGCATTTGGCAGCTGCCGTTAGGTTTTGTTTGGAGTCTTTGGTGTCCCTGAGCTCAGGTTAGGACTCATATATGACCTTGCCTCAGTATTTGGAGGAGCTCTGTAAGGACTCAAGTCTATTAACGGTACTGCTTCATCAAGCGTCGGTCTCATGGGGGATACTAATTTGGCATTCTCTTCAACTCTCACTCCAGATAAGTTTTGGCTCATGACTGTCTGTCTGCTAGTCCCGCTATTTCCCTGTGCAAACAATGTTATGACTGGATGGATGGTAACTGGGACTGACACCTGCATCTGGACTTAGTCTGACATTTGGGTCTCGTGGGTGCATTATTCTTGTATTCTGACTCATCAGTGCAGACATCTCTGTCTGTGATCCTGTTATAGGGGTATACTTTGGAATCGTCTGTGACTGCGTTGAAGGCATTACATTCGGAGTTGACTCTATCTGAACCAATGCTGGTTTCGGGTAAACTTGTCCTGTCGGCTTCATCAGGTTCATTGTAGTAGCTATAATGGGCACATCCAGGTAAATTCTGGAAATGTCTGACTGTGACATTGGATTTTGAACTACTGAAGTAGTAGGTCCATTAGGACTACTCTGTATCTGACTCTGTGTCAGCTTAACTTGTGTCAGTGCTGTAGGGTCTACATTAGTGTTTGAGCCTTTCTTATGGGTTGCATATGGTGAGGGACGATTTCTCAATAATTGTAAAATTAACTCATCATCTGACTCTTTATTGAGAGTCAAAGACTTTCTAGTTTCAGTCGATTTCTGCTCTTTGCCCTCAGAAGGACATGTATCCTTCTTTCTGGTAGTTTTTTTTGCTTGTTTTCATTGTCTTGTGAAATTGCAGGAACCAATTTCATTCCTTGTAAAGTCTCAGATCTCCAAAATTTCTGATCACTGTCTTATCTAGTCTCCGCTAGTGGTGTCTTTTCTGCCTTTCTCATCCTTCTTTCAAATTTTAGCTGCTGTTGCTGTGTAGCTACTAGTTCCCAAATTGCTAACGCTTCAAACTGTGCGGTCTCGGACGAGGTTTCAAGTCATATAATACCCTCCTCAAATTCTCTAAAATCCTCATATTAAATAACCCATGGGGAGGAAACGCTAGACCCCCCATCTTTTTCTATTGCTTTGGACCAATGTTTTAACCAAAGGCATGGTGCAGCAGCCTGTTCTTTGAAAACAACCTATGCGGGTTTACCTTCTGGTGGAGCAGCTTCCCCTATTGTCGCTGGAATATACAAATCTCCTCTCAGAGCACTCTTTAAAGTTTTGGAAAATTTCATTTTTGCAAAGTTTCCGTTAGTTGCAATCAAATCAAGAAGTGACTTTTAATCCCCAAATCCTTTTCACTGACCTTCCCAACCAGTTGTGTTTCACGGTTGTCCACCAATCCATGCGCGACCCTTCTCACTAACCACCCATGCCAGCGTGGCTCCAGTGACGTCACATTCACACGTACAGCGGCTGACAAAGTCTTGTGGCTTGTCCTCCTCAACTTGGATTCACACCAAACTAATGCAAAATTATTGCGAGCACTTGAACAAAATCCAAGAACCCAGCTCGTCTGTTTGCTACAAGTAGGGCAACACAATCGACTACGGAAACCTTACGAGTTTTTCACTGACGGCTTTTTGCTCTAGCAGTTAGTCTTTCTTTCTCAGTTTCCCTGATTCGCAAGCAAAATTTCACCTGAAAATTTTACTCTCAACTGATCAGTGGGTCTGTCCAGGTGCACATAAGACACGCCAGATCTCAATCGAAAAACCTCGATTCGCAAGCAAAATTTAACCTACAAATTTTATTCTCAGCTGATCAGTGGGTCTGTCCTGGTGCACATAGGACTCGCCAGATCTCAATCGAAAAACCTGTCACTCACTTTAACACGCCCTCTCAAGTTTGTCAACCACGCCCAATTGACCTACTAAACAGACAAATTACAACAAGAAAACCAAGTGCCTCATACACTTTCAATGTACTCCGGAGTCTTAGACCTCACAGGGTCCGTACTCCAACAACCACATGGACGATTTTTTTAGCACAAAGCGCCACACATGTGAAGTTCAATGACTTCCCTACTCTCACAATTCGGAATATGCAACTCCTTCAACAACTTCATTTGGAGTACGCAAACTTCCTAAACCCTCAGACATCACAATTCCCCTACGGTAGGCTTAAGCTGTGCAGGCGCAAACCTTTTCCATTCACACTGTCACTACAATGCCGAGAACATCTTCAAACAATCATAGGCAAGCTCCAAGGATCTGGGAAAGTCATCCTAGGTTTTTAGGGACACATTTTCTCTCTACTTTGTATCATTGAATCTAAAAAGTCTTAACCAAATCAATTTGACCTCTTATATTTTGATCTCTTAAGGAGACAAACCATGAACTGTACTTAAGGATGTGCTCTTAAAGAGACTAACCGTCCTACTCTGCTACCATTTCCTGCGAGCACGTCTGACCTTATTGGTTCTTTATGGTAGTTGACAAGGGGACATGTTCAAGGGTTGATGGACCTTTTGAGTCGTTTAAGATGTTCACACCCTTAGTTCGTACATATCATAAATATCATCAAACCACCAATAATAATTCTTTAGAGTCAGTAATTTTCACAGACCATGACCCAGTAGGCTATGAATAACCACACCTTTACTGTCAATTAGAAAATGTATTTCCCTACATTAACAATGCTAGTATCACGTAAATTAGTCTCAAAACCACATGATATAAGTGTAAGAATAACACTGGTTGACCAAATCATCTAAAGAATCTCAACTTAACTAACGTGTTAATAACTAATAGCTCTAGAGCCAAGGTACAAATCAACAATAAGAGTAATTGCGCAAGGGTAATAACATACATTTGAATTCCTCAGTTGAGTAACATCGAATAGCAATTTAGTTGAATGGAGTGGATCTCTCCAACATCAGATCAGCTTGGGCTTCATGCAAAATAATTTAGTCAACATAAATTTGTAAAACATCTTACTAAGTCTCTATCAAAAAGCAGCAGTTGGTGCCTAGAAACAAAAGACAAATCAACAGTAAAGACTTTAGCGTTTTTATATACCTTTCCTTATGGATCAGCAAGCTGCAATAATCTTCGTCAGGCGGACATCAATACCATCGGCAGCGGGACATGAAAGGGGTAATGGTTCAGAGTCGAGGACTCTAAGCTCTCCGAACCATTTGAAAGAAGTATCTAGAGTACGCAGCAAAGGCGTTACGAGCTCTGAGCATCGAGCGCATAAGTAAGTACCAGCGTTTATGCATGGAGCACAAGATAAATGAATTAAGTAGTGGAGTGGATCTCTGCTGAGTGAGACGAGAACTGTTAGTGCAGTGCGGTTAAGTTAAGATTGTCCCACGTTGTCATTAGTCAAAGAATCTTGCAATAGTCATTAGTCCAATAATATTATTATTCCAAATCTAAGATATAACTAAGCAGTCTTTCACACGTTGATGATTGGCTCCTCTTCTTCTGCGCACATTGTTCGACTCGTCAAGAAGCAACTTTCACATCCTTCCTTCAGTACATCCATTGTTAGTTCCTGGGAACCTCGCTTTCTCACACATTTTGAGTTAACATTTGTAACAGTTTAAAACATTCAGGTTTCTACACAAATTTCCTCATGAGAAAATAATTTTGCTACTACTATGATTTGGTCAACCTTCAGTTAGAACAATGCATCTTTATTATTCAGCAAGCATGAGATAAGATTTTATTCTGACGTTGCATTTTTGATATGAGATACTGCATTATTAAGGCCTACACCTCGCTAACTTGAGACCTACGGTTAATTTAAGCAAATACATAGCATTAAATGGTAAGTATAACATAATATTGCAAAATGCACATTCATATAAGTTCTGAATAATCATTAATATGTTTTTTATAAAACATTAGATAGTAGATGGAGGCCATTCAAGTGGGCACATTTTCGAGTTGCACATTATTGTATATGTTAATTCATTTTCTGTACAATTTCAAAATACAGGATACATTAAATATTTTATTAGTAATTACAGCGCTCGCACTAGCACCTATATGTTTTACTTCTAAAGCATTGCTGAACAAGTGTGATGTGAACATATTTTTCATCCTTTGTAGGAATCTAATGCACAAGGTCGAAATACCTTTGGACCCAGAAAGATCCTTGGTGAACCATCAACAGTTACTTCAACACCACCCTAATAATTTAGACATCATGACCAATGTGGGCACGGGTGGAAAACTCCAATCAGAAACACAGTTCAAAGATTTACTACGAACACAAGCTCAAAGTCATGTAGACAATGCATAAAACCAAGTTATAGAGATTCATTATCACCGAGGGTTACCCAAGGCAACAAAATAAGTTCAGGTATACTAACAAGAACAATAATACAGAAAGTCAATAGAAATATCTATTAAACAGAAATCACA
This sequence comes from Pleurodeles waltl, assembly GCF_031143425.1. Taxonomy (NCBI): domain Eukaryota; kingdom Metazoa; phylum Chordata; class Amphibia; order Caudata; family Salamandridae; genus Pleurodeles; species Pleurodeles waltl. The sequence continues at coordinate 970,497,802 of NC_090436.1, forward strand.
ATAATTTAGAAAATTTTAATTTAATTAAGTCAATAATCTTTGGCTGAGCGTAGGCCAACCCTACAGCTAACCAATTTAGGGAGCTACATGTGTGGGGAGGAACATAGCCAGACAAAATACAAAATATGAAACGGCCAAAAATAATTTGGAAAAAGAATAACTCCGGCTCCTGGTCACTAACCAATAAAAGAAAATCATATAAGCATCATCTTAGTGGAGTTTCTAACCTAAAAGGGCATTTCAAGGGGCACAGGTAAATGGCAAAGAGGAAGATACCTCTGCAAGGTATACAGCCCTCATGAAGTCTTCATCAGCAAAGCATCTGGTCAGCAAAGCATCTACAAGCGTCAGGAAAATGTCGGCCTCTGACCAAGGCAGGACAAAGGCTGCTTCTGCTCTGCTCCCCTCTGATCTGAGCAAGGTTTTGATCTGCACAAAGTTTGAAAATCCTATGCTGTGTTAATCCACATGAAACATTCTGATTTGTCAATAGTGTCAGTTCATATTACTTTGAAGGGCATCATCCAATTAAAATCGGTCTCCAGACTTCAGGTTGCCACAGTTTGACATTTTCCCAAGACTGTCATTGGAACATCTCCTTTCCGTGTGATTCCAAACAGGTTGAACCATTTGCATACGATCTCAATCCATGTTCCTGCTTTAGAAAACTCTCAAGCCCAAATGGGTATGACGTTCTTCTGCAGTTAAACAATAGACGTTTTACAAATGGGACTTTGCTCCTCATGGGAATGAAATCTGAAAGAAGACTTCACATTATGAAAATATAATTCAATACTTTTACATGACTGCAGAATGTAAGCTCTGTAGGCCTCAGTTATGCTAACACAAGAAAATATAAAATTCACTTAATACGTTTTAATATAACATGCAAAGTGATAAATTCATCATTAATAATATTTCATCAGTATAAGTAAAGGATTTCATTTGAATGGAAAAGCTTTGTTGTTGCATTATATTAGATATAACAGAAAACTGCATTTTCTCACTTAAGCATATTTTAAAAGTCATTAATCTTTCACTAAACAGAAAAAATTCAAATTTGTTTGTACATGAGCTATTAGTTTAGAGTCTAAATAACATCAACTTTAACCTTCTAGCATGTGATTTATTCAAAAAGGCACCTATGTTGAACTGTTAAATACAAGCAAATCGCACATTTAAAATGTAAGTCAGTGCAGCTTTCTATGTTAGTTTTTCTCTCTAACATTCATAAACTTTGTAGTGAATCCTAGTTCATTTTAATGGGATAACAGGAGTTAGCTTAGCCCCTGGCTTGTAGACTCGTGCCCCCGTCACCTAGTGACTTTTAACCTACTTAGCTTGCTCTGTCTTAGCACCATTTAATTATTTATTTCTTCTAAGATGGCTGCCGTGTTTATAGTTAGGCCACTTGTTATGGGTAACATTATCAGTGTCACCGCGCCAAGGCGTCAAGATCAAGCACCAAAGACAAACAAACAGTAGGTGTTCACACTTAGGGATTTTCCCTCTCTATACTTTCGAGGGATTGTTGATATTAATTGCTGTCCCAAGCATGTCTGTTATCTATTGTTTAGGAACACACCTACGTCAGGGGACCTTGTAGATCTGTATAAATACATCACACTGTAGACAGATAATCAAAGGGATTCCGACCAGAGGGCATCGCCACCATCGCTGATACCGATGCTGCAGTCGTCTTGACGCTGACCCAGTCTTCGTGTCCCTGCGGAGTCTGAGATAGAGACCTCATTCCAAGGTAACGAGGGTTGGGGGCTCCACTCATGGACATGGCATTGGCAGATTAGGTTTAACAAACCCAGCTCTCCTTTAGGTAGGAGGTTAGGCCTTTCACATTAGAGTATTAGGGCATATTACATCTCAGATATCTTTTCTACGTATTGCAAGATGGTGGGGGTCTTTGTAATAATGACTCTCGTCTTCACAATTCTGTTTCTTGCATTATTCATTATCCTAATCATTGCAGCCCATGCAACTTATCGCAAATTGTAGTTATGTTAAATAAAAACTATTGTAACTCTACTGCATCTGTGTCATTGCCTGTGTTTGTATGAGACATGATATATCTGTGAGAAAAGGGTAATCTCCGTTTAACCACGACACTCCCTGAGAAATCTGATTCTCGAGTCCATGCGTAACGGCTGCCATAAATCACCTTTTACTATTGTGTTTCTGGTGAGGTGCTGCTAGTGAGCTGGTAAGGTTGGGACAACAGTTGCGACTTGTTGTAGGAAAGACGTAGTCACTTACAAACAAAAGCACTGTCATCCCTAAACCAGCAGTCTTGCCCAGAGCAAGAGTCCAAACTACGACAACTTAAACTTGTCACAGTCTGATGACTTTAGTGACATGAGGAACAGAGCTAAAATTTACGCTCTATCAGTCCCTCCTTTGAAGGGGAAATGCGCCATCAGAAAAAGGACAAATTCTTATTTCAGTGAGACAATTCAGAATTTCAATGTCTTATTTCGATAAGATCTTCTGGAATTCTCCCTTTTCTTGAGATTACAATAATAAATGCTTCTCCTTTTCTGCATTTCTAGCTTCTCTTTCATCTGCCTATTCTTTGCTCATTTCTCTTTCAGTATCTTGTACAGTTTGTAAAATCCAAGTGTACCTATAATACACAAAGCCACAACCAACAGGTCTCTCAAGATGTTTCCTACTATCCCCTTTCCCATCTCTTCAAACCATTTTCTAATGGCTGAAAAAACATTTCCAATAGCTCCCCATGCACCAGTGGCTGTCAGACTTTTCAAATCTCTTTTCAGGTCAGTCATGTTTGCAATGTACTTTATTATCTCCTTACTATTGTCATGTATGTATGTACAACAATGTTGCACATGTAACTGTTTACAGACTCTGGCCCTCATTCTGACTTTGGCGGGCGGCGGTCGCCGCCCGCCAAAATCCGGCCGCCGAAAGACCGCGGCGGCCATTCTGGCTTTCCCGCTGGGCCGGCGGGCGCCCGCCAAAGGAGCGCCCGCCGGCCCAGCGGGAAAGGCCCTGCAACAATGAAGCCGGCTCCGAATGGAGCCGGCGTAGTTGCAGGGGTGCGACGGGTGCAGTTGCACCCGTCGCGATTTTCACTGTCTGCAATGCAGACAGTGAAAATCTTTATGGGGCCCTGTTAGGGGGCCACTGCCCATGCCAGTGGCATGGGCAGTCCTGGGCCCCCCAGGGGCCCCACGACACCCGTTCCCGCCATCCTGTTCCTGGCGGTAAAAACCGCCACAAACAGGGTGGCGGGAAGGGGGTCGGAATCTCCATGGAGATTCAGCCCATGCAGGGGAAATCCGGCGGGAAACCGCCGGATTCCCTTTTCTGACCGCGGCTTTACTGCCGCGGTCAGAATGGGCTGGGAAGCACCGCCAGCCTGTTGGCGGTGCTTCCGTGGTCCCAGGCCCTGGCGGTCCAACGGAATGACCCCCTCTGTCTTGCCTGTGAGTAAAATGCCTAATGCAAGATGATTCCGCAAAACCATTGATTTCACAGCAACCATCTCCTAATGACATAGGTCCCACAGTGTCAGTAGATAGCTTATCAACTATTGTTGACAACTTCTTAATTTTGAGATCATTCAAGGTTGCTCCCACTGATGAAATTATCACACCAAATATACCTCCCACTATCTCTGAGGCACCTGCTCTCTTTTAACTCTGGAATTTGATTTCTCATCCCAAACTGGTTTATTGATGTTGTCCACATTATATATTCAAGGAAAACTACTCCCAGGTCACAAGCACCATACCAGCCTTTCGGCAGCTTGCAATAAGATTTTTTCCCCACATATATAATAAATACCTGGTATTGCAGGATCCTGTCCATTTAACATAAAGATCCATGTGCTTTTGAAAACAAAAATATGCCTACATACAATAGTACTTAAAATGTGTATCTGTCTTTGACTCTGGCCTATATACACATAATTTTCCTACATGTTGCCAAGCTAAGAATCCTTGACTCTCAGACACTGAGGCCCTCATTACGAGTTTGGCGGTCCGAGGATCGCCATGGTGGCGATGGCAGTTGCAGCGCTGCCAGGCCGGAGGAGAAGACTGCCATATTATGACCATGGCGGTGTTCCCAACAGAACAAAGGCAAAACACTGCCAGTGCGGCCAAACTGCTGTGGCCGGTGGTGGACATCTCCAGGCCAGCAGAGACCATGTTCCCGCTGACCATATTACGAGCCAGCACACCGCCACGATTTCCGGGGCAGTCTCACTGCCACGAAAAGTCTGGCGGAAACAAGAAACATAACCAGCGATGGTGACGAAGACAACACCCGTAAGTACACATACCTAGCACACACTGGAGGGAAGGCCATTAGTATACACACAACACTCAACCCCGGCACGGCTAGCCACGCCCACACACACACACACACACACCCCCGTACCAACACACAAACACATTGACATACACACACACACACAAACAACACACACCAGGTCCAACATACATGGTTCATATATACACACCACACGGCACACACACACCACCACCACTGTCAGAAACATCCCCACACAACACCACTGAGTCATACAACCACAATACCATTGTAAGTACACAAACGCGTTGGCAGAGAGGCACTACGCACACCTCTACAGGAAAACACATACTGCCAGCAACACGTAACAACAGCACACAACCAGTACAAACAATAACACTACCAAACAAGTGTCACATCACACACCATGTCCACCCAACACACAAAGTACATCACAGATGCATCATAACACACACACCACTGCCACACAACAACACAACATTTCAAAACAAGTCCATAGCACAGCTCACCCATCCAACTCATGCTGCTACACAGACACATCATATACACAGAAGACAGACACCAAATCGCACATATACAACACATACATGTGGAAGGAAAGGCAGGACAAGGTTGTTAACCTCAACACCAACGGGTGACTGGTGCAGATGTATTAAAATAAAGGTCCTGTCATTAAAATCAACTATATACAACAGAGGCCTACTGGCCAGTCCAAAAGTGTTCATTGGCCCAGGCACACTGGCCAGAGTATTGGGTCCCAACTTGACTCCTGACTGCAAAGTGGCCTCCACATGGCAGGGGCATCAATGGGGCTTGCAGGTACCTCAGGGGCAATGGATGTGTGTGTGTGTTAGGTAGGGGTTTGGGAGAGGGGTCCTGTGGCTTGGGAGGGGGTCCCTAGGTTTTGCTTTGGAAGACGGGACCTTCGGTTTGGCTTTGGGAGCGGGGTCCTGAAGTTTTGACTTGGAGGTGGGGGTGGCTTTCCCCCTCTGTGTGGCCTTTTGGAGGAGGGCCCTTGCCCTTTGGTGGGGTGGTAGTCTTTGCTGAGGGACGGACAGGGGGAGGGGCCATGGGAGGACTGGGAGGTGGAAGGACTGGGTTTGGGTAGGGCATGAGGGCACTTGGGGGACACAGGGACAGGGTCAGTGGGAGGGAACATAGCAAACTCGTACAGGAATCCTTTTGTAGGGACACAAGGGTGGTCATGAGAAAAATGAGTAGGAGTGGAGGGAGAGGGTGTGGTTGAGAGGTGTGTGTTGGTATGTGCCTTGGGTGCAGGTGAGTGGGTGGAAGCCATGTTTGTGCTGGGTCACTGCTGGGTGGATGAGTGCAGGCGTTTCGGTGTGTCCTGCGAGGGGGGATGCAGGAGACGACAGGATGGATGTGTGAGTGTCTGTTGGGGCAGTGCCTGCAGGTACGGTGGATGTGCTGCATGTGGGGGCGTCGGTAGTGGTGAGTGCGTAAGTGGTGAATGGGGTGGATGTATGGGGGTCTGCTATTGTGGTGACTGGGCCTGAGGGGCCTTGTGGGTGGATCTGGGAGTGTTGATGTGGTGAAAGCAGGTGGAAGTGGTGTAGTGTCTGTGAGGGAGGAGGTGGACGGGGAGTCTATGTAGGAAGTGGATGTTGTTGTGTCTGCATGTGTCTGCTGTCTGTGTGCATGGTGGTGGTGGGACTTGCACCTCTGTTTGTCTTTGCAAATCATGTCTGTTGAGGTGGATGAATGCCCGTTTGACGGTGTGTTCTGGATGGGTGTGGGGAGAAGGGTATGGGTTTGGGCACAGGTAGCTGGAGGGGAGACGGAAGTCAAAGGGACACTGCTGCCATCAATGAGGAGGCTAGAGCCTGAAAGGATCTCTGCAGGCCAGTCAGGGCACCGTGAATGCCTTCCAGGGTCTGTGATGCCAGACCCTGGATGGCATTCGCAGTGGTTGACTGTCCCACAGAGATGAACCTCACGAGGTCAGTAGCCTCCTCATTGAGGGCAGCAGGGCTGACTGGGGCAGGGGCAGAAGTGCCTATGGCGAAGGAGATGTCCATCCTCCTGGGTGAACAGGCACAGACAGTGAGTGCGGTGCTTGTAAGTGGAGTGGCAGACAAGGATGAAGCTGGGCTTGTCCCAGATGGGTCCACCACCACCAAGGAGCGTCTAGCGGAGGATGTTGTAGATCTGGTCTCCCCCATGGCACTCCCCTCGCCCTCCATCCCACTGGTCCCCTCTGCTCTGCTGGTATCAGCCCCCTGGATCCAGTGGGGTGCTACTTCTTCACTCGCCGGTGTCCCTTCTCCTTCACCTGATGATGCTGATGCACAGAAAGACAGAGGAGGAGAGGGAAGGAGGGTGGAATAGAAAGAAAGGGTGCAATGGGTCAATACTTGCACATCATTCACACACTGAGAACCAAAACTTTTCTAATAGTATGCATTGCCCTTAAGAGGGGAAACATGAACTATACACTCTAATCCAAATGATGTGGGAACATTGGCACTTTTGACTATATGAAGGGTCATACAATGCACAGTAGCACAGTACTTGGCACACACCCATTGTCGTGAACATAGACCTACCCTGTACTCCACCAATTCCTGCATGGCAAAGTAGCATGCCAACAAATCCATAAACAATGTGGCCAGTAACATTTTGTACCCTGCAGCCATCTACACCTACAGCCTGAGGCAGCTGATTTAGATCACACCAATTACCTCTGTCATAGTGGCAGGCTATTAGTGATGGCAATGCCCTGACACCTCAGGTATACTGATGCTGATGGAAGGAGCAGGTCACCCAAAATATGACAAATGTCAGGAGACAATATCCCAAAATAATTTTCCTACCCTCATGAGTCACCGTCTGCATGCTACTGGCACACATAACCAATACAATTCGTGCCAGGGTGAATCATAGCCATAGCCGATGTGCAACTACAAATGGTCTACACAACATCTACAAACTAATAGCCTTCCCCAAACCCATACATGCCTACCATTAGGGAGGTGTGAGTCTGTACCTACCCCCTTGCGGCAGCAGTGCTGCCCTCAAGCACCCATCCACCTCAGGGTAGGTTACCTCCGAAATGCTGTCTATTGGGGGGTCAGGGTCCGACAGGCACCTCTCCCTCTTTGGGAGGATGCCCCATCTGGGCCTCTGCGGTCTTGCAGGCCCAGCGTCTCAGGTCCTCTCACCACTTTCTGCAGCAGGTGGTCCCTGGGCATGGACCCCCAGGGTTCACACTTGCTTGGCAATGGCTTGCCAAAACCCCTTCTGATGGGCGCTGAGTTCCATGGGTGAGACAGACAGAAGGAGAAAGTCATGTAGAGTGCCATCACAACAACAGCAGTGGACTTCGCACATCAGACACATCTCATGACCACACAAATGTGTCTTCATGGCACTTCCGCACCTACTCCTTTGCCATCTGCATGCATCCACTCCGTGTGTGTTGTCTCCAATCCTTTCAATCCCCACACACATCACCATCAGTCAGGACAGGAACATTGGACTCACCTGCTGCTCTGGTGCCCCATACATCTGTCCATGCAGGGATAGGACTCTGTCCACAAGCTTTTCCAGTTCCTCCTGGGTGAAGGCAGGGCCCCTATCTCCTGCAGGATGTAGCATAATGGCTCCCAGAGACAGAGCACAGCAGCTCACGCAGTGGAGGTCTTGCTTGCACTAGTGTCAGGAGTCAAGTGAGCTATGCAATAAAAAATGGCGGTCAAGGCTGCCAGGTACATGAACGCTACCTCCGGTGGTGATCATTATTGGCCCCAGTCTTTCATAGGCAACAATGTTATCCAGTGCGGAGTTGCACGGCAGTTGCCACCGCCTACCGCCATGACGACTAACACCAGCGGAATTAGGTCACTTCCATCTGTCCTGTGCTTACAGGGCAGACGGCTGCCATTTTACATGTAGCTATTGTATTATAGGTGAATGATAAGTGTGTCATGTATGATCTTTAGTGACATGCATAGATGAACCATGTTCAAGCATGATAGCAAGGTTCACACGTGACATTCATGGATAGTCAAGTGAGTGTACTGATAACTATGACATGACATGTGCACTCACTTGCTGCCTCGTCCAACGGCCTATCCAAATGTGTGTGTTACCAAGCTACATGTATAGTGTTAATTGCCATGTGAACTGTCGACATCAGCGTGTGGCTTTTCCTTGCTCTCATTTCTAGATACCATGCAGCGGGGAGAATGAGACATGCACCGGTGTACTGGCTCATAGTCGACTTTGCTACCCTGGAAGAGAGACACATAATTCAGACATATCATCTGAATCGTCAAACCATCATAGAACTGTGTACCCAGTTGGAACTAAATCTCTTGCCAGCCATCTGTAATCCTTATTCCATCCCTCCCACAGTACAGGTCTTATCTGTGCTACACTCCCTTGTGTCGGGCTCGTTCCAGATGATAGTGCGCTTGGCAACAGGGATATCACAGCCTATGTTCAGTATAGTGTTGAACGATGTACTGTGTACTTTACTGAACACCTGGACAGCTACATCAGGTTCCCCCAACGTGTGGATTTGGCCACTATTAAATCTGACTTCTATGCCATGGCACATGTCCCTCATATGATAGGGGCCATAGATGGCACCCACATTGCTTTGGTTCCTCCCAGGGTCAATGAACAAGTGTACAGGAATTGAAAGGGCTTTTGGTCCATCAATGTCTAGGCGGTGTGTCTCGCTGACCAGTACATCTCACAAGTGATGGCCAAGTTTCCAGGATCAGTGCATGACTACAACCTGAGGAACAGCAATGTCCCACACATGATGGCACAACTACACAGAGAGATATTAGATATTACAATAGTATGTGTGCAACTGTACTGACACCTCCCTTCACATTCTACCCTGTGTCTCAGCCGTTATTGTGATAGGTCGAACCTTTGTGCACACAGGTGACTCTGGCTATCCTACCCTTCCATGGCTTCTGACACCACTGAGATGTCCAACCACAGATGGTGAAAACTGTTACAGTGAGGCCCACGGCAGGACAAGGGGTGTCATTGAGAGGACCATTGGCCTGCTAAAGGCCAGAATTTGGTGTTGCCATGTCTCAGGAGGTGCATTACGCTACAGACCACTTAAAGGATGCCAGATCATAGTTTCCTGCTGCATGCTACATAGTCTGGCTTTGAGACGTAACATACCTTTACTGGAAGTTACGGAGGTGGCAGCGGGACCTGTGGCTGACACTGATGAGGAGGCAGATGATGAGGATGTAGCTGACTCTAGGACAGAGTTGATTCAACAATACTTCCAATGATCTACAGGTATGTGTCATGTGTCTTGTATTTGAAGTGTACTCCTGTCTGCCTTGTGACATAGCTCATCCTGGTGTGTGCCATCAGTGGAGGTGTTAAGTGCAGCTATCCCTCTATGTGGATTTGTGGCAATTAGAATTTGCCCATCAGAGGAGGTGTTACTGTTCATATGTCAGTGCTATGTTAACTGTACAGTTGGCTGTCATCACATCGACAAGGGATTGGCCATGTTGTATGGTCCCAGTGTCAACTGCAAAAGCGCTGGCAACCAAGTTTGTGTTAACAATATGGCAACTTATCCTCAATGTACAATATGGATGGATATGGTAGCTAACTCATATTGATAGTGGAACTTGGCTTTAGTTGGTTACTTTGAGCTGTGAGGGATGGACCATTGGGAATGGAGGTCTGGAAATGTGGATCTGCTTTGGTATTTTGTGTTCACATGCCACTTGGGTACTCGTACTTGGGAGGATGACAATGTACTGCATGTGTGTTGGCTGGCCAACAAGGACTCCTGTTGTGATGGTTGTCCATGTCTTGGTGTATTTGCAGGTAATTGGGGTGGTCCTACTCTGGTTCCTGCCTTGATTGGTTGCTCCCTGGACACAGGATTTCAGGATGAGTCTGTTCTACCACCAAAATTGCTGCACATGCCTCCACCTTCTGTCAATCTTACAGACTTTTGATGGTCAGTAGTTTAAGTGAGCTGACATATTATACAACAGTTAATTCATATGTGTTATTATAAAGACAGGTAATCAGTAGCTGTGCGTAGTGGTGTTTATTGTGAGTCCAGTGGGTGATGGATGGGTCATGGTGGATGAAATCATCAGAGCAATTAGCCCAGCTGCAAGCAGTACAGGTCCAATATATAAGGGCCGCAGAAAAATGGAGAGATGACGGTGGACAGTCAACAGGGTGTGTCAGTTGCACACAAGGTAAAATGTTCAGGAGAGTCTCACTTCCTGATAGTGGTCTTGGTCTTGGCATTAGCTCCTGCAAGATGTCTGGAAGGACAAGGGGGTCCCTCAGCTACTACTAGTGTTCGTATCATTGTCTGATGCATACAGTGGCTTGACTTGCTTCCCCATAATGGCAATGACGGATGCACCACTACAGACATTGTTTGTGTGATGGATTGCGGAATTGGTTCCATGTTCCATGGAGGGTTGTAAATTGTGGCTAGCATAGCTGTCATTGCCAGGTACTGGTACCCAAGAGAAACATCCAGTTATTGTAGCTGGTGGGATGGTTTTAGGTGCAGGTGTTCCACTGTGAAGTGGGACTGGCAGTTTTTCATGTGTTGGGAGTCATGCATTGTGGGAGTTGTAGTGCTTGCCGTTATGAGTGCTATCCGTACAATAGGGGTGGAATGTGTGGGGATGGTGGCAGTGGGCTGGTGTGGCATGCAGTGGAGGGGCATTGGGTGATTGGGTGTGTGGTGGGTTGAATTAGGGAGTGATAGGGTGTGTCAGGAAGACTATTGCCAGTGTTAAGTACTTCCCTCAGCAAAAACGATTCCCCTTTTTCTTGTACCCTCGTTGGTTGCAGCGGTGTCCCCACTCCAGGTGGCTTTTGCGGAGGCTGTTCTTAGAACTAGCTTCTTCAGGTTTGACTGCCACTCAAAATGGTGGCCGCAATTCTTTGTGAGGTGAGCGCTCTAGTGTTTCTACCTTATTCTTGTGCTGAAGCTTCCCTCCAACTGTTTCTCTCTGGGAGCTGTGCAGTTCAACTGTTATCCTGAGGAGAAAGAGCAGTGTTCCTGAGGTGCTTCGTTTCATAGAGAATTCTTCCAGTTTTGAGTAATTAATTCCTTTTCTTGTTACGGTGTGCACACCAGCTTTTTCCCTTCTGGAGAAGCTGAATTTCTTCCTTCTTCCAACAACTGCCTATCGGCTTTCTGAGGAGAATTCGTTTTGGCTTAACAGAACTTCAAGCAACTGCAGTAAGGAATCCATTTGTATGATCTCCAGACTTGTCAATATATATATATGTATACATATATATATGTATTTATATCTTCAAAAACTCTTTGCCTTGCAGACTTGCCAGTCTTAGAGACAAACCTCAGTGCTCAGACTAATTCCTAGAGTCTGTGATTGAGAAAACTGAACCTTGAGAAGGAGTTTTCGTTTCCTGTAAAATACATTAGTAGATTATAGATTTGTGAACCTTTGAACTGTTCTCCAGAGAACCTTGGATACCTCTGACTCCTGGAGAAAAGAAGATATTAAGTTACCATTATTCTCTTAGAGAGAGTCTAGTCTCAAAAGATCCAGGTTAGGAGAACAATATAATTGGGTGAATCTGAATGGCTGAACAGTTGAATGCACAGTCGGAGTGTACTTATCTATGCTCTTATCAGCTGACTGCTGGTCCTTCCTTTACAGAAATCCAAATAAGAAGAAAGGTGCAGGTTACCGAAGCACACACTGCATATCCTATCTTCAAGTGAGAAACACAAGCTGAAACTGGATCTGGAGGCGGTCTCTTTTTCTCTATTCCCATTCCCCTTTCCCCCTAGCGATGCAGGGTTCAGATAATCAGTAAAGTCTGAGCACGCACCTGTTGGAGGGAGTTGGATAAAAGGCATCTGCTCCTGTGGAAGTTTGATTCAATGGGTAATCTCATGACAGATTGAAGTGCCTAAAAAATACTTATTTCCACCCAAGCAGAATGGCTGAAGGTTTAGATTTTAAGGCCTAGGCGGCTCTTATGGACGAAATGCAAAAAAAGTTAACCCTTATGCTAGATGAAAAGAAAAACTTGAGAGAGGGAATAAAAAGATTCCATGTTGAGACCCAACAGCTCATGGACAAATTAAATAACTTCACTTCTGGGAATACCACTGAGACTAGCGGAGTTTCAGGTAAAACCTTCCCTATCTCTACATCAGAAATAGCCACACAAGTCATTCATTCCATCTCTCCTATCATTCCCCTTTCCCCACCTGAAAGTTTTAGTGGAGATCCTTACAAGGTGCAGATATTTTTAACCCAGTGCTCCTTACACTTCCTTTGTCGACCCGTTATTTTTATAGAGGATCAGTCAAAAACAGCGTTCATTTTGTCTTATTTGAGTGGAGATGCGCCTTCATGGTCCATGCCTTCGGTGTCACGAAATGACCCTAGATTTATATGATTTTGAAGTTTTTAAAACCAAATTCCTTCGCATTTTTGACCGCAGAGCAATTTCCCAAGCCACAAATAATGAATTACTAGACTTAAAACAAGGAAATAGGGATTTGATCTCTTATCTGGCCCAATTCAACAAATTAATTGTGGAGACTAGTTGGCCCGAGAGCAAAAGGGCTGTGTTTTTTTAAAGAGGTTTACGAGAAGAACTAAAAGATATGCTAGCCCAGATTCCAGATCGACGTACTGATGTGTCAAAATTAATTGATCTAGTCTTACAGATTGATCAGCGTCAGAAAAGAAAAGCTAAACGAAAGAGAAAATTTCGTCCTATCCCACTACGCTTCGATACGAGTAAAGTGGAAAGTATCAAGACCTTCGAGACACACTCTTCGGAAGAGCCAATGTAAATCGGCAGTGTTAGAGGTTCCCTGTCTTAAGAGGAAAAGGACAAGTGAAGATCTAAGAATCTATGGGCCATATGTACAAACACATTTTCCCATAGACACAGAATGGGTAAAACCCTTTGCTACATCTGGCCCTATGTCTCTATTGTGGGTTTTCTGTGTATTTTGTAGGAGAATGCCCAAGAAGCTTAAACAATATAATTCAGGAAAGGAGAAAACTCATTCTACTAAGAGAGTAACCCTGGTTGACTCACAACACCAACCAGCCCCTGAATCCCAATTAGTGGCAAACACCTTACTGTCTGCTTCCCCTCATCTAACCATCTCCTTTGACCTCATCTTCAGAGAAAAGAAGCTGCAGGACGTTTCAGTGATGATTGGCTCAGGAGCTACGGGAAATTTCTGCAACATCTAGTATGCCACAAAAATAGAAATACATTTTGTCAAAAAAAGAAAGAATTGCAGAACCTGCTTGTGCAGTGGATGGAACAAACCTGTCTTCAGGCCCTATCACAGATGAAACTGAACCTATAGTTCTGAAAGATCATCTAGGACACCAAGAAAGGATATCTTTCAATCTCATAGATGCTCTTCAATTTCAGCTAATCTTGGGCTTACCGTGGCTTATGGAGCACAACCCTGAAATTAATTGGGGAAAGAAGACTGTCCAATTAAATTCAAGTTACTGTTGAAACATTGTTATAGTCCTCAAGAGATAAGTAGTGCACCATTTCCCGCTCAAGTTTTAACTACTAAATGCAATGTGGTTTGTTCTCTGGAAAAGGTTGTCATTCCCCCAGAATATAAAGAATTGTCTGCAGTGTTTGACCAAGCAGAGGCAGAGAAGCTACCTCCCCACAGATCTTACGATTGCAGGATCGAACTTGAGCCAGGTGCAAATCTACCTTGCAGTAGAATCTATGCCCTTACTGAAAAGGACAAGTTCCTAAAAGAATATTTGGAAAAATATTTGGCAAATTGTTGTATTCGTCCCTCACAAGTCTGAGGGGGTCATTCTGACCCCGGCGGTCTAAGACCGCCGGGGCCAGGGTCGGCGGGAGCACCGCCGACAGGCCGGCGGTGCCCCGCAGGGCATTCTGACCGCGGCGGTAAAGCCGCGGTCGGACCGGCAACACTGGCGGTCTCCCGCCAGTGTACCGCCGCCCTTTGGAATCCTCCAAGGCGGCGCAGCTAGCTGCGCTGTCGAGGGGATTCCGACCCCCCCTACCGCCATCCAGTTCCCAGCTGCTCCTCCCTTCCACCTCCCCCTCTTAATGGCGGCTGCTGCGGATCCCCGTGTAACCCCCTGACCTGTTTCTGGCCAGGAGTCCACTTGCCTCCACCAGCCGCCTCCGTGCCCCTGATCCCCATCTGCCGCCTGGAATCGAGATCGAGGCCCTCCACCACCTGCAGACACCCGCCTGCGCCTCATCCCTGGTGCCTAGTGGTAGGCTTACTGTGTCATCGTATTTAGATTTTTTCGTTGTTTAGAACTGTTATTTAGTTTACTGTACTGTTTTGAATTGCCTTTGTGCCTTTGTTTTTGCCCGTTTCGTTTACTGTGCCTGGTTTTAGAGCCCGCCCGGCTCAGCCGGCTCTCACTGGTCTCCCAGCCCCTGCCGCTGCGTCCCCTGCGGCCCGCCCCCCTCGCGCACCCATTGGTCCCTCGCCTCCCAGCTGCTCCTCCCTCCCACCTCCCCCTCTTAATGGCAGCCGCTGCGGAGCCCCGTGTGACCCCCTGACCTGCTTCTGGCCAGGAATCCACTTGGCTCCACCAGCCGCCTCCGTGCCCCTGATCCCCCTCTGCCGCCTGGAATCGAGATCGAGGCCCTCCACCACCCGCAGGCACCCGCCTGCGCCTCATTCCTTGGTGCCTAGTGGTAGGTGTACTGTATCATTGCATTTAGCTTTTTTCGTTGTTTAGAACTGTTATTTCGTTTACTGTACTGTTTTGAATTGCCATTGTGCCTTTGTTTTTGCCCGTTTCGTTTACTGTGCCTGTTTTTAGAGTCTGCCCGGCTCAGCCGGCTCTCACCGGTCTCCCAGCCCCTGCCGCTGCGTCCCCTGTGGCCCTGTCCCCCTCGCGCATCCATTGGTCCCTCGCCACCCGCCTCCCAGCTGCTCCTCCCTCCCACCTCCCCCTCTTAATGGCGGCAGCTGCGGATCCCCGTGTGCCACCCTGACCTGTTTCTGGCCAGGAGTCCACTTGGCACCACCAGCCCCCTCCGTGCCCCTGATCCCCGTCTGCCACCTGGAATCGAGATCAAGGCACTCCACCACCCGCGGGCACCCGCCTGCGCCTCATTCCTTGGTGCCTAGTGGTAGGCTTACTTTGTCATTGCATTTAGCTTTTTTCGTTGTTTAGAACTGTTATTTCGTTTACTGTACTGTTTTGAATTGCCATTGTGCCTTTGTTTTTGCCCATTTCGTTTACTGTGCCTGTTTTTAGAGCCCGCCCGGCTCAGCCGGCTCTCACCGGTCTCCCAGCCCCTGCTGCTGCGTCCCCGCCCCCCTCGCGCACCCATTGGTCCCTCGCCTCCCAGCTGCTCCTCCCTCCCACCTCCCCCTCTTAATGGCAGCCGCTGCGGATCCCCGTGTGACACCCTGACCTGTTTCTGGCCAGGAGTCCACTTGGCTCCACCAGCTGCCTCCGTGCCCCTGATCCCCGTCTGCCACCTGGAATCGAGATTGAGGCTCTCCACCACCCGCAGGCACCAGCCTGTGCCTCATCCCTGGTGCCTAGTGGTAGGCTTACTGTGTCATTGCATTTAGCTTTTTTTGTTGTTTAGAACTGTTATTTCATTTACTGTACTGTTTTGAATTGCCACTGTGCCTTTGTTTTAGCCCGTTTCGTTTACTGTGCATTTTTTTAGAGCCCGCCCATGTCAGCTGGCTCTCACTGGTCTCCCAGCCCCTACCGCTGCGTCCCCTGCGGCCCTGCCCCCCTTGCTCACCCATGTGTCCCTCGCCTCCCAGCTGCTCCTCCCTTCCACCTCCCCCTCTCAATGGCGGCTGCTGTTGATCCCTGTGTGACCCCCTGACCTGTTTCTGGCCAGGAGTCCACTTGGCTCCACCAGCCGCCTCCGTGCCCCAGATCCCCGTCTGCCGCCTGGAATCAAGATCGAGGCCCTCCACCACCCGCAGACACCCACCTGCGCCTCATCCCTAGTGCCTAGTGGTAGGCTTACTGTGTCATTGCATTTAGATTTTTTCGTTGTTTAGAACTGTTATTTCGTTTACTGTACTGTTTTGAATTGCCATTGTGCTTTTCTTTTTGCCCGTTTCATTTACTGTGCCTGGTGTTAGAGCCCACCCGGTTCAGCCGGCTCTCACCGCTCTCCCAGCCCCTGGCGCTGCGTCCCCTGCGGCCCCTCGCCCACCCATTGGTCCCTCGCCTCCCCCTCTTAATGGTGCCGGTCTCCCCCGGTCCTCTCACCCTGATCTCCCTAGACAACACTACTCAGCTCCACGCCCTCAACCCAGGTCTTCACCCCGCCTGCGTCCAAGCCAACCGCAAGCACACACATGGACCCTTTAAATGCTATGCATGCCGGTTCTCCAGCACCCCCACGAACTCCAAAAACACCCACACGCTGCACACCAACCCCAATACGCCCTACTCCAACACCAACACGCCCCACAACAACGCTATCACGTTTTACAACACTAACACAATTCACAACAACACTAACATCCCCCACAACAACACCATCATGCACCACAACACCAAAAACACCCACACGATCCACGCCAACATGCCCTACTCCAACACCAACACGCCCCACAACAACGCTAGCACGCTCCACAACAACACTAACACGCCCCACAACAACACTAACACCCCCACAACAACACCATCACGCACCACAACAACAGCCCCTGCAACCACCTTAAGTGCATACTCCTAAACACCTGCTCCGTACACAAGCATGCAATCAAACTCTGGGACCTGATCACGTCACACTCCCCGGACATTGCCTTCCTCACGGAAACTTGGATGAATCCCTCATCTGAGCCCGACATAGCCATAGCCATCCCAGAAGGCTACGAAATCTATTGTAGAGATCGTTTAAACAAACCAGGAGGTGGCATTGCCTTTGTACATAAAAACACCATAAAGATCACCACCAGCACACACGACACCCTAGACAGTGCAGAACACCTACACTTCCTAATTCACATAAACGCCAACACCACCCTCAGTGGAACCCTCATTTACAGACTACCAGGACCTCGCCCCCCCCTTCGGAGATGCCATCGCCGACACCATCAGCCCCCACACCCTCACTTCCACAGACTACATCCCCCTTGGTGACATTAACTTTCACCTGGAGAACCCCCACGACCACAACTTCACATCCCTACTAGACAACCTCACGAACCTAGGACTCAAACGACTAGTCACCTCACCCACCCACTCAGCAGGAGACACGTTAGATGCGATTTTCACCTATAGCAACCACATAACCTTCACACACACCACCGAACACCACTGGACCGGCCACCACTGCGTCCACTTCTCCTTCTCGAAACCCCCCACCACACCACCACCAACACACCACACCCTACCGCAGGTGGGACAAGATCCCCACAGAACACCTGAACACCCAGCTCGCACATAACTCCCCCAACACCAACGACCCCAACACTGCTGCCCATAACCCCCCACAATGGATTACAACTTGCGCTGACTCACTCGCCCCTCTTAGAAGAAACATCACCGCCCGCAACATCAAGAACGCCCCTTGGTTCACCACTGAACTCCAAGCTTCCAAGCGTGAATGCCGCAAAACCGAGAAAGCTTGGCACCAGGAACCCTCAATGACCAACTTCTCCACCCTCAAAACCACCATACGCAAACATCACCATCTCATACGGACCACCAAAAGGGCTTTCCACAAGGAACGCATAGATAGTAACTCACATAACAGCAAGGAACTCTTTACCATCATCAAAGAGCTCACCAAACCCAAATCCTGCAACATCGACCCCACTCACACACAAAAACTCTGCAACTCCCTCTCCAACCACTTCCACCTCAACATTTTAGACATACACAACAGCGTCACACCACCAGCACCCACCACCTCCACCACCAACACGACCAACAACAACACAACCCCCCTCCCCAACCTACTACACACCTGGGCCCCTACCAACGACGAAGAAACCGAAAAAACGATGAATTCCATCCACTCAGGCTCCCCCTCGGACCCCTGCCCCCACTGCATCTTCAACAAGGCCAACCCAACCATCGCTTCCAAGCTTTGCACCGTAATCAACAGCTCCTTCGACACCACCACCTTCCCAGACTCCTCGAAGCACACAGAAGTAACCGCACTCCTGAAAAAACCCAAAGCAGACCCTGATGACCTCACGAACTACCGCCCAATTTCTTTTCTCCCCTTCCCTGCCATGGTCACTGAGAAGTTAGTGAACGCCCACCTGTCTCACTTCCTAGAGGAAAACAACGCACTCAACGCCTCCCAGTCTGGATTCCGCAAGAACCACAGCACTGAGACCGCCCTCATCGCCTGTATTGACGACATCAGAACCAGAGTCGACAAGGGTGAGACCGTCGCACTCATCCTCCTGGACCTCTCCGCAGCCTTTGACACTGTCTGCCACCAAATACTCCGTACACGCCTCTACGACACAAGAATCCGACACAAGGCCCTGGACTGGCTTGCCTCCTTCCTCGCCGAAAGGACCCAGAAAGTCCGCCTCCCTCCCTTCCAATCCCCAGCAACCAAGATCATCTGCGGAGTTCCCCAAGGGTCCTCCCTCAGCCCCACCCTTTTCAACATTTACATGGCCCTGCTCGCCAACATCCTCCGCCCACACGGAATCACCATCATATCCTACACAGACGACACCCAGCTCCTCATCTCCCTCACCAGGAACCCCACCACCGCCAAGACCAACCTCCACACCGGACTCCTAGACACCGCCAAATGGATGACAGCAAGCCACCTCAAACTACACTCCAACAAAACCGAAATCATCTTCTTTGGCCCCAACAAAACAAAATGACTCCTGGTGGCCCACCGTCCTAGGATCACCCCAACACCAGCCACCCACGCATGCAACCTTGGCGTCATGTTAGATTCTTCTCTCTCCATGACCCAGCAAATCAACTCTATCACCTCCTCCTGTTTCAACACCCTCCGCATGCTGCGAAAAACCTTCAAATGGATGCCCATAGAAACCAGAAAGACTGTCACCCATGCACTCAGCAGCAGCAGACTAGACTACGGAAATGCACTCTACGCTGGCACCACAGTCAATCTTCAGCAGAAACTCCAGAGGATCCAGAATGCAGCCGCACGCCTCATCTTGAACCTTCCACGCCATGAACACATCTCCGCCCACCTCAGATCCCTTCACTGGCTTCCTATCGACAAAAGGGTCATCCTCAAAGTCCTCATCCACGCACACAAATCCCTCCACAACACTGGACCAGCCTAACTCAACGAAAGAGTGAACTTCCACATTCCCACTCGCCACCTCTGCTCTGCCGATCTCGCCCTCCCCGCAGTCCCCCGCATCCAATGCACCACCTCCGGAGGCAGATCCTTCTCCTACCTCATCCCCAAAACCTGGAACTCCCTCCCCACCAACCTTCGCAAGACCCAGGACCTCCTGTCCTTCAGAAAACACCTCAAACCATGGCTTTTTGAACAGTAAAACGGCAGCCCACCCCCCTTATTTTCTCTCCCCCCAGCGCCTTGAGACCCTTACTGGTGAGTAGCGCGCTCTATACATTTTTTTGATTGATTGATTGATTGCCCACTGGGGATGATGCTGGTGACTGTTGTTGTGGCAGCTGCCGTGCAGGTGGCGGTGCAGGTGGCAGTCGTTGCAGCGGTGCTCACTGTGATACAGGTTACTGGCCTGTCATTAGAAATGGGGGTCAGCAGTCCCTCACCAGGAGGCTTTGTGCCCTGAGGTGACTTTCCTTTGATTTTGTGTCCCTTCCCCACCTTGGTAGTCGCTGCTGGCACCTTGGCACTGTCCTCTTTGGTTCTGGATGAGGCCTTGCTGGGTGGGTGGTGCTGCTTTTCCATTCTGCATGCCGGCCCCTTCTTTACCTTGGCAGGTGGCGGAATTGGGTGGTCCTTAGCTTCTGTAGGTGGCACACTGGCAGCCCTGATGGGTGCCCCCTTTGATCCTCCCGGACTTGCAGGGACCACAGTGGATCACGCTTTGGTGGCTGAGGTACTGGTCTGGGCTCTAGACATCCTGGCCCTAGCGGAAGGACGGGGGGGAGGTGTAGGGAAGAGGTCAATGTTAGCTAGGAAAGGTTTTTTAGACACACTGGGACGGGAAGATGGAGGGGGTTTGGGAGTGGAGGAAGAGGGTAGTGGTTGTAGGAGGTGTACGTCTGCTGAGTTTGGGTGAAGGTGCCTGGGCTGGAGGCTGTTGTGCGGTGGATGGCTGTTGAGTGGGTGTGTGCCGGCTTTTGTGTACTTTGGGAGGAGGGCTCACAGACACACTGGGAGAAGACACAGGGGATGTGTGAATGGTTGTGCGGGTGGTGATTGCACGCGAGCGGTGTGTTGTGATGGGCGTGCTGGTGATGGAGGTAGTGGCTGAGGATGTAGTGCATGCAGGTGTGAGTGCAGACAAGACTGGGGGGAGGTGGAGGAAGTGGAGGAGGGGGACACAATGGAGGCAGTGGATGCTGGTGTGTCTGCATGGGTATGGTGCTTGTGTGAGTGCCTGTGGGATGTGCAGTGCTTATGTTTTCCTGAGCCACTTTTGTGTGTTGATGTGTGTGCATGCTGGTCTGATGGTGTGCTTTTGTTAGGCTGAGGTAGAGGGGATTGGGTCTGGGTAGTGGAGGTCGGAAGGAGGAGGCTGGACACAGGAACAATGGCTACCATCAGTGCTGAGGCCAGAGCCTCAAATGCTCTCTGTTGGGCCGCCACGCCAGAATGAATGCCCTTCAGGTATGTATTTGTTTGTTGCAAATGCCTCTCTACACCCTGGATGGCATTCAAAATGGTTGACCGCCCAACAGTGAGGGATCTCAGGAAGTTAATAGCCTCCTCACTGAGGGCAGCAGGGCTGACTGGGGCAAGGCCTGAGGTGCCTCGGGCGAAGGAGATGCCCACGCTCCTGGGTGAGCGGGCACGGGAAACACGCTGAGGGGCTGCTGGGAGGGCGGTGCTGGTAGGGGGTTGGTGGCTGTACCTGTTGTTGCGGTGGGCACAGAGGTGCCCGCCACTGCAAGGGAGCTCCCATCAGAGGAGGAGTCGCTGGTGTCCCCTCCTGTCCCCATCGTGGAGCTCCCCTCGCCCTCCGTCCCACTGGTGCCTTCAGACTCCGTACATTCACCCTCCTGGGCCATGTGGGATGCAGCTCCCTCCGTCTCCATTGCCTCTGCTCCTCCGCCAGATGATGCTAATGCCCACAAGGACAGGGTGACAAAACAAGATGGGGGGAAAGACAGAGGAGACACATGGTCAATGCCAGCAACACCACTACTGTTGGCGGACACAACACACAGGGAGCAGCCCTATGTACTAGGCCATGCACTAGCAGTTAGTAGGAAAAACACCAGACCATGGGGGACTGTGCCTAACCCCATTTGCTGCACACCTGGAACCCACAGGAGGATGACTAGTTGTAGATGGCCACTAACACTATTGGGGTTGGAGTGCCACAGAGTCTGCCTAACAAGGGACCTACCCTACCAAGTTCGCCCTGGCCTAGGGGAGCCCACAGCCCCCATCCCCCACCCAGACACCTAGTAAAGTGCGTAGAGTCAGCTGAATGAGACTGTACTCACCCCCTTGTGGCTGCTGTGATGCCCTCAAGCACCCATCCAACTCCAGATATGTCACCACCAGGATCCAGAACATCAGGGGGGTCATGGTGCGACGGTCACCCCTTCCACTTTGGGAGGCCATCCCCAGCTGGGCCTCCGCCGTCCTCTTGCTCCAGCGGCGCAGGTCCTCCCATCTCTTGCGGCAGTGGGTTCTCTGTCTATGATAGACCCCCAGGGTCCACACTTCCTTGGCGATGGCACACCAAATACCCTTCTTCTGGTGGGCGTTGACCTAGAGG
Source organism: Pleurodeles waltl (assembly GCF_031143425.1). Lineage (NCBI taxonomy): Eukaryota > Metazoa > Chordata > Amphibia > Caudata > Salamandridae > Pleurodeles > Pleurodeles waltl. The sequence continues at coordinate 970,520,018 of NC_090436.1, forward strand.
AAAGGTATAGCATGATAGGAAATTACTCCCCCGTCCGGTTCATCATACTCATTGCCCACCACTTCCCACCCATGCCCTGACGCACATACACTCACCATCCTCTCATGCAGCCCTCAGCCCCCAATCCCACATGTATCTTCCATCCACACCACTCCATACATTCATGGCCCACGCATCATGCTCACAGTGTACTCACCTGTTTGTCTGGAGGACCGTAGAGTAGCGTGTACTGGGGAGGACCCCATCCACTAGTCTCTCCAACTCCTCGGAAGTGAAGGCAGGGGCCCTTTCCCCAGACACTCGAGCCATTGTCACTTCCAGACACAGGTCACAGCAGCACTTGCATTGTAGGTCCTCTCCTGTTGAAGGTCAGGTATCAAGTGAGTGAACAGATAGAAAATGGCGGTCACGTCCGCGGCAGTGCATACCGTCACCGCTGGCGTACATAGTCATTGGCTCCTGGAAACCATAGGGCCCAATGATAACCAATGCTGAATTGCGCAGTGGTCTTTGACCGCCTACCGCGATGCTGCACAACACCAGCGCAGTTACCTCATTTCCGCTTGTCCCTCCTTACAGGTCAAGCAGCCGCCATTTCAGGGTGGCGCATGGCATGGCACCTAACTGCGTCACTGCACATTTGGGCAGAAATACAGACAGACAACACCACACATGGATTTACTTACATTAGAGCAAAAACACTTGTGCAACCTATGTGGTACATGACCCTCTGCTCACCATTCTCCTCCATAGATCACATCCGCTGGGGCAGATGATGAGATGGGGTCATCCTCCGGTGTACAGACCCCTGGTGGACCTGTTGACAGTAGAAGACAGACACATCATTATCACCTACAGACTTGATCGTGCCACAGTCCAAGAACTGTTCCCAATTGGAGCCAGACCTGATGTCAGCTATACGCCATCCCACAGGTATCCCCCCTCTAGTGCAGGTCCTGTCAGTGCTCCACTTCCTGGCAAGTGGTTCCTTTCAAACAACAGTGGCCAATGCATCAGGGATGTCTCAGCCAATGTTCTCTAACGTGTTGACCAGAGTCTTATCTGCCCTGCTGGTGTACAGAAATCGAAAAAGCTACCATTCAATTAAAGTGCAGATGGTGTGTTTGGCAGACCAGTACATCTCTCATGTGAATGCCAAGTATACTGGCTCTGTGCATGACGCTTACATTTTGAGGAATAGCAGCATCCCTTATGTGATGGGCCAACTCCATAGGCACCGGTGTGGCTAATAGGTGACCCCAAGGTTCCCACACAGTATGAATAGGTGTCTCGGTATGGGTAGTCCCTAAGCGTTGGTGTGTGTCTAACAGATATCCCTCGACATTTGCAGGTGACTGTGGTTATTCCAGCCTCTCCTGGCTACTGACCCCAGTGAGGAATGCCAGGACAAGGGCAGAGGAACGCTACAATGAGGCACATGGGCGAACTAGGCGTATTATTGAGCGGACTTTTGGCCTCCTGAAGGCCAGATTCCAGTGCCTCCATCTAACAGGTGGCTCCCTATATTACTCACCGAAGAAGGTGTGCCAGATCATCGTGGCATGCTGTATGTTGCACAACCTGGCTTTGCGACGCCAGGTGCCTTTTCTGCAGGAGGATGGGCCTGATGATGGGCTTGTGGCAGCTGTGGAGCCTGTGGACAGTGAGGAACAGGAGGCAGAGGAAGAAGATATTGACAACCGAAACAACATCATCATGCAGTACTTCCATCTCATATCAGACTACTGTGGGACATTGTATAAGTTACCCTTTTAACTTCTGTGTATGGACCCTGACAGTTCACTTTGGCTTTCCTTTTCACAGATCTGGGTACCTCATTCTGCCTTCTAATATGTTTACTGCTGCCCAACAACTGTCATACATTGGAATGTGCAAATGAACATTAACTTTGATATTTGTCGAAGAAGTTGTAATAATACATTTGTGAAAGTACAGACTGACTCCAGATTGTTTTGTGATTCAAGGGTGTTTATTTCAGTGCTAATAAGTAGAGGGGTATGTACAATGGGCTGGGGTGATGGTGGAGAAATGTCCAGGATAGAGTCAAGACTCTTGGTATCACAGGTGCATTGTCCAAGGGGGCATGGGAAGTGGAGCATGGCAGTTCAAGGTGGACAGGGTGACAAAGTGGGACAGAAGGGTGACAATCAGGAGAGTCCTATTTCCTGGCAGGGGTCTTGGCAATGTTCTCTGTCTTCTGCCTGGATCGCAGGGACCGTTTGAGGGGTGGTTCTCCTTCTGCAGGGGGTGGGGTGCTGGTGGCCTGTTGGTCCTGTGGTAGAAGCTCCTGTCCACTAGTGCCGGCGGACGTGGAAGGCTGTTCATCTGTTGGGCTAGTGTCAGGGGCCCAGTGGTATGCCACTGTCTCCCTCATGGTGTTGGCCATGTCTGCCAGCACCCCTGCAATGGTGACCAAGGTGGTGTTAATGGACTTCAAGTCCTCCCTGATCCCCAGGTACTGTTCCTCCTGCAGCCGCTGGGTCTCCTGAAACTTGGCCAGTACCGTGCCCATGGTCTCCTGGGAATGGTGGTATGCTCCCATGATGTTTGAGAGTGCCTTGTGGAGAGTGGGTTCCCTGGGCCTGTCCTCCCCCTTTTGCACAGCAGTTCTCCCAGCTTCCCTCTTGTCCTGTGCCTCCGTCCCCTGAACTGTGTGCCCACTGCCACTGACCCCAGGTCCCTGATCGTCCTGTGTTAGTGGTGAGCCTGGGGTCCCTGAAGTGGTGGACACACTGCTGATTGACATGTCCTGGGGACAGAGGGATGGGCCCGCTGGGTGGGTGCTGTGCTGGTGTTTCCTGAAAGGGGAGTTTCAGTGGTGGTTTGGGACTGTGGCAGGGGAACCGACTGTCCAGAGGTCCCTGATGGGCCGGGCTGGTCATCTTGATCCAGGGGTGCAGAGCTGCTGTCATCACTGTGGGCCTCTTCTGTGGGGGGACTGGATATGGCTGGCACCTCCTGTCCGGTGACTTTGTGTAGGGGTCCTGTTGGGGTGTAACTGCATTGTTATTGTATCTGCGTGTGCCATCTTGTGCATGGGTGTGTTTACCTGTATGGTTGTGATTTTCCTGTCAGCTTGGCCTTGAGTGAGTGGTGATTTTGTAGGCTGGGTGAGTTTCTCTACTGGGCATGCTGTGGTGATGGGTGTCCATGCAGGTCTGTGTTGGGGGTCCATGCTTTGGTGTTGCATGCATGGCTTGTTATTGGGATGTGTGGGTTGTGCTAGTGGGATGTATGTGAGGTGTTGGGGTGATAGGTGTGAAGGTAGTGGTAGAGGTTTGTAATGGCATGCAGGTTGGGTGGGGAGGATATAATAGTAGAGATATGACTTACCAGAGTCCAGTCCTCCTGCTACTCCTGCAAGGCCCTCAGGATGCATGATCGCCAAGACTTGCTCCTCCCATGTTGTTAGTTGTGGGGCAGTAGGTGGGGTCCACCGCCAGTCCTCTGTACTGCTATCTGGTGTCTTGAAACCACGGAGCGCATCTTCCCCCGTAGGTCGTTCCACCTCTTCCTGATGTCATCCCGTGTTCTTGGATGCTGTCCCACTGCGTTGACCCTGTCAACAATTCTCTGCCATAGCTCCATCTTCCTTGCTGTGGATGTCTGCTGCACCTGTGATCCGAATAGCTGTGGCTCTACCCGGATGATTTCCTCCACCAAGACCCTGAGCTCCTCCTCAGAAAACCTGTGGTGTCTTTGAGGTGCCATGATGTGGTGTGAGTGATGTGTGAGGTGATGGTTGATGTGATGTGTGGGGTGATGTGTTGGGGTGTGTGGTGTTTTGTGCGTGGATGGTGTATGAGTGATGGTGTTGTGTGCCTCTGGATGCTGGTGTTGTCTTTGCTATTCTCTCTCTCTGCTTCTTCCAAAAATATTGTTGTAAGGGGTTGTGGGTAATGTGGGTGGGTGTTTTATAGTGGTGTGGGTATGTGGGTGTGGTGTGTGTGTCAGGTGTGTGTAGTTTGAATTGTCCAATGTGGTGTAGTTTTGTAAGTGTGTGTGTATTTTGAGCGCGGCAGTGTATACCGCCAATGGATTACCGCTGTTGAACGACTGCCGCGTTGATTGGTGTGTCGTGATAGTGTGGGGGTATTCCTGTTGGCGTGACGGTGTGGTTTTTGCTATCGCCAGTTTATCACTGACCTTTAGTGTGGCGGACTTGTATGGGTGTCTGTATTGTGGAGGATTTCCAAGTGTGGGTCATAATACCCGTTGCGGATTTCCGCCGCAGACACGGTATGTTGGCAGCCGTCAGCACAGCGGTCAGCGGACTTTACCGCCAGGGCTGGAACGAGGGCCTAAATTCCCATTTCAATAGAAATATTGATAATACTCCTGCTCATACAGCCGTGTTAGTAACAGACTACAAGAAATTCCATAGGTTAGAGGCAAGCTGTGATAAGTGATTCCTTCCTGTACTGATGAAGAGATTTGCGTGCAAACATAGCACTTCTTAACCTCCATGGTTTAAATGTACTCTTATAATAATTTGTAGTATACATTTGATGTGAAATCTCCCTTAGAACTATCTTTGTGTAAAAGTTTCTCATCCTCATATAGGGGACCTTGATGTATGAGTGAACCTTCTAAAATTGGGGCACTTGTGACTGAGAGTTTCTTATTCTCATTTTTGACAGGCAAGCTCAAACCAATAATCATCAAAATATTCACAATCATAGATGCTACTGCTAAAGCTATACACACACACTTACATGTACTCTTCTTACTTCGACCATAATTTATGACTTTTCTAGATTCAGACCACAATATAATTCTATTTCAAAACAAAAATCAAAAAGTGCACAAGTGGCTTTTAATATTCACTGTCTTTTTAAAACGTTCCATTGTATGAGCAAAACAGTTTCTTCAAAAACAAAAATAAAAGTAAAAAATTTGTCTAGAGTCTTTTTCTTTTTTACAGAAATTCAAAAGTTCCAACTAAAAGTTCAAGTGTCTCTAATAATAAACCATTTGGTAACCACTGAATAGCATTTTCAGCAAAAAGTGTCTCTATTCATCAAGCCGCAATGTGATTTCAAAGTTAAATTGCAAAGCAATTTCAAGTTCCAAAATGTTCAGCTGGAGATGAATTATTAATACAAAAGGCAACAAACTCCTTCTCACAGTCATCAGTTGTGAGATTAGTCCATTCAGGAGCAGAGTATCTTCAACTTGGCAATCTTTTTGTCTTTGACCTCCTTGTCACATGACCTTCTGTTTCACTGTGATTTTGATCTGATTCTTTAGTTACATCAGCAATAATAGGAGGCACTTTTATCACTGGCTGTGGGCTTTTATCGGGCCACTGATCTCCGGTAACAACTCTTTTCACTTGCACGACTGGAGTTTCAAAGTTATCTGAGCTATCAGGAGTCGCCTGACTCTGTCTAGACCCTTCTGTATCTTCAACTGCTGTTGATACGCTCAGATTTCACCAGACATTGGATCTTTTGCATTACCCACTTGTCCAGTCTCACTGCTTGGCTAACCTGGACCCTTTCTCTCACTGTAACCGACCCTTCGGGAACAGGTGCTGTTTCATCAAGAGGATTTGAAAGTATGCTTGGTTAGCCCATATGAATGAAGTTCGGAAGACCAGCACACTTCACAGCTCTCGTTACTAGAACAAAGTGGTACAGCCCTTTCCAAAGTGCCTCTAAGCATGTCTTTCTTACAAGCTTTTTCACTAGCACCCATGTGCCCGGATTCAGGTCGAGGTAAAGTTCTTGTTGCAGTTGCGCAGTTGTTTCTCAAACCTGGCGAGACAAAGAACAAACCACATCAGCTAGTCCTTTGCAGCAGTCCAGAACCAAGTCATTTGTAATGTTCACAAGAGCATTTGCAGGCACTGCTGGCAATCGCACAGCATGCCCCATGATGATCTCATGTAGCGATAAGCCTGTCTTTCTGTTGGGTGTGCATCTGTCCATTTCAGTGTAGTAGATGCACATACTTTCACCAGTCGAGACTTCAGTGTTCCATTTATCTGCTCTATCAGACCTGAGAACTCTGGTCAGTAACTGCAGTGCAATCTTTGCTCAACTTGTAATGCAGCACACAATAATTTAAAAATCTGACTATTGAAATTAGTGCCTCAGTCTGATATCAGAGAAGTTGGAAATCTAAATTCAGGTATCAACTCCCTCAAAAGCGGTTTTGCTACTGTGAGACTGTCATTTATTCGAGTTAGGTAAGCCTCTACCTAATGGAAGAACACACACACCATCACCCTTAAAATATACCTTAGCCCATTGCAAGCTGGCTATTTAATGAAATCAAGTTGCATTCTGTTTAAAGGTCCTCCTGATCTGCCTATATGACTCAGTGTAACAGCTATGCGTTTCCCTACATTTATCTGCTGACAGGTTACATCTCTGTGACACACTGCTTCTGCAACTAATCTAATTCTGGAGTTGTGCCATTGTTTTAATGTTCTAATCATTGCATTTCTACCAATGCAAGCTTGTCCATGGTATTATCTTGCCATCGGGAACAAAAAGCTATTTGGCAACACTGCTTTAGTGTCACTCGAAACCCAAACATCATCCTTATTCCTCTGGACACATCCTGCTTCAATCCTGCTTCTCCTGTCACTTCATCCTGCAATCTTTTGACTACTTCCCAAGTATCAGTAGCTGTCATAAAGACATTTTGACTTGTCTTATCGTCACTTGCATAACTCAGTTCCTCATTAAAGGAAGTGCAGTGCAAGGCACAATACCTCGCAACTTCATCAGCAGAGGTATTTCCCAAAGATATGTAATCATTTGATTTCTGGTGAGCAGCACATTTTACAACTGGAATTTTCACAGGTAGCTGTAATGCTTTCAGCAGTTGATAAACTTTGGCACCTTTGGCACCTTCAGAATCTCTTAAACAGGAGCCATCAACGAAAAGGACAAAGCCATTTTTCTCCAAGAGGACATCTTGAATATCAGGTTTTGGATTGGTGCCCAGTTCAGTCACACAAGACAGTCATGCTCAACCTCACGCTCGCGGTTACCTGCATGTTCTACAGGATCTGGCAAAAAAGTAAACACATTTAAAGCATTACACCTCCTAATATAAACATTAGAAGAACCGAGAATTATTTGCTCGCAACGGGTTAAACAGGCACTTGTTAGGAGTTGGGTCTTAGTTCAAGTAAGCAACATTTTCACTGAATGTGGAATAAAAGGATTCAGTGGGAGGCCATAACAATGCTTTTGCAGTGCTTGATGCTGACACTCAGTGCGACTATGGCTCCTAAACATCTGGGCAACACTGCAGCTACAGGATCAAGAGTGGTGGAAAAATATGCCACAGGCTTGTTGCTATTTCCATGTAACTTTGTCAAAACCGAGAGAGCACATCCATCCCTCTCACAGTAAAACAAAGAAAAACATTTGTTGTAATCGGACATTCCCGGAGCTGGGAGTCTGCACAAGCTTCCTCTCAGCTCAGTGAAGGCGTCCATGCATTTGTCATCAAATGGTACTGGATCAGACACCTCCTTGTGTGTCAATCTTTGTAAGGGCTTGGACATAAGGGAAAAATTTGGAATCCATTGGCGGCAGTAGCCAACCATTCCCAGGAACATTCTGAATTCCCTCTGAGTAACTGGGGGATTTGTCTGTATGACTGCTGAAATTCTCTCTTGATACACCGTCTTTGCACCTTTTTCAATGTGGTAACCTACGTATTGGACTTCCTTTTTACAGTACTGCAACTTTGTCAGGGACACTTTATGTCCATTTTCTCCTAAATGATTCACGAGAGCTATGCTATCCCTTCTGCATGCTTCTTGAGTATTTAAAGTAACCAACAGGCTGTCAATATACTGCAATAAGACAGAATGATAGGGTATTTTAAGGGACTCCAAGTTCTTTTTCAAAACCTAATTGAAGATTGATGATGATTCCTTATACCCCTGAGGAGTACGACACTGTGTTAAAATATGACTGCTGAATTTAATGGCAAAGAGGAATTGGCTTTCCTCATGCAAGGGACTGGAGAAAAAGGCTTGGCACAAATCAATGATGGTAAACCACTCTGCTTCACACAGGATCTAAAATTATGTCACTGCTGGATTTGGTACCACAAAACAACATGAAACACCTTGGTCAATCAGGCTCTCAATCAAGGGTGTTATTCCTGCAACTATCTCGGGAGTCATTTTATAAGATGTTATCCTCAGATACACTGCATTGGTCTTCTCTGTTATTTTGACTAGATCAACTCCTTTTATGAGACCTATGTCCTTTCCTGAAAAATTCCAAACCGCAGGAATGACTGTTTCTCACAATTCTTCTGGCAAATCATTACATGTCATCCCTGGATACAGCGCAACAAGTGGGTACTGTTTTACAAATTTACGAATGTGCATTCTTATTCCTGGTGATCTCATGTTAAGAATATCTTTGTTACTGAATTCTAATCTGTAACTTTTCTTTAAGGGTTTAGATTTTTCTAAATTCACTTCGTATTTCTCGGGCCCTTCTGCTAACTTCTTTTAAGTCTGTCCTACATGTTGAGTAACATCTTTACACATGAAGAGCAATTCATCTTCTGTGTATGTTGCTAATTGTTCCATCTCCAGTGTTCCCATAATTAATTCTTTTAATTCTATTTTCATTCTGGGCATATTCAATGTCCTATGTCTCTCTGGTGTCTCTTCTGATCTAGCGTTACCATTTGTTGCACCCGTTGCTCCTTGTGGGCTGATAGACCTTGCAAACTAATATTATTTCTCTGTGCCACCTCTTGCGGGGTACTTCAATGTGCACTTGTAATCTGATCTGGTGCGGGCATTTAAGGATGTGTGGTACCCTGTGGAAAACTCGCATCTATAACTGGTCCTGCCTGATTTAATTTCTTGTTAGTTTCTGCAATTTGTGTAGGGGTCAAAGGTGGGACAAAAAAAGCTATTCTCTCCATCTCCAAATTGTTTGAATATACTGATCTGTGCATACCAATTGGTGATATCCCAGCAGATACATCTGGCGTTTTAGGAACTGCTGAAGCATTCATTGACTGAACATTAATTCTAGGGTTACCTGAAGCATTCAAGGGAACAACTGGACCTATAGTCGCATGAACTATTAGTGCATCAGGACCCATCAAGTTTGTGTGACTCTGTGGAATTGTCAATCCAGTACTTTAACCTGTCAAAACAGCATTCAAAGTCCGTCCCGCTGACTCGGGGCAACATTTGACACTGTCTCCATTAGTGGCACACACAGGCACAGGCCAACTCTGATTACAGTTTTGCACAGGCGTAATCACACTAGGGCCCTCATCATGACATTGGGGGTAAATCCTGCTTACCACCATGGTGACGGCCGCCAACATATCGCTGCAGTGACGAATATCCCTTCCACATATTATGACACACACACACCAATTTAACACAATACTGCCACATACACAAATCTGCCAGCCCAAAGGTCAGGGTTAAACTGTCGGTACCAACACCCATACTGTTATGCCAACAATACAATGCCCACTACATCATGACCCACGAATCACCACGGCGGACATTCAGTGGCAGTAAACCATTGGCAGTACACACCGGAACGCTCAGAATAGACACCCAAATACTAAACCACACAACATTGGCCAACACAAAAAACACATACCTGACACTCATACACACACCACACACACCCACCCACAGCACTATAAAACACACACCCACATCACCCACAAACCTTTACGAATACAAATTATTGCCACTGCAACAACTAGACACACATACCCATACATCCCTCACGCACTCCACTACGCACACCCAACCACAGTACCCGATGCCCACACACTTACACACACCACACAATACCCATGTCCCCACAAAGGCACCTCCGTTTCACAGATGAGGAGTTGCAGGGCATGGTGGAGGAAATAGTCAGGTTAGAGCTACAGCTGTTTGGAGCACAGGTACAGAAAATATCCATTGCCAGGAAGATGGAGCTATGGCGGAGAGCCGTGGACTGGGTGAAAGCCGTGGGGCAGCATCCAAGAACAAGGGTCGACATCAAGAAGAGGTGGAACGACCTACAGGGGAAGGTAAGTTCTGTGGAAGCAAGGCACCAGCTTGCCATACAGAGGACTGGCGGTGGACCCCCACAGCTCACAGCATGGGAGGAGCTAGCCTTGGCATTACTGCATCCTGAGGGACTCTCTGGAGTTGCCGGAGGACTGGACACTGATGAGTCAACATTTACTACTTGTCAACCCCCATACCTGCTTGTCATCTCACACCCTCACTCCCATCATTCCACTCCATCCCACACACTGCACCTAAAGATATGAGTAACCCCAATGCCAAGCCCTGCATGCTATACCAATGCATGGACAGTCCTCCCAGCCCTACATGGACACCCATCACAAAAGCATGCACAGCATAGGGGAACTAACAATCCCACAATACCTCACCATACACAATCAAAGGTGGCAGGGCAACAGCAACGATAGAGGGGAAGCTAGGGATGTACAATATGTCACAAGCATGAAGCATAATACATCACTTACATCCCCGCAGGTACCCCAGCCAATGTCAGCGGAGAGGAGGTGCCATGACTATCTAGTCCCCCAACAGAAGATGCCCCCAGTGATGACAGTAACTCTGGGTTTCAGGATCTGGATCAAAAACCTGGCCCATCAGGGACCCCTGGGCAGTCGGTCACCCAAGCCCACTCCCAGTCCACCACAGAGCCTCCCCCATCAGTATCCAACACCACAGCACCCACCCAGCGTCCCCACACCTCTGTCCGCAGGACATGTAAATCAGCAGTGTGCCCACCTATACAGGGACCCCAGTCCACACTTCACCCCCAAGACAATCAGGGACCTTGGGTCAGTGGCAGTGGGCACACCGTTCAAGGGACAGTGGAACAGGGATACTGGGAGGACCGCTGTGCACCAGGGGGAGGACAGGCCCAGGGAACCGACTCTCTAGGAGGCACTCACCAAGATCCTGGGGTCCTACTGTAGGAAAGTTCTCCTTTATGCCCTGGGCACCCCCAAACTTTTTGGACAGGTACTGGTGGTTACTGACTCTTGGCTGTGCCCTGGGTACTACTTACCAGTCCCAGGGACAGTGCTCTGTGTAAAGTGGATATGCAAATTAGGCTAATTATAATTGCCAAAATTGACCTACCTATAAGTCCCTATTATATGGTAGGGCATGGAGGTTTAGGGACCCCAGCATATGTAGTGCCCCCATAGGTGCACTTCTGAGGTCCCCAGTGTCATTTTAAAGGCAGGCTTGCCTTGCTGGCTGCTTTTAAATTAAAGTTACATGCAAATTCGACTTTGGAATTAAAAGTAGTTCCAAAGTCTTAAACTACGTTATTTTTACATATAAGTCAACCCTAATGTGTGCCCTATGTGCTCCTAGGGCTGGGTGCCATGTAACTATAAGCAGGGACCTTATAAAAACAGTTTTACAAGCCCTGGAAGGGAAAACAACCAAATTTGTTTTCCCTCATTGTAGTGAATAGCCGCCATAGGCTAGAATGGGGAGACTTTATTTTAATTTTAAAAGTTCCCTTAAGTAACAGATACCAGAAGTTTGGTATCAAATGAACTGTTATAATAAATCCCACAACTTCCTGTTGTTGTATTTAATATAACTTGTTCAGGTAAAGAGTTTTAAACTTTACCTGTAAAGTTGCCAACTTCAGCCCTGCAGTGTTTTTGCTGCTGTGCTCTGATTGGCCAGCCTCTGGCAGCCTGGCCAGGCTGCCTTGATGAGGTGTGAAGTGGCCTGGCTCCACACAAAGAGATGTGCCTGGGGGAGGAGATCTCCCCTCAGCAGATGGTGAAGCAGGAAGGGGGAGGGCTGCCAAACTGGTCTTCAAAGGCAGGGAAGGACATTTGGAGCAATCCAGCAACACCCTTACATCTTGCAAACCCAGACAATTAGGTGCCCCCTTAATTAGATTAGAAGAGGGCAGGAGTGGGGTGTGTTTAGGATTTTTAGCCACACCAGTGGGTGGGCTCAGCCAGATGTAACCTCCAAAAATCACTTTCAGCCATGATGGATTTTTGAGGAATGTTGCTCCCTGGGATTGATTTTTGCCACTCTTCCCAGGAAGTGGTCATCACAGGGGGAAGGACCCTGCACCTGATTGGAGAACCAGGACCCCCCTGTTTTTCACCCAGGAGCAGGGATAAAACTGGCAGACCTGCACCCACACCTCAGATCCCCATCAGATTCCAACAAGGAAGAACTACAGAAGAAGAAGGACTGCCCTGCTGGACCCCTGGCCTGCACCTGGACGCTGCACTCTGAAGGACTGCACCAGCTGCACACTTGGGTTTCACCACTAGAAGGACTTTGCCTGGCTTCACCTGGTTCAAGGAGGGACTCCCTGTTTGCTACAGGTGAAAACTTGCTAACCAGAGTCCCCTGCACCAACTCCTGAAGAAACCAACCAGCCGACCACTGTCCAGTGGCCAAAGAGGAGTTTGCGCCAGGTGCATTCTGGGAGTTGTAGTCCACACTCCCAAGGAGCATCTCAGAGCTTCTGGAACCTTGGGGTGAGCTGTGGACACCAAAAGAACCTTAAAAGAACCTCTGGAAGAAGGTCCAGAAGTTCAAAGAACTTTGGAGAACTTTTGGAAAAAAGCTTCATAGAGGGACCGACCCGCCACGGCAACTCTAGCTGGCTTGCCTCAACCGCGACCCGGCCTGAATTGTAGGTTCGTCCCGGTGAAGAAAATCTCAAAAAAAAGAGACTAAGGCGGTCATTACAACATTGGCGGTAAAAGCCGCTTACCGCCGTGCAGAAGACCGCCAACACACCGCCGCGGCCGCAGAATTCCGCCACAGCTATTATGACCCACATTTCGGAATCCGCCAAAATTCAGACACCCACACAAGTCCGCCACACCAAAGGTCAGTGATAAACTGGTGAAAACAAAACCTCCACCGTCACGCCAACAGAAATACGCCCACACTATTACGACACACGAATCCACGCGGCGGTCTTTCAACTGCGGTATTCCATTGGCGGTACACACCGCTGCGCTCAAAATACACACACTCTTACAAAACACAGCCACATTGGACAATTCGTAATACACACACCTGATACACATACACACACCACTTCCACACACCCAATACAATATAAAACACACACCCACATCACACACAAACCCCTATGACCACAATTACAGAGAGAAGGCCAGAGAGAGAGCACCAGCAAGAACAACAGCATCCACAGGCACACAACACCATCACCCACAGAACTTCCATGCACCTCACACAACACACCTCTACATATCAGCACACATATCACCACACACTCCACCCCACACAACACCTACACCACCCCATGGCACGGCAAAGACACCCCAGGTTTTCGGAGGAGGAGCTCAGGGTCATGGTGGAGGAAATCGTCCGGGTAGAGCCACAGCTATTCAGATCACAGGTGCAGCACACCTCCATTGCAAGGAAGATGGAGCTATGGCGAAGAATAGTGGACAGGGTCAATGCAGTGGGCCAGCACCCAAGAAATCGGGAGGACATCAGGAAGAGGTGGAATGACCTACGGGGGAAGGTGCGTTCCGTGGTCTCAAGACACCAACTGGCGGTAAAGCGGACTGGCGGCCGACCCCCACCTCCTCCCCCACAACTAACAACATGGGAGGAGCAGGTCTTGGAGATTCTGCATCCTGAGGGCCTCGCAGGAGTAGGTGGAGGAATGGACTCTGGTAAGTCAAATCTTAACTATTACAACCCCCACCCTACCTGCATGCTATCACATACCCCCACCCTCAGCACCCCAACTCCTAACATATGCCCCAATATCACAAACCACCCATCCCAACACCAAGCCCTGCATGCAACAACAAAGCATGGACACCCATCACTAAAGCATGCCCACTGCACATACCCATACAACCCCCTAAACCATCCTCACACAAGGTCTCAGACAAGAATGCAAGCACTGGGGTACACGGTCATCCATGCATTGCACACCATGACACACACAGATTTAATAACCATCCTTATATACCCCTGCAGGACCCCTACCCAACGTCACCGGACAGGAGGGTCCACACATGTCCACACCACCAACAGAAGAGGCCCACAGTGATGACAGCACCTCTGTCCAACTGGATCTAGATGACCAGCCCGGCCCATCGGGGACCTCAGGACAGTCGGTTCCCATCACCCAGTCACAGGCCATTACAGACCTTCCACCCTCTGGAAACACCAGAGCAGCACCCACCCAGCGGGCCCATACCTCATCCCCAGGACACGTCAATCAGCTGTGTGTCCACCACTACAGGGAACCCAGGATAACCCACCACCCCAACAACAACAGGGACCTGGGGGCAGTGGTAGTGGGCACACGGTCCAGGGGACAGAGGCCCAGGAACACAGGGGAACTGGGAGGGCTGCTGTGCGACAGGGGGCGGACAGGCCAAGGGAACCCACTCTCCACGAGGACCTCTCCTTCATCATGGGAGCCTACCACCACTCCCAGGAGACGATGGCAACGGTACTGGCCAAGTTTCAGGAGACCCAGCGCCTGCAGGAGGAACATTATATGGGCTTCAGGGAGGAACTCAGAACCATCAGCCCCACCCTGGGCACCATCGTAGGGGTGCTGAAGGAACTTGTGAACACCAAGAGGGACACTGTGGCACTACAAGGGGCCCCTGACTCTAGCATGGACGACGAACTGCCCACCACCTCCGCCGGCGCTAGTGGACAGGACGCCCCGCCAAAGGACTACCACACCAGCACCCCACCCCCTGCAGAGGGAGAACCACCACACAAACGGTCCCTGAGATCCAGGACAAAGACAGAGCACAATGCCAAGACCCCCGCCAAGAAATGAAACCACCCTGATTGTCATCCTACTGTCCCACTTTGTCACCCTGTCTATACTGAAAATGCCCCAGCTCCACTTCCTATGCCCATATTGGCAATGCACCTGTGAGACTAATAGACTGGACTCTGCCATGGACAATCCTCCGCCATCATCCCTCACCATTTCACTACCCCCTCCAATATTGAGCACTTAAATAAACACACTCAAAGCACAAAACAATCTGGAGTCTGTCTGTGATTTCGAAATAGTGTATTAGCAATTACAGTGACAAAATGCTCTTTCAAGTTTAATGTCAGCATACCTATGTCACACAGCTCTAGTCCATGAGGAATCTAAGCAGATGTCACACAGTGGGACCCACATCTGTGAAATCGTAAGGGAAAGTGACAACTCAGTGACCATACACTGGGTGAAAACGACACACAGTAGAGAGGTAGTAGTGTTAAAGTACATGTAGTAGGCAGCTCTGTATTCTTACCTGTGTCTCACTGGAAATATTGCTGGATCACTGAGTCCCTGTTGTGCATGTCTTCTTCCCCTGCTTCCTCGTCTTCACTGTCCACAGGCTCCACAGCTGCAACAACACCGCCATCTGGACCATCCTCCTGCAGAAAAGGCACCTGTTGTCGCAAAGCCAAGTTATGAAGCATACAGCAGGCCACGATGATCTGGCACACCTTCTTTGGTGAGTAGAATAGGTCATATGGAGGCACCTGAACCTGGCCTTCATGAGGCCGAAGGTCCGCTCGATCACCCTCCTAGTTCGCCCATGGGCCTCATTGTAGCGTTCCTCTGCCCTTGTCCTTGGATTCCTCACTGGGGTCAGTAGCTATGACAGGTTGGGGTTACCAGAGTCACCCGCAAATGGTGAGGGACAACTGTTAGACACGCACTAACCTGGAGGGATATCCCCAGACCCAGACAACCATTCCCACTGACTTGCTTCCAGGTGCTCACCTAATAGCCACACACGGTGCCTCTGGAGTTGACCCATCACATAAGGGATGCTGCTATTCTGCAGGATGTAGGCGTCATGCACTGAGCCTGGGAACTTGGCATTCATATGGGAGATGTACTGGTCTGCCAAACATACCATCTGTACATTCATAGAATGATAACTCTTCCGGTTTCTGTACACCTGTTCACTCCTGTGGGGGGGTACCAAAGCCATTTGTGTCCCATCAATGGCACCTATGATGTTGGGGATGTGTCCCAGGGCATAGAAATCCCCTTTCACTGTAGGCAAATCCTCCACCTGAGGGAAAACAATGTAGCTACGCATGTGTTTCAGAAGGGCAGACAACACTCTGGACAATACGTTGGAAAACATAGGCTGGGACATCCCTGATGTCATGGCCACTGTTGTCTGAAAGGAACCACTTGCAAGGAAATGGAGCACTGACAGCACCTGCACTTGAGGGGGGATTCCTGTGGCATGGCGGATTGCTGACATCAGGTCTGGCTCCAACTGGTTACACAGTTCCTGGATTGTGGCACGGTCAAGCCTGTAGGTGATAATCAAATGTCGCTCCTCCATTGTCGACAGGTCCACCAACGGTCGGTACACCGGAGGATGCCGCCATCTCCTCACATGTCCCAGCGGACTGTGCCTATGAAGGACAACAGCGAGCACAGAGTCAAACAACTCAGAGGTACGTGCCCACAGATTACACAGATCACCTATCATACACAAAAGGTGTCCTGTATGTGTGTTGAGTCTAGGCCTATGTATGAGTGACACAGTTGGAAATGAAGCCATGTGGGCCCCTGAAATGGCGGCTGCCTGACCTGTAAAGTAGGACAATGGGATGTGAGGTAACTGCGCTGGCGTTGTACACCGTTGCGGTAGGCGGTCGAAGACCGCGGCGCAATGCTGCATTGGTTAACATTGGACCCTATGGGTCCCAGGAGCCAATGGCGATGTACGCCGGCAGTGACGGTATGCACCGCCGCGGACGTGACCGCCATTTTCTATCACTTCAGTCACTCGATACCTGATCTTCGACAGGAGAGGACCTACACTGCAAGTGCTGCTGTGACCTCGGTCTGGAAGAGACAATGGCTCGAGTGTCTGGGGAAAGGGCCCCTGCCTTCACATCGGAGGAGTTGGAGAAACTCGTGGGTGGGGTCCTCCCCCAGTACACTCTACTTTACGATCCTCCAGACAAACAGGTAAGTACACTGGGAGCATGCTGTATGGGCTATGCCTGTGTGGAGAGGGCTCGATGTAAGAAGGAAGGGGGGAGAGTGCTGCGTGCATGAAAGACGGTGAATGCATGTGCCACATGGAAAGGGTAGGGCTGGGGGCCAATCACTTCGACGGTGCAGTTGGTAATAACTTCTCTTTTTCCCCTGTACATTTCATGTAGGTCAGCGCCCACCAGAAGAAAGATATTTGGCGTGCCATCGCCAAGGACATCCAGACCCAGGGGGTCTACCACAGACGGAGCACCCACTGCCGTAAAAGATGGGAAGACATTCGCCGCTGGAGCAAGAAGACGGCGGAGGCTCAGCTGGGGATGGCCTCCCAACGTGGGAGGGGTGCCCGTCGCACCATGACCCCCCTGATGTTCAGGATCCTGGCCCTGGGTGAGCGGGCATGGGGCAAAGGCTGAGGGGCTGCTGGGAGGGCGGTGCTGGAAGGGGGGTTGGCGGCTGTACCTGTAGATGTGGGGGGCACAGATGTTGCAGCCACCACAAGGGAGCTCCCATCAGAGGACGAGTCCGTGACGCTGGTGTCAGCTCCTGTCCCTGCCGTGGAGCTCCCCTCACCCTCCGTCCCACTGGTGAATTCAGACTCTGTAGTGTCGCCCTCCAGGGCCATGTGGGATGCAGCTCCCTTGTGCTCCGTTGCCACTGCTCCTCGGTAGGTCACTACCTATGTATAGCTTCACATTGGTAACTTCGAATATGGCCATGTAACATGTCTAAGATCATGGAATTGCCCCCAAATGCCATCCTGGCATTGGTGGGACAATCCCATGATCCCACGGGTCTCTAGCACAGACCCGGGTACTGCCAAACTACATTTCCCGGGGTTTCACTGCAGCTGCTGCTGCTACCAACCCCTCAGTCAGGTTTCTGCCATCATGGGGTCCAGCCAGGCTTGGCCCCGGAAGGCAGAACAAAGGACTTCCTCAGAGAGAGGGTGTTACACCCTCTCCCTTTGGAAAAAGGTGTCAGGGCTGGGGAGGAGTAGCCTCCCCCAGCCTCTGGAAATGCTTTGATGGGCACAGATGGTGCCCATCTCTGCATAAGCCAGTCTACACTGGTTCAGGGATCCCCCAGCCCTGCTCTGGCGCGAAACTGGACAAAGGAAAGGGGAGTGACCACTCCCCTGACCTGCACCTCTCCTGGGAGGTGCCCAGAGCTCCTCCAGTGTGCTCCAGACCTCTGCCATCTTGGAAACAGAGGTGCTGCTGGCACACTGGACTGCTCTGAGTGGCCAGGGCCAGCAGGTGACGTCAGAGACTCCTTCTGATAGGCTCCTTCAGGTGTTGCTAGCCTATCCTCTCTCCTAAGTAGCCAAACCTCCTTTCCTGGCTATTTAGGGTCTCTGCTTTGGGGAATTCTTTAGATAACGAATGCAAGAGCTCATCAGAGTTCCTCTGCATCTCTCTCTTCACCTTCTGCCAAGGAATCAACTGCTGACCGCGCTGGAAGCCTGCAAAACTGCAACAAAGTAGCAAAGACGACTACTGCGACCTTGTAACGCTGATCCTGCCGCCTTCTCGACTGTTTTCCTGGTGGTGCATGCTGTGGGGGTAGTCTGCCTCCTCTCTGCACTAGAAGCTCCGAAGAAATCTCCCGTGCGTCGACGGAATCTTCCCCCTGCAACCGCAGGCACCAAAGAACTGCATCACCGGTCCTCTGGTTCTCCTCTCAGCACGACGAGCGAGGTCCCTTGAACTCAGCAACTCTGTCCAAGTGACTCCCACAGTCCAGTGACTCTTCAGTCCAAGTTTGGTGGAGGTAAGTCCTTGCCTTCCCACGCTAGACTGCATTGCTGGGAACCGCGTGTTTTGCAGCTACTCCGGCTCCTGTGCACTCTTCCAGGATTTCCTTTGTGCACAGCCAAGCCTGGGTCCCCAGCACTCTAACCTGCAGTGCACGACCTCCTGAGTTGTCCTCCGGCGTCGTGGGACCCTCTTTTGTGACTTCGGGTGAGCGCTGGTTCACTCCACTTCGTAGTGCCTGTTCCGGCACTTCTGCGGGTGCTGCCTGCTTCTGAGTGGGCTCCTTGTCTTGCTGGGCGCCCCCTCTGTCTCCTCACGCAATTGGTGACATCCTGGTCCCTCCTGGGCGACAGCAGCATCCAAAAACCTTAACCGCGACCCTTGCAGCTAGCAAGGCTTGTTTGCGGTCTTTCTGCACGGAAACACCTCTGCACGACTCTTCACGACGTGGGACATCCATCCTCCAAAGGGGAAATTTCTAGCCCTTGTCGTTCTTGCAGAATCTACAGCTTCTACCATCCAGTGGCAGCTTCTTTGCACCCACAGCTGGCATTTCCTGGGCATCTGCCCACTCCCGACTTGATCGTGACTCTTGGACTTGGTCCCCTTGTTCCACAGGTACTCTCGTCAGGAAATCCATCGTTGTTGCATTGCTGGTGTTGGTCTTCCTTGCAGAATTCCCCTATCACGACTTTGGTTTGTGTTGCCCCTATCCCTATGTGCCCCCATTGCATTCTATTGTGACTATACATTGTTTGCACTGTTTTCTGTTGCTATTACTGCATATTTTGGTATTTTGTACATATATCTTGTGTATATTTGCTATCCTCATACTGAGGGTACTCACTGAGATACTTTTGGCATATTGTCATAAAAAATAAAGTACCTTTATTTTTAGTATATCTGTGTATTGTGTTTTCCTATGATATTGTGCATATAACACTAGTGGTACTGTAGGAGCTTCACTCGTCTCCTAGTTCAGCCTAAGCTGCTCTGCTAAGCTACCTTTTCTATCACCCTAAGCTGCTAGACACCCCTCTACACTAATAAGGGATACCTGGGTCTGGTGCAAGGTGTAAGTACCCCTTGGTACCCACTACAAGCCAGTCCAGCCTCCTACATTGGTTGTGCAGCTGTGGGATAAGTACTTGCAACTACTTACAATTTTGTCATATTGTACTATTCATAAGTCAAAAATATACAAAACAAGTTCAGTGTATGTACACCTAACCAAAAAGTTTTGCTTTTCTTCTATTACTCTTTTTCTAAGTACTGAAAAGTACCTCTAAAACTTTCAAAAAGTTCTTAAAAAGTTTTAAAAGTTTTTTTTCTGTTCTTCAAAAAGTTCTGAAACTTTTTTTTTCTCTTTCTGTCCCTTAAACCTTTTCTATCATGTCTGGTACAGGCCAAACTCTTGATCTGGCCAGCATAGCTTATGACAACCTTAGCTGGAAAGAAGCAAGGAGTCTCTGTGTAGATAGAGGTTTAGGGGTAGGGAAGAATCTCTCAAGACAACTGTTGGTTAATATGCTCATTGAACACAATAAGACCTTAGTTGGCACATCTGTAGAGAAATTAGCTGATGGTTCACACTCTGACTCTGGGGCACCCCTAGTAAGAGAGTTAGAAGGGAACCTTCCCAGCCTGCCCCCTAGCAAGCCACCTAGCATGGCTGGTACTTATGTGAGTTCCCATCACAGTAGGAGTGTTACTTCTGTAGGCCAGAATGTTAGAGTGCCATCTGTTAGGGACAGGTCTCCCTCTGTCCATTCACACCATTCTTCTGTGTCAAAGCATGCCCAACCCACCATCCCTGAAGACAGAATGTTATAAAGGGAACTCAATAGATTGAGAGTGGAAGAGTCCAGGCTGAAGCTTAAAAAGCAACAGCTGGATCTAGACAGGGAAGCATTTGACTTGGAAAAAGAAAGACAGAGGTTGGGGTTTGGACCCCATGGTGGCAGCAGCAGTATTCCAAATAGTCATCCTGCAAAAGAGCATGATTCTAGGAATCTGCACAAGATAGTTCCCCCTTACAAGGAGGGGGATGACATTACAAGTGGTTTGCTGCACTTGAGAGGGCCTGTGTTGTACAGGAGGTCCCTCAAAGACAGTGGTCTGCTATCCTATGGTTATCTTTCAGTGGAAAGGGTAGGGATAGGCTCCTTACTGTTAAAGAAAGTGATGCCAATAATTTTACAGTTCTTAAGAATGCACTCCTAGATGGTTATGGCTTAACCACTGAACAGTACAGGATCAAGTTCAGAGAAACCAAAAAGGAGTCTTCACAAGACTGGGTAGACTTTGTTGACCATTCAGTGAAGGCCTTGGAGGGGTGGTTACATGGCAGTAAAGTTTCTGACTATGAAAGCCTGTATAACTTAATCCTGAGAGAGCATATTCTTAATAATTGTGTGTCTGATTTGTTACACCAGTACCTGGTAGACTCTGATCTGACCTCTCCCCAAGAATTGGGAAAGAAGACAGACAAATGGGTCAGAACAAGGGTGAACAGAAAAGTTCATACAGGGGGTGACAAGGATGGCAAGAAGAAGGATGGTAAGTCTTCTGACAAAGGTGGGGACAAATCTAGAAATGAGTCTTCATCAGGCCCACAAAAACACTCTTGTGGGGGAGGTGGTCCCAAATCCTCTTCAAATCAAAACAAAGAAAAGAAACCATGGTGCTATTTATGTAAAATAAAAGGCCATTGGACAACCGATCTCAGTTGTCCAAAGAAAAGCACCAAGCCTCCCACTACCACAACCCCTACTGCTACACATAGTGCCCCTAGTAATAGCAGTGGTGGTGGGAGCAAACCTACTAATAGCCAATCCAAGGGAGTAGCTGGGCTCACTTTTGGTAATTTAGTTGGGGTTGGTCTTGTTAGGGAGACTACAGAGGCTGTGTTAGTCTCTGAAGGTGCCATTGATTTGGCCACCTTGGTTGCTTGTCCCCTTAACATGGATAAGTACAAGCAACTTCCCCTGATAAATGGTGTTGAGGTTCAGGCCTACAGGGACACAGGTGCCAGTGTTACCATGGTAATAGAGAAACTGGTACACCCTGAACAACACCTACTTGGTAACCAGTACCAAGTAACTGATGCTCATAACAACACACTTAGCCCCCCCCCCATGGCTGTTGTAAATCTCAACTGGGGGGGGGGGGGTTACTGGTCCAAAGAAAGTTGTGGTTGCTTCAGAGGTACCTGTAGACTGTCTACTAGGGAACGATTTAGAGACATCAGCTTGGTCAGATGTGGAGTTGGAGGGTCATGCAGCAATGCTGGGCATTCCAGGGCATTCCAGGGCATTCCAGGGCATATTTTTGCTTTAACCAGGGCTCAGGACAAAAAGCAAAAAGGACAGGGTGACTTGGATCCTGGAAGAATGGACCAAGT
This sequence comes from Pleurodeles waltl, assembly GCF_031143425.1. Taxonomy (NCBI): domain Eukaryota; kingdom Metazoa; phylum Chordata; class Amphibia; order Caudata; family Salamandridae; genus Pleurodeles; species Pleurodeles waltl. The sequence goes on from NC_090436.1 coordinate 970,542,232, forward strand.
GCTCCCTAAAGCTAGGGTTAGTAAAGGTAAAACACTACCTACTATCCCTCCCTCTACAGTGGATTCAACTTCTGAGGAAGAAGAATTTCCACCCTGTGCAGAACCTACACCAGAGGAGATGGAAGCAGACACTGCTGAGCTTTTGGGTGAAGGGGGGCCTGCCAGTGAGGAGCTGAGTGTGGCACAGCATACCTGTCCCACACTAGAGGGTCTAAGACAGCAAGCTGTCAAACAAGCAAATGGGGATGTCAGTGACTCTCACAGAGTTTACTGGGAGGACAACCTCTTGTATACTGAAGCAAGGGATCCAAAACCTGGAGCTGCCAGGAGATTGGTGATTCCTCAGCAATACAGAGGGTTCCTCCTAACTCTAGCCCACGACATTCCCTTAGCTGGGCATTTGGGGCAAATGAAAACTTGGGACAGGCTTGTCCCCTTGTTTCATTGGCCTAGAATGTCAGAGGACACAAAGGAATTTTGTAAGTACTGTGAAACCTGTCAAGCCAGTGGCAAAACAGGTGGCACCCCAAAGGCTCTCCTTATTCCACTGCCTGTGGTTGGGGTTCCCTTTGAAAGGGTAGAGGTTGACATAGTTGGCCCCCTTGACCCTCCTACTGCTTCAGGCAATAGGTTTATCTTGGTGGTAGTGGACCATGCCACTAGATATCCTGAAGCAATTCCTCTAAGAACCACTACAGCTCCGGCAGTGGCAAAGGCCCTCCTGGGAATCTTTTCCAGGGTGGGCTTCCCAAAAGAGGTGGTATCAGACAGGGGAAGCAATTTCATGTCTGCTTACTTAAAGGCCATGTGGAAGGAATGTGGTGTGACATACAAGTTCACCACACCCTATCATCCACAAACAAATGGACTGGTTGAGAGGTTTAATAAAACTCTCAAAGGAATGATAAATGTACTCCCTGAAAAACTCCGCAGGAGATGGGATGTCCTGTTACCTTGCCTCCTTTTTGCTTACAGGGAGGTACCCCAAAAAGGAGTGGGCTTCAGCCCCTTTGAACTCCTATTTGGACACCCTGTGAGAGGTCCTCTAACACTTGTTAAGGAGGGTTGGGAACAACCTTTAAAAGCTCCTAAGCAAGACATAGTGGACTATGTACTTGGCCTAAGATCTAGAATGGCTGAGTACATGAAAAAGGCCAGTAAAAACCTTCAGGCCAGCCAAGAGCTCCAAAAGCAATGGCATGACCAGAAGGCTGTTCTGATTCAGTACCAACCAGGGCAGAAAGTGTGGGTCTTGGAGCCTGTGGCCCCAAGAGCACTCCAAGACAAATGGAGTGGTCCCCACATTATTGTTGAGAAAAAGGGTGAAGCCACCTACTTAGTTGACTTAGGCACTGCCAGGAGTCCCCTTAGGGTGCTCCATGTCAATCGCCTGAAACCCTACTATGACAGGGCTGATCTCACCCTGCTCATGGCAACAGATGAAGGACAGGAAGAAGAGAGTGACCCTCTCCCTGATCTTTTCTCTTCCACAGAACAAGATGCTCTAGTGGAAGGTGTCGTTTTGGCAGATTGTCTTACTGCTGAGCAGAAAGACCACTGCATAAATCTCCTGGGTCAGTTTTCTGAACTCTTTTCTACTGTGCCAGGCACCACTTCTTGGTGTGAGCACACTATAGATACTGGAGACAGCTTGCCTGTCAAAAGTAAGATCTATAGGCAGCCTGACCATGTCAGGGACTGCATAAAGCAAGAGGTGCAGAAAATGTTAGAACTGGGAGTGGTTGAGCACTCTGAAAGTCCATGGGCTTCTCCTGTGGTACTTGTACCAAAACCTCATTCCAAGGATGGAAAGAAGGAAATGCGGTTTTGTGTAGACTACAGAGGTCTCAACCAGGTAACCAAAACTGATGCTCACCCTATACCCAGGGCAGATGAGCTCATAGATACACTGGCATCTGCCAAGTATCTAAGCACTTTTGACTTGACTGCAGGGTATTGGCAGATCAAGTTATCAGAGGATGCAAAAGCAAAAACTGCATTTTCAACCATTGGAGTGCACTACCAATTCACAGTAATGCCTTTTGGGTTGAAAAATGCACCTGCCACTTTTCAGAGGTTGGTGAATACAGTCCTGCAAGGTTTGGAGGCTTTTAGTGCAGCATATCTAGATGATATAGATGTCTTTAGCTCCACCTGGGATGATCACCTGGTCCACCTGTGGAAGGTTTTGGAGGCCCTGCAAAAGGCAGACCTCACTATCAAGGCTTCAAAGTGCCAGATAGGGCAGGGGAAAGTGGTTTATCTGGGACACCTGGTAGGTGGAGAACAGATTGCACCACTTCAGGGGAAAATCCAAACTATTATAGATTGGGTTCCCCCTACAACTCAGACCCAGGTGAGAACCTTCTTAGGCCTCACTGGGTATTACAGGAGGTTCATAAAGAACTATGGCTCCATTGCAGCCCCTCTTAATGACCTCACATCTAAGAAAATGCCTAAAAAGGTATTGTGGACAGCTAGCTGTCAGAAAGCTTTTGAGGAGCTGAAGCAGGCCATGTGCTCTGCACCTGTCCTGAAAAGCCCCTGTTACTCCAAAAAATTCATTGTCCAAACTGATGCATCTGAATTATGGGTAGGGGCAGTCTTATCACAACTTAATTCTGAGGGCCAGGATCAACCTGTTGCTTTTATCAGCAGGAGGTTGACCCCTAGAGAAAAGCGTTGGTCTGCCATAGAGAGGGAGGCCTTTGCTGTGGTCTGGGCACTGAAGAAGTTGAGGCCATACCTGTTTGGCACTCACTTCATTGTTCAGACAGACCACAAACCTCTACTTTGGCTAAAACAAATGAAAGGTGAAAACCCTATATTATTGAGGTGGTCCATATCTCTACAGGGGATGGACTATACAGTGGAACATAGACCTGGGAGTACCCACTCCAATGCAGATGGACTCTCCAGATATTTCCACTTTGACAATGAAGACTCATCAGGTCATGGCTAGTCTTATTGTCCTTCGTTTGGGGGGGGGGGTTGTGTAGGAAAGTACCATCTTGCCTGGCATGTTACCCCCATATTTCACTGTATATATGTTGTTTTAGTTGTATGTGTCACTGGGACCCTGCCAGCCAGGGCCCCAGTGCTCATAAGTGTGCCCTGTATGTGTTACCTGTGTTATGACTAACTGTCTCACTGAGGCTCTGCTATCCAGAAACTCAGTGGTTATGCTCTCTCATTTCTTTCCAAATTGTCACTAACAGGCTAGTGACCAATTTCACCAATTTACATTGGCATACTGGAACACCCTTATAATTCCCTAGTATATGGTACTGAGGTACCCACGGTATTGGGGTTCCAGGAGATCCCTATGGGCTGCAGCATTTCTTGTGCCACCCATAGGGAGCTCTGACAATTCTTACACAGGCCTGCCACTGCAGCCTGAGTGAAATAACGTCCACGTTATTTTACAGCCATTTACCACTGCACTTAAGTAACTTATAAGTCACCTATATGTCTAACCTTTACCTGGTAAAGGTTGGGTGCTAAGTTACTTAGTGTGAGGGCACCCTGGCACTAGCCAAGGTGCCCCCACATTGTTCAGGGCAAATTCCCCGGACTTTGTGAGTGCGGGGACACCATTACACGCGTGCACTATACATAGGTCACTACCTATGTATAGCTTCACAATGGTAACTTCGAATATGGCCATGTAACATGTCTAAGATCATGGAATTGCCCCCCCAATGCCATCCTGGCATTGGTGGGACAATCCCATGATCCCACGGGTCTCTAGCACAGACCCAGGTACTGCCAAACTACCTTTCCCGGGGTTTCACTGCAGCTGCTGCTGCTGCCAACCCCTCAGACAGGTTTCTGCCCTCCTGGGGTCCAGCCAGGCTTGGCCCAGGAAGGCAGAACAAAGGACTTCCTCAGAGAGAGGGTGTTACACCCTCTCCCTTTGGAAAAAGGTGTCAGGGCTGGGGAGGAGTAGCCTCCCCCAGCCTCTGGAAATGCTTTGATGGGCACAGATGGTGCCCATCTCTGCATAAGCCAGTCTACACCGGTTCAGGGATCCCCCAGCCCTGCTCTGGCGCGAAACTGGACAAAGGAAAGGGGAGTGACCACTCCCCTGACCTGCACCTCCCCTGGGAGGTGCCCAGAGCTCCTCCAGTGTGCTCCAGACCTCTGCCATCTTGGAAACAGAGGTGCTGCTGGCACACTGGACTGCTCTGAGTGGCCAGGGCCAGCAGGTGACGTCAGAGACTCCTTCTGATAGGCTCCTTTAGGTGTTGCTAGCCTATCCTCTCTCCTAAGTAGCCAAACCTCCTTTTCTGGCTATTTAGGGTCTCTGCTTTGGGGAATTCTTTAGATAACGAATGCAAGAGCTCATCAGAGTTCCTCTGCATCTCTCTCTTCACCTTCTGCCAAGGAATCGACTGCTGACCGCGCTGGAAGCCTGCAAAACTGCAACAAAGTAGCAAAGACTACTACTGCGACCTTGTAACGCTGATCCTGCCGCCTTCTCGACTGTTTTCCTGGTGGTGCATGCTGTGGGGGTAGTCTGCCTCCTCTCTGCACTAGAAGCTCCGAAGAAATCTCCCGTGGGTCGACGGAATCTTCCCCCTGCAACCGCAGGCACCAAAGAACTGCATCACCGGTCCTCTGGGTCTCCTCTCAGCACGACGAGCGAGGTCCCTTGAACTCAGCAACTCTGTCCAAGTGACTCCCACAGTCCAGTGACTCTTCAGTCCAAGTTTGGTGGAGGTAAGTCCTTGCCTCCCCACGCTAGACTGCATTGCTGGGAACCGCGTGTTTTGCAGCTACTCCGGCTCCTGTGCACTCTTCCAGGATTTCCTTTGTGCACAGCCAAACCTGGGACCCCGGGACCCTAACCTGTAGTGCACGACCTCCTGAGTTGTCCTCCGGCGTCGTGGGACCCTCTTTTGTGACTTCGGGTGAGCTCCGGTTCACTCCACTTTGTAGTGCCTGTTCCAGCACTTCTGCGGGTGCTGCCTGCTTCTGAGTGGGCTCCTTGTCTTGCTGGGTGCCCCCTCTGTCTCCTCAAGCAATTGGTGACATCCTGGTCCCTCCTGGGCCACAGCAGCATCCAAAAACCCTAACAGCAACCCTTGCAGCTAGCAAGGCTTGTTTGCAGTCTTTCTGCACGAAAACACCTCTGCACGACTCTTCACGACGTGGGACATCCATCCTCCAAAGAGGAAGTTTCTAGCCCTTGTCGTTCTTGCAGAATCCACAGCTTCTACCATCCGGTGGCAGCTTCTTTGCACCCACAGCTGGCATTTCCTGGGCATCTGCCCACTCCCGACTTGATCGTGACTCTTGGACTTGGTCCCCTTGTTCCACAGGTACTCTCGTCAGGAAATCCGTTGTTGTTGCATTGCTGGTGTTGGTCTTCCTTGCAGAATTCCCCTATCACGACTTCTGTGCTCTTTGGGGAACTTAGGTGCACTTTGCACCCACTTTTCAGGGTCTTGGGGTGGGCAATTTTTCTAACCCTCACTGTTTTATTACAGTCCCAGCGACCCTCTACAAGGTCACATAGGTTTGGGGTCCATTCTTGGTTCGCATTCCACTTCTAGAGTATATGGTTTGTGTTGCCCCTATCCCTATGTGCCCCCATTGCATTCTATTGTGCCTATACATTGTTTGTACTGTTTTCTATTGCTATTACTGCATATTTTGGTATTGTGTACATATATCTTGTGTATATTTGCTATCCTCATACTGAGGGTACTCACTGAGATACTTTTGGCATATTGTCATAAAAAATAAAGTACCTTTATTTTTAGTATATCTGTGTATTGTGTTTTCTTATGATATTGTGCATATGACACTAGTGGTACTGTAGGAGCTTCACTCGTCTCCTAGTTCAGCCTAAGCTGCTCTGCTAAGCTACCTTTTCTATCAGCCTAAGCTGCTAGACACCCCTCTACACTAATAAGGGATACCTGGGTCTGGTGCAAGGTGTAAGTACCCCTTGGTACCCACTACAAGCCAGTCCAGCCTCCTACACACCTACAGACCAACATCCACACACCTCAACACACAAGGGAAGCTCAGGCAAACATAAGCATCACACATCCCACAGGCACTCACGCAAGCATCACACACATGCAGACACACCAACATCCACTGCCTCCACTGTGTCCCCCTCCTCCTCGTCTCCCTCCTCCCTCCCAGTCTCATCTACACTCACACCTGCATGCAGTACCTCTACAGCCACTACGTCCCTCTCCAGCACACCCACCACCACACCCCGCTCACGTGCAGTCATCACCCCCACTACCATTCACACGTCCCCTGTGTCCTCTCCCAGTGTGTCTGTGATGCCCCCTCCCAAGATACACAAACGCAGGCACACATCCACCCAACAGCCATCCACCTCACGAAAGCCTCCAGTGCATGCACCTTCACCCAAAGTCACCAAATGTACACCTCCTACATCCACCACCTCTTCCTCCACTCCCAAACCCCCTCCAGCTACCCATCCCAGTGTGTCCCAAAAACTTTTCCTGTCCAACCTTGACCTCTTTCCCACACCTCCACCAACCCGTCCGTCTCATAGGTCCTGAACTAGCACCTCAGCCACAACATCTCCGGTACCAGTGGTGCCTGTAGTCACCGGAATCGGGAGTGCACCGGCCACCAGGGCAGCCAGTGTGGCACGGAGCCACAGCACAGACAGTCCCCCACCTGTGAAGCATCAGAAGTTGGCCAGTGATCGGCGGGAGAAGGTGAACACTCCAGCCACCAAAGCCGCTCCCAGGGGTCCCGTTGGGAGTGTGGTGTCAGCTGTGACACCTTCCAAGGTGGGGAAGGGCCACAAGAAACCCAGCAAGCCTGGGAAGAGCTGCACGGCGGAGAAGACCGCCATCATCCCAGCTACCCAGGAGGCCACCGCTAGCACCAGCCCAGCTGCCCAGGAGGCCACCGCCAGCACCAGCCCAGCTGCCCAGGAGGCCACCGCCAGCACCAGCCCAGCTGCCTAGGAGGCCACCGCCAGCACAAGCCCAGCTGGGCCATGAAGGGCCGCCAGCAAAAGGCCCGCTGGGCCATGAAGGACCACCAGCAAAAGGCCTGTTGGGCCATGAAAGACCGCCAGCAAAAGGCCCGCCAGCCCCGCTGGGCCATGAAGGACCGCCAGCAGCGGAGACCCTGCAATGGAGACCGCCATCTGAAGCACCGCTGAACAGGGCACCGCCATCTCAAGCACCGCTAGCCCATGAGCGGCAGGGGCACTGACGCAACTGAGTCCGTCACGGGGTGAATGATGCACTCTGGGCACCATGCCCCCTCCAGAACCAGTGGAGACTGGCATCCACTACCTATGTCCTTAACAGGATGAAGCACTCTGGGCACCATGCCCCCTCCAGAACCAGTGGAGACTGACATCTACTACCTCTGTCCTAAACAGGATGAAGCCCTCTGGGCACCATGCCCCCTCCAGAACCAGTGGAGACTGACATCCACTTGTGAGATTGTGGCTTTGCACTCCCCAGGATTGAACAGTGGGCAGACCACCCACTTGTGAGACTTGAGAGACTGTGGCTTTGTACTCCCCAGGATGGAACAGTGGGCAGACCACCCACTGTAGAGACTTGAGAGACTGTGGCTTGGCACTCCCCAGGATGGAACAGTGGGCAGACCACCCACTGTAGAGACTTGAGAGACTGTGGCTTTGCACTCCCCAGGATGGAACAGTGGGCATGTGGTCCCCTCGTGGATTTGGTGTCAGGCACTCAAGCGGCTGAGGTGCCCCCCCTTTTCCTCCCCCTGAGGTGCCTGTTTTCTTGCTCTCTGATGCCCCTGCAGTGTTCTCTCTGTCATGGTCGGGGATCTTGTGTGGGCCTCGCCCATACCGTGTGGTCCCAGTGTTCCACGGCTATCTTAGTGCACTACCTGGACTACTATGCTTGGTATATATTTTGTACATGGTGTATATGTATATTTCTGCCTACTTGTTTTTAATATATTACAATGGTTACACTAATTTTCTATTGTCTTTGCATTCTTCCGGGGAGTTTGGGGGGTGTTACTGTGATGTATTGATATGCATTTGTGTGTGTTGTCGTGGGTGAGGGTGGGGGTGTTGCGTGTGTGTGTCCCTGTTTTTTAGCCTCCTCCCTCCCCTGTGTCGTAGGTGCAGTACTCACCGTGGTCTTCGCCGCCGGCATTCGTGCTCCTGGTAGAGGAGCAGGAAGACTATCGCAGGGAGAATTTGGAGTTCCGGGTCCATGGTGTCCTCGTTCCTCGTGGGGTGTGTAGAGGTGAGCGTTTTCCCTTTGGAATTCCTGTTTCAGCTGTATTTTTATCTGCTGTGAATCCGCCCCGGAAAAGGTGGCGGATTGGTAGGTTGTGATACTGTGGGCGGTACATTGTCTCCCGCCTGACTGTTGACGGTGACCGCTGCGCTGTTTGTTTGTACCGCCGTGGCGGTCGCAGTGTTAAAGTGGCTGTCTTTGTTGCCGGTTACCGCCACTGTCGTAATTGCAATTTTTTTACCGCCAGCCTGTTGGCGGTTTTACCGCCGCTTTAACACCGTCCGCCAGGGTTGTAATGACCACCTAAGTCCGAACCTAGGAAGTTGACTGGGACCTCCCAGCCAGCGTATCCGAGGAGGGCTCCAAGGACGTCGGATCAAGATCCAGGTTTACCCCGGTCGAAGGATTTTCACCTCGAAAAAATTACTAAGTCCGAAGGTAAAAATCTCCACCGAGGGCTCCCACGACCTCACCAATAACCCAATGTTCCAATTGTGGCAGCCTTCTCACTCTTGTGTCCCTTACATCCTTACCGCTGCGGATGACTAGAAGGTGGAAACATACCCTCCTGTAAAGACCCCTGGTGAACTTAGCTACATTGGAGGACAGGCACATTATCCTCACCTATAGACTGGACAGGGCCACAATCACAGAGCTGTGCGCCCAATTGGAGCTAGACCTGATCTCATCTATCCGTCATCCAACTGGGATCCCCCCTCTTGTGCAAGTGCTATCAGTGCTCAATTTGCTGGCAACTGGTTCTTTCCAAGTGACAGTGGACTTGGCAGCAGGAATGTCACAGCCAATGTTCTCAATCGTGCTGGCAAGGGTCTTGTCTGCCTTGGTCAAACACATGTGCAGCTACATTTCTTTCCCCCAGGAAGATTTGGCCAAAGTGAAGGCAGGAGTCTAAGCAATGTGGCATATCCCCAAAATTACTGGGGCGATTGACTGGAAACATATGCGTTTGTCCCCCCCGCCAGAATGAACAGGTGTTCAGGAATCAGAAGAGTTTCAACTCAATGAATGTGCAAATGGGGTGCCTGGCGGGCCACTACATCTTCGACGTCACTGCCAGCCATCCTGGGTCGGTGCTTGGCACCTTTGTCCTGAGGAATAACAACATCCCAAATGTGATGGCCCAACTACAGAGGCAAAAGGTGTGGCTAATAGGTGAGCCAGAGTCCCCACCCACTGTATGTCAGTGTATGCCTTCAGCTGTTAACCCCATAGCATTGTGTTAGGCTAATGTGTGTCCCTCAATACTTGTAGGTGACTCTGGCTACCCAAACCTATTGTGGCTCCTGACCCATGTGAGGAATGCCAGGACAGGGGCTGAGAACCGTTATAATGAGGCACATGGGCGAACCAGAAGCATAATCGAAAGGACCTTCAGCCTTCTGAAGGCCAGGTTCAGGTGCCTCCATCTGACAGGTGGATCCCTGTGCTACTCACCCTGGAAGGTCTGCCAGATAGTAGTGGCCTGCTGCATGTTGCACAATTTGGCCCTTAGACGCCATGTACCTTTTCTGCAGAAGGAGGAGACTGGAGGTGCACCTGTGGCAGCAGTAGACCCTGATGACAGTGAGGATGAAGAGGCTGAGGATGAGGACAACAGAACATCAGTTATCTGTCAAAACTTCCAATGACACACAGGTGAGACAGTGCAACTGACCATTCCTCTGACTATTGATGTATTCTGTGTGGCTGTAGCATGATGGCATTAACTTCCTTTTTATCTCAACTTACTGTCACCTATGGTTTGTCATTTTACAGATGTTGGTGATGTAACAACTGTGTACTGATGTTATGACTACAGCCAGCTACAGGTAATTATTTCTATGCTCTCACTGTGTACAGTTAATTTGCACTAGATGTAACTGTTTCCATAAATACACATTTTCAATACATAAAAAACTAGTAGTCAAGTTGTGTTCAAGGGTGTTTATTGTAGTGCTAGTAAATTGAGGGGAAAGTGCAATGGAATGGGGTGATGATGGAGGCAAGTCCAGGGTATTGTTCCAGTCTATTTGTAGCACAGGTGCAGTGTCCAAGGGGCCATAAGAAGGGGTGCAACAGCAGTTCAAAGTGGACAAGGTGACTGAGTGGGACACAAGGGGGACAAGCATCAGAGTCTCATTTCCTGGTGGGGATCTTGGCAAGTGTCTCTGGCTTCTGTCTAGGTCGCAGGGAACGTTGCGGGGTGGTTCACCTTCTGCGGGGAGGGGTGCTGGTGGCCTGTGGGTCCTGTGGCGGGGCCTCCTGCCCACTAGCTGCAGCGGAAGTGGACGGCTGGTCAATGGACTGGCTAGTGGTAGGGGCCTTCTGGTGTGCTGTTGCCTCCCTCATGATGTTGGCCATGTCTGCCAGCACCCCTGCTATAGAGATCAGGGTGGGGTTAATGGCCTGCAAGTGCTCCCTGATCCCCTGATACTGTTCCTCCTGCAGCCGCCTGTTCACCTGCACGTTGTCAAGGATCTGGCCCATCGTGTCCTGGGAATGTTGGTAGGCTCCCAGGATCACAGAGAGTGCCTCCTAGAGAGTCGGTTCCCTGGTCCTGTCCTCCTCCTGGCGCACAGCAGTCCTCCCAGTGTGTCTTATGGCCTGTGCCTGTGTCCCCTGAATGGTGTGCCCACTGCCACTGACCCCAGGTCCCTGATTGTCTTGGGTGTGAAGTGTGGCCTTGTGTCCCCGTACATGTGGGCACACTGCTGATTGATGTGTCCTGGGTCCAGAGGTGTGGGTATGCTGGGTGGGTGCTGTGGTGTTGGATACTGAAGGGGGAGGATCTGTGGTGGACTGTGAGTGGGCTTGGGTGACCTGCTGTCCAGTGGCTCCTGATAGGCCAGGTAGGTCATCCAGATCCAGAAGTCCAGAGTTACTGTCATCTCTGGGGGCATCTTCTGTTAGGGGACTGGATAGTCGTGGCACCTCCTCTCCGCTGACAATGGCTGGGGCACCTGTGGGGATGTAAGTGATGTATTATTCTTCATGTGTGTGACATATTGTACATCCCTGGCTTCCCCTCTATCGTTGGTGTTGCACTGCCACTTTTTGCTTGGTGATGTATTGTGGGATTGCTAGTTTCCCTATGCTGTGCATGTTTTTGTGATGGGTGTCCATGCAGGGCTGGGAGGCCTGTCCATGCATTGGTATAGCATGCAGGGCTTGGTATTGGGGTTAGTCATCTTCTTTGGTGCAGAATGTACGATGGAGTATAGTGATGGGAGTGAGGGTGTGAGATGGCATGCAGGTATGGAAGGTGATAAGTGGTAATTGTTGACTTACCAGTATCCAGTCCTCCCATGCTGTGAGCTGTGAGGGAGGAGGTGGGGTCCACCGCCAGCCCTCTGTATGGCGAGCTGATGCCTTGCTGCTATGGAACGTACCTTTCCCCGTAGGTCGTTCCACCTCTTCCTGATGTCGTCCCTTGTTCTTGGGTGTGTCCCACTGCGTTCACCTTGACACGATTAGCCCCATCTTCCTTGCAATGGATATCTGCTGTACCTGTGCTCCAAACAGCTGTGGCTCTACCCTGACAATTTCCCCTACCCACCATGACCCTTAACTCCTCATCAGTGAAACAAGGTGCCTTTGTGGGGACATGTGTTTTGTGTGTTGTATCGTGTGTGTTGGTGAAAGTTTATTGCGTAATGTGGTGGGGTATGTGATGTGGGGTGCATGAGTGATGTATGGGTGTTAGTGGTGTGTGTCTGGTTGTCGCAGTGGTCTTGGTGTTAGTCTTGTGGCAATAATTTGTATTAGTAAAGGGTTGTGGGTAATGTGGGGTGTGTGGTTTTTAAAGTGTTGTGGGTGTGGTGTGTGCATAAGTGTCAGGTGTGTGGTTTTCGTATTGGAGAATGTACTGTTGTTTTGTATGTGTGTGTCCATTCTGAGCATGGCAGTATGTACCGCCAATGGTTTATCGCCGTGGTGATTTGTGGGTCATAATGTGATGGGCATTGTTTTGTTTGCCTAACGGTATGGGTATTGGGACTGTCTTCTACACTTGTGCATTATACCGGGATCTGAAGCCACGATGGACCCGTCAACAACAGCCACAGCCATTTTTTAGCAGAAAGCGCCACAATCACTGTGAGTACGACAACTCTGCAAAATACTTCACAATATCACACTTCACTGCAGTCTTCCACAAACAGTATCGCAGACTGTGGATGCATTTTTCATCCTTCCCAGGAATCAAATGCACAACCAGGTGGACGGAACTTTTGACCTAGAAAGATGTGTGGTGAACCATCAACAATTACTTCAACACCACCCCAATAATTTTGACACCATGACCAATGTGGCCAGGGAAGGAAAACTCCAATCAGTAAAGATCAAGTAGACTATGCGGAAAGCCGAGTTATAGAGATACATAATCACCAAGGGTTGCCCCAGGCGATGAAATAAGTTCAAGTGTATTAACATCAGTAAAACTAAGCTTTCAAGAAGAATGATACAGAAAGTCAATAGAAATATTTGTGACACAGAAATCACATGGTGCTCAGATTGCGTAATCATTTAGTCAATTCAAATTCAATTAAGTCAATAATCTTTAGTTTGGCATAGAACAAACCTACAGCTAACCAATTTAGGCAAATACATGTGTAGGGCGGAACACATGCTGGCAAAATATAAAAATAGAAAAAGGAGAAAAAGAATTTTGAAAAAGAATAGGTCATTAACTAATAAAAGAAAATCAAATAAGTGTTAGCATAGTGGAGTTTCTAACCTAAAAGGGCCTTCCAAGGGCAAATGGCAGAGAGGAAGATACCTCGCCAAGAGATAAAGTACTCAGGGAATCTTCATCAGCAAATCATCTGGCTAGCAAGGCATCTACAAGCATCAGGAAAATATCTGTCTCTGGCCAAGACAGGGCAATGGCTGCTTCTGCTTGGCTCACCTCTGCTCTGGCAAAATTGTGATCTGCACAAAGTTTGAAAATGTAACTCTATATTAACGCACATGAAACGTTCTGATTTGTAAATAGTGCCAGTTCATAATACGTTGAAGGGCATCATCCAATTAAAATTGATCTCCAGACTTCTGGTTGCAACAGTTCAACATGTTCCCGTCTGTTATGGGAACTTTTCCTTTCTATGTGACTCCAAACAGGTTGTATACGAGCTCAGTCCATGTTCCTGCATTTCAAAGCTCTCAAGGCCAAATAGGTATAACTTTCTTCTACAGTTAAACAATAGACGTCATACAAAGAGGACTTTGCTTCTCATGGGAATAAAATCTGAAAGAAGACTTGATATTATGAAAAAACAATTTAATACTTTGACATGACTGCAAATATAAGCTCTGTAGGCCTCAGTTATGCTAAAAAAAGAAAATATAAAATACCCTTAATTAATACTTTGCAATAGAATACATATAATATGCAAACTTATAAATTCATCAATAATAATATTTTGTCAGTATAAGTAAAACATTTCATTTTAATGGAATAGGTTTGATATTTAATCCCATTAGATATAACAGATAACTGCATTGTCTCACTCGCACATTTTTTCAAAGTCATTATTCTTTCAGTAAACAAAAGAAATTCAAATTTGTTTCTACATGAACTTAGTTCAGAGTCTAAATTACATGTTATTTAATCAAAAAGGTACCTATGTTGAATTGTGAAATACAGGCAAATTTCACATTTAAAATATGTCAGTGCAGCTTTCTAGTTTTTCTCTATTTAACTTTCATAAACTTCAACTTGTCAGTCTGATGACTTTAGTGAAACGAGGGGCAGAGCTAAAATGTATGCTCTATAACTTGTCAATCCTAGTAAAACAACATAGCTATACATACTCACCCTTGTTTTGTAGTAACACGGTCACCTCAGTGTAGAGAGTAAAGGCCTGATTTAGATTTTGGTGGTAACAGTCCAGCTGCCACTTTTCTGTCTGACTATCTGCCTGCCGCCATAACGGCCCATCAGTCCTAATAAGGTATTAGCGGGAGCAAGGGGAAAGACCGCTGACGGTCCTCTGTCACCACTAAGAATCTCTACCTTCGGCAATACGCTGTAAGCTAAAGCAGCTTGTGGCGGGACGCCAGGCCCTTTTACTACCAAGCCAATCAAGATGTGCATTCCCGCTGATGTAACTGTGGTGGCTAAACCTCCACAGCTGAGTTAGTGGATTGTGAAGGATAAAAGGATGAAATCCACCTTTTTTCTACTTTTCCCATTTCCTGCCGCCATGAGCCCAGTCTTACGAGTCCTGCAGTTGCAGCTTCTCCTTGACCAAGATGGTAATCAACCAGTCATCAGTGGAATATAAGGTAAGTCACAGTCATACCTGTTATCCTCTGAATTGTTGCTGTACAGTAGTACTGGACTCGTGCATGTGTAAAAGAATTTTGGCAAACAACACCATAAAGATGCTCAATGCTTAGGTATGTAATATTGTACCACAACACACCTCAAGCTATTAGTAGCACCCACCAATCTGATACCTACTGCTTTCATAGCTATGGACAGGACACCAGCGCAAAAAGACAGAGCAATCACACAAGTCTGTGCAAGAATTTCCCAATAAAAATGACATCATTAACTGAAACAGTATACCCAATAGGAACTACTCACTTCCATGATAATGTAGCAATTCTACTACAAGTGGGCATTCACAGAATGCACTACTAATCTTACCTCTAAACTGAAAACATGACACAGATGTATGAAGGTCACATGTCCCCTTGGTGTGTGTGCAAAATATAGCAACATAAAAGGATGATGGACGGAATCCAGAAACTTTTCAAACCCTCACCCCCCCAGTCACAGATCAGGTTTTAATCCATCGCTCTTTTGCTCACTGTGCCTCCCCAGTTTGGACCCAGTCATATGCAAGTCAGTCTCAGCTCCCCATGAAAACAGTCCATCCCAAACTGCCAGGCCAGCTACTCCATGGACCAAAATAAAAGCATTGTGGGACCGGTTTCAGGGTATCACCCCTCATCAGCCAGGCAAGCTTGAATCCAGTGGCACAGAGCAAAATATCACAAACATTATGGCCCTCATTACAACCCTAGCGGATGGTGCAAATAGGGCGGTAAGACCGCAAACAGGCCGGCGGTCATTACCGCCCCATTATGACATTAGCGGTTTGGCATATGCCAAACTGCCAATGTCCCCCACCGTGTGCCACGGCTTTAACGACTGCCAGGCTGGAGACAAAAGTCTCCAGCCTGGCAGCCGTCACTAGTCCACCACCCGTATCAGGACCCCGCATACCGCCATGGATTTTGTGGGGTTTTCAACCGCCCAAAAATCCATGGCGGTATGCACCATCAGTGCCAGGGAATTTGTTCCCTGGCACTGATTGGGGTCTCCCCATCCCCTGAGTCCTCCCCCAACACCCACGACCCACATATAACCCCCGAAGGTAGTAGGACCCCTCCCCACCCCCACCACTATTGAAACCCCCACACATACCCCACACACTCCCCTACACGCACGCTTACACTACTCACACACATACACGTGCACACATGCACACATACATACAAGTTACATTTCCACCACACACATTACGCTCCGCATGCATACACACACTCACACAACCCCTCTACACACTCACACGCACAACCCCATGTACGCACACAACACAAAACGCCCCCTCCACCCTCCTCCCCTAACGGACGATCAACTTACCTGTTCCGGTGATCCTCCGGGAGGGAAAGGGATCCATGGGGGCTGTTCCGCCGCCAGCACCCCGTCACCAGAACACAGCCACGCCGAATACTGGTTTGTATTATGGTGGGCGGTGTTCTGATGACGTAGCGGTGACGGTGGAGCAGCCTCCACTTCACCGCCGACCGCCAGTATGGCTTCTGGCGGCTCTCTGTCCACAAATATGGTGGAGGGTTGCTAGCAGTCATAATATGGTTGGCGGAAGGCCACCAACACTGGTGGTTTTCGGTCCGGCGGTACCAATGAGGGCCTATATGTCACTTAACTGTAAAGTGCCAGGTCCCCTGTGTAATGCTTATGTGCTTAACTTTGACACATCATGTCAAAATAAAGATGCATGAATTCTCCAGTTAAAATAACAGAAAGACATTTAATTTTGGTGTAAATGTCCAGTAACAAGATGTTTGCTTGCACAAAAATAAATATGTCCATCACAAATGTACAACACTAATGCATGCTTTTAAAAAAACAAAAACTAAAATCTACAAACTGTGCTGGTCATTGTCACAAATCAGATTAAGTGCATGGCAACACATTAGCAGAAATAGCATTATCAGCAAACAGTTAGTAACTATCATTAAATAAGGCTAAGACAAAGATATTCTCAGAAGAAAAATGATTTATAGAAATTAGATAACTCTTTCAGAAGACCATGAAAATAAACAAGACATAAACAGTAAAGACACTGGGCCAGCAGTGCATTGTGTGGGTGCATGCCCACAACTTGCCTCCTAATGTCACTGCCAAAAAAAACCACACCTCTGGGAGGGGCATCCATAGGGCCGAGACCAGGTACCTCCGTGATGTCACTGGGCGGGGCATTGCTTGGGTTTGCAAGGGGTGGGTGTGGGTTTGGGAGGAGTGACTTTGGGAGAGGTCGGTTTGAGTTTGGGAGGGTGGGTTGGGTTTAGGAATGTGTGGTTTGAGTTGTGAAAGGGGTGGAAAGATGTTAGGGAGGGATGGATTTATGCTTGGGAGGGGTGGGTTGGGATTTGGAAGGGGTGCTTTGGGATGTGGAAGGTGTGAAAAGACATTTGGGAGTAGTGGAATTAAGTTTCGGAGGGTGGGTTTTGATGTGGAAGGGGTGGATTCGTATGTGGAAGGGGTCATGGTGAGGGCAAAAAGAAGGACTTCCTTGGGAAAATGGGTAGGGTTGCTGGTAGGGAGTTCGGTTTGGGAGCTAGAGGGAGTGGAAGTGTCTGATGTGCATATGTCTGTTGAAGGTATGGGTGCCCGAGGGTCTGGCGTATGTGCTGTATGTTTCGATTTGTATTTCTTGCTGGGTGTCTGTTGGGTGGTTGAGGGTGGGCATTTATGTTCAGTATGTGTGTGTGTGGATATGTCTGTTGTGGAGGTATTGTGTGTTGTTCTGGTGTGTGTGGGTGTGCTGGTGGTGTGTGTGGTTGTTGGAGTAGAGGTGAGTGTGCTGACTGCAGGTGTGGTGGTGTGTGTGGGTGGTGGTTTAGTAGCGGGTGTGGTGTCTGCAGGTGTGCTGGCGGTGAGTGTGGATGTCTGTAGTGGTGGGTGTGGTGTCTGCAGGTGTGCTGGTGGTGGGTGTATGTGTTTGTGTCATGAAGGGTGTGGTGCTTGTGGTGGGGTTTGTGGTCTCTCCGTGTGTGTCTGTGTTTCCTGCTATGTTGATGTGAGGATGTGCTGCTTGTGGTGATTGTAGTGGGTGAGTGCAGATGTTTGAGTGTACTTGGGATATTACTGGGTGGAGGGATTTTGGATTGGGAAGGGTAGTTTGGGATGGGTGGGCAGCTGTGCTCAGAGAGGAGGCCAGACCCTGGAATGACCGCAGTAGGCCAGACAGGGCAATGTGAATGTCATCCAGGTAAGCCAGCATCTGGGTATTCTGGCCGGCCAGCCCCTGGATGGTATTCAGTAATGCAGTCTGGCCTACAGCGATAGTGCTAAAAAGACCAACATACTCCTGATTGAGCCCAGCCTGCTGGGAGATCTGCACAGAGAAGGAGCATCCTTGCTAGAAGGGTATTTTATAGATTGTGTTTATCAGTGGGCCGTTGACCGGCTCTCTACAGCTCGTGTTGATGGACAACCCTGTGAGCTGTTGGGTTTGCTCAATACTTAAGCCAACTTGCAGTGTGGGCTGATGTGCTTGTGAGCTACTTGAGCTAGGATGCTCTGTTGAATCCCCACCCGTAAATGGGGCTAATATTGATGTTGCTGGTTTTACTTCTGAGTGGTTCCCGGTAGCATGGGAGCCCTGGTCCAGAGGAATTTTCCAGTCACCCCAGCTCTCAGATGTCATTACTGCTCCCCTGGTGGTGATTTTGAATAGTGGGGCATATCCGGTGAGTTCAGTTGCTACTGACTCCCTTGAGAAAGCTGACTGTGATACCGCTGCATGTTCTTGAGACTGGACTGTTTGAGTTATCCTGGCTGTTTCAAGTGGTGGGGTTTGCACTGTGAATTCAGCTGCCACTGTTCCCCTGGGGGAAACTGACAGTGACTCTGCTGCTTGTTCTTGAGACTGGCCTTTTTGAACTGTCTGAGGCAAGAAAATTGGGAACAACTTAACTGAGCTGGTGCCTTCCTGGACTTCGGGTGCATTGATCACTTTGCATCTTATGGACATTCTACTTTGGCATCTCTGTTTCCCAGCTGCTTTTTTAGCATTTTCTTCACTCTTCTTGAGAGGCTGGTGGTCAAAGCTTGAGTGGACTTAGCGGGTAGGTTGCTATCATTTGCTATGTCTCCTTGATTTTCTGAAGAGTCTTCAATGTTTTGTTTAAACTTTTCACACTTAAGGGTGTCTGTTTTCCTGCTTTGAGCTATAGCAGGTAGGTCTCTGGTGCTGCCTTCCCACACTGAGGGGTGCCCTAGTCCAGCCCCATTTTTTTGTGGCAGGCACTCCACAGTACAGGGAATTTCAAGAGCCGTTAGTCTGTAAGCCTCAGAGGATAGCTGAGAAGGGGTTCCTGATGTTACCACTGAAATTGCTATGTTTGAGCCTTGACCAACATAACCCACAATTGGCATACTGGTACCCCATGTAAGTGTCTAGTATATGGTACCTAGGTACCCAGGGCATTGGGGTTCCAGGGGATACCTATGGGCTGCAGCACTTATTCTGCCACCCATAGGGAGCCCATGCAAAGGGTTCTGCAGGCCTGCCATTGCAGTCTGTGTGAACCGGGTGCAGGCACCCATTTTCACTATAGGTCACTGCATCTGGTCACTATAAGTCACCCCTATGGTAGGCCCTCTCAGCCCAGAGGGCAGGGTACAGGTACCTGTGTGTGAGGGCACCCCTTCACTAGCAGAGGTGCCCCTACAAACTCCAAACCCACTTTACTAGACTTTGTGAGTGCGGGGACACCATTTTACGCGAGTACTGGACATAGTTCACTACCTATGTCCAGCTACATAATGGTAACTCCAAACCTAGGCATGTTTGGTATCAAACCTGTTGGAATCATACCCCAATACATTTCCAAGTATTGGTTGTATGATTCCATGCACTCTGGGGGCTCCATAGAGGACTCCCAGCATTGCTCCTAAAGCCGTCTGAGGTTTTCCAGACAGCCCCAGCTGCTGCCACTTCACAGACACGTTTCTGCCCCGTGTTACTTGAGCAGGTCAAGCCCAGGAAGGCAGAACAAAGGATTTTCTTTAAGAGAGGGGTGTTACACCCTCTCCCTTTGGAAATAGGTGATCAAACCTGGTGCACCCAGCATCGGTTAAATGAGCCTTGGTGCCGCAGTGCCCCCAGCACTCTCAGTGTTTTCTCCGCACCCATTCCTCAGGCTTCCACAGGCTCCTGGGGGGCCTCGGAGGGCCACCAATACCAGCACTAGCTCCACTGAGATTACAGCACTGCCTGTGCTCATCACTGTCCACTGTCGCTGCCGCCACCATGGGCTGCTGTAGATTACAGCTTGCCGCCTACCACATCTTCTGCGACCTCTCAGTCAGGCCCGTGACCCCAGAGCAACCCCGGTTGCAGGGGTAGCTAGCGGCCGGTGGCAGGCTCATCCTCTTGCATCTGACATCTGGGTATCCCTTAACGGACCTATCCATGGCTGTCATGCACTCACACAATTATGCTGTTCACAAACTGGTACACTGCTTACTAGGAAGGAGCAAAGTTTAGACAAATGATGGCATAGAAAACACAGATTGAGGATGTGGTGCATCGGTCCACTAGTGTAATTCAACGCTCTCAAAGTACTCTACACTAAATCCTTATGTCAGATGAGGTTATCTAATCTCCCATAAGCCACACTTGGACCATCACTGCAGACAGTCTGATCTTTGTGGACTTTTGTAGGGGAGAGTCTTGGCATAGAAAAGTCCCACTTGCCTTAAAAAAAACAAGGTGGTGGTTTTCTATGTAATGCATGCATAATACTAAAATAAATAAAGAAAACTAAAGCAAAACAATATGCCAACGAAATGTGGATGGCATGTGCTTCAATAAAACATTAAAAAAGTAAAGCTTTGCACTGGTCTGCCATCATGGAATAGTATGCAGATGGTGGCATAATTCTGAAGCTTGCAGCAGTGATGCCTGGCACTCTGCATTAGAAAATTATGGTCCAGGCTGTTGGTACTCTCATTATTCAATTAGCACTTGTCTGTATTTGCATGTGATCTGCTGAGGGATGAGCTAAAGGAAAAACCTCCTTATGTTAGACTTCTCTAGATGCAGAGTAAGCAGTCAAAATACCTTTACTCACACTACCTGACATCCTACATCCTATAGACCAGCGATTGTCTATTACGTACAACCAATAATTGGCACCAAGCCGATCCCCTGCCCAATTGTATGCTGTTCTGTAGGGCTGATTTAATATGTGAATGACACTGTATGATGAGTAACAGAAGTGGGTTTACCTAAAGCCAATTTTCTCTAAGATAGATTATGTATTATGTTTTAGAAAACATGAGATTGGTGAGATAGCTAGTTCACCCTTTGGGTTACAACTAATAACACAGAAATAGAGCACAGGGAGCAGGAGCACTGGGGGTCCTTCGCACACATGCATAAGATATACATCACTTGTCAAGAGTATCACAGTCTTCCCTGAAAGAAACGAGTGTGATACTGAAGGACCAGTGCAAGGATCCTTTAAAGACATAAAACAAGTGTGCTACTATAGTGCCAACCAGTACAAGCTTCCTTGAAGTACATGGAACAAGTATGCTACTGTAGGAAAAGTCAGTGCAAGCTTCCTTCAAAGACATGGAACAAATGTGGCACTGGAGGGCTAGTGTAAGCTTCATTCAAAGACATGTAACGTGTGGTACTTGGGGCAAATGCAAGCTTGCTTCAAAGATGTAGAACAAGTGTTGTATTGCAGGGCCACTGCAAGCTTCCTTCAAAGAGTTGGAACGAATGTGGCACTGGGTAGCACCATTTAACACCCCACTTAGATACAAATAAGAAGCAGCATTTCAGATTTGATACAAGTATAAGAAACAGCACTGGGTCTAAGTTTGACTCACTCACAGAAAGATTCCACACACAGAACAGGTACAGCACCAGGCAAGAGTATACTCTTCCCTCACACTCATAAAAACACATACTGATCTGGTCAGAAACAATGCAAGCTTCTCTTGCATGCACAGAACATGGACATCATCTGCAGGAGCAGTCCAAGCTTGTGTGTAAACACATACACACAATGTGCAGCACTAGGCAGCAGTGTAAGTTCCCTTCGCCACAGGTATAAGATAATCATCTGCAGCGCAAGCTAATATATATGCACATGCAAAACAGGTATCACTCTGGCAGCATCGTCTTCACTTATTTCAGGCCTAGACTACCCAGAGTGAAGTATTGAGGTGGATGAGCCACTGAAGGCTCCAGTCAGATGCTAGCCTCTGATTCAGTTTGAGGTCCTCTTGAGCTCTCAAGCCCAAAATGAGCTGACCTTTCTTGTGGCTTCTGACTGCTACCCATGCTCTAACCTCATGCTCCAAGAATTAAAGACAAATCATTAAACTTTGACGTTAAACAAGAGTGAGAAAGGGATAGCAATCTAGTGGCTGAATTGCACAATTTGAGATCAGAAAACCTGAAATCAATCCAGGCTTAGCTACTCAACCAAATTATGTGATCTAGGCATTTACTTTATTTTATTGTGCCTACTATTTTTTCCTATTGCATATGTGAAAACCTTGAGATACATGTAGATGTGCGCTGTACAAAAATCTCTTGTGTGTTTGACTTAATGGACTTGGAGCCGGGCACCGGAACGCCTGGCTTTCCTTAGCAGCGACCAGATGGAGCGAGGGTACTCCGGGAGCACCGCCGGGGATAACCCAGAAGGAGAGGACGGAGGGAACCAGAAACAAAAGACGGGCTTCAGAGGCGGCCCGTGTCTGAAGCGGCGGACGCAGAAGAAGAGGAGAGATGACGACACACACCAGCAACCCGTGACAGATGACCAAGACAACGCGAAGGAGAAGGACGTCACGACGAAGGGGAGGAGGCCCCGAGACACTCGTTAACCGCCACGTCCCTGGAGGGGCGTGGCTCCGGCAGGTATGGTCCTGCATTCGAAACGAGCATAAAGCCCTGGTGGGGAAGGAAGAGGGGGCAGGAGGAGGGGAGGAAAAGGGGCAGGAGGGGAAGCGACCTCAATAAAATATAGTGTAAGAAAAGGTGAAAAAGCCCTACTTTAAATCCTCGTGCATGGTTTATGTTTACAGCTCTCTCTCTTTTTTTTCTTTTTTTCTTTCTTTTTCCCTCTCTGTACGTATTTTTACTAATAAGGTGATGGATTGAACTCCCCCATTCCGCAACTGAAGGCACAGACCCTGGTATCAATAATTTTCTTTCTTTTAAGTTTTGATCAGGGATAACTAAAGGATGTGGGCATAGGTATAAATATTACCTGAGAGCCCAAAACCGCGTGAAAGACTACACTACTGGGTGATACACATTTCGGGATACGGTATACCCTAGATTTCCTCCCACCTCACTGCACTCCCTTGCCCTTACTAATACATTCCCCAGAGTCTGCGCAAAAAGACTTACCTTACCTTTTTCTTTTCCCGGTTCCTCTGCTGACACCACCACATCACAAGACTTCCAACTGGTCGACGAGGATCTGCCAAGGAAGAATAAAGAAAGAAGTTATATCTACTGGGACTTGGAATTATATAATTGTAGAAAAGAGACCTTTAAAGAAATAAACACCACCCTTAAAATCGTTACGAACCCTATTTGTCTTATCTGTCCTTTCCCGCTACGCCCACCCCTACTGGACTATAATGTTGCTCTGTGTAAAACATGAACATAGCCCACAAATAGGGTGCACATGAGACTGTCTTGTTTCTTAGTTCATTAATGGTATTGTCGTTGGAGTGGGGTGAAGGCAGGGATGTTTTTAAGTTCAAGTTTAACAACTGTTTACATCATGTTTAATAAATGCCCCTCAAAGCAGTGAAAGAAATATACTTTGTAAAATTTTGAAGACACTTTATCATATTGGTTGTTGGACCTGGCTCTTTCTACAGGGTCATTCCCCAAACTTTTTGCCTTCTCCTCTTAATTCTTCTCAACCTTTTTGGCTGATGTTATGACTCTGGTCACTTATTCACTGCTAATCTGTGCTAAAGTGCGTGTGCTCTCCCTTGTAAACTTGGTATGATTGGCTTATACCTGATTGACACATTTAATTTACGTGTAAGTCCCTTGTACAGTGGTATTCCTATACCCAGGGCCTGTAAATTAAATGCTACTAGTGGGCCTGCAGCGCAGCTTGCGTCACCCACAGAAATAGCCTTTCAACCCTGTCTCAGGCCTGCTAGCGCAGGACCTGCGTGCGCAGTTTGCTGCCACAGGGACTTGGCATCTATATCTCCTTGCCAGGCCCCGAACTCCCCTTTTACTTCATGGAAGTCACTTCTAAGGTAGGCCCTAGCTAGTTCTATGGGCAGGGTTCTATGTATGTAGAAGGCAGGACATGTGCCTGGTAGTGTGGCCTGTCCTGGTAGTGACAAACAGCCTATTTTGGTTTCTTACTGCTGTGAGTGCTGCCTTAGGATTGCATTAGAAATGTCCTGCCTTATGTCTAGGGGGTATTGTCTGATTTATGAAGGGTAAGGTAGGCATGTTTGGTATGGCTGTAATGGTAGTGAGAAATGCATTTTGTATGGTCTTCCTGGGCTGAGAGAAGGTTTAGGCGGTGCATCTGTAATGGCTGTGTCCTGGCCTCTCACAAAAGAGTCATTTACCCACAACTGATGTTTGGGGCCTGTGCTTGAGTAGAGAAAGGACACTCCCAGAACCAGTTGTAACTGGTTGAAACCCCTGTCTCCTACTCATTGAAAATGCTTTGCAAAACTGAGTATGCGTGCAGGGGATATTTCCCCGTAAAAACAGACAAGAAACATTCTTGGAACTGGACCCAGAACGCTGATTGATGGGCTCACCAGGAACCACCTTGAACTGCTGCTGTTGTGCTGACTTGCTGGGTTACTAGGAGGATCTGCCACTATCTGCAACCCTTGTGCTGGCCTGTTTTGGGGGCTTTACAGCCCTGTGCTCCCCTTTTCTGTCTCCAGGGGCTGGATGCTGTGGCCCATGCACCTATTTGTCTTCTCAGCCTTGGAGTGCTTGGTCCGGGATTTCTGTAAGCTCAAAGAAAAGTTCTTTACTTTTCCCTTTCCCTTTTGTCTAGCGCTTTGGGAGCGCTTTACCAATTGGAGGGAGGCTCACCGCTGAGACCCGGGCAGATAAAGAAAATCCAGAGTGCACGGAGCGCGCTTGTGAGTTTGTACTCTCGGGCACTGCTGCGCTGGACAAGTGCCCCCGGTGTACCAGCAGGAACTGCTCTGCATGGTAATCACTGCCACAGCCGGGGAAACTGACCGGAGCGGCCCACAAGCCCTCAAGAGCTCTGGACGCACGCCTCTGGGGAAAGGAGCCCTCACCATCAATCGGGGCCACTGCACTGCTGCGCTGATGGCAGCGTTTCCCGGACAACCCTGGGCGTGCTCCTGGATGGAGAAGTCCCCCTCCCCGAAGCCACGAGGCTTTCCCCGTCAGGCCCTTGGTGTGTTTTCTGTCCAGGGGCGGGGTGGTAACCTCAAATGAGGTCCCCCATCCACGCTGGGCCCCTCTAGATGCACCTAAATCCTAGCAGGCCGGGAAGGCGACTCTCGATGGAGGTCCCCAGTCCTGCTTTTATAAACCCTCCTCATTGCAGAGATTTGGAGCATGGATGTCCCAGTTTTTGCCTGCATCATTTCAACACCTCGCGCAGACGGCAGACCCTATTCACTGGACCTGGTGAGAAACTGTAATATGCTACGTGCATTTCTGCTGTTGCCCTGAGGTCCTTCTTGAGGGTATTTTTGCAGGCATGATAATGCCTTATCCTAATAATATATTTACCATGACATGTGCTATGATTGGCCATAGATTCTTCCATT
Source organism: Pleurodeles waltl (assembly GCF_031143425.1). Classification (NCBI taxonomy): domain Eukaryota; kingdom Metazoa; phylum Chordata; class Amphibia; order Caudata; family Salamandridae; genus Pleurodeles; species Pleurodeles waltl. The sequence goes on from NC_090436.1 coordinate 970,567,576, forward strand.
GTTCTTGCTATGCGCATGTATGCGGATTTTATGACAAGTGTATCACTTCAGTAATGTTTTCCTGACTACTGCTTATGTTGCAGGATAATAAGTAACCTGTGTGTTATGTGTGACTACTGCTGATTTCTGCAGAGTAACAGTATTATGTAACGTTCTGACAACTGCTTTGGTAGCAGGGTATTCCGCCAACCAGAAACCCCATTTCTAACATTCGTACATAATATTTGTAGCACAATTCTCACGGCTAAGCTTGTGTCTCGGATGTTAGAGCCAGCACAGACTCTTAACACTCCCCCTTGTTGATTTGTTGGCTCGACCAGCTCTCCTACATTACTGGTTATAACAGTTACTTGGGTTCCTCCTCTTTCAGTATCTCATTCTGAGATTCTGTCTGGTTTCCACTGGTCTCACAAGGATAACTATTGATACTTCTAGTTTTAGTAAGTAAGAATTTTGTATTAGCATTGCCAAGAAGTTGTTTAAAGTTACCTGCGCATTCTATTAGCATAAAATGAATGAGACAGCACTCAAATCATTCATTTTTCCAGTTCCAGCACTCAATTCTAAGTAAGTCTGTTCTTTTACTAACTGCCATCATATTCCCTCTTCTCAAAAGGCTGGGTGGAGAGCTTACTGTGACTGTCTTGTCTTCAGAAGCCACCCAGTAGCACAAGCATGACTTCTTTGATCTCTGCCGGCATCAGACAGCCAGGACTTAATGGTCCAATTTGTATTTACAAAAGTAAGCATGGGCACTTGCTGTGGTGTTTCGGACCCCTCTGTCACATATATATTACTAAAGCTTGGTACAGTAGCAGTAGCAAATGTCATTTACAGACAGCACATTCTCCATTGAAATGAATGCTACATTTTGCATAGACATACAATTTTACTTATAAAACTACAGAGCGCACAAACCATAACGTGTGGAAATTGTGTTTCAGTGAATATTTGTCATTTGTGCATCACCAAGTAAAGTGTCTTGATTTGTTTTGACTCTATTAAACCACGTGTTCCCATCACACTTTAGAATTAGAAGAAACACTTAATTTGTGATTTCCTGTTTGTTTATTTTGAAATATTTGTACAGTTCATTTATAGATATTCAGATTTTGCTGTGTGTTAGAAGAAAACAACATCCTGCAGCCTTTCCATTTGCACCAGCAAACTTTTCACTTTGCTCATTTTACAAAATCCTCACACTTTGCAGGAAAAGAAAAGTAAACACCAGTCTCCCTGTTATATGAATAAGCAGAAATGTGTTAGAGGGCTATACTGACATTTGAACTCTGCTTGAATGAACTCACAGCAAATGTGACGGGATAAAATCAAAATGTAAAGCCAACTTTAACGCTCCTTCAACTTTTGAACTCCAGCATGCTTATTTAGTTGCCCTCTCAGGGCCACAGCTTTAGGTGGGCCCCTGTTAGTCCTGGCATCCTTGTTCAAAACTGCACAAACTGGCATCCTTGGGGTGGTTTCCTCCTAACATTTTGCGTTCAGACCTCCTGTTTTTGCTGACATTGTTTTCGCTGGCTTTAGGATTGTGCACATTTAACCATTGTTACCGGGTGCTAAAGTGCTTGTGCTCTTTCCCTAAAACATGATAACTTTGGCATATACCCAACTGGCATATTTAATTTACTTATAAATTTCTAGTAAAGTGAACTACATGTGCCCAGGGCCTGTAAATTAAATGTGACCAGTGTGCCTGCAGCACTGATTGTGCTGCCGACTTAAGTAGCCCTTTAAACATGTCTCAGGCTTACCATTGCAGAGCCTCTGTGTGCAGTTTTGAACTACCATTTCGACCTAGCAAAATAAACCTTTTGTCAGTCCCAAAGCTTCCTTTTGAATACCTGTAGGGTAGGCCCTAGACAGCCAGAGGGCAGGGTGCAATCTATTTAAAAAGTAGCACATGCATTATTCTTTACATGTCCTGGTGGTGAAAAACTCCTTAATTATTTTTTCTTTAAAAAAATATATTTTTATTTTGTTTTTTAACAGTGTGTCAAATATCCAAGAAAACAGCATACAGTATACTACAGGCATATGTTCAGTGCCAATAATACAAAAGACTGAACTTAGAACAACATTCCTTCCCACCCCCTCAATCCCTTCCTCAGACACTCACCAACCAATGCATATACAGAATGTAACCAGTACTGGGGATCCTACTCATCAATTCCTTGAATTATCCCTCACCCACACACCTCATTGTGCATAAGGACTCCAACTTTCACATTATTTGGTATTTCCAATGAATGAAACTGCATCCAACCTCCCGGGATCATGCAGAACTTTCAGGGGCAGCCCCTGCTAGCATAAGTCACTTTCTCTGCCTTCATAAATATGTCCATACCCCGTCTCCACGCTCTCAACAATGGACATTCCCGAGCTCCCCAGTGATGAGCTATATCTCTTTTGGCCAGTACCAGGCCAAGACCACAAAATAGTAACTTAGCTCGAGGTGGATCTATATTATTGGGGATTCTCAAGAGAATGAATTTGGTGTCCATCAAGATTTACTCTGAAAGAACCCCTCTGAGTTCCTCTATAATCACCGCCCAATATTCCTGGATCAACGGGAACCCCAGATCATGTGAATGAAGGAGCCATCCTCCCCCTGATATCTCAGACAGTGGGGATGTTGTGCTTTCCCCGATAGCATGTAACCTCCGTCTGTCATCATATATTCTAAGCAAAATCTTAAATTGGACCAATTAGAGCCGCGTCCTTATTGACATCTCTCTTGTGTGCATCAGCGCAGCCTCTCAATCAAAATCCTCTAGTTCTCTCAGGTCCCCCAACCATCGACCATGCAGTTGATTAAGGCATCAGGTATATTATTATTTATGATCTTATATGTCAATGAACTCTCCCCCCCTCTCAGCTCCTCCATTAATAGCCTCCCTTGCAACAGTGCGTATTCTGGGATCCCCAGCCCTAGGAGACCCTCCAAACTCCATGCATGCTGCATCCGTGCTTAATGTGAAAATTGAGTGGCACTCAGGACAAACTCTCTCAGAAGAGAGGCAAAGTGCATGATATCTCCACCCTCCAATAGGTCCCCTATCTTAGAAATCCTAATGTGATCCCTGACCTCAAAGCTGTGAAATTTCTGCATCCCCCGAAGCCATTGTCCCTTCCACAAGGGAGTCTTCCGCGTGAGTCAGTAATGCCATCCCACAAGGTTCTGGAACTTTACCCACTCTGCTAAGGCCATTTGTGTAGCTGGGAGGACATGCTGCCTCCCCATCCTCAATAGAGATGTTGTAGACAGGATTTCATCCCACACCGTGACTGCTCCAATCAAAGAGTGGAGTTGTCCGATGGGGCAAACAGCCAATCAGTTACATTAATTGAGTGGGACGCCCAGTAATACGCTTCCGGTTCAGGCAGGGACTGTCCCCCTTAAATTGGTTATTTTGGATAGTTTTTAGGGAAATTCTAGGGTGTTTCCGATCCCACAGGAAGAGGCGCATATCATCAGCGTAAGGGAAAATCCTCTCCTCCACCATGTCCTCCTCCTCAGTTTTAAAGTTGCATATCCCGGGATGGGTTCAAACCATGCTTGTAAGTGACTATGGGGGTCATTATGACCCTGGTGGAAGGCGGAGAACCGGCGGTAAGACCGCCAACAGGCTGGCGGTCTTACTTTGTGGAATTCCGCCGGTTCTCCGTTCCGCCCGCCGGGCTGGAGACCTGGGTCTCCAGCCCAGCGGCCGTCACTATACCGCTGGCGGTATTTGGACCCGGCTTACCGCCGTGGATTTCCGGTGGTTTGAACCGCCATGAAATCCATGGCGGTAAGCACTATAAATGCCAGGGAATTCCTTCCCTGGCACTGATAGGGGTCTCCCCCACCCCCACCCCAACTCCCTCCCCTACCCCCCCACCACACCTGCCACCCCCCAAAGGTGGCAGGGCCCCCCCCCACCCCGACCCCCAACATCACTTCACCCATACCCACACGACACGCACGCAGGCACCACCTACATACTTACACGCACACACACCGACATACATGCCTACATCCACACACACAGTCATACATGCACACCCACATTCAAACATACACGCACACATCCATACAGACATACCCACAGACATACACGCACTCATTCCCATACACACAACACCCCCGCAGGCATACACGCACTCACACACATGCACACCCCCTATGCACCCACACAACACACAACATCCCCCACCCCCCTCCCCTCACGGACGATCGACTTACCTGGTCCGACGATCCTCCGGGAGGGGACGGGAGCCATGGGGGCAGCTCCGCCGACACCACACCGCCAACAGAACACCGCCACGGCGAATCACAGGACGTGATTCGCTGGGCGGTGTTCTGTTGGCATGGCGGTGGAGGTGGAGCAACCTCCACTTCCCCGCCTCCCGCCAGTATGGCTGTTGGTGGCTCTCCATCCGTAAAAGGATGGAGAGCTGTCAACGGTCATAATAGGCCGAGCGGCAAACCGCCACCACTGGCGGTCTTCCGCACGGCGGTCCCTCGGCGGTCTTTAAAAAAGACCGCAGAGGTCAAAATGACCCCCTATATGTTAAGGGTAAAGAGAAGAGGAAATAAGAGAAAGTTCTGCCTTGCTCCCTCCCAGTAGGGAAATCAGAGGATAGGATGGCATTATCTCTTACTACTGCCTCAGGAGCCTGGTATGACAGCCAGACCCACTTTATATATTGAGGACTGAACCCAAATTATCACCAGAGTACATTCTAAAATGGGCCAATGCACTGCATCAAACACCTTTTGACTGTCGAGCGTCAGAAAGATGTGTGAATGTGAGCATTTCTGTACTTCATTCAACAAATTGTTTGTGCATTGTAAATTATATCTCGTTGACCTGCCCGGCATAAATCCAGACTGGACCCTATGTATCAGGGGAGTAATAACTCAATGGAGTTGTGTGGCAAGATTCATAGCTAAGACTTTCACCTCTACGTTCAGGAGCGAGAGCGGTCTGTACGAGGCACACTACTCCCTGGGTCTGCCATCCTTGTGGATTACAACTATGACAGCCCTTCTCAGGTTAGGAGAGCTAAATTAGTTATTTATCCCTGCAAGCCTTAACCCTTTCATAGGTTAATATTGGAATTGCCTTGTTACACCTTATAAGCATAATTTCCAAGTGGGAAGAGACAATCCATTCAAATTTGGTGTCTTTGGATCACAATTTAAAATCCTAAATTATGGTGAAGTCGTATTATAAATTGCAATTTTGAAAATCCACTTTTAAAAAGTTGGCATTTTCTTACCTTAGCTTTTCAGTGCGTGCAGCCTGTCGCTGGTCACATGACTAGATGTAGTTGGCACTTGGACTTTGTGTATTTCCCCTAGACAACCATACACAATGGGAGCTTAGGTGTGACTTGAAAGGCCATCCCAGGCAACATAGGAGGTAGGAGCTGGACACAGCCTCACTTACACCTCATGAGGCTGTGACCTGTTCCCACACAAAGGGCTGCCTACCCTCTGTAGTTAGTCTGGAGCCAGGGCAGGAAGGGCAGGACACTAGTGCACTTTAAAGGCATGTCTTTAAATTCTCCCCCCACATCAGAGGCACTACCGGGTAGAAGAAGTAGACCTCAGACAACACCACTTCAGTACACTTCGGGATCTGTAGATACTCGGACTGTACTGTGCTGCACTTCTCCTTTGCTGTGCTGACCTGTTGCCTGGGAGTGATAAGGACTGGACCTGCATCTCTCCAACCTAGAGTGACTCAAAGGCCTAGTTGATAGGCCTCCTGGTCTGCAATCTCAGGGATACAAAAGACTTCAGACCTCCCTGTTTCTGCACCTGGACTCTGCCATCTGTGAGTCTATCCTACCAAGTGGTGCCACTCCAGTGCTGGATGCTTGAAAGTGGGCCAAAGGTGCTTCACAGCAAAACCAATGCATCCTCTCTACTGAGCAGCTCATCCCTGAGCAGAACCAACTTGTCTCCTCGACTGGGCAGCACATCCTTGAGCAGAACCAACGCATTGCTGCATGGATTGGACCCAGTCTAGAAAATTTGCAATGTCACCACATCCTGCATCATGGATGCAATACATCACCTTTGGAGCAACCACTGTCCAGCGCTTCCCTGGAGCATGTCCTCTCATCCCTTGTCGACAGCAGCCTCAACAACAATGCTAAGGCTCTGCATCACAGCTTTACCACTCATCGGAACTGATGCATCACCTTGCCTGCGCAATGCATCCCTACACCGACCTTTGCAACAAAATCCCCGTCCATGGGATTCTCGACGTCGACACAACAGGACTTTGCACTGCAGCTTGCTGCATCTCAGAAACAACGCCTTGCATCGGCTTTGGATTGCATCTTTCACTCAAGTCCATGCAATGCTCCACAACGTGGATTCAAGTTACTTTGTTCAGCAGCCTAACTTCGGACCCATGCTCCATCACAGTTGGCCTGAACCTTTGACTTTGTCCTAGCCCAGCATGACCATATGCCCTGAACTGTTGCTTTTTGCTTCTAAGCACTATACTACAGTTCATTTAAAAAAGGAAATCATCACTTAAGCTTTACTGATTGGATATTTGTCATTTTGGTCTTGTTTGATTTATTAAATGAAGCTCTATTTTTCTAACCTTGTGTGGGATCATTTCTTATGGTGTTTTTACTGTTTTTACTGTTTGAAGTGTTGCAAAATACTTTACACATTGCCTTCAAGTTAAGCCTGACTACACTGTGCCAAGCTACCAGAGGATGAGCACCGGTTAATTTGGGGTTTGTGTGTTCCTTACACTGACAAGAACTGTGATTGCTGCTTCACCAGGGTTTACACCCCAATGTAGCAACAACCCAATTTCTCACAGACCTTACCACCTCTGTGCCCTGGTGCATTGCATCAGCTGCATCCCTGGTAGCTGCGCCCTTTTCTTGGCATCACCTACTGAATGACCATGTACTGCCTGTGTCTAACGTTTCAAACATGTGGTGTGGTGCATGTGCAAGACACACCAGAGCAGTGTGAAGGAAAGCTAAGGCCCTCTGAGATAAAATAAGAGTAACATTTAAGAACACCGAGTATCACTGAAAAAACACAGAAACTGAGCCATGGTTTTTGTTAAAATGCACAATACCACTGAAATTTGCCAGAGGACCAGGCCCTCTGTGTAACCCTCTGCAGGTGGCCAACCCCTGCTGTGCATAGGAGTTAGCCCATAGAGCTGGGCCTTTTGCATGTTTGTTTTATTTATTTACTTATTTTGATGCACAGACCCTGCTTGGGGACTGCTAACCCAATGCAAGTTTAATGCCTGGGTACAGAAAACCTAGGGCAAGCGTCTCTCATCCATGCCTCTCCATCTCATGGTTAGGAGGTCTTAAGCCATTGCTGGAAAACCGTAAGTAGTGAGGCACTGGTTGGTGAAGCTTGCGTTGGGTTCACTGTACTCGAGCATGACGCTTGTCCTGTCCGTGAATAAAGGGACACCTGCAGTGCGCCCCCCCTTGAATCCATAGCACCAAGCCGTATACCGCAGACCCTTGGTGTCATCTTCGAGCAAAGTACCATGAATCCCAAAAAGATCTGCAGACACTGCAGCTCACTTTTGTTTTATTTATTTAGTGTTGAGGGCATTTTTAAATTATTTTTTTAAAGTCCTCATACACAGTCATCAATAAGCTCCTGTAAAGAGCCATCTGAACTCATGGAAGGGACCCCATAGGTAATCGGGTGTGACCAACGCCCTACCTGTGCGGACCGAGGCATGTAATCATCAGACAATAGAAACTCACAGCCTTAAAAGGTCCCAGATCCCATTATCTATCTTCTCTGCGTCTCTTTTATCTACTTCACTGAAAAAAGAACAGAACGCCTCTATTCTTGCCAACTAGGAGGGGAGGTTTGAGTCCAACTTCTACAAATATGCCTTCTTGCAAGTAACACCAAGTAAAACACCAAACCTTTCTGATATACATTAAGAGGGACAGAAACAATATCCGGGTGGAAGTATTCCAAATATAATTAGATAGGGGCTCACCTCCACTGAGGAACCCAAAGAGTCAGAGATAGTCTTACCCACTGCCGACCAGAATTCCTCAAGTTTCAAACAGGTAGCGAACATGTGAACATCATCTGCTTCTGGGCAGCCGCATCGTTTATACTCAGAGGTTAGAGTGCTTCTTATCTTTGCCAATTTCGTGGGGGTCCACTATACTCTGTGAAGAGTAAAGAAATGGTTCCTTCTTAGGGTAGTTGGTTTAACCACAGAATATAACGTAGCAAAGGATACTTGCCATAACTGCACCAGCTCCTCCTCCGGCAAGTATCCACTCCAACTCCTATGTAGAGGTTGCATCATTTTCTCAGCTCTTGTTAAAAGGTACTGATACCAACGAGAAACTTTTTGTCCCAGATTGAGTGTAGGTCCAGTTCCATTTGAGCTGGTTCCGGGTCCAAATCCCCCGGACTCTTGAGCCACCCACTCACCTGAAAGATCTTGAATCTGGATATGGTCCCACCTGTTTTGTTATTCCAGAACTCCCACGACAGTCTTTGCCCCTCCTCAACCAACTGACCCCATCTGGTAACACCACTTTTTTCACAGGGAAGGCTAGGCTTTCCAGTAAGCACTCCAGAGACCCAGGGGAGTCTTAAATAGGAGCTAACTTACTACAGTAGTCGATACCTAGGAAAGATCTAATCTCCTACCAACTAGAAGCTACTGCTTGTAGGTACATCAGCCTCACTTTTTAAAAAAACTTTGGGACCCCAAATTTATAAGAAAATCCATCTAGAGGACAGCCTATTAGCATTGCCCTAAACATTTTACCCATTAATGAATCATCTGGAGTCAATAGCAACATCCTATTACTTTTTAATTGGTATGACCAACAATAAAGTTGTAAATCAGGGAGGGCCAATCCGCCAACTCCCAACCTCCTCCTCAATTTTTTCCATGATAAGCGAATACCTTTACTATCCCAGATAAAAGAGGTAATCTTCACCTGCAGGTTTAAAATGACTTTTTTTAATAAAAATGTAACAAAATATTATCAAATAGAAAAGTGATTTTTGGTAGAATAGACATCTTAACCAGGTTAACTCACCCATATATGGTAAACAGCAGGTTTCTCAATTTTTTCAAGATTGTCGTGATCTCAGCGGTCACCTTTTCTAAATTTGTACTAGCTATCTTGCCCAAGTTATGTGTTATACTTACACCCAGATATCTCAATTCTACAACCTTTCTGGGGTCTTCACAATTTTGATTCCATACCATAATCTCAGTTTTTTCCTCATTCACTTCATAACCGTCTAGTTTTGAAAAAATCGTCACTTCTTTTATAAGATTTGGAATAGCAGATAAAACATCAGAGGTATACACCATCAAGTTGTCAGCATATAAGGCTATTTTCCTATAAAAATCCCCAACCACAAACAGTCTTATATGGTCATTTAACCTCAGGCTTTCTGCCAGAGGCTCAATATATAAAATAAAAAGTATTGGGGAGAGTGGACAACCTTGTCTAATTCCTCTTTCTATCTCAACTTTCGAAGATAATACACCATTAACAAGAATTCTTGTGGAGGGTGCACTATAAGTCTTTGCCAACACATCAATTAGGGGTTTGCCCACTTCGAAATGAGCCCAAACCATCATAAGGTATTTCCAATTCACATGATCAAATGCTTTAGCCACATCTACCGTTATAACCGCCAGAGGAAAAACTAATGTTGTGGCCAGGTCAATAGAAGCAATTAGGGCATGATTAAGACCTTTCATATTCCTGCCCAGCAGAAATCCCTTCTGATCTTGATGTATCAACTGGCCGGCAACTTTATTCAATCGATCTGCTATAATACTAGTAAACACCTTATAATCACAATTAAGTAATGATATTAGGTGATAGGATTGACAATTTAAAGGGTTTTTGCCGGGCTTCAATATTAAGGAGACTACTGCCTCGTTCCAAGAATTCAGAATAGAAACGCCCTTCAACAATATAGCATTAAACAGATGCTCCCAAACTGAAATAATAAACTCCTCCAATAATGCATATAGCTCACTTGGGATCCCATCGGGGCCAGCAGTTTTCCCTTTCTTTTCTTTCCTAATGGCACCTAAAATCTCACTACCAGATATTTCTTGACAAAGAAACTGATCTTGTTCACTCGCTAGCCTGGCAAGTTCTTCTGGCCGAGCCACACTTCAATCCCCCCCTGATCCGGGTTTAAGGGCATTTTGAGGGTCCCCCTAATAAGACCTAAGGGTCAGGGGGATGCCTACGCCTTGCCTCACGTGGCCTGTCAAATACTTTTTTCAGGACCAGAGGACCGTGCCTCATGTCTTGGAATGGCAGCCTCAAGACAACATTTTCTCTTCCTGACAGCCAATCAGATCCCTCAAATTTCTGGTCCCAATTTTATCCTGAGCCAATTTACACTAACCCAACAAAAACACACTTCATGGGTAAAATTCTACTTTCATGCCAAGTTTGGTATAAATCTGCTAAGCAATTTTGGCTGTAGATGCAAGGAATATTTCTTATGGCATCTAAAAAGGAAAAATGTATAATTTTTACTACTCCTCAAATTGTATTCCCCTGCAAGGATCAGCAAGAAAATTGGCATGCCTGACATTAGAATACTATGACAATGACAGCCATATTTGGTGTAAATGCATCCATGAGTTCAAACAATACAGCCAAAAAAAAAAATTTAGTTTTCAATGGAAAGCACAGATGAATGCTAACTACTTAGTTGTGATTGCCAATATGTAATTTCATCTTTTCCCGTTCTTCAATACAATTCTCTCCATAACATAAACCCTGTATCTAAGAGCTAGCCCACACTGTAAGAGCTGCCCTCATCACTTCTACCCCAGTTCGCGCCACAGGCATCTCCAGCCCTGTCCCCATCTTCTGACAATGTTAATGTTGCACTGTGTCCTCTAGAAACACAAATAAAATCACTGTTGGTGCCACTCTTTAACTCCTTTTCTGAGAAATCAAAATGACTATGATTCATATCAGTCAAATTTTTCAGTTCCAGAGCTATTTTCACAGCACATGCTCCATATCTTCTTTGGCCATTCCCCAGCATCAAAGCAGTTCAATTTACCTTGCTAATCAGTAGAGGGTCACTGAACTAACAGGCACTTGACATTTGCTTGTTTGATGTTAATTTAATCACCTGCAGATATTGCTATTTTGGCAACTGCTTTTCTTTTGTCATAATGTTTCTCTGTTAGGGTGTTTCCATGTATAGTCATTAGCGTTGAATAGTTCAGCCTGCCTGCGGGGACGCCGGGGCACTTTTTCCAATATAACTTCTTAGGTCTTCATGTTTGCCTTACTTCAGGAAGGCCTGAAAAGTCACTTAAGAATGTCCATATGCAGCCTAAAGGAAAGGCTACAGTATCCAAAATTCTTCATCCAGTTTGCTTTAAAATGGCAAAGTTAAGGCACATGTATTCAATGCATGAATGAGTTGAAAATTTAGCAGAAAAATCCTTCACAAACCTTTTTGTAATGCAAAACAATGATGAAGGAGTACAGGGCAGTGTAGCTGATAGGCAGCCATTATAAATGAAGGAAAGGGAAACTGTGACTTTAAGAACAGCCAGTCCTGCAGTATCCCATCATGCCTAGAGAGAGGCAGTTAATTCAGTTCTTTTTTCCAGCTCCTGCTCATAGGACCCTGGAGCATTAAGCTTGACCATTTAGTTTTTTCCTTTAAAATTTGAGTGAAAATCACAGTGACAACTATTTCACTCTATGTCTTTTGTGTTTCTTTCTTGATTTTTGTGTTTTTCTGACAGAAATTGAGCCATTTTCCCAGAAAAAATGCCTTCTCTATTTGACAAATGGCCAAGATGTTGCAGAAAAAAGGTGATGTTTGTATCGTCTGCCTGCCGTCTTCACACCTTTCTGCCTCCTGTAACATCTGCAAGACATTTTCCAGACGTACCTTATGTGACAGGGGGAAGATTTGCCTTCAAGGGAGAGCAGAGAGGCGATGCCAGCAACACGCCAGTGGGACCTCTGAGCGAGGGGAAGGTCAGTCTACAGTGGATGTGGAAGGTCTGAGAGGCATTTTTCTGGCAGAATACGCTTTAGGTCATGGTCGACGTAAATGACGTTGACGTCAAGAGGAGGTATGGCGCCAACATGTTTGCAGTCGAAGTCTGGCGTGATGTCACACAAACGTCACCGCTTGAGGTCAAGATGCCGCACAACATCGACAACTCCAGCTACTCTGCACACAACATCGAGGAGTATATCAATGTCATTGGAATTGACGTTGAGGCGAAGGAAGCACCGACATCTCAGTTCGATGTCGAGATCCCCCTCAACTTTGACACCTAGATGTCGGAGAGGAAGATCGACATCGAATAGTCTCTCGACATCAAGGAGGCAAAAACAGAGAAGGACCTATTCTTCATCGGAATCGTGTCATTCCAGAGATGTCTCTCCTTCCCTGGTGCTTCTTCCTTCGTCACCCTCTTCTCACGCCTTTCTTCCGATGCCTGCTACGCCTCCTCCTCAACCTTCAGAAAGTCTGAATCTGCTCCCCTTTGTTTCTGCGCTTCGATCCTCCACCTGATTTGGTGGCAATACTGGCTGCCTGCAAATCTCACGCTATGTCTCCCTCTACTACCTCTCCTCCTGAAAAAGAGAGTAAAAAGGTGGATTCGACAGGCCACAAAGTCTGTAGTTCGGCCGCAACCTCCATGAAGGCGGCAAGCGTAACAGCCCTCTTGGGCAGATACGATAGGGCTCTGTGGGACTCCCTACTCCAATTTGCTGACCACCTCCTAAGAGATCAGAAGGACGGTGTTTTAGAGATCATCCAAGAAGGTGCCATGGTCTCTAATCAGATCACTAGTGCAGCGGAGGACTCATCCTTGCTCTGTGCACATACATACTGCCATGGAGTAACGCTAATGAGGCATTCCTCACTGAAACCGGAAGCTCAGCAACGCATTCAGAACCTGCCATTTTCAGGCTCCACTCTGTTCGGCTCTCATGCCGACGATGAAATGGCAAGGATGAAGGCTGAGGTAGACACATTGAAGACAGTAAGCCTTGAAAAACCCAAAGAGCAATGAAGACCCTTCCGACATTTGCAACGTCGCTATTCTACTCAGAAGGTTCAAACCCATCAGTGGCTGCCTGGAAGAACTCAGCAGTAATTCCAGAGAGCTTACCAGCCTCAGCGGAAACAACAAAGAGGACGAATGACACATCAACCCAATCAGGCTTCTCAACAACCTTCAGCCTCAGAAACCTGAAAGCTTTCTTCTCCCGCGTCCATTACCACTCCGGTGAGGGGAAGTATCACCAATTGCCTGGCAGAGTGGCAATGAATTACAACAGACACTTGGGTCTCAATCATTGTACAAAATGGGTGTTGTCTCAGGTTTTCCACCCCACCAACAGGTATTCCGCCGAAGTCGACCACTTCTCATCTCAGCAGAAGTTTCCATCCTGCTGGAAAAGAAAGCAGTAGAACCTGTTCCCCTCAACCAGCGAGGAAAAGGCATTTACTCAAGTTACTTACTTGTTCCAAAAAAGGACAAGAAAGAGTTCAGACCCATTCTAGACCTGAAGATTGCCAACAACTGCATCAGAAAGGAAAAGTTCAGGATGCTGGCCTTACACAAATATACCCCCACATACACCAAGGGGACTGGCTTTGCTCAGTAGACCTACACGATGACTACTTTCATATCCCCATCATAAAAAAGCATCAGAAGTACTTGAGATTTGTTGTGGGACAAGATCTCTTGCAATGCACTGTCCTACCATCTGGTCTCAAGTCAGCATCCAGAACTTTCTCCAAGTGCTTGGTTGTGGTGTCAGCACATCTTTGAAGGCACCGCATCTTCGTCTACCCATATCTGGACGACTGGCTAATCAAGGCATCCACCTGTGCAAAAAGCCCAACTGCATTTCAAATGGACATTCGATCTCCTTTATCAGCTAGGGCTTCATGTCAACTTTCTCAAGTCCACGATAGTTCCTGTCCAGAAGCTGCACTACTTAGGAGCTACCATAGACACACTACAGGCAAAGGTGTGTCCTTCGGAGGAACAACGCTTATCCATTCTCCAAAAGTGTTGTGCACTCAAAACGATACATCGACCAACGGGTGGTCACAGGCTCCTCACTTCTATGCTCCATGGCCTCCTGCATCTTTCTGACACCCAATGCTCGCCTCCGCATGCGAACTCTTCAGGAGTGCCTGGAGGGCCAATGGAATCAACTGTCTGGAAACTGGGAAGACAGAATCTTTCTGTCCGCCCACGCAATTAGATCCCTCAGTTAGTGGTGGCCTCTGGTCTCCCAAGGAAACATCATACCACATCAATCTCCTCGAGCTCAGTGTGGTGCACCTATCTCTCAAGGCACTTCTCCTGACCTTCAACACCGACACCCTGCTTGCCCAGACAGGCAATACAACCACCATGTATTACCTGAACAGGCAGGGGGAACCAGATCCAGAGTCTTGTCGCAAAAGGCCCAAACTATATGGCACTGGCTCCCAGTCAGGAGGTTGAAGATAGTAGCAACTCACCTTCCAGGTGCTCAGAATGTACAAGAGGATGCCCTCAGCAGAGTTCTCGAAGAGAACCACGAGTGGGTGCTGAACGAAGATTTAGTTCAAGATATTTTGCATTTGTAGGGCACACCTTATATCAACCTTTTTGCCACAAAGGAAAACAGAAAATGGTGCAACTTCACAGCCAGGTTTTACCATCTAGAATCGTTGGGGAATACTGTGTGGATAGACTGGTCAAACAAATTGCTGTACGCTTTTCCACCAATTCCCCTGATCCCAGCAGTTCTTCTCATACTCTCAACGACTTCAGCAGAATGATCCTCATTGCACCAGAGTGGCCAAGGCAGTAGTGGTTCCCAGACCTCCTTCACCGGTCGCTCCGACCACATCTCAGGCTGCCATGCAGGCCAGACCTCATAACGAAATTTGGAGGGCAAATGAGACACCCCAATCTCTCCTCCTTGAGTTTTTCAGCATGGCTCCTGAGTTAGTACAGTATGGGCACCTAAATCTTCCACAGGATTGTATGGAAATCCTAAAAGAGGTGAAACAGCCATCCACCCGTACAACATATTCCTTCAAATGGAAGAGATTCTGAATCTGGTGTTCCTCCAAAATGATAGACCTTACATCTTGCCAGGAAGATGTCATTCTTTCATACTTGTTACACCTGGCTAAATCTGTCCTGCAACTCTCTTCAATTAGGGTCCATCTGGCAGCTCTGACTGCATACAAAAAAGGTCCTTCGCAAACCTCTTTCTTTAGGATACCAGTCATCAAAGATTTCCTAGAAAGGTTGAAGAAGGTCTTTTCTCCAGTTAGGCACCCTTCTCCCCCATGGGAGCTTAATGTGGTCCTTTCACGCCTCATGCAAACTCCATTTGAACCAATACACCAGGCATCTCTCCAACACCTAACTTGGAAAACTGCTTTACTTGTGGCAATGACATCAACACGCAGGGTTAGCAAGATTCTGGCTCTCTGTGCTCATGAGCCTTACACAGTATTCCACTCCTTCAAGGTAGTGATGCGAACACATCCTACACACAAATCCTAAAAGCCCAAGGTTATATCTGACTTTCAAATCAACCAGTCGATTTCCTTGCCAACTTTCTTTCAAAACCCATCTAATCCAGCAGAGAGAGCTCTCCACTCTCTAGGCGTGAAGAGGGTTTTAAAATTCTACTTAGATAAAACCAGATCTATTTGAAAATCTCCACCATTGTATGTTAATTCCGATGGATACAACTACCTTTGGATTCCTCACATTATGAATTCTCCCAATGCAACAGCATTCAATGGAAATTTTCTTCCTAGACCTTCACGTCTATGAGGACATCACAATTGCACGGCTCCGCACGTGACTCCGTCTGAAGTTATCGTGGCAACAAGAAGTCCTCGCCGGCGTGCTGAAATCAGTTCCCTTTTTTCTGCGCCTTCGACGCTAACGTTTTTTCCTGGCTTTTGTACAGTTACTATTTCGAAGGTGTTGTTGTCGAGTTACAATGTCTCTGCCAAAAAAATCAGGCTCTAAGCCTAAGTCTGTCAATGCTACCTATGTGCTGGGGAGGTATACTTATGCCCTGATGGACACGGCAAGAGCTGTGGTGCCAGACTTGCCTCAGGATGTGCAAGGGCAGTTTGATGAACTCCTGTTGGACACTCAAGCGGCGGCCAAGCAGGTTATCCAGTCTGGTTTGGAGTTTCTCCTCGGTATGGGGGCAGGGGAGGTCAGAGAGGCATGAAAATGCCTTTCCTTTCCTTTTCATGTCTCTCTGAGCATTCTTGCAGCCTGATCGCTTAGCAATCTGCCCCAGGCAGGGGTGGAGGGCAGAAGCCACTAGACACCAGGGATACTTTTTTTTTTTACATATGGGGAGCGACCCCTTAGGCAAGAGTCGCTCCCCTGAGGGGAGAAATTGTGTTTAGGCCATTTCTGCCCCCCTTGAGAGCAGATTGGCCTATTTCTAAAAGGCTGATCTGCCTCAAGGAGGGCAGAAAGCCCACCAGACACCAGGGAAGATTGTTTTTCAAAAAAGAGGGTGGGAGTATGGCCATACCCTCACCCCAAATAAATGGGGACAAAGTTGATCGGCCCACCACCGGGCAGATGGGGCATTTACCCCTGATCCATTCCCCGGGGGGCAAAAAGCCTACTAAATGCCATGGAATTAAAAAAAAAAATAGTGGGGTGGTGGCTACCAACCAGTATGGGCATGGTTATGCCCCCACCACAACTGAAGGGGGTAACATTCTTTCAGCTCTGCCCCGCACACTAAAAGATCTTATCTTAATGGCAAGCAAGAGGACATTTGATTATTTTAGGTTCTGGTTTTACATATGGCCATGAGAGCTTGTCTAACTCTCAAAATCGTCACACTTGGAACGGTAAGGGCTGCACTTTTTGGACTTTGGGACGTGCCATGTAGAAAAATCTACAAGACCTAGAGACATCTGAAAACGAAACATCTGGATGAGTCCAGGGTGGTGTGCTTCACAAGCAACCCGCACCATTTTCTTACCCACAATGCCCTGCAAACCTCCGACTTTGCTTGAAATCACATATTTTTGTGATGGAACCTTCCGGAATCTGCAGGAATCCACAAAATTCCTAACACCCAGCTTTGTCACATCTATACTATTAAAAATTCTGTCTCACTTGTCAGCGTAATTTTTTTTTTCAAACTGCCCTTTTGGACCTACTTTGGTTCCCCCTCAATGTCCACATGTTTTTGGCTTTTTCCTGTCACAGGCACTTGGCCCACCTACAGAAGTGAGGTATCATTCTTATCGGTAGACTAAGGGGAACGTTGGGTGGTAGGAAATTTGTGCCTGTGCGGTGAGCCCACACAGAAATGTGGGAAAATGTAATTTTTTAGCTAAATTTGAGGTTTGCTGAGGATTCTGGTCAAGAAAACACTGGGGGATCCACACAAGTTACACCTCCCTGGACTCCCTCAGGTGTCTTGTTTTCAGAAATGTCTGGGTTTGGTAGGTTTCCATAGATGGCTGCTGAGCCCACGACTAAAAACGCTGGTGCTCCGACCCCCCGCAAAAAAAGGTAGTTTTGTATTTGATAATTTTGATGTGTCCACTAGAGTTTTGGGGCATTTCCTGCTGCAGGCACTAGGCCTACCCACACAAGTGATGTACCATTTTTATCGGGAGTCCTGGGGGAATGCTGGGTGGAAGGAACTTTGTGGCTGTTCTCAGATTCAAGAACGTTGCAGCATCGAAATGTGAGGAAAAAGTGTTTTTTGCCAAATATTGAGGTTTGCTAAGGATTCTGGGTAACAGAACCTGGTGAGAGTGCCACAAGTTACCACATCCTGGGTTCCCCCACATGACTAGTTTTCAAAACTGCACAGGTCGGGTAGGTTTTCCTAGGTGCCAGCTGAGCTAGAGACTAAAATCCACAGCTAAGCACTTTCCAAAAAACACTGCAGTTTTCAATGTAAAAATTTGATGTGTCCATGTTGCGTTTTAGGGCGTTTCCTGTTGAGGGCACTAGGCCTACCCACACAAGTGAGGTACCCTTTTTATCGGGAGACTTGAGGGAATGTTGGGTGGAAGGACATTTTTGGCTTCTCTCAGATTCCAGAAATTTCAATCACCGAAATGTAAGGAAAAAGTGTTTTTTTGCCAAATTTTGAGGTTTGCAAAGGATTGTGGATAACAGAACCTGATGAGAGCCCCACAAGTCAACCCATCCTGGATTCCCATAGGTGTATACTTTTCATAAATGCACAGGTTTGGTAGGGTTCCATAGGTGCCTGCTGAGGTAGAGGCCAAAATCCACAGCTAGGCACTTTCCAAAAAACAAGTCAGATTTCAATGTAAAAATGTGTCCATGTTGCATTTCCTGTCACGGGCATGAGGCCTACCCACATAAGTGAGGTGCCATTTTTAATGGGAGACTTGTGGGAACACAGAATAGCAGAACAATTGTTATTGCTCCTTGTCTTTCTCTACATTTTTTCCTTCCAAATGTAAGACAGTGTGTAAAAAAGACATCTATTTGAGAAATGCCCTGTAATTCACATGCCAGTATGGGGACCCCGGAATTCAGAGATGTGCGAATAACCACTGCTTCTCAACACCTTATCTTGTGCCCATTTTGGAAATACAAAGGTTTCCTTGAATATTTCACTCTTTATATTTCACCAAAGAATTGCTGTATACCCAGTATTCAATGAAAACCCATTGCTAAGTGCATCTTCTTTATTGGCTCTGGGTACCTAGACTTCTTGATAAACCTACAAGCCCTATATTTCCCTGCAACCAGTATACGGTATATTGCTTTCAAAAATCTGCCATAGCTGGAAAAAGCTATAGAAGAAAACATGGACAGAAATGGCTCTTTTTTTCACCTCAATTTCAATACTTTTTTATTTATTTTAGCTGTTACTTTCTGTAGGGAAACCTTGAATGATCTACACAAATGACCCCTTGCTGAATTCAGAATTCTGGGGGTCATTATGACCCAGCAGTCGGGGTTACTATGGCGGTAGGGTACATACTGCCATATTATGAGATTGGAGGGTTGGCTGCAGCCAACCCGCCACTTCTCCACTCAGACCGCTATCGGGTATGAGCCGCCGGGCCGGAAATGTCTATCTCCACCCCGGCGGCCCACAGAGTACCGCCCACGGCATTATGAGCCGGCCTACCGCCATGCTTTCCGTGGCATTAGCAATGCCAAGAAACCATGGCGGTAGGCCCTCCCGGTGACAGGGAATTCCTTCCCTGTCACTACTAGGCGGCTACACCACCCCCCAACACTCACCTGATGCCCCCCGCCCCCTCCATCGAAACTCACCCTGCACCCACCCCCATACACACACTAACCCCCCCACCCCTGATCCACAAACACATCCCCCCACCCCACATACACGCACACACCTGCAGACATTCACACACCATACAACGGACCCCACAGCCACACATTCACACATCACCCCCCACCCCCACCAGTCACAGCACCCCTCCCCCCACACATACCCCCTTCCCTGGATACATGCACACAGACACTCACATGCAGCATGCATGCACTCATTCACTATTACTCCATACATGCATTCATACACACACTGCATACACGCATTCATTCACACACTGCATACACACACCCACATACTCAGACACACACACACAACACCCCCACCCTCCCACCCCTCCCCTGTCGGACGCTCAACTTACTTTGTCTGGTGAGGAGGTCATCTGGCAGGGAATGGGAAGGGGTGCTGCTCCCGCCAGCAGCGCCCTGCCTGCAGAACACCGCCAGGCCGTATTTCTGGTCCAACTACGGCTAGCAGTGTTCTACTGGTGTGGCAGTGCTGGTGGTAGCAGCACCAGCTTACCACCATCTGACAGTATGAACATTGCCGGATTTCTGCCCTTCTTGTGGCAGAATTCCGGCAGTGATCATAATTTGATGGATGGATGATAGCCACGGTGATGGTATTTTGGCAGCCGTCACCGCGGCAGTAGGCAGTTATGACCGCCAGGGTCAAAAGAAGGGCCTTTGTCTACTTTTCAGAAATGTTTAGCTGTCCGAGATCCAGCATTGGTTTCACACCCATTTCTATCACTAACTGGAAGGAGGCTGAAAGCACAAAAAATAGTAAAAATGGGGTATGTCCCAGTAAAATGCCAAAATTGTGTTGGAAAATGTTGTTTTTTTATTCAAGTCTGCCTGTTCCTGAAAGCTGGGAAGATGGTAATTTTAGCACCACAAACCCTTTGTTGATACCATTTTCAGGTGAACAAAAATGCTTTCTTCTGTAGCCCTTTTTTCCCATTTAAAAAAAAAAAAATGAAAGTCTAGCTGTATTTTGACTAATTTCTTGGTCTACTCCAGGGAAACCCACAAACTCTGCGTACCTCTAGAATCCCTAGGATGTTGGAAAAAAAGGACGCAAATTTGGCGTAGGTAGCTTATGTGGACAAAAAGTTATGCGGGCCTAAGCGAGAACTGCCCCAATAGCCAAAGAAAGGCTCGGCACAGGAGGGAAAATGGCCTGGCAGTGAAGGGGTTAAAGTCACAGTTTCCTTTTTCTTCATTTAGAATGGCAGCCTATGAGCTACACTGCCCTGCACTCCTTCATCATTGTTTTGCATTACAAAAAGGTTTGTGAAGGATTTTGTCTGCTAAATTTTGAACTCATTTATTAATTTGAAAGCATGTGCCTTAACTGTATTTTTTAAAGCAAACTGGATGATGAATTTTGGACACTGTAGCCTTTCCTTTAGGCTGCATATGGCCATTCTTAAGTGACTTTGCATGCCTTTCTGAAGTAAGGTGAACATGAATACTTAAGAAGGTATATTGGAAAAAGTTTTCCAGGGTCCCCGCTGGCAGGCGGGACTATTCAGTGCTTATGACCATCATGGAAATACCCCTACAAGGGAACCTTATTTACAGGTAAGAAATTATTCCTTCTTCATCACACCTTCTTTTCTCAACACTTTTTAATGTAAATTTTTATTAACACTTAGGGGCATATTCATACTATGTTTGCACTGAATTAGCATTATTTTTAACTCTAATTCGGTGCAAAACTAACTCCATATTTAAACTTTGGCGCTAGACGGGCTTATGGAGTTAAAGTCATTTCTTGGACGTGGAAAGCTACCTTGCCTTAATGAGATGCAAGGTAGGCATTCCTGTGCAAAACCCTATGGCCTTAACGCCATATTTATACCCCTGTGCAAAAATTGTGCATTGGAGGGAGGAGGGGTCAAAAAATGGTGCAAAGCTTGCTTTGCCCCATTTTTTAATGCCTGGGTCAGGGCAGGCGTTAGGGTACCTGTGGGCCTATTTCCATGGTGGAACACCCTGGAATAAGCCCACAGATGCCCTCCCCAGGCCCCAGGGACACCCACACCAGAGGGACTGCGGAGGCTGGGGGACCCCATCCCAGGTAAGTACAGGTAAGTACAGGTAGGTATTTAATTTTATTTTTAAGGTGCCATGGGGTCCCTGAAATGGGCCCCCATACATGGTACAGAGTGCAATGGCCAGGCCCAGGGGACCCTTGTCCCCTGTACTGGCCATTGGGGTGGTGGGCATGACTCCTGCCTTTTCTAAGGCAGGAGTCATGTGGTATGGATGGTTTTGCGTCAGAAAATGACTCTAGTCATTTTGTTTTACTCTAACCTGCCTAACGTCTTTTTTTGGTGCAAAACCCCCTTTTTCCATACCGCCAGCCCCACCTAACTAACATAATTTTTTTTAATGCTAGCCTACCCTTTGCACGGCTTGCACCATTCCATAAATATGGTGTCCGGCTGGTGCACAGAAATGGTGCAAGCCGGTGCTAAACTTTTTGGTGCAAAACTGTATTAGTGCAGTTTTGCACCAAAAAGTATTAATCAGGGCCTCAGTTTCCTGTCTTGCTTCACCTTCTACCACATTGTAGACCAGTGGGGTTACAACGTGGATTTGGTAATCTTCCTCTCATTAGCTCAACAGGAGTTTTCCACTGGCGCTAGGCTTCATGGTTCAATATAGACCACATATGTGCTCTTGGTGCTTCCTTCCCTGACATTCTTCCCTTCTGTGCTAATTGAATAGCCTCTTTGATCAATCTGTTTACTTTTGCTGCACTTGGTCAATGCCGTGTGCATGGTGGAGAGGTTGTTTGACATGTTCAGTACCATTCTTTTTCATGAATGCTACCATATTCTGTGCTACAAACTGTACACCGTTATCACTCACCACATGTTTAGGAAGCCATTCCCCTGCGAAAACCTGTTTGAGGAACTCAGGGCCATATGTACGAACACTTTTTCCCATAGACACATAATGGGTAAAAACCTTTGCTACATCTGGCCCTCAGTCACTTGCTTGATTTTTGGATTGGTCACAAATGTAAGTTTAATCCACTTGTCGTAGTACTCTACAATGCTGTTGCAAAACACATTTGATTTGGCAAGTCGTTCATTGGGCTAATAAAATTGATGCCAACCTTCTGCCATTGGGCTTCAGGTAGAAGAATACTTTATTCGGTATGAAAAAAATTCATCCATTAAAACAAATAATCACCAATACATTTGTTAATATAACAATAAAACCATATACAATAAAAACACCTATCAAGAATATAAACATATAAAAGCACATTCTTAAAAAAACAATAAAATAAAAGAATTCATTCTAAAAACTCTACATTTTTACGCCAAGTAATAGCTCCCTTCAAGAATGATCCCAGGCCCTTCCACACCAATACATCTGAGGCCATTTGCAACCACGTAAAAGCAGGACGATATTGCACGAAACCCTTGGGCCTTAGGAGAGGTAATAGAAATCAAGTTCTGAACGATGCATAAAAAACACAAAACAATGTAAAATTGAGCAAGGTCTGTTGGGACACCCCATCACAGGGGCAAGGTCTAATAGATTTTTCCCCATACTGACCTAACAGGAAACACAGATTACTTCTAATGATCCCCAAACGGAATCGAGTAATAAGAGACCTTACCCTCACATCATTTATCTCTAAGAGATAGCGCTCAGGACCCACCCACATCTTTAGCATAATAAAATCCCTAATCGATTGTTTCGCTAAAGCCTCCCCCTCCCTCCTGGTCTCCTAGATTCTCAGAAAATTATCCTTGACCCATTTCTTATCACGACTAGTCAGGCCCTCAGGATAATCAAACAATTCAGGCCGCCCCAGATCATGGGCCATCTTCCTTATGTACGTCAGCCAGGGAATGTTCTTTAAATTGTCACAAGCCAAACAATCCCTTAAAGTATCCCTATTGAGAGTGGCATGTTCATTACTCCAGATTGAGATCCATAACAGAAGGGGAGCCAACTGGATAATGTCCTGCACAAACTCAAGCTCCAGTTCCAAATGAAGGCAAAAACCAGGGATATTTTGTCCAACTCCCAATGACCTTCTACAGAACCGATTTTCTTCTACCGTAAGGGCTCGGGTATCCCTGTACCCCCAAAGTGCAGCACCATACAGCAAGACAGGGAGGCATTTCCGCCTATAGATTTCAAGCAAAGGCTTAATAGGTTTACTACCTACCCTTACAGCAAAGTCAAAAGTCGCACCAACTGTTGCATGAAAAAGCGCACCCCTTCTGGCAATACAGGGTTTCCAAGATCCTTTCTCATCAAAAATAACCCCTAAATATGGGAACTCATGGACCCTACTAATAATTTGATCCTCCATCCTTAGCTCCCCCACCCTACTCAAGGGTCTTCCGCAAACCATAAAATGTGATTTCTTAGAATTGATCTCTAAACCCAAAGCTGACATAAAGGAGGTATAAGCTCTAACTACTTCCCGGAGACCATTCATAGTGCGGGCTTCAGGTAGTTCCTTTTGGGTTTAGAAGGCAAGCTCTAGGTTTCAGGGTTTTATTTTTTACCTTGTACACTTGACAGTCTTGTACGTATACCTTAAAATCACAATTAAAGCTAGCCACCTATTGCATCCAGTCATGGTCTTCTCTCGCTCAGAACAGAACTAAGGCCAACATCAAACTTTTTTTTCTATACCCATCATTTCCACTTATCCTTCATGTACAATTCTCACAGGTTTATTCCTTAACTATGTTGGAACCACAAGAACATCTCATCTCAGCATCATGTTAGCCGCAGTGGTTTAGGCCACCCCATGATAACATATACCTTGACCGTGTTCAAGATAAATAATTAGCCAAAACATTTGTCTTTTGTGGGACGTGTTCAGTTGTAAATTAATACTCATCTAATGTGCATACAAATGTTGCAAAGCATGACAACACGTTGCCTGTTTCACCCCTCATCAGAATGCTCACCATTGGCTTATTATCAAGATATTATGAATGACCTTCCCCACAGAAAGGTTTTGAACTTGTTCACTGCACACACAAGCCAATAGTTCTCGTTCATTCACTTAGTGCTTTTCTCTGATCCCTTCAACTTGTGGGAAGCAAATGCTATCACACAGTTTACTACATACAATATAACTTAACACTGTCCCCACACCCCACCCATAGTTGGTTTGCATCGGCTGTGACAGCAGATTTCAATGTGTCATCGAAGGATTGTAAAAGTGTTGTTACTTGGTCATTTTCATGCTTTGATCTAATTCCATTGTTCGCTTAAATTCAATTACATTCTTCATCAGTTTTCTTGTTGGGTCTGTTCTCTAAGAGTAATTTTTGTTAAACTTAGAGTAGAAGTTACAAATTCCAAGAAATGACTGAATTGCCTCTTTCCACCACAGTGAAGGTGATTCTACAAATGCAGTAAGTAATGAAAGTTTAGAACATACTCCTTCAGCACTGATTACATAAAACCTATATTGAACAACAGACTGAAACATGTACATGTCTTCCTCTTCAGTGTTAATCTGGAGTCTTTGATCTTTTACAGAATATTTTCATAGAATTATTTCATGATCCTCCACTGTGGTTGAATAAACCAATATATCATGTTGAAAGGCACTTATTTCTTTCATTCCTGTTGATAATCTGTTCATGATCTTTGACAGGCAGTCAATGCCAACCCTATCCTGAACAGCATAGGGTTAAATTGAAGCACCTTCTGATATTAAGAAGGCAGTTAGCTTCTGGGAACTTTTATGCAGACTGACTTGGTGATACACTGCTATATGGTCTAGAGTTCTGAACACGTTTGACTTTCTTAGTCTCGTTATCATCCCCTGGATTACTAGAAGAAAATGGCCATCGTCTACCATAAGTTGATTTTATCGTCTTAAGTCAAGTTCACAGCCTCATTTCTCCAGACCTTGATACTGGTACCCCTAGTGGTGAAACCTATTCATATGTGTACATTTTATCTATTATTTCTGCTGCACACCACTTGTCAAACATTTATTTTACATCTTTTCTTGCTGATAATCCTACATTCCTCACTTTTCTTTTGATAGGTTGTGTTCTTTCCTTCAACATGTGTGTTGTTGGACACTTCTAAACAAACCAAGTTCAGGTCTGAAGACATCTCAGTAGTGTTGCACAGTTGTGTTCAGATAATCTTGTAGAGCTAAAAGCATTCAGTGAAACATGTATTTATTAAGATTTACACATTTTGTTGCTTTAAATATCCTAGTTTATTCACACCCGGATCCACAAAATATACTCGCAAAGACAAGCTTCTTTCTTTAAATTTCACATTAGCGTTGTACACTCCTTCATGTTTAACCTTATGCCTGCCATATGCATCTTGTATTGTTCTGCTGTGTTTCAAGTCCGCTTCAGTTGGCAGGCTCTCATACATGGCCTTTGATAACCCTGTTTGCTTTGATCCATTGTGAACTTGCACATCCACATCCATAACAGTTTTTTGTACTAAGCAGCATGATTGACTGTTATCATCTTCCTTGCCCTAGATTGCCACCAGGTGCACTAGATCTTTCATATTTTTCTCAATGTTTAGCATGCCATCTCCTTTGATGTTGTAGAACTTCATTAATTTTTCAGCTCTGCAAGCTATTGAAAATGAACTTTTTTCACATTACGTGCAGTCCTTTCCCACTGCTGGACAATTTTTGGAAGGACTGAATGATTACTAGTCCTTCAGCTCATAGGGTCCATGCTATTCTAAAACACCCGACAATGGCAAAAAAAGAGGCACGAGCATGGGCGGTTTCTTAAAAGGAACATGGGGGCTGCGCCCCAGCCCCTTTTTTGCCTCCGTTATTTTGTATTAAATAAATATCTCTGCCTACTGCAGCAACTATCATGCAGCATGGTTTCTGACAGCAGTCACAGAAGACAGGCACATGCACTTACTGCTCATGTGCCATGTCGGAAGTTTTTCAGGACGAATACAACATTTTCTAGCTTTGCATCAAGAATTTTAGATTCTATTAGAGAGACGGGGTGGCGATTATGCTTCTTAATCTTTACAACTCCAAAACAGCAGCCAATAGAAAAACAGTAAAAACTGAAACACGCTATAAACTTGAGGTTTTGAACCACGCCTCTCATCTAATCCACCAATAGTAGTCCAACACAGTCAATAAAATAGATAGGCACCATCTGACTTCCTCTTTCTTTGCAAACAAGTCAAATACCACTTTCAAATGAATAGTTCCGGTCATGGTCCTCATGGATAACTTCAATATCAAAATAACTTATCACCAAGTCGTGCAACCAACGGAAAACGGGTGATCCAGAAATCCTGACGCCTGTTTGGAATGAGTTCCTGAAAGAAAAGAAAATATGAGTTCCAATTCCACTCCAACATATAAAATCAAGGGAGGGCAAGTTTACACAGAATAATGCAACATAAGCATTAAACATCAACCAGAAACATTTGTCCCAATGGGTGGGATAATCCTCGCCTTCGTGTCCTTAATAGAATCTAAAATTATTGACGCAAAGGTAGAACATTTTGTATTCTATGTCAGGAGTGGAGGGTCCGATTATGCTGGTTCAAAGTTGATCCACCCCTAAAGAAGACACATGTACAACTAGATTATAATAAAACATTTCAAACTTGAATCACTTGACCAATCGGTAGCTCAAAGAATGTCTTCCAATCTAGAACCCAATAAAAAAGCTTTTGATGCCATAGCTCCTCTGGTGGAATGAGCACCATTCAAAGATACATCAGTGCCTGCTTCTGACATCACCCACCGAACCCAGTGGGCCAAAGTTGCAGCTGATACTGGGAAAAAAGGTTTCTGAATTGATATGAGGAGGGTCTGAGAGGGTCCGTTCTATAACTAGCTGTACGTTCCTCATATACCTCTAGACACCCAACCACATAAAGACTTTTGTTATGAGGAAACGCAAGATAATCAACTGTGATAGTTTGACTCTTGCTCCAGGCAAGACTGCCGGTTTAAGGAAGACAGTACTTATGTTTGTAGGTGACTATACCTGTCCTACAACAAGTTGCGACTGTCGACCCAACCCTCTCGGCTCAAAAGCAGCACCTCACTAAATACCCAAACAGTAAAAGGTGATTTCTGGCAGCCTTTACACATGGACTCAAGAGTGTGACACCTCAGGGAGTGTCGTAGTTAAACGGAGATTACCCCTTTCTCACATTAACAACATGTCTCAATCGAAACACAGGCAATGAAGGAGATGCAGTAAAGTTTTAAATAGGTTTTATTAACAAAACTGCAATCTACAATAAGTTGCATGGGCTGCAATGATTAGGATAATGAACAAAGCAAGAAACAGAATTGTGAAAACGAGAGTTATTAATACAAAGCCCCCCACCATCATGCAATAACATGAAATGACATAAAATTTGAAATATGTCCTAATACCATAATATGATGTACCTAATCTCTAACCTAAAAGAGAGCTAGGTGTGTTAAGCCTAATCTGCCAATGCCATGTCCATGAGAAGAGCCCCTCCCAACCCTCGTTACCTTGGAATGAGGTCTCTAGCTCAGACTCCGTAGGGACACGAAGACTGGGTCAGCGTGAAGGACATGTGCAGCATCGATAGCAGAGATGGCATCTGGTGGGAATCCCTCTGACTATCTGTCTAAGTGAGGTGCATTTATACAGATCTGCTTAGACCCCTGACGTAGGTCTGTTCCCAAACAATAGATAACAAGACAGGTTTGGGATGGCAGCTTAGGTAAACAATTCCCAAGAAGGCGTGAAGAGGGAAAGTACCTAATGTGAATACCTACAGTTTGTTTATCTTTGTCGCTTGAAACTGAAACCTTATCGCGGTGGCGCTGATAACGTGAAACTAAACATTGGCCTAACTAGAAACAATGCATCCATCTTGGAAACATATAATTAAATAATTGTGCTAAGAGGGTAAAAGTTACTAGGTGACTGGAGCACAGGTCCGCAAGCTAACTGCTCTGTCCCATTAAAACAAGATAGGATTCACTACACAACAGAAGTAGACATGCATTTAGTGCACCTAGAGATAAGTAATGAAACTACAGAATGAGAAAATAACGTACCTGCTAAATATAAAGTTCAGTCTGTTCTTTTACTAACGGCCATCATATTCCCTCTTCTCATAAGGCTGGGTGGAGAGCTTACTGTGACTGTCTTGTCTTCAGAAGCCACCCAGTAGCACAAGCATGACTTCTTTGATCTCTGCCGGCATCAGACAGCCAGGACTTAATGGTCCAATTTGTATTTACAAAAGTAAGCATGGGCACTTGCTGTGGTGTTTCGGACCCCTCTGTCACATATATATTACTAAAGCTTGGTACAGTAGCAGTAGCAAATGTCATTTACAGACAGCACATTCTCCATTGAAATGAATGCTAAATTTTGCATAGACATACAATTTTACTTATAAATCTACAGAGCGCACAAACCATAACGTGTGGAAATTGTGTTTCAGTGAATATTTGTCATTTGTGCATCACCAAGTAAAGTGTCTTGATTTGTTTTGACTCTATTAAACCACGTGTTCCCATCACACTTTAGAATTAGAAGAAACACTTAATTTGTGATTTCCTGTTTGTTTATTTTGAAATATTTGTACAGTTCATTTATAGATATTCAGATTTTGCTGTGTGTTAGAAGAAAACAACATCCTGCAGCCTTTCCATTTGCACCAGCAAACTTTTCACTTTGCTCACTTTACAAAATCCTCACACTTTGCAGGAAAAGAAAAGTAAACACCAGTCTCCCTGTTATATGAATAAGCAGAAATGTGTTAGAGGGCTATACTGACATTTGAACTCTGCTTGAATGAACTCACAGCAAATGTGACGGGATAAAATCAAAATGTAAAGCCAACTTTAACGCTCCTTCAACTTTTGAACTCCAGCATGCTTATTTAGTTGCCCTCTGAGGGCCACAGCTTTAGGTGGGCCCCTGTTAGTCCTGGCATCCTTGTTCAAAACTGCACAAACTGGCATCCTTGGGGTGGTTTCCTCCTAACATTTTGCGTTCAGACCTCCTGTTTTTGCTGACATTGTTTTCGCTGGCTTTAGGATTGTGCACATTTAACCATTGTTACCGGGTGCTAAAGTGCTTGTGCTCTTTCCCTAAAACATGATAACTTTGGCATATACAAATACACAGAAAGAGAGCAAGGGAAGCAAGGCTAACCCACACCGCTTCCCAAAAGAAACTATATAATCACAAAAGGTGTGGGGTAGTGGGAACAGGGGGTAAGACTGGGTTAGTCTTTTAACCAGTGTCTGGTTATTTAAGATTGCTGGATAAGGGGTGCTGTGTTGACCTACAGGAATGACGGGGGATTTTCCTTTACGGACTAGGTGGTCTCACACACATAGTAGTGTCATGCTTCATCATATGACCACCTAGCCCCACCTAAGTAAGATGATACTACTCAGGCGGACTCGACCTCTGGTTAAAAGAACCAGAGGGAGTGCTGAAATTAAATTGACTGGATAATTACAGTGATCCCGAGGGGGTGAATAATAAAATTACCTAACATGTCACCGGTGGCTCTTATTAATTTTAATAGTGGTGCATGTTGGTAAGACTAAAACTAAGGGGAAAGGCTCGTTAGAGGATAATGTCTCTTGGAGTCTAAAAGGGGTTGTACATGACCAACATGTTTCTGCCCTCACTAAGTGCTGGTAGGTCAGGGGCATTCGTCAGGGTCGGAGCACGTGTAATCAATACGGTGCTCAAAGTAAACGTGTGTGTCCTACCTGAACAGGTAGTTCACGGTGGGGTAGGCCCCGGAGCTGGGGGCGTGTTGCCTCTGGTCTGGCTAGAACCGGGGGGGGGTTTTCCCTTGTAGTCACACTCACGCCAAAGGGAATACCATGGGGGTTACCTACGTGCCGGAGCCAGGCCTGGGCGTGAGTGTGACTACAAGGGAAAACCCCTTGGACACACACGTTTACTTTGAGCACCGTATTGATTACACGTGCTCCGACCCTGACGAATACCCCTGACCTACCAGCACTTAGTGAGGGCAGAAACATGTTGGTCATGTACAACCCCTTTTAGACTCCAAGAGACATTATCCTCTAACGAGCCTTTCCCCTTAGTTTTAGTCTTACCAACATGCACCACTATTAAAATTAATAAGAGCCACCGGTGACATGTTAGGTAATTTTATTATTCACCCCCTCTGGATCACTGTAATTATCCAGTCAATTTAATTTCAGCACTCCCTCTGGTTCTTTTAACCAGAGGTCGAGTCCGCCTGAGTAGTATCATCTTACTTAGGTGGGGCTAGGTGGTCATATGATGAAGCATGACACTACTATGTGTGTGAGACCACCTAGTCCGTAAAGGAAAATCCCCCGTCATTCCTGTAGGTCAACACAGCACCCCTTATCCAGCAATCTTAAATAACCAGACACTGGTTAAAAGACTAACCCAGTCTTACCCCCTGTTCCCACTACCCCACACCTTTTGTGATTATAAACTTTGGCATATACCCAACTGGCATATTTAATTTACTTATAAATTTCTAGTAAAGTGAACTACATGTGCCCAGGGCCTGTAAATTAAATGTGACCAGTGTGCCTGCAGCACTGATTGTGCTGCCGACTTAAGTAGCCCTTTAAACATGTCTCAGGCTTACCATTGCAGAGCCTCTGTGTGCAGTTTTGAACTACCATTTCGACCTAGCAAAATAAACCTTTTGTCAGTCCCAAAGCTTCCTTTTGAATACCTGTAGGGTAGGCCCTAGACAGCCAGAGGGCAGGGTGCAATCTATTTAAAAAGTAGCACATGCATTATTCTTTACATGTCCTGGTGGTGAAAAACTCCTTAATTATTTTTTCTTTAAAAAAATATATTTTTATTTTGTTTTTTAACAGTGTGTCAAATATCCAAGAAAACAGCATACAGTATACTACAGGCATATGTTCAGTGCCAATAATACAAAAGACTGAACTTAGAACAACATTCCTTCCCACCCCCTCAATCCCTTCCTCAGACACTCACCAACCAATGCATATACAGAATGTAACCAGAACTGGGGATCCTACTCATCAATTCCTTGAATTATCCCTCACCCACACACCTCATTGTGCATAAGGACTCCAACTTTCACATTATTTGGTATTTCCAATGAATGAAACTGCATCCAACCTCCCGGGATCATGCAGAACTTTCAGGGGCAGCCCCTGCTAGCATAAGTCACTTTCTCTGCCATCATAAATATGTCCATACCCCGTCTCCACGCTCTCAACAATGGACATTCCCGAGCTCCCCGTGATGAGCTATATCTCTTTTGGCCAGTACCAGGCCAAGACCACAAAATAGTAGCTTAGCTCGAGGTGGATCTATATTATTGGGGATTCTCAAGAGAATGAATTTGGTGTCCATCAAGATTTACTCTGAAAGAACCCCTCTGAGTTCCTCTATAATCACCGCCCAATATTCCTGGATCAACGGGAACCCCAGATCATGTGAATGAAGGAGCCATCCTCCCCCTGATATCTCAGACAGTGGGGATGTTGTGCTTTCCCCGATAGCATGTAACCTCCGTCTGTCATCATATATTCTAAGCAAAATCTTAAATTGGACCAATTAGAGCCGCGTCCTTATTGACATCTCTCTTGTGTGCATCAGCGCAGCCTCTCAATCAAAATCCTCTAGTTCTCTCAGGTCCCCCAACCATCGACCATGCAGTTGATTAAGGCATCAGGTATATTATTATTTATGATCTTATATGTCAATGAACTCTCCCCCCCTCTCAGCTCCTCCATTAATAGCCTCCCTTGCAACAGTGCGTATTCTGGGATCCCCAGCCCTAGGAGACCCTCCAAACTCCATGCATGCTGCATCCGTGCATAATGTGAAAATTGAGTGGCACTCAGGACAAACTCTCTCAGAAGAGAGGCAAAGTGCATGATATCTCCACCCTCCAATAGGTCCCCTATCTTAGAAATCCTAATGTGATCCCAGACCTCAAAGCTGTGAAATTTCTGCATCCCCCGAAGCCATTGTCCCTTCCACAAGGGAGTCTTCCGCGTGAGTCAGTAATGCCATCCCACAAGGTTCTGGAACTTTACCCACTCTGCTAAGGCCATTTGTGTAGCTGGGAGGACATGCTGCCTCCCCATCCTCAATAGAGATGTTGTAGACAGGATTTCACCCCACACCGTGACTGCTCCAGTCAAAGAGTGGAGTTGTCCGATGGGGCAAACAGCCAATCAGTTACATTAATTGAGTGGGACGCCCAGTAATACGCTTCCGGTTCAGGCAGGGACTGTCCCCCTTAAATTGGTTATTTTGGATAGTTTTTAGGGAAATTCTAGGGTGTTTCCGATCCCACAGGAAGAGGCGCATATCATCAGCGTAAGGGAAAATCCTCTCCTCCACCATGTCCTCCTCCTCAGTTTTAAAGTTGCATATCCCGGGATGGGTTCAAACCATGCTTGTAAGTGACTATGGGGGTCATTATGACCCTGGTGGAAGGCGGAGAACCGGCGGTAAGACCGCCAACAGGCTGGCGGTCTTACTTTGTGGAATTCCGCCGGTTCTCCGTTCCGCCCGCCGGGCTGGAGACCTGGGTCTCCAGCCCAGCGGCCGTCACTATACCGCTGGCGGTATTTGGACCCGGCTTACCGCCGTGGATTTCCGGTGGTTTGAACCGCCATGAAATCCATGGCGGTAAGCACTATCAATGCCAGGGAATTCCTTCCCTGGCACTGATAGGGGTCTCCCCCACCCCCACCCCAACTCCCTCCCCTACCCCCCCCACCACACCTGCCACCCCCCAAAGGTGGCAGGGCCCCCCCCCACCCCGACCCCCAACATCACTTCACCCATACCCACACGACACGCACGCAGGCACCACCTACATACTTACACGCACACACACCGACATACATGCCTACATCCACACACACAGTCATACATGCACACCCACATTCAAACATACACGCACACATCCATACAGACATACCCACAGACATACACGCACTCATTCCCAAACACACAACACCCCCGCAGGCATACACGCACTCACACACATGCACACCCCCTATGCACCCACACAACACACAACATCCCCCACCCCGCTCCCCTCACGGACGATCGACTTACCTGGTCCGACGATCCTCCGGGAGGGGACGGGAGCCATGGGGGCAGCTCCGCCGACACCACACCGCCAACAGAACACCGCCACGACGAATCACAGGACGTGATTCGCTGGGCGGTGTTCTGTTGGCATGGCGGTGGAGGTGGAGCAACCTCCACTTCCCCGCCTCCCGCCAGTATGGCTGTTGGCGGCTCTCCATCCGTAAAAGGATGGAGAGCTGTCAACGGTCATAATAGGCCGAGTGGCAAACCGCCACCACTGGCGGTCTTCCGCACGGCGGTCCCTCGGCGGTCTTTAAAAAAGACCGCAGAGGTCAAAATGACCCCCTATATGTTAAGGGTAAAGAGAAGAGGAAATAAGAGAAAGTTCTGCCTTGCTCCCTCCCAGTAGGGAAATCAGAGGATAGGATGGCATTATCTCTTACTACTGCCTCAGGAGCCTGGTATGACAGCCAGACCCACTTTATATATTGAGGACTGAACCCAAATTATCACCAGAGTACATTCTAAAATGGGCCAATGCACTGCATCAAACACCTTTTCACTGTCGAGCGTCAGAAAGATGTGTGAATGTGAGCATTTCTGTACTTCATTCAACAAATTGTTTGTGCATTGTAAATTATATCTCGTTGACCTGCCCGGCATAAATCCAGACTGGAACCTATGTATCAGGGGAGTAATAACTCAATGGAGTTGTGTGGCAAGATTCATAGCTAAGACTTTCACCTCTACGTTCAGGAGCGAGAGCGGTCTGTACGAGGCACACTACTCCCTGGGTCTGCCATCCTTGTGGATTACAACTATGACAGCCCTTCTCAGGTTAGGAGAGCTAAATTAGTTATTTATCCCTGCAAGCCTTAACCCTTTCATAGGTTAATATTGGAATTGCCTTGTTACACCTTATAAGCATAATTTCCAAGTGGGAAGAGACAATCCATTCAAATTTGGTGTCTTTGGATCACAATTTAAAATCCTAAATTATGGTGAAGTCGTATTATAAATTGCAATTTTGAAAATCCACTTTTAAAAAGTTGGCATTTTCTTACCTTAGCTTTTCAGTGCGTGCAGCCTGTCGCTGGTCACATGACTAGATGTAGTTGGCACTTGGACTTTGTGTATTTCCCCTAGACAACCATACACAATGGGAGCTTAGGTGTGACTTGAAAGGCCATCCCAGGCAACATAGGAGGTAGGAGCTGGACACAGCCTCACTTACACCTCATGAGGCTGTGACCTGTTCCCACACAAAGGGCTGCCTACCCTCTGTAGTTAGTCTGGAGCCAGGGCAGGAAGGGCAGGACACTAGTGCACTTTAAAGGCATGTCTTTAAATTCTCCCCCCACATCAGAGGCACTACCGGGTAGAAGAAGTAGACCTCAGACAACACCACTTCAGTACACTTCGGAATCTGTAGATACTCGGACTGTACTGTGCTGCACTTCTCCTTTGCTGTGCTGACCTGTTGCCTGGGAGTGATAAGGACTGGACCTGCATCTCTCCAACCTAGAGTGACTCAAAGGCCTAGTTGATAGGCCTCCTGGTCTGCAATCTCAGGGATACAAAAGACTTCAGACCTCCCTGTTTCTGCACCTGGACTCTGCCATCTATGAGTCTATCCTACCAAGTGGTGCCACTCCAGTGCTGGATGCTTGAAAGTGGGCCAAAGGTGCTTCACAGCAAAACCAAAGCATCCTCTCTACTGAGCAGCTCATCCCTGAGCAGAACCAACTTGTCTCCTCGACTGGGCAGCACATCCTTGAGCAGAACCAACGCATTGCTGCATGGATTGGACCCAGTCTAGAAAATTTGCAATGTCACCACATCCTGCATCATGGATGCGATACATCACCTTTGGGGCAACCACTGTTCAGCGCTTCCCTGGAGCATGTCCTCTCATCCCTTGTCGACAGCAGCCTCAACAACAATGCTAAGGCTCTGCATCACAGCTTTATCACTCATCGGAACTGATGCATCACCTTGCCTGCGCAATGCATCCCTACACCGACCTTTGCAACAAAATCCCCGTCCATGGGATTCTCGACGTCGACACAACAGGACTTTGCACTGCAGCTTGCTGCATCTCAGAAACAACGCCTTGCATCGGCTTTGGATTGCATCTTTCACTCAAGTCCATGCAATGCTCCACAACGTGGATTCAAGTTACTTTGTTCAGCAGCCTAACTTCGGACCCATGCTCCATCACAGTTGGCCTGAACCTTTGACTTTGTCCTAGCCCAGCATGACCATATGCCTTGAACTGTTGCTTTTTGCTTCTAAGCACTATACTACAGTTCATTTAAAAAAGGAAATCATCACTTAAGCTTTACTGATTGGATATTTGTCATTTTGGTCTTGTTTGATTTATTAAATGAAGCTCTATTTTTCTAACCTTGTGTGGGATCATTTCTTATGGTGTTTTTACTGTTTTTACTGTTTGAAGTGTTGCAAAATACTTTACACATTGCCTTCAAGTTAAGCCTGACTACACTGTGCCAAGCTACCAGAGGATGAGCACCGGTTAATTTGGGGTTTGTGTGTTCCTTACACTGACAAGAACTGTGATTGCTGCTTCACCAGGGTTTACACCCCAATGTAGCAACAACCCAATTTCTCACAGACCTTACCACCTCTGTGCCCTGGTGCATTGCATCAGCTGCATCCCTGGTAGCTGCGCCCTTTTCTTGGCATCACCTACTGAATGACCATGTACTGCCTGTGTCTAACGTTTCAAACATGTGGTGTGGTGCATGTGCAAGACACACCAGAGCAGTGTGAAGGAAAGCTAAGGCCCTCTGAGATAAAATAAGAGTAACATTTAAGAACACCGAGTATCACTGAAAAAACACAGAAACTGAGCCATGGTTTTTGTTAAAATGCACAATACCACTGAAATTTGCCAGAGGACCAGGCCCTCTGCGTAACCCTCTGCAGGTGGCCAATCCCTGCTGTGCATAGGAGTTAGCCCATAGAGCTGGGCCTTTTGCATGTTTGTTTTATTTATTTACTTATTTTGATGCACAGACCCTGCTTGGGGACTGCTAACCCAATGCAAGTTTAATGCCTGGGTACAGAAAACCTAGGGCAAGCGTCTCTCATCCATGCCTCTCCATCTCATGGTTAGGAGGTCTTAAGCCATTGCTGGAAAACCGTAAGTAGTGAGGCACTGGTTGGTGAAGCTTGCGTTGGGTTCACTGTACTCGAGCATGAAGCTTGTCCTGTCCGTGAATAAAGGGACACCTGCAGTGTGCCCCCCCTTGAATCCATAGCACCAAGCCGTATACCGCAGACCCTTGGTGTCATCTTCGAGCAAAGTACCATGAATCCCAAAAAGATCTGCAGACACTGCAGCTCACTTTTGTTTTTTTATTTAGTGTTGAGGGCATTTTTACATTATTTTTTTAAAGTCCTCATACACAGTCATCAATAAGCTCCTGTAAAGAGCCATCTGAACTCATGGAAGGGACCCCATAGGTAATCGGGTGTGACCAACGCCCTACCTGTGCGGACCGAGGCATGTAATCATCAGACAATAGAAACTCACAGCCTTAAAAGGTCCCAGATCCCATTATCTATCTTCTCTGCGTCTCTTTTATCTACTTCACTGAAAAAAGAACAGAACGCCTCTATTCTTGCCAACTAGGAGGGGAGGTTTGAGTCCAACTTCTACAAATTTGCCTTCTTGCAAGTAACACCAAGTAAAACACCAAACCTTTCTGATATACATTAAGAGGGACAGAAACAATATCCGGGTGGAAGTATTCCAAATATAATTAGATAGGGGCTCACCTCCATTGAGGAACCCAAAGAGTCAGAGATAGTCTTACCCACTGCCGACCAGAATTCCTCAAGTTTCAAACAGGTAGCGAACATGTGAACATCATCTGCTTCTGGGCAGCCGCATCGTTTATACTCAGAGGTTAGAGTGCTTCTTATCTTTGCCAATTTCGTGGGGGTCCACTATACTCTATGAAGAGTAAAGAAATGGTTCCTTCTTAGGGTAGTTGGTTTAACCACAGAATATAACGTAGCAAAGGATACTTGCCATAACTGCACCAGCTCCTCCTCCGGCAAGTATCCACTCCAACTCCTATGTAGAGGTTGCATCATTTTCTCAGCTCTTGTTAAAAGGTACTGATACCAACGAGAAACTTTTTGTCCCGGATTGAGTGTAGGTCCAGTTCCATTTGAGCTGGTTCCGGGTCCAAATCCCCCGGACTCTTGAGCCACCCACTCACCTGAAAGATCTTGAATCTGGATATGGTCCCACCTGTTTTGTTATTCCAGAACTCCCACGACAGTCTTTGCCCCTCCTCAACCAACTGACCCCATCTGGTAACACCACTTTTTTCACAGGGAAGGCTAGGCTTTCCAGTAAGCACTCCAGAGACCCAGGGGAGTCTTAAATAGGAGCTAACTTACTACAGTAGTCGATACCTAGGAAAGATCTAATCTCCTACCAACTAGAAGCTACTGCTTGTAGGTACATCAGCCTCACTTTTTAAAAAAACTTTGGGACCCCAAATTTATAAGAAAATCCATCTAGAGGATAGCCTATTAGCATTGCCCTAAACATTTTACCCATTAATGAATCATCTGGAGTCAATAGCAACATCCTATTACTTTTTAATTGGTATGACCAACAATAAAGTTGTAAATCAGGGAGGGCCAATCCGCCAACTCCCAACCTCCTCCTCAATTTTTTCCATGATAAGCGAATACCTTTACTATCCCAGATAAAAGAGGTAATCTTCACCTGCAGGTTTAAAATGACTTTTTTAAATAAAAATGTAACAAAATATTATCAAATAGAAAAGTGATTTTTGGTAGAATAGACATCTTAACCAGGTTAACTCACCCATATATGGTAAACAGCAGGTTTCTCAATTTTTTCAAGATTGTCGTGATCTCAGCGGTCACCTTTTCTAAATTTGTACTAGCTATCTTGCCCAAGTTATGTGTTATACTTACACCCAGATATCTCAATTCTACAACCTTTCTGGGGTCTTCACAATTTTGATTCCATACC
Source organism: Pleurodeles waltl (assembly GCF_031143425.1). NCBI lineage: Eukaryota > Metazoa > Chordata > Amphibia > Caudata > Salamandridae > Pleurodeles > Pleurodeles waltl. The sequence continues at coordinate 970,606,098 of NC_090436.1, forward strand.
ATAATCTCAGTTTTTTCCTCATTCACTTCATAACCGTCTAGTTTTGAAAAAATCGTCACTTCTTTTATAAGATTTGGAATAGCAGATAAAACATCAGAGGTATACACCATCAAGTTGTCAGCATATAAGGCTATTTTCCTATAAAAATCCCCAACCACAAACAGTCTTATATGGTCATTTAACCTCAGGCTTTCTGCCAGAGGCTCAATATATAAAATAAAAAGTATTGGGGAGAGTGGACAACCTTGTCTAATTCCTCTTTCTATCTCAACTTTCGAAGATAATACACCATTAACAAGAATTCTTGTGGAGGGTGCACTATAAGTCTTTGCCAACACATCAATTAGGGGTTTGCCCACTTCGAAATGAGCCCAAACCATCATAAGGTATTTCCAATTCACATGATCAAATGCTTTAGCCACATCTACCGTTATAACCGCCAGAGGAAAAACTAATGTTGTGGCCAGGTCAATAGAAGCAATTAGGGCATGATTAAGACCTTTCATATTCCTGCCCAGCAGAAATCCCTTCTGATCTTGATGTATCAACTGGCCGGCAACTTTATTCAATCGATCTGCTATAATACTAGTAAACACCTTATAATCACAATTAAGTAATGATATTAGGTGATAGGATTGACAATTTAAAGGGTTTTTGCCGGGCTTCAATATTAAGGAGACTACTGCCTCGTTCCAAGAATTCAGAATAGAAACGCCCTTCAACAATATAGCATTAAACAGATGCTCCCAAACTGAAATAATAAACTCCTCCAATAATGCATATAGCTCACTTGGGATCCCATCGGGGCCAGCAGTTTTCCCTTTCTTTTCTTTCCTAATGGCACCTAAAATCTCACTACCAGATATTTCTTGACAAAGAAACTGATCTTGTTCACTCGCTAGCCTGGCAAGTTCTTCTGGCCGAGCCACACTTCAATCCCCCCCTGATCCGGGTTTAAGGGCATTTTGAGGGTCCCCCTAATAAGACCTAAGGGTCAGGGGGATGCCTACGCCTTGCCTCACGTGGCCTGTCAAATACTTTTTTCAGGACCAGAGGACCGTGCCTCATGTCTTGGAATGGCAGCCTCAAGACAACATTTTCTCTTCCTGACAGCCAATCAGATCCCTCAAATTTCTGGTCCCAATTTTATCCTGAGCCAATTTACACTAACCCAACAAAAACACACTTCATGGGTAAAATTCTACTTTCATGCCAAGTTTGGTATAAATCTGCTAAGCAATTTTGGCTGTAGATGCAAGGAATATTTCTTATGGCATCTAAAAAGGAAAAATGTATAATTTTTACTACTCCTCAAATTGTATTCCCCTGCAAGGATCAGCAAGAAAATTGGCATGCCTGACATTAGAATACTATGACAATGACAGCCATATTTGGTGTAAATGCATCCATGAGTTCAAACAATACAGCCAAAACAAAAAATTTGTTTTCAATGGAAAGCACAGATGAATGCTAACTACTTAGTTGTGATTGCCAATATGTAATTTCATCTTTTCCCGTTCTTCAATACAATTCTCTCCATAACATAAACCCTGTATCTAAGAGCTAGCCCACACTGTAAGAGCTGCCCTCATCACTTCTACCCCAGTTCGCGCCACAGGCATCTCCAGCCCTGTCCCCATCTTCTGACAATGTTAATGTTGCACTGTGTCCTCTAGAAACACAAATAACATCACTGTTGGTGCCACTCTTTAACTCCTTTTCTGAGAAATCAAAATGACTATGATTCATATCAGTCAAATTTTTCAGTTCCAGAGCTATTTTCACAGCACATGCTCCATATCTTCTTTGGCCATTCCCCATCATCAAAGCAGTTCAATTTACCTTGCTAATCAGTAGAGGGTCACTGAACTAACAGGCACTTGACATTTGCTTGTTTGATGTTCATTTAATCACCTGCAGATATTGCTATTTTGGCAACTGCTTTTCTTTTGTCATAATGTTTCTCTGTTAGGGTGTTTCCATGTATAGTCATTAGCGTTGAATAGTTCAGCCTGCCTGCGGGGACGCCGGGGCACTTTTTCCAATATAACTTCTTAGGTCTTCATGTTTGCCTTACTTCAGGAAGGCCTGAAAAGTCACTTAAGAATGTCCATATGCAGCCTAAAGGAAAGGCTACAGTATCCAAAATTCTTCATCCAGTTTGCTTTAAAATGGCAAAGTTAAGGCACATGTATTCAATGCATGAATGAGTTGAAAATTTAGCAGAAAAATCCTTCACAAACCTTTTTGTAATGCAAAACAATGATGAAGGAGTACAGGGCAGTGTAGCTGATAGGCAGCCATTATAAATGAAGGAAAGGGAAACTGTGACTTTAAGAACAGCCAGTCCTACAGTATCCCATCATGCCTAGAGAGAGGCAGTTAATTCAGTTCTTTTTTCCAGCTCCTGCTCATAGGACCCTGGAGCATTAAGCTTGACCATTTAGTTTTTTCCTTTAAAATTTGAGTGAAAATCACAGTGACAACTATTTCACTCTATGTCTTTTGTGTTTCTTTCTTGATTTTTGTGTTTTTCTGACAGAAATTGAGCCATTTTCCCAGAAAAAATGCCTTCTCTATTTGACAAATGGCCAAGATGTTGCAGAAAAAAGGTGATGTTTGTATCATCTGCCTGCCGTCTTCACACCTTTCTGCCTCCTGTAACATCTGCAAGACATTTTCCAGACGTACCTTATGTGACAGGGGGAAGATTTGCCTTCAAGGGAGAGCAGAGAGGCGATGCCAGCAATACGCCAGTGGGACCTCTGAGCGAGGGGAAGGTCAGTCTACAGTGGATGTGGAAGGTCTGAGAGGCATTTTTCTGGCAGAATACGCTTTAGGTCATGGTCGACGTAAATGACGTTGACGTCAAGAGGAGGTATGGCGCCAACATGTTTGCAGTCGAAGTCTGGCGTGATGTCGCACAAACGTCACCGCTTGAGGTCAAGATGCCGCACAACATCGACAACTCCAGCTACTCTGCACACAACATCGAGGAGTATATCAATGTCATTGGAATTGACGTTGAGGCGAAGGAAGCACCGACATCGCAGTTCGATGTCGAGATCCCCCTCAACTTTGACACCTAGATGTCAGAGAGGAAGATCGACATTGAATAGTCTCTCGACATCAAGGAGGCAAAAACAGAGAAGGAACTATTCTTCATCGGAATCGTGTCATTCCAGAGATGTCTCTCCTTCCCTGGTGCTTCTTCCTTCGTCACCCTCTTCTCACGCCTCTCTTCCGATGCCTGCTACTCCTCCTCCTCAACCTTCAGAAAGTCTGAATCTGCTCCCCTTTGTTTCTGCGCTTCGATCCTCCACCTGATTTGGTGGTAATACTGGCTGCCTGCAAATCTCACGCTATGTCTCCCTCTACTACCTCTCCTCCTGAAAAAGAGAGTAAAAAGGTGGATTTGACAGGCCACAAAGTCTGTAGTTCGGCCGCAACCTCCATGAAGGCGGCAAGCGTAACAGCCCTCTTGGGCAGATACGATAGGGCTCTGTGGGACTCCCTACTCCAATTTGCTGACCACCTCCCAAGAGATCAGAAGGACGGTGTTTTAGAGATCATCCAAGAAGGTGCCATGGTCTCTAATCAGATCACTAGTGCAGCGGAGGACTCATCCTTGCTCTGTGCACATACATACTGCCATGGAGTAACGCTAATGAGGCATTCCTCACTGAAACCGGAAGCTCAGCAACGCATTCAGAACCTGCCATTTTCAGGCTCCACTCTGTTCGGTTCTCATGCCGACGATGAAATGGCAAGGATGAAGGCTGAGGTAGACACTTTGAAGACAGTAAGCCTTGAAAAACCCAAAGAGCAATGAAGACCCTTCCGACATTTGCAACGTCGCTATTCTACTCAGAAGGTTCAAACCCATCAGTGGCTGCCTGGAAGAACTCAGCAGTAATTCCAGAGAGCTTACCAGCCTCAGCGGAAACAACAAAGAGGACGAATGACACATCAACCCAATCAGGCTTCTCAACAACCTTCAGCCTCAGAAACCTGAAAGCTTTCTTCTCCCGCGTCCATTACCACTCCGGTGAGGGGAAGTATCACCAATTGCCTGGCAGAGTGGCAATGAATTACAACAGACACTTGGGTCTCAATCATTGTACAAAATGGGTGTTGTCTCAGGTTTTCCACCCCACCAACAGGTATTCCGCCGAAGTCGACCACTTCTCATCTCAGCAGAAGTTTCCATCCTGCTGGAAAAGAAAGCAGTAGAACCTGTTCCCCTCAACCAGCGAGGAAAAGGCATTTACTCAAGGTACTTACTTGTTCCAAAAAAGGACAAGAAAGAGTTCAGACCCATTCTAGACCTGAAGATTGCCAACAACTGCATCAGAAAGGAAAAGTTCAGGATGCTGGCCTTACACAAATATACCCCCACATACACCAAGGGGACTGGCTTTGCTCAGTAGACCTACACGATGACTACTTTCATATCCCCATCATAAAAAAGCATCAGAAGTACTTGAGATTTGTTGTGGGACAAGATCTCTTGCAATGCACTGTCCTACCATCTGGTCTCAAGTCAGCATCCAGAACTTTCTCCAAGTGCTTGGTTGTGGTGTCAGCACATCTTTGAAGGCACCGCATCTTCGTCTACCCATATCTGGACGACTGGCTAATCAAGGCATCCACCTGTGCAAAAAGCCCAACTGCATTTCAAATGGACATTCGATCTCCTTTATCAGCTAGGGCTTCATGTCAACTTTCTCAAGTCCACGATAGTTCCTGTCCAGAAGCTGCACTACTTAGGAGCTACCATAGACACACTACAGGCAAAGGTGTGTCCTTCGGAGGAACAACGCTTATCCATTCTCCAAAAGTGTTGTGCACTCAAAACGATACATCGACCAACGCGTGGTCACAGGCTCCTCACTTCTATGCTCCATGGCCTCCTGCATCTTTCTGACACCCAATGCTCGCCTCCGCATGCGAACTCTTCAGGAGTGCCTGGAGGGCCAATGGAATCAACTGTCTGGAAACTGGGAAGACAGAATCTTTCTGTCCGCCCACGCAATTAGATCCCTCAGTTAGTGGTGGCCTCTGGTCTCCCAAGGAAACATCATACCACATCAATCTCCTCGAGCTCAGTGTGGTGCACCTATCTCTCAAGGCACTTCTCCTGACCTTCAACACCGACACCCTGCTTGCCCAGACAGGCAATACAACCACCATGTATTACCTGAACAGGCAGGGGGAACCAGATCCAGAGTCTTGTCGCAAAAGGCCCAAACTATATGGCACTGGCTCCCAGTCAGGAGGTTGAAGATAGTAGCAACTCACCTTCCAGGGCCTCAGAATGTACAAGAGGATGCCCTCAGCAGAGTTCTCGAAGAGAACCACGAGTGGGTGCTGAACGAAGATTTAGTTCAAGATATTTTGCATTTGTAGGGCACACCTTATATCAACCTTTTTGCCACAAAGGAAAACAGAAAATGGTGCAACTTCACAGCCAGGTTTTACCATCTAGAATCGTTGGGGAATACTGTGTGGATAGACTGGTCAAACAAATTGCTGTACGCTTTTCCACCAATTCCCCTGATCCCAGCAGTTCTTCTCATACTCTCAACGACTTCAGCAGAATGATCCTCATTGCACCAGAGTGGCCAAGGCAGTAGTGGTTCCCAGACCTCCTTCACCGGTCGCTCCGACCACATCTCAGGCTGCCATGCAGGCCAGACCTCATAACGAAATTTGGAGGGCAAATGAGACACCCCAATCTCTCCTCCTTGAGTTTTTCAGCATGGCTCCTGAGTTAGTACAGTATGGGCACCTAAATCTTCCACAGGATTGTATGGAAATCCTAAAAGAGGTGAAACAGCCATCCACCCGTACAACATATTCCTTCAAATGGAAGAGATTCTGAATCTGGTGTTCCTCCAAAATGATAGACCTTACATCTTGCCAGGAAGATGTCATTCTTTCATACTTGTTACACCTGGCTAAATCTGTCCTGCAACTCTCTTCAATTAGGGTCCATCTGGCAGCTCTGACTGCATACAAAAAAGGTCCTTCGCAAACCTCTTTCTTTAGGATACCAGTCATCAAAGATTTCCTAGAAAGGTTGAAGAAGGTCTTTTCTCCAGTTAGGCACCCTTCTCCCCCATGGGAGCTTAATGTGGTCCTTTCACGCCTCATGCAAACTCCATTTGAACCAATACACCAGGCATCTCTCCAACACCTAACTTGGAAAACTGCTTTACTTGTGGCAATGACATCAACACGCAGGGTTAGCAAGATTCTGGCTCTCTGTGCTCATGAGCCTTACACAGTATTCCACTCCTTCAAGGTAGTGATGCGAACACATCCTACACACAAATCCTAAAAGCCCAAGGTTATATCTGACTTTCAAATCAACCAGTCGATTTCCTTGCCAACTTTCTTTCAAAACCCATCTAATCCAGCAGAGAGAGCTCTCCACTCTCTAGGCGTGAAGAGGGTTTTAAAATTCTACTTAGATAAAACCAGATCTATTTGAAAATCTCCACCATTGTATGTTAATTCCGATGGATACAACTACCTTTGGATTCCTCACCTTATGAATTCTCCCAATGCAACAGCATTCAATGGAAATTTTCTTCCTAGACCTTCACGTCTATGAGGACATCACAATTGCACGGCTCTGCACGTGACTCCGTCTGAAGTTATCGTGGCAACAAGAAGTCCTCGCCGGCGTGCTGAAATCAGTTCCCTTTTTTCTGCGCCTTCGACGCTAACGGTTTTTCCTGGCTTTTGTACAGTTACTATTTCGAAGGTGTTGTTGTCGAGTTACAATGTCTCTGCCAAAAAAATCAGGCTCTAAGCCTAAGTCTGTCAATGCTACCTATGTGCTGGGGAGGTATATTTATGCCCTGATGGACACGGCAAGAGCTGTGGTGCCAGACTTGCCTCAGGATGTGCAAGGGCAGTTTGATGAACTCCTGTTGGACACTCAAGCGGCGGCCAAGCAGGTTATCCAATCTGGTTTGGAGTTTCTCCTCGGTATGGGGGCAGGGGAGGTCAGAGAGGCATGAAAATGCCTTTCCTTTCCTTGTCTCTCTGAGCATTCTTGCAGCCTGATCGCTTAGCAATCTGCCCCAGGCAGGGGTGGAGGGCAGAAGCCACTAGACACCAGGGATACTTTTTTTTTTTACATATGGGGAGCGACCCCTTAGGCAAGAGTCGCTCCCCTGAGGGGAGAAATTGTGTTTAGGCCATTTCTGCCCCCCTTGAGAGCAGATTGGCCTATTTCTAAAAGGCTGATCTGCCTCAAGGAGGGCAGAAAGCCCACCAGACACCAGGGAAGATTGTTTTTAAAAAAAGAGGGTGGGAGTATGGCCATACCCTCACCCCAAATAAATGGGGACAAAGTTGATCGGCCCACCACCGGGCAGATGGGGCATTTACCCCCGATCCATTCCCCGGGGGGCAAAAAGCCTACTATATGCCAGGGAATTAAAAAAAAAAATAGTGGGGTGGTGGCTACCAACCAGTATGGGCATGGTTATGCCCCCACCACAACTGAAGGGGGTAACATTCTTTCAGCTCTGCCCCGCACACTAAAAGATCTTATCTTAATGGCAAGCAAGAGGACATTTGATTATTTTAGGTTCTGGTTTTACATATGGCCATGAGAGCTTGTCTAACTCTCAAAATCGTCACACTTGGAACGGTAAGGGCTGCACTTTTTGGACTTTGGGACGTGCCATGTAGAAAAATCTACAAGACCTAGAGACATCTGAAAACGAAACATCTGGATGAGTCCAGGGTGGTGTGCTTCACAAGCAACCCGCACCATTTTCTTACCCACAATGCCCTGCAAACCTCCGACTTTGCTTGAAATCACATATTTTTGTGATGGAACCTTCCGGAATCTGCAGGAATCCACTAAATTCCTAACACCCAGCTTTGTCACATCTATACTATTAAAAATTCTGTCTCACTTGTCAGCGTAATTTTTTTTTTTCAAACTGCCCTTTTGGACCTACTTTGGTTCCCCCTCAATGTCCACATGTTTTTGGCTTTTTCCTGTCACAGGCACTTGGCCCACCTACAGAAGTGAGGTATCATTCTTATCGGTAGACTAAGGGGAACGTTGGGTGGTAGGAAATTTGTGCCTGTGCGGTGAGCCCACACAGAAATGTGGGAAAATGTAATTTTTTAGCTAAATTTGAGGTTTGCTGAGGATTCTGGTCAAGAAAACACTGGGGGATCCACACAAGTTACACCTCCCTGGACTCCCTCAGGTGTCTTGTTTTCAGAAATGTCTGGGTTTGGTAGGTTTCCATAGATGGCTGCTGAGCCCACGACTAAAAACGCTGGTGCTCCGACCCCCCGCAAAAAAAGGTAGTTTTGTATTTGATAATTTTGATGTGTCCACTAGAGTTTTGGGGCATTTCCTGCTGCAGGCACTAGGCCTACCCACACAAGTGATGTACCATTTTTATCGGGAGTCCTGGGGGAATGCTGGGTGGAAGGAACTTTGTGGCTGTTCTCAGATTCAAGAACGTTGCAGCATCGAAATGTGAGGAAAAAGTGTTTTTTGCCAAATATTGAGGTTTGCTAAGGATTCTGGGTAACAGAACCTGGTGAGAGTGCCACAAGTTACCACATCCTGGGTTCCCCCACATGACTAGTTTTCAAAACTGCACAGGTCGGGTAGGTTTTCCTAGGTGCCAGCTGAGCTAGAGACTAAAATCCACAGCTAAGCACTTTCCAAAAAACACTGCAGTTTTCAATGTAAAAATCTGATGTGTCCATGTTGCGTTTTAGGGCGTTTCCTGTTGAGGGCACTAGGCCTACCCACACAAGTGAGCTACCCTTTTTATCGGGAGACTTGAGGGAATGTTGGGTGGAAGGACATTTTTGGCTTCTCTCAGATTCCAGAAATTTCAATCACCGAAATGTAAGGAAAAAGTGTTTTTTTGCCAAATTTTGAGGTTTGCAAAGGATTGTGGGTAACAGAACCTGATGAGAGCCCCACAAGTCAACCCATCCTGGATTCCCATAGGTGTATACTTTTCATAAATGCACAGGTTTGGTAGGGTTCCATAGGTGCCTGCTGAGGTAGAGGCCAAAATCCACAGCTAGGCACTTTCCAAAAAACAAGTCAGATTTCAATGTAAAAATGTGTCCATGTTGCATTTCCTGTCACGGGCATGAGGCCTACCCACATAAGTGAGGTGCCATTTTTAATGGGAGACTTGTGGGAACACAGAATAGCAGAACAATTGTTATTGCTCCTTGTCTTTCTCTACATTTTTTCCTTCCAAATGTAAGACAGTGTGTAAAAAAGACATCTATTTGAGAAATGCCCTGTAATTCACATGCTAGTATGGGGACCCCGGAATTCAGAGATGTGCGAATAACCACTGCTTCTCAACACCTTATCTTGTGCCCATTTTGGAAATACAAAGGTTTCCTTGAATATTTCACTCTTTATATTTCACCAAAGAATTGCAGTATACCCAGTATTCAATGAAAACCCATTGCTAAGTGCATCTTCTTTATTGGCTCTGGGTACCTAGACTTCTTGATAAACCTACAAGCTCTATATTTCCCTGCAACCAGTATACGGTATATTGCTTTCAAAAATTTGCCATAGCTGGAAAAAGCTATAGAAGAAAACATGGACAGAAATGGCTCTTTTTTTCACCTCAATTTCAATACTTTTTTATTTATTTTAGCTGTTACTTTCTGTAGGGAAACCTTGAATGATCTACACAAATGACCCCTTGCTGAATTCAGAATTCTGGGGGTCATTATGACCCAGCAGTCGGGGTTACTATGGCGGTAGGGTACATACTGCCATATTATGAGATTGGAGGGTTGGCTGCAGCCAACCCGCCACTTCTCCACTCAGACCGCTATCGGGTATGAGCCGCCGGGCCGGAAATGTCTATCTCCAGCCCGGCGGCCCACAGAGTACCGCCCACGGCATTATGAGCCGGCCTACCGCCATGCTTTCCGTGGCATTAGCAATGCCAAGAAACCATGGCGGTAGGCCCTCCCGGTGACAGGGAATTCCTTCCCTGTCACTACTAGGCGGCTACACCACCCCCAACACTCACCTGATGCCCCCGCCCCCTCCATCGAAACTCACCCCCCACCCACCCCCATACACACACTAACCCCCCCACCCCTGATCCACAAACACATCCCCCCACCCCACATACACGCACACACCTGCAGACATGCACACACCATACAACGGACCCCACAGCCACACATTCACACATCACCCCCCACCCCCACCAGTCACAGCACCCCTCCCCCCACACATACCCCCTTCCCTGGATACATGCACACAGACACTCACATGCAGCATGCATGCACTCATTCACTATTACTCCATACACGCATTAATTCACACACTGCATACACACACCCACATACTCAGACACACACACACAACACCCCCACCCTCCCACCCCTCCCCTGTCGGACGCTCAACTTACTTTGTCTGGTGAGGAGGTCATCTGGCAGGGAATGGGAAGGGGTGCTGCTCCCGCCAGCAGCGCCCTGCCTGCAGAACACCGCCAGGCCGTATTTCTGGTCCAACTACGGCTAGCAGTGTTCTACTGGTGTGGCAGTGCTGGTGGTAGCAGCACCAGCTTACCACCATCTGACAGTATGAACATTGCCGGATTTCCGCCCTTCTTGTGGCAGAATTCCGGCAGTGATCATAATTTGGTGGATGGATGATAGCCACGGTGATGGTATTTTGGCAGCCGTCATCGCGGCAGTAGGCAGTTATGACCGCCAGGGTCAAAAGAAGGGCCTTTGTCTACTTTTCAGAAATGTTTAGCTGTCCGAGATCCAGCATTGGTTTCACACCCATTTCTATCACTAACTGGAAGGAGGCTGAAAGCACAAAAAATAGTAAAAATGGGGTATGTCCCAGTAAAATGCCAAAATTGTGTTGGAAAATGTTTTTTTTTTATTCAAGTCTGCCTGTTCCTGAAAGCTGGGAAGATGGTAATTTTAGCACCACAAACCCTTTGTTGATACCATTTTCAGGTGAAAAAAATGCTTTCTTCTGTAGCCCTTTTTTCCCATTAAAAAAAAAAAAAATGAAAGTCTAGCTGTATTTTGACTAATTTCTTGGTCTACTCCAGGGAAACCCACAAACTCTGCATACCTCTAGAATCCCTAGGATGTTGGAAAAAAAGGACGCAAATTTGGCGTAGGTAGCTTATGTGGACAAAAAGTTATGCGGGCCTAAGCGAGAACTGCCCCAATAGCCAAAGAAAGGCTCGGCACAGGAGGGAAAATGGCCTGGCAGTGAAGGGGTTAAAGTCACAGTTTCCTTTTTCTTCATTTAGAATGGCAGCCTATGAGCTACACTGCCCTGCACTCCTTCATCATTGTTTTGCATTACAAAAAGGTTTGTGAAGGATTTTGTCTGCTAAATTTTGAACTCATTTATTAATTTGAAAGCATGTGCCTTAACTGTATTTTTTAAAGCAAACTGGATGATGAATTTTGGACACTGTAGCCTTTCCTTTAGGCTGCATATGGCCATTCTTAAGTGACTTTGCATGCCTTTCTGAAGTAAGGTGAACATGAACACTTAAGAAGGTATATTGGAAAAAGTTTTCCAGGGTCCCCGCTGGCAGGCGGGACTATTCAGTGCTTATGACCATCATGGAAATACCCCTACAAGGGAACCTTATTTACAGGTAAGAAACTATTCCTTCTTCATCACACCTTTTTTTCTCAACACTTTTTAATGTAAATTTTTATTAACACTTAGGGGCATATTCATACTATGTTTGCACTGAATTAGCATTATTTTTAACTCTAATTCGGTGCAAAACTAACTCCATATTTAAACTTTGGCGCTAGACGGGCTTATGGAGTTAAAGTCATTTCTTGGACGTGGAAAGCTACCTTGCCTTAATGAGATGCAAGGTAGGCATTCCTGTGCAAAAACTCTATGGCCTTAACGCCATATTTATACCCCTGTGCAAAAATTGTGCATTGGAGGGAGGAGGGGTCAAAAAATGGTGCAAAGCTTGCTTTGCCCCATTTTTTAATGCCTGGGTCAGGGCAGGCGTTAGGGTACCTGTGGGCCTATTTCCATGGTGTAACACCATGGAATAAGCCCACAGATGCCCTCCCCAGGGCCCAGGGACACCCACACCAGAGGGACTGCGGAGGATGGGGGACCCCATCCCAGGTAAGTACAGGTAAGTACAGGTAGGTATTTAATTTTATTTTTAAGGTGCCATGGGGTCCCTGAAATGGGCCCCCATACATGGTACAGAGTGCAATGGCCAGGCCCAGGGGACCCTTGTCCCCTGTAGTGGCCATTGGGGTGGTGGGCATGACTCCTGCCTTTTCTAAGGCAGGAGTCATGTGGTATGGATGGTTTTGCGTCAGAAAATGACTCTAGTCATTTTGTTTTACTCTAACCTGCCTAACGTCTTTTTTTGGTGCAAAACCCCCTTTTTCCATACCGCCAGCCCCACCTAACTAACATATTTTTTTTTTATGCTAGCCTACCCTTTGCACGGCTTGCACCATTCCATAAATATGGTGTCCGGCTGGTGCACAGAAATGGTGCAAGCCGGTGCTAAACTTTTTGGTGCAAAACTGTATTAGTGCAGTTTTGCACCAAAAAGTATTAATCAGGGCCTCAGTTTCCTGTCTTGCTTCACCTTCTACCACATTGTAGACCAGTGGGGTTACAACGTGGATTTGGTAATCTTCCTCTCATTAGCTCAACAGCAGTTTTCCACTGGCGCTAGGCTTCATGGTTCAATATAGACCACATATGTGCTCTTGGTGCTTCCTTCCCTGACATTCTTCCCTTCTGTGCTAATTGAATAGCCTCTTTGATTAATCTGTTTACTTTTGCTGCACTTGGTCAATGCCGTGTGCATGATGGAGAGGTTGTTTGACATGTTCAGTACCATTCTTTTTCATGAATGCTACCATATTCTGTGCTACAAACTGTACACCGTTATCACTCACCACATGTTTAGGAAGCCATTCCCCTGCGAAAACCTGTTTGAGGAACTCAGGGCCATATGTACGAACACTTTTTCCCATAGACACATAATGGGTAAAAACCTTTGCTACATCTGGCCCTCAGTCACTTGCTTGATTTTTGGATTGGTCACAAATGTAAGTTTAATCCACTTGTTGTAGTACTCTACAATGCTGTTGCAAATCACATTTGATTTGGCAAGTCGTTCATTGGGCTAATAAAATTGATGCCAACCTTCTGCCATTGGGCTTCAGGTAGAAGAATACTTTATTCGGTATGAAAAAAATTCATCCATTAAAACAAATATTCACCAATACATTTGTTAATATAACAATAAAACCATATACAATAAAAACACCCATCAAGAATATAAACATATAAAACCACATTCATAAAAAAACAATAAAATAAAAGAATTCATTCTAAAAACTCTAAATTTTTACGCCAAGTAATAGCTCCCTTCAAGAATGATCCCAGGCCCTTCCACACCAATACATCTGAGGCCATTTGCAACCACTTAAAAGCAGGACGATATTGCACGAAACCCTTGGGCCTTAGGAGAGGTAATAGAAATCAAGTTCTGAACGATGCATAAAAAACACAAAACAATGTAAAATTGAGCAAGGTCTGTTGGGACACCCCATCACAGGGGCAAGGTCTAATAGATTTTTCCCCATACTGACCTAACAGGAAACACAGATTACTTCTAATGATCCCCAAACGGAATCGAGTAATAAGAGACCTTACCCTCACATCATTTATCTCTAAGAGATAGCGCTCAGGACCCACCCACATCTTTAGCATAATAAAATCCCTAATCGATTGTTTCGCTAAAGCCTCCCCCTCCCTCCTGGTCTCCTGGATTCTCAGAAAATTATCCTTGACCCATTTCTTATCACGACTAGTCAGGCCCTCAGGATAATCAAACAATTCAGGCCGCCCCAGATCATGGGCCATCTTCCTTATGTACGTCAGCCAGGGAATGTTCTTTAAATTGTCACAAGCCAAACAATCCCTTAAAGTATCCCTATTAAGAGTGGCATGTTCATTACTCCAGATTGAGATCCATAACAGAAGGGGAGCCAACTGGATAATGTCCTGCACAAACTCAAGCTCCAGTTCCAAATGAAGGCAAAAACCAGCGATATTTTGTCCAACCCCCAATGGCCTTCTACAGAACCGATTTTCTTCTACCGTAAGGGCTCGGGTATCCCTGTACCCCCAAAGTGCAGCACCATACAGCAAGACAGGGAGGCATTTCCGCCTATAGATTTCAAGCAAAGGCTTAATAGGTTTACTACCTACCCTTACAGCAAAGTCAAAAGTCGCACCAACTGTTGCATGAAAAAGCGCACCCCTTCTGGCAATACAGGGTTTCCAAGATCCTTTCTCATCAAAAATAACCCCTAAATATGGGAACTCATGGACTCTACTAATAATTTGATCCTCCATCCTTAGCTCCCCCACCCTACTCAAGGGTCTTCCGCAAACCATAAAATGTGATTTCTTAGAATTGATCTCTAAACCCAAAGCTGACATAAAGGAGGTATAAGCTCTAACTACTTCCCGGAGACCATTCATAGTGCGGGCTTCAGGTAGTTCCTTTTGGGTTTAGAAGGCAAGCTCTAGGTTTCAGGGTTTTATTTTTTACCTTGTACACTTGACAGTCTTGTACGTATACCTTAAAATCACAATTAAAGCTAGCCACCTATTGCATCCAGTCATGGTCTTCTCTCGCTCAGAACAGAACTAAGGCCAACATCAAACTTTTTTTTCTATACCCATCATTTCCCCTTATCCTTCATGTACAATTCTCACAGGTTTATTCCTTAACTATGTTGGAACCACAAGAACATCTCATCTCAGCATCATGTTAGCCGCAGTGGTTTAGGCCACCCCATGATAACATATACCTTGACTGTGTTCAAGATAAATAATTAGCCAAAACATTTGTCTTTTGTGGGACGTGTTCAGTTGTAAATTAATACTCATCTAATGTGCATACAAATGTTGCAAAGCATGACAACACGTTGCCTGTTTCACCCCTCATCAGAATGCTCGCCATTGGCTTATTATCAAGATATTATGAATGACCTTCCCCACAGAAAGGTTTTGAACTTGTTCACTGCACACACAAGCCAATAGTTCTCGTTCATTCACTAAGTGCTTTTCTCTGATCCCTTCAACTTGTGGGAAGCAAATGCTATCACACAGTTTACTACATACAATATAACTTAACACTGTCCCCACACCCCACCCATAGTTGGTTTGCATCGGCTGTGACAGCAGATTTCAATGTGTCATCGAAGGATTGTAAAAGTGTTGTTACTTGGTCATTTTCATGCTTTGATCTAATTCCATTGTTCGCTTAAATTCAATTACATTCTTCATCAGTTTTCTTGTTGGGTCTGTTCTCTAAGAGTAATTTTTGTTAAACTTAGAGTAGAAGTTACAAATTCCAAGAAATGACTGAATTGCCTCTTTCCACCACAGTGAAGGTGATTCTACAAATGCAGTAAGTAATGAAAGTTTAGAACATACTCCTTCAGCACTGATTACATAAAACCTATATTGAACAACAGACTGAAACATGTACATGTCTTCCTCTTCAGTGTTAATCTGGAGTCTTTGATCTTTTACAGAATATTTTCATAGAATTATTTCATGATCCTCCACTGTGGTTGAATAAACCAATATATCATGTTGAAAGGCACGTATTTCTTTCATTCCTGTTGATAATCTGTTCATGATCTTTGACAGGCAGTCAATGCCAACCCTATCCTGAACAGCATAGGGTTAAATTGAAGCACCTTCTGATATTAAGAAGGCAGTTAGCTTCTGGGAACTTTTGTGCAGACTGACTTGGTGATACACTGCTATATGGTCTAGAGTTCTGAACACGTTTGACTTTCTTAGTCTCGTTATCATCCCCTGGATTACTAGAAGAAAATGGCCATCGTCTACCATAAGTTGATTTTATCGTCTTAAGTCAAGTGCACAGCCTCATTTCTCCAGACCTTGATACTTGTACCCCTAGTGGTGAAACCTATTCATATGTGTACATTTTATCTATTATTTCTGCTGCACACCACTTGTCAAACATTTATTTTACATCTTTTCTTGCTGATAATCCTACATTTCTCACTTTTCTTTTGATAGGTTGTGTTCTTTCCTTCAACATGTGTGTTGTTGGACACTTCTAAACAAACCAAGTTCAGGTCTGAAGACATCTCAGTAGTGTTGCACAGTTGTGTTCAGATAATCTTGTAGAGCTAAAAGCATTCAGTGAAACATGTATTTATTAAGATTTACACATTTTGTTGCTTTAAATATCCTAGTTTATTCACACCCGGATCCACAAAATATACTCGCAAAGGCAAGCTTCTTTCTTTAAATTTCACATTAGCGTTGTACACTCCTTCATGTTTAACCTTATGCCTGCCATATGCATCTTGTATTGTTCTGCTGTGTTTCAAGTCCGCTTCAGTTGGCAGGCTGTCATACATGGCCTTTGATAACCTTGTTTGCTTTGATCCATTGTGAACTTGCACATCCACATCCATAACATTTTTTTGTACTAAGCAGCATGATTGACTGTTATCATCTTCCTTGCCCTAGATTGCCACCAGGTGCACTAGATCTTTCATATTTTTCTCAATGTTTAGCATGCCATCTCCTTTGATGTTGTAGAACTTCATTAATTTTTCAGCTCTGCAAGCTATTGAAAATGAACTTTTTTCACATTACGTGCAGTCCTTTCCCACTGCTGGACAATTTTTGGAAGGACTGAATGATTACTAGTCCTTCAGCTCATAGGGTCCATGCTATTCTAAAACACCCGACAATGGCAAAAAAAGAGGCACGAGCATGGGCGGTTTCTTAAAAGGAACATGGGGGCTGCGCCCCAGCCCCTTTTTTACCTCCGTTATTTTGTATTAAATAAATATCTCTGCCTACTGCAGCAACTATCATGCAGCATGGTTTCTGACAGCAGTCACAGAAGACAGGCACATGCACTTACTGCTCATGTGCCATGTCGGAAGTTTTTCAGGACGAATACAACATTTTCTAGCTTTGCATCAAGAATTTTAGATTCTATTAGAGAGACGGGGTGGCGATTATGCTTCTTAATCTTTACAACTCCAAAACAGCAGCCAATAGAAAAACAGTAAAAACTGAAACACGCTATAAACTTGAGGTTTTGAACCACGCCTCTCATCTAATCCACCAATAGTAGTCCAACACAGTCAATAAAATAGATAGGCACCATCTGACTTCCTCTTTCTTTGCAAACAAGTCAAATACCACTTTCAAATGAATAGTTCCGGTCATGGTCCTCATGGATAACTTCAATATCAAAATAACTTATCACCAAGTCGTGCAACCAACGGAAAACGGGTGATCCAGAAATCCTGACGCCTGTTTGGAATGAGTTCCTGAAAGAAAAGAAAATATGAGTTCCAATTCAACTCCAACATATAAAATCAAGGGAGGGCAAGTTTACACAGAATAATGCAACATAAGCATTAAACATCAACCAGAAACATTTGTCCCAATGGGTGGGATAATCCTCGCCTTCGTGTCCTTAATAGAATCTAAAATTATTGACGCAAAGGTAGAACATTTTGTATTCTATGTCAGGAGTGGAGGGTCCGATTATGCTGGTTCAAAGTTGATCCACCCCTAAAGAAGACACATGTACAACTAGATTATAATAAAACATTTCAAACTTGAATCACTTGACCAATCGGTAGCTCAAAGAATGTCTTCCAATCTAGAACCCAATAAAAAAGCTTTTGATGCCATAGCTCCTCTGGTGGAATGAGCACCATTCAAAGATACATCAGTGCCTGCTTCTGACATCACCCACCGAACCCAGTGGGCCAAAGTTGCAGCTGATACTGGGAAAAAAGGTTTCTGAATTGATATGAGGAGGGTCTGAGAGGGTCCGTTCTATAACTAGCTGTACGTTCCTCATATACCTCTAGACACCCAACCACATAAAGACTTTTGTTATGAGGAAACGCAAGATAATCAACTGTGATAGTTTGACTCTTGCTCCAGGCAAGACTGCCGGTTTAAGGAAGACAGTACTTATGTTTGTAGGTGACTATACCTGTCCTACAACAAGTTGCGACTGTCGACCCAACCCTCTCGGCTCAAAAGCAGCACCTCACTAAATACCCAAACAGTAAAAGGTGATTTCTGGCAGCCTTTACACATGGACTCAAGAGTGTGACACCTCAGGGAGTGTCGTGGTTAAACGGAGATTACCCCTTTCTCACATTAACAACATGTCTCAATCGAAACACAGGCAATGAAGGAGATGCAGTAAAGTTTTAAATAGGTTTTATTAACAAAACTGCAATCTACAATAAGTTGCATGGGCTGCAATGATTAGGATAATGAACAAAGCAAGAAACAGAATTGTGAAAACGAGAGTTATTAATACAAAGCCCCCCACCATCATGCAATAACATGAAATGACATAAAATTTGAAATATGTCCTAGTACCATAATATGATGTACCTAATCTCTAACCTAAAAGAGAGCTAGGTGTGTTAAGCCTAATCTGCCAATGCCATGTCCATGAGAAGAGCCCCTCCCAACCCTCGTTACCTTGGAATGAGGTCTCTAGCTCAGACTCCGTAGGGACACGAAGACTGGGTCAGCGTGAAGGACATGTGCAGCATCGATAGCAGAGATGGCATCTGGTGGGAATCCCTCTGACTATCTGTCTAAGTGAGGTGCATTTATACAGATCTGCTTAGACCCCTGACGTAGGTCTGTTCCCAAACAATAGATAACAAGACAGGTTTGGGATGGCAGCTTAGGTAAACAATTCCCTAGAAGGCGTGAAGAGGGAAAGTACCTAATGTGAATACCTACAGTTTGTTTATCTTTGTCGCTTGAAACTGAAACCTTAACGCGGTGGCGCTGATAACGTGAAACTAAACATTGGCCTAACTAGAAACAATGCATCCGTCTTGGAAACATATAATTAAATAATTGTGCTAAGAGGGTAAAAGTTACTAGGTGACTGGAGCACAGGTCCGCAAGCTAACTGCTCTGTCCCACTAAAACAAGATAGGATTCACTACACAACAGAAGTAGACATGCATTTAGTGCACCTAGAGATAAGTAATGAAACTACAGAATGAGAAAATAACCTACCTGCTAAATATAAAGCTCTCACATGGCATGACAACATAGTCAATTTCGTAGATAGTTGCTTAATTGTTAACAGATGATTGTTAGGACAAACATTAAAAAAGGATAACACAATATTTACATCCCACAGTCGCGAGTAATGTGGCTGGGTGGATTAGCCACTGTAATATCTTTAAGCAGTTTACATACCAAAGGATGTTGACCCACTGGTTTATTATTTATCCATTCATGATCTGAAGAAATAGCTGATCTAAAACGATTTACCAACCTGTAACTTAAGCCTGTTTCTGCGCATTACGACAGGAAAATTATAATGTCTTTGATTTTGGATCCCACGGGATCCACTTCCCTTCGAAGGCACCAACCCACCCACCTCCTCCATGCCAATGAGTATCTTTTGCGGGTGGAGCCCAAGCTTGTTGTATAAAAGAGGCAGCTGAAGTCGAAAAGGCTTGCACCTGGAAATGTCTCCCGATATCCAGGCCAAAAGGGTCAGATGACCTGCTAGCAGAAGAAGGTCAGAGAATCCCACTGGGTCCCGGAGGAGAGGTGGGAAGAGTGGGAGATGCAGGAGCAGAGCAATGGACAGCTCCAGAAGAGATGGAAACCACGGTTGGCTCTTCCACACCGAAGTGATGAGAACCAAAGATTCCGATTGGCGCCTTGTGAGTGCCGCTACTTTCGGAATCATGGCAAATGGAGGAAAGGCATAATTCTTTTGAGTTGACCAGTGTTTTAGAAACGCATCTGTTGCCAGACCTAATGAATCCGGTTTCCAGCTGTAAAATCTCGGAGTCAGCAAGAGCATTATCTTGAAAAAAACAGACAGATGAAGCTTCCAGTCGCTGGAATCCTTCAGAAATCGAGATTTCCAGTCTGCCACGTGATTGTCTTTCCCTGGAAGGAATTCCGCTATCACCATGATCTTCAGTGACAGGCAGAAATGCCAAAATTCCCATGCAATAATCGCCAAAAGACGTGACTTTATTCCTCCCAAGCGGATGATGTACCGCACCGTCGACACATTGTCCATCCTCAAGAGAATGCAACAGTTGCTCTTGAGTTGGGAGAGGGACCTGATGGCGGAAGAACCTGCTAAGAATTCCAATTTATGTGGAGATGTGGTTCCTCTGATGACCACCGACCTCCTGTCAAAAAAGTGTCCGCATCTCGCTCCCTAGCCCCAACGACTGGCATTTGACTCTATCACTATTTACGGTGAAACTCCAAAAATGGCTCTGCCATTCCAGGCTTCCATGTGCAGAAGCCATCATTGAAGTTCCTCTTGGGCTTTGAGAGAAAGAGGAATCTTCAACCTCTTTAAGGCTCTGTATTGCAAAGGCCCCAGAAAAACCTCCTGGATCGAGGAAGCAAGCAGTCCCACAATCCAAGTTAGGGACCTCAAATAGACCATCTGAATCGATATTGTCACTTTTAATTCTCTCTTGATCGATTTCATTTTCTGAGAGGGAAGCAGCAATTGAGCCTGACCGCCTCCTTTCTTTTGGAGTAGAAAAACATTGCTGCAGAAACCCATTGTGTGATGGGAAGTTAGGGCAATAGCTGGTTTTGTTAGCAACTCTCGAATTTCGCAGTCTGGTTGGGAAAAAAAGATAGGAGGAGGAGGAGAAGATTGCAGAGGATTAGAAATGTATTTGTTGGCATAGCCTTGTGCCGTATTCAGAACCCATACATCTGACAAAATGTTTGCCCAGTTTTGAACAAAATGTTTGAGTCTGCACTCTAAAGGAAGAGAAGGGGAAGGAAGATTTGTTACCTGTGGGGATGTTGTCAATGGCTCTGTAACCTCTGCTGGAGCTCTGAAGTTGCAACTTTGTGACCCTCTGGATCTGGACGGAGAAGGGTCTTGGATATAATTCCTGCATCTGGAGAAGGTTGCCCTTGGAGGACCTTGTGGGTATCCCCGGCTGGTCGAACGTCCTTGAAAACGACCAGCCCTTCCAAAAAGGGGGTTAAACATGCATTTGAGGGACGATTGAGACATATCCAGGGAAATGAAGGTGCTCACATATCTAGCAATATCCTTTACAAAGTGATCCCCAAATAATTGACCTTCAGCTAGGGGACCCGCTTCAGCGGATGCCAAATCCACCAATTGAAGGTCAATGGGAAGCAAGACTGATTTCCTTCTTTCGGAGGCCAAGGTACAGTTCTCATTACCAAAAAAACAAAAGGCCCGTTGGGTCCATCCGGCCAGAACCTCTGGGAGGATAGTGGCCCCAGTTACTTGAGCGTGAAGAGCTAATTCTAGAATCTTTCCTAGTGGGCCCAAAACATTAAGGAGTTTGTCTTGACAAGCCCTCAGAGCTCTATCTATCCCTTTTTAGGGTCTTTATTATGTTTTTAAGGAATGTCACCATAGTATTATTGATTTCGGGGGTGACAGATGTTTTATGGGGAAGGTCGGGACGAGGACACTCCGATTTTAATCTGGATCTGACTTCTTTTTCAAACCCTTTCCTAACATGCAGCTGCATATAATACGCCACTTCAGGGGCTGGGGCCCAATCAGAAGAACTGGGATGAAAGTTTCAAAAGTGAAAGGAGAGGGAGCAGCAGGGGAGGAGTGCTTGCGCTTCTTCGCACTATTATGAGCTTTATGGGATTCATGAGAAGAATCAGAAGAATCGGATTCCGAATCCGAGGGTGGAGATGGGGGTAAAGGAAGAGCCTGAGGAGGGGTGGACGCAACCGCATATGCAGGCTCAGGAAGAGAGGGAAGGGAAAAGTTGGCCAGCTTGATAGAATGGGGACAAGGTTGCTCAGAGATAGGGATAGACGGAGAAGAAAGTCCCAGAAGGAAGGGAGGGAGTGACAGGTCCTGATATTTTGTCAAGACGTTTGGACAGTGGTTGCAGGGCTGAAGAAATAACCTTATCCAGTGACTTTTTCACTGATGATTCAATGACCTGTTCAAGACACGGCTCAAAGTAGTAATCTTCATCCTCATAAGGACCAAACATTTCCAGTCCTTGATCATAAGACTCATAATCAGACATGATAATGACTCTCAGCACCAGTTCCAAAGGGAAACAAAGGTTCTCCCAACAAAGACAAATCAACAGTACGGGGTGATCAAATGACTAATGGGATACCCAATCCAGGTATTATTATTATTGTTATTATTATTATTTTTATTATTATTATTATTACAGCCCCACCCTTCCTTGGTGAGGGGCATCAAGAAAGGGGGTGAAGCTGCAAAAGAAGAAAAACACTTTCCAAAAATTATCCCATAAATGAGGGATAACTGGAGATTTTTTTTCAAATAAGAGAAAAAATTATGTCAATGATTATGTTTCTTATTTGTCTGCATCAAAAACCCTGTTATTGCAGCTTGGGACGGGTGTCTACCGGCATATGAGGAGGACAGTCGACAACACATCACTGCCCCTCCCATAGGCTGCGTGTGCACATAGCCAATAGGGCTACGTCGTGCATCTCGGTTGCTGCTTCACTAATAGAAGGTGTGCCGCTCTGTCTAACTTAAACTGAAGTTTCTGACCTCTGCGGATACTGGGTTAGCTCCAAACGGAATGGAGTATTTTCCGTCAGGAGCTGTGAAAACAGCCGACCGAGGGAAACTTAGGGAAGGGGAAGAAACTTAGATGATGGTGCAGCATGCACCTAAACGCGCAAGTCAGAAAGACTGCGTGCAATGAATCAGCACCTATTACGGTGAACCCACCTAAGCAGCACACTTATGCACAATAATAAAACTATTACCAAACTATTAATCCAAAACTATAAACTTTATGTGTAAAATAGAGATGCTCTTATCTTGACTGTGGAGCAGCAAAGAAAGAGGAAGTCAGATGGTGCCTCTCTATTTAATTGACTGTGTTGGACTACTATTGGTGGATTAGACGAGAGGCGTGGTTCAAAGCCTCAGGTTTATAGCGTGTTTCAGTTTTTACTGTTTTTCTATTGGCTGCTGTTTTGGAGTAGTAAAGATTGAGAAGCATAATCGGAACCTGTGGTCCTGGCCAGTGCTTTAAATGGAAAAACAGAAGTGCAGGTACTCTGTGCCAGAGTACCTGCTTGTTTCTGAGAAGTGCCGGTACTCTCCAATTAAAAGTATTACGTTTTTCTTGAGATGTGCCGGTACTCTCCCTCTCAAAATAAAAAAGTGCCGGTACTCAGTACCGGAGAGTACCGGCCCATTTAAAGCACTGGTCCTGGCATAGAATTTGAATCACCAGCCATAATGTAGTGCCACTCCTCCTGCGTCATGTATCCCACCCTTGCTGACTGACTGCACTTTGGGCGCTTCATACTGCAGCCTGTGCTTCCCAAGAGTGTGTGACACTCAGCAAGGGTTCACGTTTCCCAGCACGTCACATCTTTGGGTGGATTAGCAAACCTCGCTGACACCCCACTGTGACTAGTTAGGAACGGACGGCAGTGTTGGACACAGACAACTGAAACAGTGCTGGCAACGAGAGGGAGCCCTTAGGATAGGGAATGAGCGAGGTTTGCTGAGGACACACAGAGCCGGATACCTCTATTGCAAGTTCAGCTTGATCTGTGCATCAAATTTGCCTCCAGGTTTCTGTGCAGCTTGAGCAGTCTAAAAAAAAAAAGGGTTTTAAGTCATCCTGGGGGTGGGGTTTGTCCCAACGCTGCCAACTATTGTATTTATTTTGCCTGTTGTTAAAGAGGGGTGGGGGGAGGGTGACCTGTTTCGTCTTGGCGACTTGGTGAGAACACAACATCGTTAAAAGTGGGAAAATTCCTTTGAAATGCAAGTTCTTCATGCTTTCAAAGCAGCAGCATGATGTGGAGTGCAGAATTGCCTCCGTACAGACTTATCAGTATCTGTAATGTTTCTTGTGCACTATGGAAGTCAAGCATGCATGTGTCTTGAAAAGCGCATTGGGTTTTAGTTAGTGACCTTTCCTTCCTACAGGTACGAATTGGAAAGAGTGAATTGGGAGAGGTATTCTGTTTCTGCTGAGTGTTCTGAACAGTTCACATTTCAATCCTGCGCACATTGACCACTGTCTTTGTTTATGTTTTGGGTCTGAAAGCTGTAAATGTGAAGCAGATCTGAAGGACCTTTCAATTGTACTTCCTGTAACAGCTGTCTGACAAAAATGTTAGGTCTGGATTAGTAATATAATAGTCTGGTAAATGCCATAATTTTTGAGTCACCGCAAAAGTTTATTTCAAAAAGTTAGACTGTAGCCTCTTACTTTATTTAGGAGACATTGTTCCTCACATTTGTGATTTAATAATGTAAGTTGTTCATGGTAAATATTGTTTGCTTAAAACTGGTTTCTTTGGTGACCAGTAACATTATACAAAATGTAAAAACTACTTTAATTTAAGTATGGCTGAGGGTGTGCAAGATGGCTTTGTACTATAGAACTGCAACTATCAGATAACCCAATGCCTCAAAGATTGCTGTCAGGTAGGGGTTGTCATTGTGCATTTTTATGGATAAAACTGAACTGGATGCCTATCTCTTACACTTCTTCATACATCACACTGCTAAGCGCTACATCCCATAACAAAATATGGTACTCAAGCTTAACCATGACACAAAAACACTTCCAACACAGGATCAAAACAAACATAACACACTTCCAAACACATGCCGTCCGCGGTGTAGCATGCTACCCATAATATAACTGTTGCAATGGAGAACCCGTGTGCATGAGACAGGTGTCATTGATGGCGGCAGGTCAAATTTTGTAAACAGATGAAGTGTGCATGTTTCAGGTTTACAGAACCATGCACACTGTATCGGTGGCATCTCTGTTTAATTCCGTACTCCATTGCTAGTGTTTAACGGACTACCCTGGAATAACAGGTGGCGGGTAGAGGCTACCAGCAGAGTGTCTCAGAGGAGTGGGATTGTTCTCATTCACAAATTCAGCCAAAGACTTGGCAGAGTCCTGGGTACTGCCCTTGACTTGTAGCGGGCTTGTCCCTGAGGATGAATTAATGTCATGTTTTAAGCTCAGATTAGGCAGCAGTATAGGTGTCATATAGAACAGAATATTGTTACCATTAGTTCAGGGATAACGGTCCAAGAAACATTTTATTTGCATGAATTACGATCCTGTTGTCAGTCGTATCAGTAATAGCCATTTTGGCTTACGTTTTAACGAGAAAAAAATTCAACTGTAAAATGAAGTGCAAAACTGTATCTCATATGTGCAGCTTGCACGTGAAATGTTTGCATCAATACATGTTACAGGCGGGAGGCAACTACATTGAACGTCTGTGCTTTTAAATAATGCTAAACCCAACTCAGGCGGATGCATTATGCCTATTTGGCACATGTGTTTTTTCTTATTGTGTAGCAAGGTAGTGCTTTCAACTGCTCTCCGTCCATGGAGTCCAGGTCTGAGAGCTCATCATGAAGAAGGAGCATCATGGCGAGGGAAGCATGAGGACAGAGGTAAGGAGTGGGAGAAGTGGAAAGGGAAACTGATGGAGGTATGAGGCACATGCCTTGGAGGAGATGGTGTCCTGTCTAAGGGATGCGAGCCAGGGCTCAGATGCGGAGGAATCAGTGTAGCTGCTGGGGCGGGTGTGCATCTGCTTCTGGATTGGGAGTTTGAGTGAGGGGATGCTAGTGCCTGAGAGGCCGGCCCGGTCTCGGTTTTGAAGAGGGAGCCGAATGTTGTCAGGGCCGCAGGTGTCTATTGTTCGTATGCAACCCCGCCCTATACTGGTATGAAGGGATGGCGCAGAGAGATTCCCGCACCTACGGTGGAATGCTTAAATCACAACTTATAGACTGTATACATAGCACTTCAACGGTTGTTCTTGTTCATGTTCTTATTGTTGTCTGTGGTTTGCTTAAAATATATATCTGCCAGCGAATCATTGTACGAACATGTTGATCCTCTGGTATGGTTTGAAGAGACAGGTAGATATTTGCTCTCCTTCAAGGTGTCTGCAGGCTTTAGAGCTCTCTTCTATGAATCCTCTCTTTAGAATGGTTATGTTTGTTAATCCTACGCTATGTGAAATTGGGGTGCATTGTGGCTAAACACTTTGACTGGAGGACTAGTTATCAGCTGGCTGACATCTACCGTTCTTCGTTGTTCGTGTACAGATAACTAGTTATTGCACAAATTTGTTATCCTAATGCTGATGTAAATCATAATGTTATAACACACTGAAAATACCAATAAACAGATGTTCGAAAAAAAATGAGGCACATGCCTTAACAGAGAAACACATGGACAGCCAAAGATGATAAAGGTGACAAAGAAGTGGAAATAAGGGTGAGAATGGAGCTCGAAAAACAACTGAAAAGAAGTTTGGGACATCCGAGGAACAGATAGGGTACTTTGTCCCTAGTCACTGGTTCTAGTAATTTCTTTGTTTCAGAGTTTTGCATTTAAAGTTCAAACATTAGAATGCAATGGAAACATGATTAGATGAGCTACTTACTCTTTTCATAGAGCAATTTTAAAAACTCCAGCTGCAGACTGCGGAAGGAAAGTGAGAAGGTTAGAAAGAAAGGGAATGACATTGAAGGAAGTGGCAGCAAGAAAAAGAGAGGGAAAGTGATGGAGATAAAGCAGGACAAGGAGGGTAAAGGGGGAATAAAGTGAGATGTGGAAAAAGATGGAGAACTGGATACATAGAGGGCAGGGAGGCAGACAAACAAAATGGGACTAGGTAGAGGAAATGTACAGAACAGTACAGGAGGTACAGCTGACACAGGACAACATGAAACCTCTTAGGAAAGATAATGGGAGGGACGAAGGAGGACATGGAAATGGCAAACATAAGGGACTGGATGGTAGAAAATAAAGATTGGGCAAACAAAGCTAAGCTATTTCTTTGTCCAGCATTCTGATACCTTTGGTTCTGCTTTATGAAATTCTGTACATAAAATAAAGGAAAAGAAATGAACGCTAGGGAGAGGGTAAAGGATATGGAGGAAGAGGAGATGGAATGGAATTAGCTAACTTGGTGTGACAGGTTATAGAAAGAGGAATAAGTCATGAAGAGAAGAAAAGAAATAACAGGACATAGAGGGCACAAAAGAAGGGATTTTATTTTTGAATACCGCCCACAAACATTTTGTGCTACAGAAATATCATACGTATAAATGACCTATCCTTCATGCTAAATCTGCGTGCCTTGAGACATCCATAGATAAAGTCCTATGGTGACAGTTAGACTTGCATGCTACACTTACTCACACATTCTAATTTAGGATTTGGTCTTACCCCCACCACTTTCAAAATTCACCAGCCACCACAGGGCTCACCTCCCCCCCCCTCTCAAGGAAGGGTGAGGGAGGTGATGGAAAATAAATTAAGTTGCTCTCCTTACCTTCCTCATTGCTGAAAGAGCTCTTCTGTATACCATCATAACACCCCCACAGTTCGCACTGCTTGAGGATGCCAAAAATTTGCTTATATACACCGGAGGAAATCAGCTGTGCGAACTAACTTACCCGTAAATTTATAATATCACAACAGATGTCTTACAATGGACTGGTTCTCTAACTGTATTAAAAGTAAAAATGTGGCACTGCATAACTTACTTAAAGCTCCAATCTGATTTGTTAGTCAAAAGTCCCCTATAGTCTTTGCTAGGCTATCTAAGTAATCAAGGGGTGGCCACAATCGAGGGGGTTTATATGATTAAAATCTTCCTGGTAAACATGTCCATCTTCATGTTGGCTGTGTTTTGAAATGACGGCCATCTCAAGTAGGTCTATTCCGTTTATTGTGGACACCCTGCATGTTGACCAAGTTCTCCCCTGAACCATAGTTGGTGGATACTAACTTTATATTCTTAAATCTTTACTTTATTGTGTACACCCTGCATGTTCACTGTATTCTCCCATGTGTAAAGGTAGAATATAGCTAAGGGCCTACTGGATAATACTGTAGGTTTTCCTGTTAGGCAAAGACTACTCAGTGTTTTGTTCTTTATCCAGCACCTTCCTGGTAAATATGCCAAACTTCATGCTGGTTGCGTTTTCAAGCAGCTCCCATCTTAGATAGGCCTATTGCGTTTCAAACCGTAGTTGGAGGATACTAACTTTACATCCCAATATCTTCACTCAGAAAACATCTTCTCTGTGGAAAAGCGGTGTGTTATAAACCAAAAGGAGTTTAACGGATGGCTGGTCTACTGCCATTTTAAGATGGAAGGCATCCATGTCTTGCAAGATCTGTTGCGGTTGGATGATTAGATTAAACGGCTGAAGGCCTTCCACCTTCACACGGGGCTCCAGTATTTAGAGCTGATTTCTCTGATGGAGGACGCCAAGGACGAAATGAGGTGGCGGCTGGCACACAGGAAGGTGTGGAATGGCAGGCCAGTTTTCGGATCTGACCCAGAAATTATCAGAGTCCAATGCCTGAAAGTCTGTATGGGGAGCTTGTTGCAGGGACTCTTTCACAGAAGGAGAATGGTCTATAGCTGAAGAACAAATCCACATGAATTGTCTGGAGTTGATGGTGGGGTTCTTTGCCGTTCAGTGTTGGACCAAAAAGTGAGTGAGATGCTGCATCCTCCTCGAAATAATCAACATATGGGCAGTTTGCTATAGAAAGGTAGTGCCCACCTGGGGAGGACCTGGTCGAAAGTCTTGGTGAAATTAGCCAGGGAGTTCTGAATGTTCTGCCTGTACTGCAAAATCTTGGTCACAGCTGAGTACCTTCTGGAAGTCTCCAACGAGGTAGCGGATTGGTACTCAAGGGAATGGTTGATTATGAGCCTGTGGCAACTGGATCCCTAGATCTGCAAGAAGATCGACAGTCAATCGGGCCTTTCACTGTGGATGTCTTTGCCTTATACCTGGATCACCAGGTAAAGAGATACTTCATTTGGAAGCTAGACCCTCTGGCGGTGGCGACAGATGCTTTTTGACAGGATTGGTCTGGGAAATGGGGATATGCGTTTCCCCCCTTTGTGATGATCATGAGGTTGTCAGCGCAGGTGAGGCAGCAGCAAGCAAGGTTAGTCCTGATCATGCCACTCAGGAGGTTACAAGTGTGGCTTCCAGTTCTGGAACTTTCTTTGGATTCTCCTGTCCTTCTACCCCATGCTCAAGATCATTGGGATCCTCTAGGCAAACCTCACCCACTAATCTTTCATGGATGGATGCCCCTCATGGCATGGAGGATTACAGAGAACAATGGTGAGTCCCAGGACTCTCACAGGAGGCTGAGAGTAGATGTTGGCCACAGCATGGGCCAACAAGACCAACAAATGATACATGTCGGCCAGGCAGAGGTGGGCACATTGGTGTGCACAAAGAGGTCAGAATCCTTTAGGATCGACACCGTCCAAGTGATTAACTTTTTGGCTTTGATGGCATTGCAGGGTCTGGCATATTGAACGGTGAACACCTATAGGTCAACAATTCCTGTGTGGCATGTTTCGATACAGGATTATCAGGTCGGGAAGCATCCAGTGGTAGGTAAGCTGATAAGAGGAATTCATCTGGCATTCCTTTCCGAAACCTGGATATTCCTCCCTATGGGATGCAAATAAGGTCTTACACATTTTCAGTTCTTGACAGAAGGACACGTTTTTGTCCCTAAAAAGCTCACTGTGCTGCTCTGTTTAGTTTTTCGCCGCAGGGTTTCTGATGTTCAGGCACTTGATGTCACAGGCAGGGTTTTTACTACAGGGGAGTCACTTTTCACATTTCATGAATAACAAAATCTAATTCAAAGGTGGTCTTTTACTTGACTTTTGATAAGTTCCCAAAGCTGGGTGTGATAGAGTGCCTGAAGACGAATGAGAGCAATTTGGAGGAATTCCATCCCCTGGACGAGAGGCAACTACTAATATCCCTCAAGAAACATTTTAAAGAAGTCACTTCTCCCACCATAGCTCAATGTGGTTGCTGGGTCATGCACAAACCAGGTATCAATGTGCTGCAATTTGCAGCCCACTTGGTGAGAGACGCTATGGCCTCTAAGGCTTTTTCTCTGTGTGCAAATCTAGAGGATATCCTTAATGTGGCAGATTAAAAAGTTTTATTTAAAACCTATCCTTGATATGGCATCCTTAGGGGTGGTCAAGCTTTGAGCAAGCATAACACATGCCTCTGGTCCTGACATAGAACAAAAAATTTCCCAGCATACGTAACAGAAAGTTTCAATTCTATTAAGGACACAGAGGTGAGGATTATTCCCACCCATGGTTTCAGGGAATTCTTCCCCCCCTTACATGAATTTGGAAGAATGGTTTCTAGCTCAGTAATAATCTTCTGACTCCATAACTTATAAGTATTAATGTCTTCTGATCAGTTGGGGCTGTTGAGTTTTGCTCTTGATGCCAGAGAATGTGTCTTTAGAGAAGTTGTTTGTGGACAGTAACATATGGTTGTTTTTTCTGGGAATTAATTTTTGATCTATGGATACTGGATTCACTGGCCTGTTTGTATTTCAGGGTCTGATAGTGCCAAAGGAGAATAAACAGACTGTTTAGGGGCGTTTCTGTCGCATAAAAGAAAGAGGAAGTTAAACAGAGGACTTTGGTTATGAAGGACTGAGCAGACTGTGGATTTGTATTTCCCTTCCCTTTGCGTGTTTGGAAAGGTAGTTTTTTTATAATGTTGAAGTCTGCTGGAATCGAATAAAGGAAGAAAGTAGAGCATAGTCCTCGCCGCCGTGTCCAAATAGTATTTAAGTTTTCCGTTACCTGTACTAGAAAACATTTAATTGAGCTGTCATCACAAGCCGAGCAAAGATCAGGACACCACAGCTCACAATCACCAAAAACACAAACTTCAAAGTAAAAGCAAAATACAGTTTTCAACTAAGCATTCTGGATGCTTGGTAAAGGAAATACTTATTATGATTTTTATTTTAAAGGCCATTTTATGTCTGTTGGGTGAAGTCAAACTGACTGTAAATACCAAAAGTGTCTGAAGGACATTACTTTTCCTATGTGCATAGAAACTAACTAGTGGTATTCGAGAGCAACAGAAAATAACATTTTATTTGTGCAGTTTCTATAACTAAGTGGGAAAGCTGTTTTTATCTACATTTAAATTGAACACCTGATATAATTTAAAGCTTCAACATACAGTATAGGAATGCGTATAAGCCTATGAATGCTTGCACTGAGTAATCAATTTGTTTCTCAGTTAGCAGAACTAGAGGTTTAAACCAAGCTTTATACTTCTTTATATGACTGAGCTAATTTTTTATTTTTACAGTATATAACAGTGTATAAATCATTTAATGAACTATTTTTGCAAAGCTGTTTATGCACATTTACTTGACTCAATAAACTAAGGTCTGACAGTACTATTATGATGTTGTTGATGTTACTTTGATAGTAATGTTTTATTTTAACTACGTGTACTGTTTGTATATGCATAACGGTCTGCCTCTGTCCCTCGGATCAAATAACAACCTTCTCAGTTTCAGAAAACAACGTAAAACTAACCTATTTGATTAGAACTTCTTATCTGAGCTGTACCTTCTTATCTGAGCCTTACCTTTCTAGCGCTAGGATGCCCGTCGCGTAGCCATGCGCTTAATAAATCCCCTGAATTGAACTGAATTATTTGTCAACAGTAATTTTATATCTTTATACCATATTGCTTTATAGAGGTTTGCTTAGTATTATATATGTTAGTATTTTTGTTTATAAATATTTCAACTATGGACGGAGGTAAATGTAAGATTTATAAAAGCTGTAATGACGCTGTTGTTTTACATTCACTCAAATATGTGTAGAAAATGACCTTTTGGCTAATTGTTCCTGTTTGGAAAGAGCTCAGTTTGGCATGTCTTCAGACTAGTGAAGAGTCTGGCAACCCCCAAAACCCAACCTCCCGTTGTTACACTCACAGTGCTAGGTACCTGGTAAAGCGGGTAGCTGCTGTCTTAAATAGAAATGCCAGCAGAGACCTTACTGACCACATAGACATACTAGAGTGAAAGAAAGAGTGCAAATAGGTGACTATTCCTTGGATGCTGCTTTCTCCCGACATGTTAAGTGTTGGTACCACGGTTTTGTTGTATAGTACTTCATGCAATGTATTGTTACAGTATATCATGCAAAAAGATATATAAAGAATTCAAGCCACACCCTTGTGGCCCTGGAGTATGGCATGGATCATATGAGTCAGTGGCTAACTTGTGTGAATGCCATATGCATTGTTGTCACTTACATGAAGTATTCCTGGGAAGTTAGAAATAATCTCTATTATAATGTTCTGTAATAATCCCAAGCTAAGTCTCTAATACCTCAACAGTCCTAGGTATGTCAAGAAGATATTGGTGTTGATATATTGGAATATGCTGTGAGTTCATTGTTTTTAATTTTTAATTTGGATTAATTTCAATTATTGAATTTTTGTGATTTTTCTAAATTCTTGTTTCCAAATTTTGGAAAATGTTTTTGTTGACACAAAACTAGGGAACCATGGAGCTTGATCTGGCTAGCCTACCCACACTGACAGTAGTCCAGCTTAGGGGGTTGTGTACTGAAAGAGGGTTGCCTGCAACCACTGACCTCAGGAAGCATGTCCTGATCAAATCCCTGACAGCATGGGCTGAGGCCCAAGAGGTAGACTCAGAGGAAGCTCCAGAGGAGGAAGAAGGAGGGGAGGATGCTAGCTCCAACCACTCAGGGGAGGGAGGGCATCTGAGCCTAAGTGAGTAAGAGGAAGACCAGTCCTCACTGCACACAGTTACTAGGGTCATGCCCAAAGCTAGTTGGGGGAAGGGGGTCCCTTCAGGAGGAGAGAACCTGTCCCTCAGGGAAAGAGAGCTGGAGGCCCAGCTAGCATTTATAGCTTTGGAGGCAGAGAAGCTGGCCCTAGAAAATAAAAAGTGGGCAAAGAAAGAGAAAAGAGATGGTGGCAGCAACAGAGAAGCTGAGGTGTCCATGGGAGTTTTTTTTTGCCCCAGATTACCCAAGGGGGTGGTTCCTGTTTATGTAGAGGGGGATGACATAGACAAGTGGTTGGAGTCCTTTGAGAGGCACTCCAAATGAGAAGGGTTAGGCCTCAAAACTGGAGTTCACTTTAATGGGAGTTGGTCCCCAACTCAGGGAGGGATAGGCTTCTGACCTTAAGGGGGGAGGAGGCAGATTCATACCCTTGTATGAAGAGGTGCTTAACCAAGAAGTTTGGTCTGACCCCAGAGCAATATAGGATGAAGTTCAGGGACACCCAGAAGGTCAGTACCCAATCTTGGGTTGACTTTGTAGACACCTCACTTAAGGCACTAGAGGGCTGGATTCATGTTAACAAAGTAAATACTTATGAGGGGTTATACAATCTGATCATGAGAGAGCACATCTTGACCAATTGTATCCAAGAAAGGTTACGGCAGCATCTAGTGGACTCTAAGCTGACCAACCCTAGAGAGCTAGGGGAGGCAGCTGATGAGTGGTTGAGAACCAGGGTGGTTGTCAAGTCCCAGGGGGGAGACTCCAAGAAGGGGGTGGGGGTCAGGTCCCCAAAAACTTAAGGAGGGAGGTGGTAAGCCCACCACAGAGACTCCCTCTGTACCCCAGAATCCTAAGAAGGAGGAGAGTAAATCCCACTCCCACTCTGACAAGCAGAGACAGGGAGACCCAGGGTTAAAAAAGCTCTTGGACGGTAATGCTTGCTTTGACTGTCAGCAGACAGGTCATTTCAGAGGAGATGCAGCCTGTCCAAAGAAGGTGGTTAGCACTGGGCTGTCCAGTGTATCCATGGAGGAGGACTCCTCAGATGAACCTGTAGCCATAGTGCCCCCAGAGAGGGAGGGTATCCTTGGCTGGTTTACGGTGGTAGTCAGTACTGACCTCTCCCTAGATTGTATCCTGGGCAATGACCTCCCAGAGGTGGGTCTGGTTCCAGATGAGGCGGTCACCCAGGGCGCCCCCCCAACCCAAAGTATTGGGGAGTCAATCCCTACAGTTAGGAGACAGTGGTCCCCAAGAAATGGAAAGAAGAAAAAGAAGGGTGGGCCACTCTTAAAGAGAGTTCCAGGGAGCCAAAGGCCTTCTGTCCCAGTAGGGGGTGAGCCCAGAGTTGGCACTGGTGAGGCTCCACCTGACCCCAAGGAAGTCATGAGTAGTCAGGCAGCTGTCCAGATGCAGGGTGTTGCCCCTGCACTGACAGAAGGGAGAGTGGAAGGAGGGTGTCTGCCACAGGAGGTGGTAGCCCCCCACTCTAGACAGCTAGAGGGGTGCCAGGACCCCAGAGTTGCCACTAAAGCAGCTCAGCCACCTGTCAGTGGAGAGCTTAGGGTGTGGTTCTGGGTACTGACAGCTGTCAGTAGCCTCTGCTGGGTGCTAGCCTTCCTGGCAGCACTGCACTTGGCCTGGAAGGCAGACCCCAGGGCCAAAAGCAAAGTAGGCCCCCTGACCCTGTTGGTCATGGTGGGGTTGCTCAAGTGTTGGGTGACCTCTTTGGGTAAGCTAGGTGTTGCCCTAGCAAAGTAGGGGAGGTGGGCACCTCACTACCCAAGTTGGCAGAGAGAGAGGAGGAAGACCCCCCTAGAGGGAAGTTTCAGTTTGAGATCGGTCCTTTCACTGTTGGGATGGCTTCACTACCCAGAGGGAGTGACCCTGGCAGGAGGATGTAAGGAAGAGTAGGCCTTGCAAAGGGACAGCCTGTTCTCTTCACTGTCTTCCTCGCCTGACAAGCCAGGAAGACTCTCCCAGGGTTGGGCTGAGTCTCCTGGGCATGTGGGCTGGGGGAGGGGGGCTTGTGTGAGAAAACAGGGCTGATTGCCGAGGCCCCCTAACTTTTTGCCCCCATTTTTCACTTTTGGCTGGTGTTTTCCTGACTCTGATGGTGCCCTGGGTACTGCTAACCAGTCGCAGGGCCTGTGCTTTGTGTAAAATCAATATGCAAATTAGGCTAATTAGGATTGGCTAAGTCAACCTACCTGTAAGTCCCTAGTATATGGTAGGGCATGTAGGTTTAGGGACCACAGCATAGGTAGTGCACCCATAGGTGCACTGCTGAGGTGCCCAGTGTCATTTTAAAGGCAGGCCTGCCATCCTGGCTGCTTTTAAATTAAAATTGTATGCAAATTCGACTTTGGAATTAAAAGTAGTTCCAAAGTCTTAAACTACCTTTTTTTTACATATAATTCACCCCTAGGGTGTGCCCTATGTGCCCCTAGGGCTGGGTGCCAAGTAACAATAAGCAGGGACCTTATAAAAATAGTTTTATAAGCCCTGGTGAGGTAAAAACAGCCACATTCGTTTTTGCCTCATTGTAATGAATGGCCTTCATAGGCTAGAATGGGGAGACTTTATTTTAATTTTAAAAGTCCCCTTAAATGACAGATACAAAGAGTTTGGTCTCAAATTAAATGTTATAATAAATCCCACAACTTCCAGTTGTGGGATTCAATATAACTTGTTCAGGTAAAGAGTTTTAAACTTTACCTGAAAAGTTGCCAATTTCAGCCCTGCATTGTTTTTGCTGCTGTGCTCTGATTGGTCAGCCTCTGGCAGCCTGGCCAGGCTGCTTGATGAGGTGTGAAGTGGCCTGGCTTCATACAAAGAGATGTGCCCGTGGGAGGGAATTCCCCTCAGCAGATGGTGAGGCATGAAGGGGGAGGGCTGCCAAACTGGTCTTCAAAGGCAGAGAAGGACATTTGGAGCAACCGAGCAACACCCCCACATCCTGCCACCCCAGACA
Source organism: Pleurodeles waltl (assembly GCF_031143425.1). Lineage (NCBI taxonomy): Eukaryota > Metazoa > Chordata > Amphibia > Caudata > Salamandridae > Pleurodeles > Pleurodeles waltl. The sequence continues at coordinate 970,641,887 of NC_090436.1, forward strand.
ACTAGGTGCCTCCTTGATTAGATTAGGAGAGGGCAGGAGAGGGGTGTGTTTATGATTTTTAGCCACACTAGTGGGTGGGCTCAGCCACATGTAACCTCCAAAAATCATTGTCAGCCATGATGGATATTTGAAGAATGTTGCCTCCTGGGATTGATTTTTGCCACACTTCCCCAGAAGTGGTCATCACAGAGGAAAGAACCCTGTACCTGATTGGAGAATCAGGACCCTCCTGTTTTTCACCCAAGAGCAAGGATAAAACTGGCAGACCTGCACCCACACCTCAGTTCCTTACCATATCCCTACCAGGAAGAACTACAGAAGAAGAGGACTGTCCTGCTGGACCCCTGGCCTGCACCTGGACCCTGCACTCTGAAGGACTGCACCAGCTGCACACTTGGGCTTCACCACAAGAAGGACTTTGCTTGGCTTCAATTGGTTCAAGGACACTTGGGGTGAGCTGTGGACCCCAAAAGAACCTTAAAAGAACATCTGGGAGAAGACCCAGAAGTTTGGAGAACTTTTGAAAAAAAGCTCCATAGAGGGATCGACCCACCGCGGCAACTCTAGCCGGCTTGCCTCAACTACGACCCGGCCTGATTTGCAGGTTCATCCCGGTGAAGAAAATCTCCAAAAAAGAGACTAAGTCAGAGCGTAGAAAGTTGACCGGGACCTCCCAGCCAGCGTATCCAAGGAGGGCTCCAAGGACGTCGGATCAAGATCCACATTACCCCGGTTGACGGATTTTGACCTTGAAAAAACAACTAAGTCAGAAGGTAAAAATCTCCATCGAGGGTTCCCGCGACGCGTATCCGGAGAAGAGTTCCAGGAGGTCGGATTGGACTGGCAGGTTCGTCCCGCTCAAGAAAATCTTCAGAAAAACGACTAAGTACGAAAGTAAACTTTTGACCGAGGCCTCCCGCAGGCTGTAGCCGAGCCGGGCTCCATCGCGGTCGGCCTTAAACTTTGACTTTGCCCCAGTCGAGGTGCGACCAGATGACCAGATTGGTGCTTTTTGTTTCTAGGCGCTAGAAAACAATAATTCTTTAAAAAATCATATCTCCGGTTCCCCTCATCCGATTTTATTAGTTTTTGTGTCATTTTAAAGATAAAAATATAATCTTTTTTTATAGAGTGGTTTTGAATTTTTAAACTGTTTCCTGTGTTTTATTTAATTACTGTTTTGTGATATTTGAATGCTTTACACTCTGTCTCTCAAGTTAAGCCTTGTCGCTCGTTGCCAATCTACCAAGGGTTGAGCTGGGTTTAATTTACTGAGACCTAACTGGACCTAAGTGGAGGTTAGTAGCCTATTGCTAAGTGTAGGTACCTACCTGCCCTTACCAATAACCCATTTTCAAACACTGGTGATATCCCATCATGTGGTTGATCTTCAAAAATCATTTGGCTCCATTGAAGTCTACTGAAATATCATCAGTCCTAGGCATTAAATGATACTGTGTTTTCATTGGTTGGTTGGTAAGCTCATTTCCAGGTAGATATCGACCTATCATTATTAATTGACCTTATAAGTGGCCACAGAGGGGGAACACCCATGGGGGTGGTGTTTGCACTTTTTCAAAGGGATGCCTGGGACAAATTGTTTGTGGTCAGTCATGTTTATTTTGTCCCAGGGGCAAGTAGACCAAGGCCCCTGCAGCACAAACCCTTTGGCTGCCAGTTTACAGAAAAGGGAACTGTCTGCAGTTGAGGTAATATGTGCTTCTGTGAGTTAATGCTGTTCAAACATGTATTTATGGTTCATTAATGAAAAGCCCTCATCATTAGGGTGAGCGTTGTAAATAAATGTTTTATAGTCACACTACACTACTGATAGTAGTTCCAGTAAAAAAAAAGTGTCCACACATGTTTGGAAGGTTTAACAATATAAGGCTAGGTATAATGATCCCAGAATGCTCTCTGATTAGATGCAAATGTTTGCAGAAGCTTGTAAGCAAGAGTGATGATTATCTGCTTTCAAAATAAAATGTTCAGAAAAAAATGCAAGTAGGAAAAATACCTTTCGCTATTATGAATTTTTGGGTGCTATTTTTTTTAAGCATCATTTAGTAAAATGTGTCGATGCATGCTGCCATTTCCAAAATATCAGTGTACCCATTTTCAATGATATTATGGGAAGCATCAAAATAAACAAGCACTTACGAAGCCGGCCGATCCGACATTTTGTGTGAGTCTTTTGGTTTCTTCAATGCGTGTCTTGTTTTGACATGCCTTTGTAACATTTTATTGTTGTGGGAGCTGCTAGACACTGGCAAAAAGAAAAACAGTTTTTGATCTAAAAAAACACACATTGCCACCAGTGGCATAACAAATGCCCCACAGCCCCCCCAGGTGGCCTCCTCTGCACAGTACCTGCCCTGAGTGAGTCTGGAGGGGGCCCCTCCATGTTCTTTGCGGGGAGGCCCGCTCCAGTTTTGTTACGCCACTGATTGCCTCAGTAGTTCCTGGCACTGAACAAAACTACTTTGTGTGTCAATATGCTTCTTGTGGAGGAGCAGAATGCAATCACTCACAGTAAAGCCAGTTGATAGTTAGAGAAATAGAAGTTTAATAAATGAAAATGTCTTTGTTAACACCAGGCCTAATTAGGGACCTAATTCTTACAGAAAGACACAAAAGTACACCCATGGTATATGTCTTTGAATTAGTGGCTTTCATGAATTCACTAGAACTTACAGAAGTAGAGCAGAAAACAATACTCCTAGAAAATATTTGTGAACTGTATTATAAATATGCATATGTAGATTTGCTCATGTGAAAATCTACTGAGTGTTTACAAGTTCACTTTACCTCCCTCCACTCTTTTCCCAAACCTGGAAGAAATTCTACTTCTTCCATTGTCAGGAGTACATTTCCAACCTTCCTCATTATGGGAAAAGATCAGAGAAGAGCTGGTGAAAATCCTTAAAACATGCACATTAGGAGGTTTGCAGATTCAAAGGCATTCCAGCCCTGGAACTATTGCTTACTGCTTCCTCCAGCCCCAGTATGTAGATGTTTGGAAATGTGGCAAAATAAGGAAATTGCTATAGTAGGGATCGAAGATGCAGGCATTCAATACCTACTATAGTAGCAGCCCTGGCATAATCAGAGAGGCCCAGAGCTCTTATATAATGAGATTACTGCTATAACTTGTCGCCACACTACATGGAACCAAAGGGACAAGAAAGATTTTTTTACAGGACAAGTAGATTTAAGAAACAACCTGTCCCATGGACAAGTAGATATTTTATTAAATTGCATGCCCCTTCTATTGAAGAGCTCAGCCTCTATGTGCTTCATTACATGGGGCCATTTCCGTTCATGTATTAAAGCTAGGGACTGTATGCTGAGATTAATATGCAACTTGTTCCTTTTGATTTGCCAACCCATGCCATTGAACAGTGACTTACATTCATAATGCTATCAACCTCCCACAGGTTGACACTGAGTCCTAACTGCATACGATTCAGGTCCTTAGAAGTACTGCAGTTGAAAAGTGTTACTGTTATCTTGTCAGTGCTGAATATTGAAGAAGAGCTATGCTGCGACTGGTGCTGCAGTATATCCCTGTTCTGGAGTGTAAATGTGATTTCCTAGTGGCCTCTCCTTGTCTCTGAGAGGCAGCTGGGTATATCTGCCCAAAACACTGATAGAGCATCATGTTCACTCTTGCTCCTGGGTCAGCTTTTACTCCTCAGTCATTCAGAGCATCTGTCATGTTCTGCATCGTCATGGTGCTGGGAAGCTTCTGAAAACTCAAGATACCAAGAACATCCCTCCTGAGCCCCAGGTCCTTCCCACGGCCCATATTGAATCAGTTGACCAAAAAATTCTACCAGTGCACCCTACATCCTCCAACAATCATACTGGCCCTAGGAGCAGCTTCCACAGAACTCCATCTAAGTTGTAACAGTATGAGCGTGGGGGACCTGTCTCCATTGATCAATGGCTCTGCATTAGATTTCTCGGGCAGCTGAGTGGGTAGGGCTCAGGGTTCTTGTGAGACCCGTTACTTTCAAGGTCTTGTGGTAATGTCAAGTCTCAGTGGCCATATTGCCGATTGCCTTCATATATACCATGTCCCAATCACAGTTGTTTTAGCACAAATGGACTTTGTATCTCTAGCGGAAACCTGTGAGGAACATCTTTGAAGGTTAGTGCACGTGATGAGTTATCAACCCACTAACACAGACTATCCCATGGGGCTGGACAAACTGTTTATTCCATCAGGCATTTCCCAATTGTCCTGGAGCCACTGGAGGCCGGTTTTTAATAGATGTTGGCCGCTGCTGGCACCTGTGTGACTTTTTCTGGGGCCCCCAGAAAATTATAGCAATCCTGAGCACTGAGAGGAAAGAGAGACGAGGAGAGAGGAAAGATAAAGATAAAGAAGAGAAGTAAGGGACTGAACTTGCCGTAAGTATTTTGCAAGGACTGCTTTTGGCACCCAGTTCAGCCTTGCTAACCTTTAACCCTTGAGAGTAGTTTAGGGAATGAGGTGGAATAGAAGATAACAGAAATTAATATTTAGATGTATGGCGGAACACATCCAACAGGAAGTCAACAAAGATAAGACATTATGAAAGAACAATGATCTATGACGCACCCAGATAACAAAAGAACATAAGATTTCTGAGGGTCAAATCCAAATAAAGCCAACTCCGTGATGAAATAGATTGTTGGCCAATAATGTTGGAAACTGCCTTGGCACTAAACTTGTAAAGCATAAATGCACTTTCACCTGGTTCCGACACCTCCAAAGCTCTGTGAAAGCAGACGTTGTCTCTATGTTCCCTGTTCCAAATCAACCACTTTGGCATTTAAAGAACTCTGTGTCCTGTCTCAAATCTGGTAGGCCGTTGTATTTGGTTTCCCTGCCATCCAGTTGTCAGTCCACTGTGTTCAGATGTGTGTGAATCGTGAATACCTCCTGCTGAATGGACTTCACTTCATTTGCAAGATCTAACATTTTGGCATCCATTGTAATAAGGGTGGTCCCAATGGACAAGATTTCTTAATGCGGCGCTTACCTGGCAATGTCTTGTGCTGACCTTTCGGTGGGCACCAAGGTTGATGTCTTGCCTTGAGTGACTGTCTCGGAAAACAAGAGTTGGTGAGCTGTGGCTTCATAGTGCACATCCAGGCCTGTGGTATTTGCACCAGGGCTGCTTAGTGGAACTAAGGGTCACAGCAATCTTCCTGAGGCAGTGTTTGTGTCATTAACTGTTAGGGCTGTCAGCCTTCGGGCAGTCTTCCCCCAAACATTTTGCCTTCACCTTCCTGTTTTTCTGAATTTGTTTTTTGCTGGCAGCAGGACTGTGTACTCTTTACCACTGCTAAACAGTGTTCACTGAATGACCTGGAACAAAACCACCTACTCAATGCCACACAATCAGGATTCCGTGACAACCACAGCACTGAGGCCGCACTGGTCACCGCTACAGATGACATCAGAACCCTCCTCGACCATAGTGAGATGTGGCCCTTATCCTCCTCGACATCTCTCCAGGGTTCAACACTGTCTCCCACCACACCCTAATTTACAGACTCCACAACATCGGCATACAGCAGAGTGAATTGCCTCTTTCCTGTCAGGACACACTCAGAGCATCCAACTGCCTCCCTTCACCTCTGCACCTAAAAACAGAATCTGGGGTGTACCCTAACGACCATCCCTCCACCCCACCCTGTACAACATCTACGTGACTTCCCCCACGCAGGTGTTGTCAGATCCCATGACTCAGAATTATCTCCAACGCTGATGACATCCCACTAATCCTCTCTCTAACTGAGGACCCCACTAATGCCAAAAACAACACCTGCAATGGCCTGACCAATGTGGCAAAATGGATGTGAGACAACTTCCTCAAACTCAACTCTGACAAAGGAGAAGTGCTGATCTTTGGAAGAAACACCTCCATATGGGACCACAGCTGGTGGTCGGCAGAACTGTGATTAACACCCACAGCACCAGACCACGCATGCAACCTCGGTATCATCCTTGACAGCCAATTCACCATGATAAGACAAGTCTTCCTCCTGCTTCCACACCCTCTTAATGCTCTGCTGAATCTTCAGATGGATCCTCGTCAACACCAGAAAACCGTCATGCAGGCCCTCGTCACCAGCCACCTCGACTGCGGCAACACACCCTACACCGGTCTCTCCACCCACCTCCTCAAAAAACTCCAGACCATACAGAAATCATCCTGGACTTACCCAAACAGACATACATGTCCCCTCACCTCAGAAACCTCTACTGGTTCCTCGTCCAGAAAGAGATGCCAGTTCAAGATACTCATGCATGTATACACGACCAAGGACCATCGTACATCAACTGAACTTCCACCTGCCAGCAAGACACCTAAGTGCTGCCTCCCTTCCTCTTGCATACACCCCTCTCATCCATCATAACTGCAGCAGTGGCCACTTCTTCTCCTTCATCGCGGACAAGACATGGAACAACCTGCCCTTCCACCTCCGAACAGCACCTTCCTGGCAGACTTCAGGAAGAGACTCAAGACCTGGCTCTTCGACAGAGACACAGCATCCTCAGCGCCCAGATACTGTTAGTGGTGACAGTGCAGCACTATACAAATATGGTTTGATTGATACTGTTTATGCTCACCCCTTAAAACATGGTAAAATGGTCTTTCACCTGGCCAGCACATTTATTTACTGATATGAAGTTCCTAGTAAGATGGTATACCGTATACCGAGGGCCTGTAAATGAAATGCTACTAGTGGGCTTGCCACAGTTATTGTGCCACCCCCATTAGTAGCCCCTGAAATCATGTCTCAGTCTTGCCATTTCAGCCTCTATGCAATTTTCAACTGCCATTTATATTTGGTAATATAACTCCCTTGCCAAACCAAAAAACTCCTTTTTTATTTCATATAAGTTATGCCACAGACAACATATAGGGCAGCGTGCATTGCAATTAGAAAGGCATACATTTACTTTTAAGTTTAACATGTCCTGGGAGTGAAAAACTCCTAAGATAGTTTTTTAGCACAGTGAGGCCTATCCCTACCGTAGGATAACCTGGAGTTTGCCTTATTACATTTAATACGTGCTTATGTTTGATTTGGAGCAAGTAGGAAATTTGTGTTTGGTGAAGTTGTCATTTAAAATCCTCTTCAGTGGTAAAGTGCAATTTTAAATATTTTAAATCACAGTTATGAAAATGCCACTCTTAAAAAATTTGCATTTTTGTGCCCTACCTATTTGGTGCCTGCAGCCGGTTCCTGGGTTCCATGAACTGGGTGCAGTTGGCAGTTTGGCTTTGTATATTCCTCCCAAACAGCCACACTATAGATGGATTAGGTGTGCCTGGATGGACCATCGCATGCAGAAAGGGGCAGAACGGGACAAGGTCCCACTTACAAAAGAATCAACTGGGCCCTGCCTTCACAGTAAGGACTTCACATCAGCCCATTGTGCCTGCAGTCAGACTAGAACCTGGACAGGGGAGGAAGGAAATTTCAAGCATATTCCAAGCACTTCAAAAGGAATCTCTTGAATCTTCTACTTCAAAGAAGGCACAAGTTATAGAAATAGAACCCTCAGGCCCACGCTACACTTCTAAGCCTGTGGAACACTCAGAAGAAGGACTGCTGTGCTGCTCTGCTGCAAGAAATACTGCTACTCTGTTGCCATGCTGCCTGAGTGAGAAGGACTATACCTGCATCTTGAAACCAGGACCATAAGAGTAACTCCAAGGGCTAGTTGGCTGGCCTCCTGATCAGAGCCTCGAGGACAGAAAAAGCTCTGGCCATCTTTCACACAGGTGCAGGAATCTGCCTGCTGTGGTCCTAGCAGAACCGACTCACTGTGCGTTGCCCTGCAGCTCATTGGAACCACTGCTACATGACGCACCTCGATGCAGGACTGCACATGACAGCCTAGCAGTACCTCAGAACCACCGATGTATGATGCATCCGCGATGCAGGACTTCGCATCACATCCTGCAGCCCTCAATACGCCACTGCACGACACATCCTCAATGTAGGACTCTCGCAACACTTCACAGCCAAGTTATAGGTACTTTGTTCAGCAGGTCTAATTTGGTACCTGTATCCGGCCCGCCCTCCATCATGTTCAGCCTGAACTTGTGATTTTGTCCACATCCGGCATGACCAGATAACCACAGTTTGCACTTAGTGCTTGTAGGCACTATTTTACCTAAGTCTTTTCAAATTGCATATCTTCCATTCTATTGATTGGACTTTTGTTATTATGGTGTCAAATCATTTATTAAACTTTGCTCTATTTTTCCAAATTGATGTTGGATTCTTTTTTTTTGTTTTGTTTTCACCTTAATACTGTTTGTGTGCCTCAGAAATACTTTACAAATTACCTCTAAGTTAAGCCTGACTGTTTTTGTGCCAAGCTACCAGAGGGTTAAGCACAGGATAATTTAGTGACCTTTGTGGTTCACTCTGATAGGGATTGTGGCTGTTGATTCATCAGGGATTCAACCCCACTCAACCAACAACTCAATTTCTCATGTAACAATGTCGAGCTTGGAGGGCGAGCCATCCTCTAAGGAGGACTAACATCTCTTGGAGTCGGATATTCAGGTAATATATATAGACCGCAGTGCAGTCCACACCCAGGAGTACAGGGCGGTCTGTGGGCTGGTGCACTTCTCAGGTTGTTAATGCTCAGCATAGGTGACTGGAAAGGAGGGCCCCACTCCGCGGGTCCACAGTGACCCTTTTTATGCAGTGCAAGCAGTGCATTGTTGTATTGGAAAAAGAGGGGATCCTCAGCAGCATGGTATAGTCCTTGCACTCCATCACACGGGGAATAAATGCCCATGCTGATAACATAGATGGGGGCCAGAGATGCACGCCATCAGGGTCCATATGTCTCCAGGTGCCCAAAGGATGAGGTGGACCCACCAGATTCTGGGAGTGGTGCATGAAAAAGGTTAGTTACCTGCAACCCTTTTTCCTGATGGTCTGGATGACACTGGAGATTTCCCCACCTCATCACATTCACCACCCCTCTCGACTGCCCCAGAGCAGCTAGGTGGAGTTCCCGAGCCACAAGTCACCCTGCAGTTCAGGATCTCCAACCTTGTCCCAACAGGTAATACTGTGGGGCCAGAGGGGTTGTGGATGACTGCAAATGCTGGAGGGCTAGCATAACACCTTTCTCCTGATGGCTCTCGGACATGCAAGCCCGCTCACTGCCAGTTGATCAGGCCTCTGATCAGGGCTGAAACAGGCAAGTCTGCTAAGGCTGATTCTGGTGCAGGTTCTGATTCCAGGCCTCACAACACCTAAGGGGGTGACTAGTGCGCTCCGTTGCAGGCCTCAACTGAGCGCCCAGCCACATGTGTTGCCATATCAATCACAGGCTCTTATGCCATGATTTCTCCCTCAGTCTGGGGGGGTGTAGGGATGCTACAGGGCAGTGTTCCAGGGGGTAGGAGGTGAGCACATCTTCATCTACAATATGGAAGGCGGTCACTGTTCCTCCATGCAGGTGATCGTCAGGCCAGTGGGATGGTGAGGCCCACTCAGCAGTCAGCAGATCAAGTTACGAGGTTCTGTAGCAGTGGGTCGTGGTCACCATACCCTCAAATAGTGGGCTTCATTGGAGCACAACAGGACTTAATTCCAGGATGTTGGCAGGGTCCATGAGTCTAGCATGCAGTGGTGAGGAACCCCAGTGCCCATCAAAGACCTCGCCCAGGTTCCCCAGTCTGATGATGCAGCTGATGCTCACACTTATTAGGTCAGCGCCCAGTCACAGGCATAAGCAGCAGGGTGCCCCCAGGGACCAACAGTCATTAAGTGGTGAACATCTGCCTTGTCTGCTCTTTTTGATGTCCAATTCCCCCTCGGGTTGTGCAGATATGCCACTGAAGTCTTCTGCCGAGCCTGATGTCTATGCCACAGGTGCAACCTCAGCTACTCCGGCATTACAGAAACTGGTGAAATTCCATAATCATCAATCAGTCAGATTTGTAGAACGCTTTCGTTACCCATTTGGGTATCCAGATGCTGGCAGGGTCCAGTTGATTAGCTGATTAGCCAGGTCTTCAGGGTGCTTCGGAGCTCTGGAAGAGGTGGGGCAGTCCACAGATGAAAGGATAGCTTGTTTCATTTCTTTGCTGGTAGGCAGAGAAAATAGTGACCTCTGCATCTGCTATGTCCGATGCGGGGAGTGAGGGTTAGGGAAAGAGACACGGAGTGGAGGTGTCTGGTGCGCTGATGGAAGTTCAGGCGGTGGTTCAAGGAGGCGGGTCCCTGGTTGGGTAGCACCTGGTATACATGGGTCGGGAGCTTGAACTGGCATCTTTTCTGTACAGGGAGCAAGTGGAGTTTCCTGAGGTAGGGGTGTGAGAAGGTAGCCTCTTTCTAGCATGGTTACCCCCACTTTTGGCCTGTTTGTGAGTGTGTGTCAGTGTGTTTTTACTATGTCACTGGTATCCTGCTAGCCAGGACCCAAGTGCTCATAGTGAAAACCCTATATGTCAGTGTGTTTTGCCTGTCTCACTGGGATCCTGCTGGCCAGGACTCCAGTGCTCATAGTTTATGGCCTAATGTGTGGTGTGTGTTGTGTATAGTGCTGAACTGTGTCACTGAGGCTCTGCTAATCAGAACCTCAGTGCTTATGCACTCTCTGCTTCTAAATTTGTCACTATAGGCTAGTGACTTCATTTACCAATTTCAATTGGCACACTGTACCACCCTTATAAGTCCATAGTATATGGTACCTAGGTACCCAGGGCATTGGGGTTTCAGGAGATCCTTATGGGCTGCAGCATTTCTTTTGCCACCCATAAGGAGCTCAGACAAACCCTTTCACAGGACTGCCACTGCAGCCTGCATGAAATAGTGCACACATTATTTCACAGCTATTTTCACTGCACTTAAGTAACTTATAAGTCACTTGTATGTCTAACCTTCATTTAATGAAGGCTAGGTGCAAAGTTACTAAGTGTGAGGGTACCCTTGTACTAGCAAAGGTGCACCCACATAGTTCAGGGCCAATTCCCGGGACCTTGTGAATGCGGGGATGCCATTACATGCGTGCACTACATATAGGTCAGTACCTATATGTGGCTTCACAATGGTAACTCCGAATATGGCCATGTAAGGTGTCTAAGATCATGGAATTGTCCCCCCATTCCAAATTGGGGAGCCAATTCCATGCATCCTGGGGGCTCCACCATGGACCCCCAGTACTGCCAAACCAGCTCTCTGAGGCTTGCAATGCAGCTACAGCTGCTGCCACCTCACAGACAGGGTTCTGCCTGCCTGTGGTCTGAGCAGCTCAGTCCCAGGAAGACAGAACAAAGCATTTCCTTTTGGAGCAGGGTCTTACACCCTCTCCCTTTGGAAATAAGTGTTACAGGCTGGGGAGGGTAGCCTCACCCAGCCTCTGGAAATGCTTTGAAGGGCACAGTTGGTGCCCTCCTTTCATAAGCCAGTCTGTACTGGTTCAGGGACCCCCCAGTCCCTGCTATGGCACGAAACTGGACAAAGAAAAGGGGAGATACCTCTCCCCTGTCCATCGCCACCCCAGGGGTGGTGCCCAGAGCTCCTCCAGTGTGTCCCAGACTTCAGCCATCTTGTTTTCCAAGGTGTGGGGACAATCTGGAGGCCTCTGAGTGGCCAGTGACAGCAGGTGACGTCAGAGACCCCTCCTGATAGGTCCTTACATAATAAGGTAGCTAATCCCCCTCTCAGGGCTATTTAGGGTCTCTCCTGTGGGTTTTCTTCAGATTCTACTTGCTAGTTTCCAGCAGGGATCCCCTGCAACTACTACTTCATCCTCTGACCTCGGATCAACCGCAGACTGCTCCAGGAACCACTGTAACAGCAACAAGGTATCCAGAAGGGCTACTTTTCCTCTGCAACTTCAGCTCCAGTCAGCAACTGCAACAGTTTCCACGGTGTGCACACTCTGGGACTCCCTGTCTTCACCCTGCACCAGAAGGACCGATGAAATCTCCCGTGCAGTGATGGAGTCACTTCCGTGCTCAAGCAGCCACCTTCTAATTTGACGACCGGTTCTCTTGTACTCCTCTCCTGGTGACGAGCATGCTCCTTGGAACACAGAGGTTGGACCCCTTCAACACAGACCGTCCTGAGGTCCTGCTGTCCCAATTTGGAGGAGGTAAGACCTTGCCTTCCGCGAGAACGACAGTACCCCTGTTCACCGTGTCTTCTTCACATCCTGAGGCCTCTGTCCACTATTTGCAAAATTCCGTCATGCACAGCCTGGCATGACCTTTGGCGGCGTGGGATCCTCCTTTGTAGTTCTGCACCAACCACATTTTGCACCTCCTTTGTCCCCATGTCTTGGGACTCCTGTGGGTGCTGTCTGATCTTCTGAGGGTGTTGAGAGCCCCCTCTTTCTCCTCACGCAGAGTTGAGGCCCTCAGGTCCCTCCTTGGTCAAGGCAGCGCCACTTTGACGCAAAACGCGACTTTGCCGGAACCAAGTCTTGTTGGACGAATCCAGCGCCAAAACTCACCAGCATCCAACTTCTCTTCATGGTACATCCAATGCATCATGCAAGAATCCGCTGACATCTTCCTTGGGTGCATTTTTGCAGTCTTCGTCCAAATGGGGACTCTTCTTTTGCACCCTCTTCTGGTTTGGCAGGGGCTCCTGTCCTTCCTGGAACTTCTTCCGACTTCTGGACTTTATCTCCTTCCTTTGCAGGTCTTCAGGTCCAGGAATTCACCATTTGTTGTTTGCAGTCTTGCATGGTTCTTGCAATAACTCTAATCACAACTTGTAGTGTGTCCTTAGGAAACTTGCAGTACTTTACTCACACTTTCCTGGGCTCAGGGGTGGGGTATTTTACTTACCTTTGCTGTATTCTTACTCTCCCAGCGGTTCTCTACACACTACACCTGTCTAGGGGGGAATTTGTGATTTGCATTCCACTTTCTTAGTATAAGGGTTGTGTTTCCCCTAGACCTATTTTCGCCCATTGCATTCTATAGCATTTCCTATTGTTTGCACTATCCTATGTCTAACTGCCCCTAAGATATTTTTGGTCTTGTGTCACCCAATAAAATTACCTTTATTTTTGGTAACACTGAGTATTGTCTTTACTTGTGTCTAAGTACTGTGTTACTATAAGTGGTATTGCAGGAGCTTTGCATGCCTCCTAGTTCAGCCTAAGCTGCTCTGCTATAGCTACCTCTATCAGCCTAAGCTGCTAGAACACTACTACATTTCACTGATAAGGGATAACTGGACCTGGTGTAAGTACCCAAGGTACCAACTACAAACCAGGCCAGCCTCCTACAAGGGGTTACTGTGGATTTATCTAGGGAGATCCAGGACGAGTCAGGCTGCTTCATGCTGTATGGCCTGTAGTCAGAGGAGGAGGTGAGCTACATTTCCTCCATAGTCCAGTCAACTGGAGATAAGGGCCAGGGTGATGGTACATCTTGAACTTTGGGGTAGCCATTTGAATGTCTTACGCAGCATGCAGGGGAGGAAGAAGCAGGAGACAGTGTTGCTCTGAGACTGCATGGTTAGCTTGTTGTCCAGAATGATGCCTAGGTTCCTAGCATGGTCAGTGGGGTTAGTTGTAGGTCCGAATTCTAAGGGCCACCAGGATCCTTTCCGGGGGAACTTTTGTTCCAAAGATCAGTACCTCTGTCTTGTCCATGTTGAGCTTTAGGCTTTTTTCCTTAATCCAGTTGGCGATGTCTGTCATGCAACTGTGGAAGTTGGTCTTGGTGGTGTCTTCGGAGAGGTAGAGGATGAGTTGTGTGTCATCAGCAATGGATCTGATGTTGAGTCCGTGAGTTTTGGTCATGCGTAGGATATGATGTTGAGTCCTTGGGTTTTGGTGATGTTGGCCAGAGGTGTCATATAAGTGTTGATTTGAGTGGGGCTGACTGAGGATTCTTGGTGTACTTCACAGATGATTTCCTTGGGACTTTTTCCATTCATCCGGTGAAAAAAGAGGAGATCCATCTGAGGGTGGCACCTTGGATGCCTTTGTTGTGCAGCCTTGTGATGAGTGTGTGGTGTGAGACTGTATCAAAGGCTGCAGAGAGGTCTAGGAGAATCAGAACTGCAGTCTCTCAGTCGAGTAGGGCTTGGATGTCGTTGGTAGCTGCAATGAAGCTGGCTGTCTCAGTGCTGAGGTTGCTGCGGAAACTGGATTGGGAGGAGTCACGTAGGAGGTTCTCTTCCAGATGTGAGGAGAGTTGTTGGTTGATGGCTTCTTCTAATACTTTTGCCGGGAAAGAGAGCAGGGAGATCAGTCAGTAGTTGTTGAGTTTGTTGGAGTCTGCCGATAGTTTCTTTAGGAGGGTTTTGACTTCTGTGTGTTTCCAGTCCTTGGCGAAGATGGGCATGGCAATTGAGGTGTTGAACGAGGTGGTGTGTCCGTGGCTGATTCTTGCTTCGCCTAGGTTGAAGATGTGGTGAGGGCATGGGTCGGTTGGGGCCCCTGAGGGGACTGCGTTCATTATGGAGGCCATGAACTGTGCCCTCAGTGTGGCAGGATGGATAAGGCACCCACTTTTACGCCATCAAGACTCCCAGGCGATCCTCCAATGTGCAGGGCAACAGGAATATGCCAGCGCCAATTTAAAGTGCTACCAGAGAGCAGCCATCATGGTCAACTCTTAGCTTCCCCTCCCTGAATGCTGTCTGTTTGATCATGTTGATAATAACTGTGACCTATTTGGTGTTTTTAGTGAAGTTGCAATGCTGCAAGTACCGCATTTGTTGTGTCCCTGGACAAGTGGTAAACCCAGCATCGATATTAGATCAGATATGTTTTTGTTGGGTCATTGTACAGCAAGCACAAGGATTTGGTAGATGTTCCTATATTTTTAAAAGCAAATATTGGTTCTGGTAAATTGAGGCGGTGAAACAATTTCCATTTTTTAATGATTTTTTTTTTTTTCACACGTGGACTGTAGGTTATTACACATTAGAGGGGTGATGTTATCTTTCTTCGTAGGCTTCATGAGTGCCTCTTGTGGTGTATGCCTTGCTCATTTGAGCGCAGTCTTAACTGTTTATCTCAGATACCATCTTTCAGTTAGTTTTGGTGCACAATACGTCTGCATTTTGGAAAACATACTTTTTAACTGTACAGCTCCTGCACATACGTAGGAACTGTCCATATAGCAGATTCTTCTTCAAAGAGCGGGGATTTGTTCTATCAAAATGTAGCAATATATTTTTGTTGTGGACTTAGTGTATAGGCTTACTGAGAGATGACCATCAATATCTTTAATCCAAAGATCCTGAAAATTCAGTTTGGTCTTGTAAATTGCAAAATTGGGGTCACTGGTAAGATGGTTCAATGACATGTGGAACTTCTTTACAGTTTATTCTGACCCTTGCCAGATAGTGATCACATCGTTTGTGTATCTTTACCAATGTTTAAGGTGGTTTTTGAATGGATTACCTTGATTGTAAATCCACCTGTCCTCAAAATATGACATAAACAAGTTTGATATCTCTCAGGCCAAGCTACACCCCATAGTTACACCCTTTATTTGCAAGTATGTGTGTGATTTAAATTGGAAAAAAATCTTCTTTAATCAAGCACTTGTAAGCCCTACGTATCAGAACTTCTGTTGGTACCTCATGCGGAGCCTCTCTTTTATTCGGAATATCCTCAGCTATAGCCAAAAACTCATCTTGAAGAATATTCATATAAAGTTCCTCAAAATCACAACTAATGCGGATTTCTTTGCCCACGTCAAATGAGATGTTTTTCAAATTTAGTAATGAAGTCAATTGAATCTCATATGTAAGTCTTAGTTTTTGGGACAAATGGCTTAAGAAAGGGTGGCTTGGCCTGACACGATGGCTGCTTAGAAGCGACTCTCGGCTGTTCCTGCTGTGGAGACAAAAATCCTTCTATATCCTTGGCCATCCACCAAACAGAAGCCCCTCTGGCGGTGGCTTTGAAGCCTAGGTGATAGTGAAGGCCTGCTACCAGCGAGCCTGGATGTCCTGTCACCTGCAAGGCTGGCAAGGTCTAGAAGACAGGCCTGCATGGGCCGGACCCAGAGGTCGAACCGGGCAGGGAGCGCACAGTCTGGGGCATGCCATTGTGACTGCCAGGGTTCCATGAGGAAAGTGGCCCCGGAGCAGAGGGTTCTCCATCTCCCTAGTGGGTGACAAGCCCCGTAGGGCACAAGTGACGGGCCTGGTAAGTGACCCAAGGGAGTGCTCCGGCCAGTGCCATGATGGCAGCGTGGCAGTAAGTGGGTAGCCTCTCCCTTGTTACTGGCAGTTCTGAGGCAGCAGAAGGACAAAGGCCTCATTCCAAGATGCCGGGCCCCTAGAAGAGGGACTGCTGCCTAACGCTGGGTGAGGAGGGTTACCACAGGGTGGAGACTTACGGGAAGCCGCTGACTGGGCCCGACGGACTGGTGCTGCAGGCACCTTCCATATAGGCCCATGTCAAATGGCAGCATGGGGAACTGCTGGTCCCTGGGGGTGAAAGAGGAGACTGGGGACCTCCACCTGCTGAAGGTTTGCTGGTGAGAGTTCTTGGGGAGTGGAGTGGATACCTATACCTGGGGACTCAGTGAGCAACGAGCAGTGGCATCTTGAGAGTGTGCAACGTCCAGTCTCAGATGGGAATGGCCCGGAAGGGTCCTGGAGTGGAACAAGTGGCTGGCTGGAGCGTGGAGCCACAAGAGACCACTGACGTATGATTGGGCATTCAAGCACTGGGCTGAGGTGAGGAGATTCCTAGAGCCAGAATAAGTGAGTGTGCTGCCAGGCCTGTGCATTGAGATTAGCCAAAGCGGGGTGTGGGTGACCATCAGGCCCTCCTGCTGGACCTGGGAGACACATGGCCGAGATCCTAAACTACGGCTGAGATGACTGAATTTTTGAAACTGAAAGCCTGTTGGTGACGACTGTCCTAGATAATAACAGTGTTCCCATGATGGGAACGGAGAAGGGGGCAAGAGCAATGCAGTCTAACAAAATTGACCAGTATACAGTCTCATGCCCAGAGGTGCCAATGTCAGAAAATGGGCATGAACATCAAGCTGAGGTCCAGGGCCTGGCTCTTGCTGCAGTGGCACTCCTAGCGGCTATTCAAGGGTCCTGTGCTGCACTGGCGAGAACGATGGGCTTGATGGCTATTGAGATGAATCTTTTATATATGGACCTTCATAAAGTGGCTGACAGAACAATAACTATTGAGGATAATGTTGATGTTCTGAAACAGGAGCTTAAGGCATTGAGGGCCATGGTGTCACGGTTTCGGGCGAGTCTGATCAGGCATCTGGTTGGGACACCCCTTGAGGTCACAGAATATCCCAAAGAGGTAGTGTACTGGGGCAGAAGAGCGGCTAAAGGCATACACGGAAAGGGACAGCTATGGACAGGCACAGGAAACAGGAAAGTAAAAGCAGAGCAACCCTTGTGTGAACAAACAGGAAACGGATTACTAATGAACAAACACACTAGGGTTGTACACAGGGTAGGGCGCAGAACCTCCCACAGCAACAGGGAATGTCAATGCCTCTGTGCAGTTTGCTCTTACAGATAGTCAACCCGCCAGCCCTATAGAAAGGAGGCAGCAGAAGTGATTCTGTCTTTGGACCCTAAAGCACAGACAAGGATAGTACTTACATACACAAGACACACTCCTTTGGGTCCAGCAGGAAACACAGTGGTAATTCCTGGAAAAACAGCAATAGCACACTGTCACTGTTAGGCACTATAGACAACGTATAACACAAGACAAAAGAAGGGGGCTGGAATTGCCTCTTGGAACCCAGGGTCCAAACCCAGAAGAAAGGAACACACTTATACACTGGTGAAGACTGATAGAACACTTACCAGACACAAATACCCAAGAGGAAACAGAAACAGAAGGAACAAACTAGGAGGCAGAGGCAGGAACTGGGAACAGCCTCAGGCGGAAGCAAAGGCAGGAATGGGACTGGAAAACAGAGCACAAGCTTCTGGCTGGAACAAACAGAAACAGGAATAGGAAACAGAGAGCAGGATCTGGCTGGAACAATCAAAGACAAGGCTGGAATACAGGGAGTGGGAAGAAGCAGAGAACAGGACTGGGAAACAGAGAGCAGGCTCTGGCTGGCACAAGCAAGGACAGGCCTGGAATACAGGGAGTCAGAATAAGTAGTAAACCGGACTGGGAAACAGGGAGCAGGTTCAGGCTGAAACAAGGCAGGAGCAGGACAGAGAAACAGGGAGCAGGCTGTGGAAGAAACAAACAGGTACAAGGCTAAGAGATAGGGGTCAGACTCTGGCTGGAACAATCAGGAGCAAGGCAGAGAAACAGGAAACAGGTTCAAGCTGGAACAGAACAGGAACTGGAACAAGACTGGAACACCATCCGATAAGGGGTCTGTAACACAAAGGAATCAAACTCCAATGCACGATGAAGGATCTTGAGAAAATGGCTGCTTATAAGCAGTTCCAAGCTGCAGAAACCCCCAGGTGGAATCACATGACTGGGCTGCACAGGAGAGGTCTCAGGTGTGTGTAGTTTCAGACACTCGCAAGTCCTGGAGGAGAAGATCCGGTGAAAAGGAGCAACTGGACTTCTCCCATAAAAAACAATGGGAAACAGAATCCAGGCTTTCCTGACTACCAGGCTGCGCATTATTGGATTTGCAGTCCCAGGAAGCAAATGTAATACTACAAAAGCATACCATGGCGAAAATAGAAACAAACAGGAGTCAGCAAGGGACTCTAGATAAGTGTTTAAGGTGATTCCCAGGCTTCCGACAGTCCCCTTACAGTGCCCCCTAGACATGGGACGACAGAGTCGTAACACATGGTGGCTGGACTTAAGTGTAGTTCTACCTATTTATAGAAGCACCTGGAAGATGCTGAGGGGCAGTCCAGGCGAAACATCATATGCCTTGAGGGTTTCCTAGAGCATGTGAGGGCTCTTTGGCAGAGCTATTTCTGACAGGATTGGATAGTGTTCACACTCAAACCCCGGTGACTCTCCACATTTTTGTGATTGAACCGGCTCATAAGGCACTTGTGGCAGCTTCAAATCAAGTGGTCGAATGACCTTTAATAAATCAATGTATTCTGCTAAAACAGCCTGTAACGCAAGGCTTGCTCAAAAGATAACTTACATTATATGCAAGTGCCTCGCTCACCCAGAAGCAGCCAGTTAAATCTATAACCATATATAGCATGATCATAAGGCTTGCACTTGATTGGCCAGGAGTTATGAAGAAATTTTTTCGTGAACTCTGGAAAGGCCCAGCTGTTAGGGCATGTGGACATCACACCCTGTGCCATATTGTATCAAGCTCTTGGCACACTTACTGCTCAACTGATTCTCTGATGTTGATTGGTTGGGTACATATTGTTTGTGTAATCTTTGCATCCCCTGATCAGAATCACACCATGTATTTGTTCATAATGATAAGGAAATCACCTTTTCTGTTTCATGATTGGATAATGTATTTTCAGGCCTTTGTGTTTTTTCATGTATAAATGACTTGATGAAGATTATCTCATTCAACATGTTGTTTTGCTAAACACATGGCTCAGTGATCATGCATATACTGCTTATGAACCTGACTTTGTCTGTGTCTCTTTATCTTAAGGAGCTTTGACAAGTTCATAGCATAGTGCACTGCCATAGTCAAGTCTGCTGGTTATGACACCCTGTGTGATTGTTGTCATCTTGATGTTATTTGTTAGCCAGTGGAAGATCTTTGCAGCATCCTCAGAATATGAGACCAGGTTGTGATGACGCAGTTGCTCTGTGTGGTCATGTCAAACTTGTTATCTAAGATGATGCCTAGGTTTCTTCCTTGATTGATAGCGGTTGGTGTGGGTCCTAGGTCTGTTGGCCTCCAGGTGGAGTCCCACAGTGGGGTCTTATTTCTGAAAATCTCTACTTTCATCCAAGTGCCACTGTAATCATGCAGGTGGGGAAGTTGATTCTTTTCCTGGGTGTCTTGCTGGTAAGATGCAGGGTTAGTTGTGTGTTGCCTGTACAGGGAGGCAGTGATTGATACCCTTTTGGTTGATGGTTGTGTCAAAAGCAGTCTTGTATATTCTCCTTTGGGGGAATGCCTCATCATGTTGATATGTTTGGTGGGGTGCTTCTGATGCCAGATGGCAAATTAGTATTTTATGATGAAAACCGAGGCCCAGTGGGAGGGCCCAGATGCCTACTACCCCTAGATATGCAAAACACAAGAAGTAAATACAATTTCTTTACGTGGAACATTAGGGGACTAAAACTTTACAGGGTGCATGCCTACTGAAATAAACATTAGATTTCATTTGTATTTTTGTAGGAAACACACTTGTGGGGTGACCGCATCTCCAGTTTGTGGAAAAAATGGAGAGGGCAGGTGTATGTCTTGTTATATTTTGGGTTTATTTGGAGGGCCCTCATTTGGATAGCCCCTGGGGTCCAATTTCGAAACACACAGTTGTGTGTAGATCCAGTGGAGAGGTATGTCATATTGTGTGGAGCCCTGGACGCTCATGAAGTCTGCCTCATTAATGTTTATGTACCTAACTCGCATAGTGTGAACAACTTTGGGGAGGTGGTGATGGCAACTCAGGGGTATTTGCCCACTGAGATTGTAATGGCTGGTGACTTTAACTGTGTTGCCAATGGGGACATAGACAGAGCTCCCCTATGGCAGGGCACGAAGCCTCATATGACCTAATTCCTCAAGCAGATGATGGTGGGCATGGGATGGGGAGATGTGTGGGGGCCCAGCACCCACGGACACACACATATTCCTGTTATAATGCAGCAGCTGAAACATACAGTAGATTAGATTATATTTCCTCATACAGATGAGTGCAGTGCTGAGAGTGACTGATGCAGCATATTTGGCTGGGTATCTCTCTGACCATTCCCCCTGCTGCTGAGGTACTTCTTAGCCAGACCCACATCTTGGGTGCCGCTTTTGCAGATGAGGGGAGAGGCCCTCACAGACCCAGTCTACATGGGGTGGTGGTTGAATCCCTAACAGATTACTTTAACCATAATTGTGAGAGTACCTCAGGTAGAGTTGTATGCAATGAAGGTGGAGCTCAGGGGAGTGTGTATCACTGCCACCACTGGTATCCGTCAGGTGGAGAGAGATCTGACGAAACAAGAAGGTGCTTTAGCTGCATTGGAGTCAGCCTTCCCACATGATCAGGGAGTCTGCCGGTAATGGGATAGAGTACGGAGTGAGGTATACTCATAATGGGGTGGCTGGAGAAGCATATGTGACTCTCCTAAAGGCGTTGTTTATTTTTTGAAGGTGACAGAACAGGGTGCTTGTTGACCAGATTGATTAGACAAGAGAACTAATTGCACCCCACATTGGCTGTCAGGGATCTGTTGGGCCAAGAGATATATGCACAACAGGTCATTAATGAGGTGTTTATGGAACACCTCAGACGGATGTACACTTCCCCTAGCAAGGCCTCGGATCTCACAATCACAGCCTGCATGAAGGTGCTATTTCTGCTGTGCCAGGTTAGGGATGGGTAGAGAAACCTCTGACAGCTAAGGCCTTGGGGAGTTTGCAAACAAAACTGTTCAGGGCTTTCCTCAAGACAGTGGCTCTGCTGTTCGCCCTAGCAGTGGAGCTTGTGGCATGCAGACTGTGTCAGGTAATGCATGGTTGGGGAATCCAGGTGGGCCGGATGGTGCATGTTGTGTCCTTATACGCAAATGACGCCATGATGTACTTGTGTGAGCCAACCACTTTGGTCCAGCTCCTCCTGAAAATCATGAAGGAATTTGGGGAGCTTTCGGGGCTCCATATTAACCAGTCGAAGTCTGTACTGTTCCGAATAGGTCAGCGAAAAGTAGTGGGTGTCGAGTTGTTACCCGAAGTGGGACTCACTTGGAGTTCTGGTTGCATACAGCAATGCCACACCCTGAACCTGGGAGGGGTTGTTGACATCCTTCGCCCCTCTATTAGGTTCTGGAACACCTTGAACCTCTCCCCACTGTCTGTATGTGTTGCTAGGCACTAAGGATGAGATTCCCCCAGGGACTATTCCGGGAATTACATTGTCTCCTGGTAGGACTACTGAGAGAAGGGAAACGATTCAGAGTGGGACTCTCCACACTTAAGTTGGAATGGGGCAAAGGAGGGATGGAGGTTCCGGACCTGCAATTGTATTACTTAACAGACAAGCTGCAGCATGCAGTCCACTGGTTTGACAAAGGGGACAGTTCCGAAAAGACCTTACTCACAGGCACATGCAAATACATGGCTGCAGGGGCTCTCCTGCTATGCGGCAACAGAGTACCTGCTAAGCTGCCCTATGTGGTTCTGTTACTATGTCGACTGTGGGAAAGAGTGGTATACGGAATAATCAGTAGAGCATGTTATGCACCTGAATTGGAGTTCTGAATGGTCAGACCTTCTGTGCTAATTTATTAGACCATGTCCAATGTTCGAGGGCAAGGTGGTAGGTGTATCACAATGAATGACCTGCATTTGGGCGGCCCATTTATCAACATGCAAGACATCTTTGAAATGTCTGCCCTGGGATGGGGGCAGTTTCTCCAGTATGCAAAAACTGCTGCCACGGGCAGAGGAATATGGCTCACATTTCCCGAGGTCCTGGAACCCACACAGACATTGGCCGTTCTGTTGTCCATGGCGGGGGAGGCTTATAAAGGAATTATATCGAGCACTGCAGTCTGATAGACTGGTCCCACCCTTACAAGTGGAGAAGACTTGGCAACAGTTTAGCGACAACCCCATCACTGCCATGGAGTGAAGGTACACGTTGGAATGTGTGTGGTGTCAATTAATGCATGATTCCGATGTGTTCAGTTTAATATCATCCATATTGCCTACCTCTTCCATAAGCTGTTGCATACTATATACCCAGGAAAACACAGGACCCCCTTTTGCAGTATAGTTATCTGGATGGGGCAAATCTGAAAATAGGACTTAAAACCCAGTCTTCCTTCTTTCAGTATTGTGGAAACGTCTCTCATGAATACACATCCATAGTTCAGTGAATATGACTTTTCTTATTAATTCCCTTTATTGTTCAGTACAAAAATATATATTAATTCTCCTTGATGTTCAATTTTAGTTCATAGGTGCTTCTTGAGTGTTTGCCCTTCAAGAAAATGTTTTTGATTTTGGTGGATATTTATTTCGCCAAGAAAAAAGAGTAAGTATGGGTGCCTCTTGTGCATTGAGTACATCGAATATCTTCATGAGTTATTTTGAGGAAACATTTATTCACAACAAAGTTGGCCCTTTCTTTGAGTCTGTCAAATCCAGGTCACGCTACATTGATGACATCTTCTTTATTTGGGCAGGTGAGCAGGAAACCCTGTATGAATTGATAGAATGGTTAAGTTTATGTGATCAGATTCGAAATGAAATTCACAGCTAATACCAGTACACAACAAGTGGAATTTCTAAACATTTGGATCATAAACAAATCAGGACAGTTAGAAGAGGACCTATTTATAAAACGCACTGCATGTAATACTCTTTATCATTTTAACAGCTATCCTCTGAGGAACCAGAAACAGGGGATCCCGTTGGGCCAGTTCCTCAGATTGAGATGGAACTGTACCAGTATTACAGACTATATTGAAAAGGCAATCACTATGAAGGAAAAGTTCAGGAAATGGGGTATCCAAAGAGACGTATCAAGGTGGCCTAAAAAGAGCCAGATTTTATGACATGGATCACCTTCTGTGGAATGAGAAAAATAAGAGTGATCCCAAACTGGTACGTATCACAATACATTCAGTATTGAATGAGAGCGCGAGTAAAATCATCAATTCTAACTGGCATATTCTTAGCATTAACCCAGAAAACAACACCAGCATTCCATAACCAATGTTTGCCCATTGTAGGAACAATAATTTGAAGGACACCATTGTACAATCACAGCTCCCTAAGGAAAGGAATTTTGTTCAAAAAAACATTGATGGAACACAACCCATGAAAGGAAATTTCAAATGTGGTCAATGGATGGCCTGTGAGAGTGCCTGGAAGACAAATCTCCACACACACAATGGATACACCAAACGTTCGCACACATTCACAAACTGCAATGCAGAACGTGATTTGCCTTCTTATCTGTCCGTGTGGACAGGGTATTTAGGCGAAACAGGATGCAGTTTTCACACCCGGCTGACAGAACAAAGGTCAGCAGTCAAAACCCATAAGATACATGCCCTATAGTGAAACACTATCTGGAAAAAGGCCATCAACCAGAAGAGATAAAATTTAATAGTGTAGAAAAGATCACAGCCAGTGAAGGGAAAAATCTGGCAACAGTAAGAAAAGTATGTGAAGTTGTGAGAAGGTAGCCTCTTTCTAGCCTTGTTACCCCCACTTTTGGCCTGTTTGTGAGTGTATGTCAGGGTGTTTGTCACTGTTTTCACTGTCTCACTGGGATCCTGATAGCCAGGCCTCAGTGCTCATAGTGAAAACACTATGTTTTCAGTATGTTTGTTATGTGTCACTGGGATCCTGCTGGTCAGGACCCCAGTGCTCATAGGTTTGTGGCCTATATGTATGTGTCACTGGGACCCTGTCACACAGGGCCCCAGTGCTCATAGGTGTGCATGTATATGTTCCCTGTGTGGTGCCTAACTGTCTCACTGAGGCTCTGCTAACCAGAACCTCAGTGGTTATGCTCTCTCATTACTTTCAAATTGTCACTAACAGGCTAGTGACCAATTTTACCAATTTACATTGGCTTACTGGAACACCCTTATAATTCCCTAGTATATGGTACTGAGGTACCCAGGGTATTGGGGTTCCAGGAGATCCCTATGGGCTGCAGCAATTCTTTTGCCACCCATAGGGAGCTCTGACAATTCTTACACAGGCCTGCCACTGCAGCCTGAGTGAAATAACGTCCACGTTATTTCACAGCCATTTTACACTGCACTTAAGTAACTTATAAGTCACCTATATGTCTAACCTTTACCTGGTAAAGGTTAGGTGCAAAGTTACTTAGTGTGAGGGCACCCTGGCACTAGCCAAGGTGCCCCCACATTGTTCAGAGCCAATTCCCTGAACTTTGTGAGTGCGGGGACACCATTACACGCGTGCACTACATATAGGTCACTACCTATATGTAGCTTCACAATGGTAACTCCGAATATGGCCATGTAACATGTCTATGATCATGGAATTGCCCCCTCTATGCCATCCTGGCATAGTTGGCACAATCCCATGATCCCAGTGGTCTGTAGCACAGACCCTGGTACTGCCAAACTGCCCTTCCTGGGGTTTCACTGCAGCTGCTGCCAACCCCTCAGACAGGCATCTGCCCTCCTGGGGTCCAGCCAGGCCTGGCCCAGGATGGCAGAACAAAGAACTTCCTCTGAGAGAGGGTGTGACACCCTCTCCCTTTGGAAAATGGTGTGAAGGCAGGGGAGGAGTAGCCTCCCCCAGCCTCTGGAAATGCTTTCTTGGGCACAGATGTGCCCAATTCTGCATAAGCCAGTCTACACCGGTTCAGGGACCCCTTAGCCCCTGCTCTGGCGCGAAACTGGACAAAGGAAAGGGGAGTGACCACTCCCCTGACCTGCACCTCCCCTGGGAGGTGTCCAGAGCTCCTCCAGTGTGCTCCAGACCTCTGCCATCTTGGAAACAGAGGTGCTGCTGGCACACTGGACTGCTCTGAGTGGCCAGTGCCACCAGGTGACGTCAGAGACTCCTGCTGATAGGCTCCTTCAGGTGTTAGTAGCCTGTCCTCTCTCCTAGGTAGCCAAACCCTCTTTTCTGGCTATTTAGGGTCTCTGTCTCTGGGGAAACTTTAGATAACGAATGCAAGAGCTCATCCGAGTTCCTCTGCATCTCCCTCTTCACCTTCTGATAAGGAATCGACCGCTGACCGCGCTGGAAGCCTGCAAACCTGCAACATAGTAGCAAAGACGACTACTGCAACTCTGTAACGCTGATCCTGCCGCCTTCTCGACTGATTTCCTGCTTGTGCATGCTGTGGGGGTAGTCTGCCTCCTCTCTGCACCAGAAGCTCCGAAGAAATCTCCCGTGGGTCGACGGAATCTTCCCCCTGCAACCGCAGGCACCAAAAAGCTGCATTACAGGTCCCTTGGGTCTCCTCTCAGCATGACGAGCGAGGTCCCTCGAATCCAGCGACTCTGTCCAAGTGACCCCCACAGTCCAGTGACTCTTCAGTCCAAGTTTGGTGGAGGTAAGTCCTTGCCTCACCTCGCTGGGCTGCATTGCTGGGAACCGCGACTTTGCAGCTACTCCGGCCCCTGTGCACTTCCGGCGGAAATCCTTCGTGCACAGCCAAGCCTGGGTCCACGGCACTCTAACCTGCATTGCACGACTTTCTAAGTTGGTCTCCGGCGACGTGGGACTCCTTTGTGCAACTTCGGCGAGCACCGTTTCACGCATCCTCGTAGTGCCTGTTTCTGGCACTTCTCCGGGTGCTACCTGCTTCAGTGAGGGCTCTTTGTCTTGCTCGACGTCCCCTCTCTCTTCAGGTCCAATTTGCGACCTCCTGGTCCCTCCTGGGCCCCAGCAGCGTCCAAAAACGCCAAACGCACGATTTGCAACTAGCAAGGCTTGTTGGCGTCCTTTCAGCGGGAAAACACTTCTGCACGACTCTCCAAGGCGAGAGGGATCCGTCCACCAAAGGGGAAGTCTCTAGCCCTTTTCGTTCCTGCAGAAACCTCAGCTTCTTCTGTCCAGTCGAAGCTTCTTTGCATCCGCAGCTGGCATTTCCTGGGCATCTGCCAATCTCCGACTTGCTTGTGACTTTTGGACTTGGTCCCCTTGTTCCACAGGTACCCTAGATTGGAAATCCACAGTTGTTGCATTGCTGGTTTGTGTCTTTCCTGCATTATTCCTCTAACACGACTACTTTGTCCTTAGGGGAACTTTAGTGCACTTTGCACTCACTTTTCAGGGTCTTGGGGAGGGTTATTTTTCTAACTCTCACTATTTTCTAATAGTCCCAGCGACCCTCTACAAGGTCACATAGGTTTGGGGTCCATTCGTGGTTCGCATTCCACTTTTGGAGTATATGGTTTGTGTTGCCCCTATCCCTATGTTTCCCCATTGCATCCTATTGTAACTATACATTGTTTGCACTGTTTTCTAAGATACTTTGGCATATTGTCATAAAAATAAAGTACCTTTATTTTTAGTATAACTGTGTATTGTGTTTTCTTATGATATTGTGCATATGACACTAAGTGGTACTGTAGTAGCTTCACATGTCTCCTAGTTCAGCCTAAGCTGCTCTGCTAAGCTACCATTATCTATCAGCCTAAGCTGCTAGACACCCTATACACTAATAAGGGATAACTGGGCCTGGTGCAAGGTGCAAGTACCCCTTGGTACTCACTACAAGCCAGTCCAGCCTCCTACATTGGTTGTGCAGTGGTGGGATAAGTGCTTGAGACTGCTTACCACTCTTGTCATTGTACTTTTCATAAGAGAAAAATATACAAAACAAGGTCAGTGTATATACACATAGCCAAAAAGTTTTGCATTTCCTCTTTTCACTCTTTTCTAAGTGCTGAAAAGTACTTCTAAACTTTCAAAAAAGTTCTTAAAAGTTTAAAAAGTTTTTTCTGTCTTTCCAAAAAGTTCTGAAAACTTTTTTCTCTTTTTCTATCACTTTAACTCTCTCTAAAAAATGTCTGGCACAGGCCAAAGTGTTGATCTGTCCAAACTTGCATATGACAACCTTAGCTGGAAAAGAGCAAGGAGTCTCTGTATAGAGAGAGGTTTGAGTGTAGGGAAGAATCCTGCCTTGGAACTGTTACTTAACATGCTTAGAGAACAGGATAAGGCCATAGGTGCCCCATCTGTTGAAAAAGTACCTAATAGTTCCCAATCTGATTCAGGGACTCCCCCAGGAAAAGATTCGGGGAAGAAACTTCCTAGCCTGCCCATTACTAGACAATCTAGCATAGATGGTAATGATGATGAGCCACACCAAATAAATAGTGTTGTCTCACATCATAGCAAAAGCATTTATTCTCACCATACTGGTAGTAATGTTTCTGTAAACCAAGCTGTTAAGTTGGCTTCTGTAAGGGACAGGTCTCCTTCTGTTCATTCCCATCATAGCTCTGTTTCTAGAAATGTCCCTCCCACCAACCCTGATGACAGAATGTTAAAGAGGGAACTCAATAAGTTGAGGGTGGAACAAACCAGACTGAAGCTTAAAAAGCAACAGCTGGATTTGGATAGACCGTCTTTTGAATTAGAGAAGGAAAGACAGAAGTTGGGTTTAGATACCCATGGTGGCAGCAGCAGTATTCCCCATAGTCATCCTGCAAATGAGCATGATTCCAGGAATCTGCACAAGATAGTTCCCCCTTACAAGGAGGGGGATGACATTAACAAGTGGTTTGCTGCACTTGAGAGGGCCTGTGTTGTACAGGATGTCCCTCAAAGGCAGTGGGCTGCTATCCTATGGCTATCATTTAGTGGAAAAGGTAGGGATAGGCTCCTTACTGTGAAAGAAAATTATGCTAATAATTTCCAAGTTCTTAAGAATGCACTCCTGGATGGTTATGGCTTAACCACTGAACAGTACAGGATAAAGTTCAGAGAGACCAAAAAGGAGTCTTCACAAGACTGGGTTGATTTCATTGACCAGGCAGTGAAGGCCTTGGAGGGGTGGTTACATGGCAGTAAAGTTACTGATTATGACAGCCTGTATAACTTGATCCTGAGAGAGCATATACTTAATAATTGTGTGTCTGATTTGTTGCACCAGTACCTGGTAGACTCTGATCTGACCTCTCCCCAAAAATTGGGAAAGAAGGCAGACAAATGGGTCAGAACAAGGGTGAACAGAAAAGTTCATACAGGGGTGACAAAGATGGCAATAAAAAGAAAGATGGTGAAAAATCTCAAGATAAGCATGGGGATAAGGGTAAAACCAAAGATCCCACTTCAAATCTTAAACACTCTTCAGAGGGTGGGGATAAAACTAATTCTTCCTCTTCTTCTCAACCTGCACACATTAAAAAGCCTTGGTGCTTTGTGTGTAAAAACAGAGGCCATAGGCCAGGGGATAAGTCCTGTCCAGGTAAACCCCCTGAGCCTACCACCACTAATACATCAAGCTCTAGTGCCCCTAGCAGTAGTGGTACTAGTGGTGGGACTGCTGGCAACAGTCAAGATAAGGGTGTAGTTGGGTTCACTTTTGGGTCCATAGTAGAAACTGGGGTAGTCACTCCCAAGACAGTTTCTGTCACACCTAGTGGCATTGGCCTTGCCACACTGGCTGCTTGTCCCCTTACAATGGATAAGTACAGGCAGACAGTTTCAATAAATGGTGTTGAGGCCTTGGCCTACAGGGACACAGGTGCCAGTTTCACTTTGGTGACTGAAAACCTAGTGCCTCCTGAACAACACATCATTGGACAGCAGTATAAGATTATTGATGTCCATAACTCCACTAAGTTTCTTCCCTTAGCTATAATTCAGTTTAGTTGGGGTGGAGTTACTGGCCCTAAGCAGGTGGTGGTATCACCTAGCTTACCTGTAGACTGTCTCTTAGGTAATGACCTAGAGGCCTCAGGTTGGGCTGATGTAGAGTTTTATGCCCATGCAGCCATGCTGGGCATCCCTGAGGAATTGTTCCCTCTCATTTCAAGTGAAATGAAAAAGCAAAGGAGAGAAGGCCTGAAAACTCAGGATCCCACTCCATCAACAGGTAAAAAGGGTATCACAGTATCCCCTAACCACCCTACCATTCAGGATACTATTCCTGTGGTGGGTGAAACCTCTCCTGGTGTGGCACCTGTTCCAAGGGAATCATCAGCTGGCAAAGCTGGACTCCCTGAGGTGGAAGTACCTCTCTGTGGGATAACTAACATTGGTGAGAAAAACAGCACCATTTTAGTTAACATGGAGTATCCCTCCAACCCTCCCAGAGAAACTTTAGTGCAGAAACCCTGCACTACCTCACAACACTTAGGACAGCATCCCTGCCCTAGTGTGGAGCTCATAGGACAGCATCCCTGCCCTGCTCCAACTCAAGAGAAACAGCATCCCTGTTCTCTCTTCCAGCCAGATGGACAACGGTTTTGCCCAGCTATGGCTTTTCTGAGACAGCATCCCTGTCTGGCATTTCCATCTCTACAAATAGGTTCAGTGGACAATTCCCACTGCTCTAAACTAAAACTTACTGATAGAAACTCTGAAAATACATCTTCACATTGTTGCTTAGCTAACAAACTTCAAACAGGGTGGTTTACATCCCCACAGGGAAGTAACCATATAGTGGATGATAAAGGGAGTAACCAGTCTATTGCAGAGCTACTCTCTACTTATCACCACTTAGACAATAAAGTCTCAACTGGCCAAGGTTAGCCTTATTGTCCTTCGTTTGGGGGGGGGTTGTGTGAGAAGGTAGCCTCTTTCTAGCCTTGTTACCCCCACTTTTGGCCTGTTTGTGAGTGTATGTCAGGGTGTTTGTCACTGTTTTCACTGTCTCACTGGGATCCTGATAGCCAGGCCTCAGTGCTCATAGTGAAAACACTATGTTTTCAGTATGTTTGTTATGTGTCACTGGGATCCTGCTGGTCAGGACCCCAGTGCTCATAGGTTTGTGGCCTATATGTATGTGTCACTGGGACCCTGTCACACAGGGCCCCAGTGCTCATAGGTGTGCATGTATATGTTCCCTGTGTGGTGCCTAACTGTCTCACTGAGGCTCTGCTAACCAGAACCTCAGTGGTTATGCTCTCTCATTACTTTCAAATTGTCACTAACAGGCTAGTGACCAATTTTACCAATTTACATTGGCTTACTGGAACACCCTTATAATTCCCTAGTATATGGTACTGAGGTACCCAGGGTATTGGGGTTCCAGGAGATCCCTATGGGCTGCAGCAATTCTTTTGCCACCCATAGGGAGCTCTGACAATTCTTACACAGGCCTGCCACTGCAGCCTGAGTGAAATAACGTCCACGTTATTTCACAGCCATTTTACACTGCACTTAAGTAACTTATAAGTCACCTATATGTCTAACCTTTACCTGGTAAAGGTTAGGTGCAAAGTTACTTAGTGTGAGGGCACCCTGGCACTAGCCAAGGTGCCCCCACATTGTTCAGAGCCAATTCCCTGAACTTTGTGAGTGCGGGGACACCATTACACGCGTGCACTACATATAGGTCACTACCTATATGTAGCTTCACAATGGTAACTCCGAATATGGCCATGTAACATGTCTATGATCATGGAATTGCCCCCTCTATGCCATCCTGGCATAGTTGGCACAATCCCATGATCCCAGTGGTCTGTAGCACAGACCCTGGTACTGCCAAACTGCCCTTCCTGGGGTTTCACTGCAGCTGCTGCTGCTGCCAACCCCTCAGACAGGCATCTGCCCTCCTGGGGTCCAGCCAGGCCTGGCCCAGGATGGCAGAACAAAGAACTTCCTCTGAGAGAGGGTGTGACACCCTCTCCCTTTGGAAAATGGTGTGAAGGCAGGGGAGGAGTAGCCTCCCCCAGCCTCTGGAAATGCTTTCTTGGGCACAGATGTGCCCAATTCTGCATAAGCCAGTCTACACCGGTTCAGGGACCCCTTAGCCCCTGCTCTGGCGCGAAACTGGACAAAGGAAAGGGGAGTGACCACTCCCCTGACCTGCACCTCCCCTGGGAGGTGTCCAGAGCTCCTCCAGTGTGCTCCAGACCTCTGCCATCTTGGAAACAGAGGTGCTGCTGGCACACTGGACTGCTCTGAGTGGCCAGTGCCACCAGGTGACGTCAGAGACTCCTGCTGATAGGCTCCTTCAGGTGTTAGTAGCCTGTCCTCTCTCCTAGGTAGCCAAACCCTCTTTTCTGGCTATTTAGGGTCTCTGTCTCTGGGGAAACTTTAGATAACGAATGCAAGAGCTCATCCGAGTTCCTCTGCATCTCCCTCTTCACCTTCTGATAAGGAATCGACCGCTGACCGCGCTGGAAGCCTGCAAACCTGCAACATAGTAGCAAAGACGACTACTGCAACTCTGTAACGCTGATCCTGCCGCCTTCTCGACTGATTTCCTGCTTGTGCATGCTGTGGGGGTAGTCTGCCTCCTCTCTGCACCAGAAGCTCCGAAGAAATCTCCCGTGGGTAGACGGAATCTTCCCCCTGCAACCGCAGGCACCAAAAAGCTGCATTACCGGTCCCTTGGGTCTCCTCTCAGCACGACGAGCGAGGTCCCTCGAATCCTGCGACTCTGTCCAAGTGACCCCCACAGTCCAGTGACTCTTCAGTCCAAGTTTGGTGGAGGTAAGTCCTTGCCTCACCTCGCTGGGCTGCATTGCTGGGAACCGCGACTTTGCAGCTACTCCGGCCCCTGTGCACTTCCGGCAGAAATCCTTTGTGCACAGCCAAGCCTGGGTCCACGGCACTCTAACCTGCATTGCACGACTTTCTAAGTTGGTCTCCGGCGACGTGGGACTCCTTTGTGCAACTTCGGCGAGCACCGTTTCACGCATCCTCGTAGTGCCTGTTTCTGGCACTTCTCCGGGTGCTACCTGCTTCAGTGAGGGCTCTTTGTCTTGCTCGACGTCCCCTCTCTCTTCAGGTCCAATTTGCGACCTCCTGGTCCCTCCTGGGCCCCAGCAGCGTCCAAAAACGCCAAACGCACGATTTGCGACTAGCAAGGCTTGTTGGCGTCCTTTCAGCGGGAAAACACTTCTGCACGACTCTCCAAGGCGAGAGGAATCCGTCCCCCAAAGGGGAAGTCTCTAGCCCTTTTCGTTCCTGCAGAAACCTCAGCTTCTTCTGTCCAGTCGAAGCTTCTTTGCACCCGCAGCTGGCATTTCCTGGGCATCTGCCAATCTCCGACTTGCTTGTGACTTTTGGACTTGATCTCCTTGTTCCACAGGTACCCTAGATTGGAAATCCACAGTTGTTGCATTGCTGGTTTGTGTCTTTCCTGCATTATTCCTCTAACACGACTACTTTGTCCTTAGGGGAACTTTAGTGCACTTTGCACTCACTTTTCAGGGTCTTGGGGAGGGTTATTTTTCTAACTCTCACTATTTTCTAATAGTCCCAGCGACCCTCTACAAGGTCACATAGGTTTGGGGTCCATTCGTGGTTCGCATTCCACTTTTGGAGTATATGGTTTGTGTTGCCCCTATCCCTATGTTTCCCCATTGCATCCTATTGTAACTATACATTGTTTGCACTGTTTTCTAAGATACTTTGGCATATTGTCATAAAAATAAAGTACCTTTATTTTTAGTATAACTGTGTATTGTGTTTTCTTATGATATTGTGCATATGACACTAAGTGGTACTGTAGTAGCTTCACACGTCTCCTAGTTCAGCCTAAGCTGCTCTGCTAAGCTACCATTATCTATCAGCCTAAGCTGCTAGACACCCTATACACTAATAAGGGATAACTGGGCCTGGTGCAAGGTGCAAGTACCCCTTGGTACTCACTACAAGCCAGTTCAGCCTCCTACAGAAGTTTATTGGATATTTGTGTTAGAAACACATATTTGGGAGCTAAATAACAAGATACCTTGGGAGAATGTGATCTGATATGGCTGAGGAGTACAAACCCTTTTTTGAATCCTGAATAGTTAACATAACATAAACTCAGATGATTTGGGAGCACTTTTGGGGCCATATTTTTACTTTTTGACGCAAAACTGCGCTAACGCCGGCTAACGCCATTCTGAAGCGCCATGCGGGCGCCGTATTTATTCCTTGACGTTAGCCGGCGTTAGCCGCCGGCGCTGCCTGGTGTGCGTGAAAAAAAATGACGTACACCAAGCAGCGCCGGCGTAGGGGGATATGGAGCTTGGGCGCCAAAAATGGGGCAAGTCAGGCTGAGGCAAATTTTTCGCCTCAACCCGATTTGCGCCATTTTTTTCGACTCCCAACCCCCATTGAAATGACTCCTGTCTTAGCAAAGACAGGAGTCATGCCCCCTTGCCCAATGGCCATGCCCAGGGGACTTCTGTCCCCTGGGCATGGTCATTGGGCATAGTGGCATGTAGGGGGGCACAAATCAGGCCCCCCTATGCCACAAAAAAATAAAAAATAAATACTTACCTGAACTTACCTTAATGTCCCTGGGATGGGTCCCCCCAGCCTTGGGTGTCCTCCTGGGGTGGGCAAGGGTGGCAGGGGGTGTCCCTGGGGGCATGGGAGGGCACCTCTGGGCTCCTTCCGAGCCCACAGGTCCCTTAACGCCTGCCCTGACCAGGCGCTAAAAAACAGCGCAAAAGCGTCTGGACGTCATTTTTTTTGACCCGCCCACTCCCGGGCGTGAATTTTGCCCGGGAGTGTAAATACGGCGCACATGCCTCGGAGTCAATTTTTTAGACGGGAATGCCTACCTTGCATATCATTAACGCAAAGTAGGTGTCCACGCTAAAAAATTACGCAAACTCCATGGACTTTGGCGCTAGACGCGTCTAACGCCAAAGTATAAATATGGAGTTAGTTTTGCGTCGGAATTGCGTAAAAAAAAACGACGCAATTCCGGCGCAAACAGAGTATAAATATGCCCTTTGATGTCTTACTTTGGCCCCACATGAGTGACGCTGGGAAGGAAATTGTGGTCCTTTCTTTCCCTGCACATCTAATGTCCATTGTGATGAATAGCAGACAATATTGAGAGCAGTGTTGGCCCATTAAGCCACCTATAGATCCATCCATTTGGCTCACATCCATCTCCTAACAGTATACAGGGGTTAATACAGTGAACATGCAGGGTGTCCAAAATATAGCAAAGACATCAGGGTAAAAAGTCAGTATCCTCTAACATTCGTTCAGGGGGAGGGGGACTACAGTAAACATGCAGTGTTCCACCAATAAGTAAAGTCATGATTATAACTTTGTTGTTTTTATTATTATGTAAATTGCAATAGACCATTTCAAAATAGCTGCCAATCAAAATCACATCCAGCATGTAGTCGGATATGCTTACTAGGAAGATCTCCTTTCTTATAAAGACCGCGTTTGGGGTCAACTAAAGGCTCTTTTGAATATCCAGTCATTGAGATTGAGACGAGCACAATTAGGGCCCCCACCTAAGCTCAAAGCACCTTTAGGAGTGTAGGACAATTTTTAGAGCTGCAAACGATGTAAATCAAAATGCTCCAAGGGAAGAGTTAACCTTGTGTTTTACTTTTTCTTCCAACAGTCTCTCGTGAGAGATATAGCTAGTGCAGCAACAATTACTTAGGTCTAAGAAGGACAGGGGATTGGACGCCTGGAGAATTTCTTCCTGCCCCTTGATGATTCTTTTGGAGTGATTTATGTAGAGCATACATCCACAAGGCTGTCTGCTTGCCCAGTGCTTAACTCAGCTCCAACATTAAAATTTTCGTTTCTCTTTTTTTCTATTACATAGATAGTGAGGACTTGGTGCCATTGTTTTAAGGATTTTCTTCCAGTTTCATTTGCCTCACATCATTCCTCATTTGGAAAAGCAAACCTGGAATTTTACAACAATCTATCCATGATATGTTGTCAATTTATTTTGGTGATGTGGGTAAAATACTCATACACAAGCCACCATAGCTACAATTTCATTTGGTGATGGTTTATAACTTACCCAAGCACAAGCCACTGTGATCACTGCCTAGGCCGTTTTGAAGGATTACTGAGGTGGTGAATCTGTAGTATGGTGACCCTTACATACACCAAAATGTCTGTTGTGAGAGCACAGTTCCGACTATCTGGTCCGCTCTGATTTTTGCTTTTGGATCACCTGGTTTTTTAACTTTTACTGTGAGGAAGCCTCATAGTTTGGGCCTCACTCACAGTAAACTTATGGTAAAATGGTCTGCACAGTGCTGCCTTGTTAACCAAAGGCTGCTGTGAGGCAGCAATCGTAGGAGGCCCAGGACTGGTTACACATCATCATGTGTGCACACGGATGTGCACCCTTGTGAAGGCTGCGCAGGAGGATTCCTGGCATACGTAGCCCAAGATCTGCGCTTAGGTAGCATGGCCCAGAAGAGACCATGCAGAGGGGATGGTGACCTGGAGTAGGCCTTATGAGATAGGTGTACGAATGTGACGGATAGTCAATGTGCTTTATTGGTTTCACTGTTTTGCCATACCATCACAGGCTTTGGCACTCACTGCGAATATGTGGGCAGGGCCTCAGCCCTAAAGCAAATTCGGGGGACCAAGTCGCACCTCTGTGAAGGTGCTGAAAGGTGCCTTTGCACCCCCATAAAGATGGCCTCCGGCTGAGGGTGGGGCTGGCGGACGAAGAGGAAGACGGGGAGCCCCTTTGCCCCCCTGAAGGTGACGGGGTGGGGCCTGGGCCCCATCCTGGGTCCCCGATGCCCAGAGAAGGAGGTGGCAGTGCTGCCACACTCCCCTAGGCAGCCCGTCCGGCTGCAGCACCGCATGTGTTTACCCACAGGAGGGGGGAAGACACCAAATGAAGGGCCAGCTCCCGCTGCAGCATGTGGAGGTGCTGGCCGTGCAAGGAACCGGCAGGAGCGGCCATGGGTGGACTCCCTGTGCCTCCTCCGCAACAGACAACAACACACCTTATGTTGGGGGTGTCTGGGTGGGACCGGGCATGCCTAAGGTGGTGAACCAATCCTGGCAGCAACGCTGGTCTCCCCTGCATAGCAGGAGAGCCGCTAATTGAATATGCATGCTCTGCGAGGGACCGCCCCATAATGCCTTCAGGCACAACATTTTGGCCCCAAAACGTGCATGTTTTCCGCATGTGGTGGCCCCAGAAAATTGGGGTCACCATCACCAGAAAGCAAATGGATAGGGGAGCTGCAGGAGCAGCACATCCTCCCCGCAACAGAAAGTTTTGTGTCCCCACCCTAGGTTAGGTTGGACTTGACAATAATAGCCCCCAAGGGTTCTAACATGTTTTTAACCAAGTCCCTGCTGGAACCTTTGTTTTAGGGTGATGGAACTGCATCCTTTAGGGGCGGAGATCATGGCCACAGTCCTTGGGACCTGAATGGTGATAACAACAGGATTGCTATAAAGATGAACATTCTCTAGAGGTGAAAGGCTGTAATTACAGGTGTTTTTATAGTAACAGCTAAAATGGTAGCATGTTATGCTAAGTGTGTTTTAGAATGTAAAGACACCCTCTAGGGAGTGAAAGATGTTATTACATTCTGATTAACCACCAAGTGACATTCTTTAGAGACTGGTCAACTGTGCATCATTTTTATGTTGAGTAATGCAATGTGGATTATGATGAATCTTGTGTAGATCATGTTGAGAGTAATCCTAGCAACACCACCCACTCCAGCCTGCTTAGATATGCTCTTTGTTGAGGCTTATTTGGGCAATGAGTCTGACAGCCACCAGTGATCAAAGTAGATTCACTTTATTGCCAGTTTCAGGTGCTCACACTCCCAGGTTACAGTCAAATATTGTATTGGACAAGTGAATGTTCTGCCATGTAGGTTGTTGGTTTATATCTCCCTTTGGGAGACAAGAATGATTACCCAATGTCATCCAAAAGTAATTCCATCAACTTGTGTATATTTGTAAATTGTTGTGTAGTATTGAGTAGTGGATGTAATAAATGTACTTTTACTTTATCAAACTAAAGAGTACAGACGTTACAATCATTTGAATGTTATTCTGTGTGCTTGTTAATGGGGATTACTAGCCCACACCACCTACATTGAGTAAGCCTTGGACTGCTCTGCAATGCTACCCTGTGAGAGTCAAGCGCTACAATGGGGTGTTTGGTTTCCAGTGGTGGTCGAGAGTGGACCCATTACTTGTGCAGGCCACTTAACTAATGAGCCACCCTCCAACATCTATGCATGGTGAAACATGGTACTTGGTTAGTGGTGCACTCTCTGGACTGTCTTATGCTTTACATTATATATCTGGTATAGACTTCTAGCTGCAGATTCCTTATCTTAGAATTGCCTGGCGTCAGCTTCGAATCCGGAATTTTTCTGCTGAGCAGTACCCTGTGCGCCGTCGGGTGGCGTTGTTCGGATCCTCGTGCGTCGTCCGGATCCATGTGGCGTTGTCAGCATCGTTGGAGCCGTCTGTGACGTCACAGTCTTCAATATAGGCACCACCCCGGCACGCGTATGTCAGTTCTTTTCCTTTTGCGCCGGTTAAGCGCAAATCCGGGAAGAGCTACCCTTTTTTCGACAGTTTTGTTGAAGCTTTTTGATTTTCTGAGCGATGTCTTCGAGAAAGATGAGATTCAAACCGTGTGGTGCATGTCATCACACCATGTTGGTTACAGATCTACACCAGGTGTGTCTCTGGTGCCTTGAAAAGGACCACGATTCAAAGTTGTGCTCCGACTGTCGAGCCATGGCTCCGGAGACTAGAGAGAGAGATCTCTCAAGCTTCTAGCGGCCCTGCAGCTGTTGTTGGTTAGCGCGACTACGAGGAGGTCACGTTCCCACTCTAAGAGGAGGTCGCAGCACCGCTCCAGGAGCACCAAGTCATCTTCCTCGCATTTTAGGTCTTCAGGGCATTCAGGTAAGATGCACAAGATGAAGAAGAAGTCCAAGCGGACTTCAACTTTGCCACGCCTGTTGGCTGACGAGGCATCCAGGGAACGTTGACCTTCCGAGCGCTTCCCTGCAGAGCCGTCACCAGGGCCGACTCTGCGTCTTCCCCCTTTTCGGGTAACCGGAGCGATGCCCACTCAAATCGACTAATTTTATGAAGTTTTGCGCCTTGTTTTTGAGTGGGCTGCACCCTCGGGTGGGTCTTCAGGCCCTGCAGGTTCAGCAGGGGCCCCATCGTATTTGAAGTTGGTGGCTTCAGCACCGTTGGAGACCTCGGGATCTGATAGTGGATATGGACCGGCGCCGGTATCTCACAATCAACCTCCTCTGGCGCCGGGCCCGACATCGACCCTCCCACCACTACCGGCGCCCATTGGTGGTGATAGCCCCATTCTCATTCCGGATGATCCGGAGCCGGAATGACGTCCTACTACGCCGATTCTGACTTTGACGGTGCTGATTAAACCCAGATCAGGGCCTGGGGCTTATTCAGAACAGCCAGACACAGGAGAAGAGTGGGAGGGGTCTGAGAACCCTTTAGAATATGGATTGGAGCACAAACAGGACTGGTATGAGGGGAAGCCAGTGGACTGGATACTTCTCCAGATGCTGGCATGCTCTCTCCTCCCGCTTTGGCTACGGAGGAGGGTGCATCTTATGCCATTGTTGTCCGTAGGGCAACTGAGGTCTTGGACCTAGACTTGCCTACGGTGCCAGTCAGGACTAATCTCCTGACGGAGGTGCTTCAGCCGTGGGTTGCTACATCGGAGCTGTTGTTACTCTTCAATTAAGCCCTCACAGATGTTCTTCTGGGAACATGGTCCAAACCCAGCACAGGGGCTCCTGTGAACAGGACAATTGGCCACTGCCATAGACCTGCTCCAAATGACCCTAGTTTCCTCACCCAACACCCCACCCCAGAGGGATTGGTGGTCCAAGCCTCCGCATCCTGTGGTGCCTTCCCTTCTGCCTCTCCGGATAGGGTATCCAAGAGGCTGGACCAACTTGGAAAGAAGTTGTTTTCTTCCTCCAGCCTGGCATTGAGGTCAGTAAACATCTCTTACCTATTGGGCCATTTTCCCCATACTTTATGGTATACAGTGGCACAGGTGATGCCCCAAGTCCTGGAGGGCTTATCGGACACTCTCACCCAGGATGTCAAGGACGGGAGAAGTGCAGCCAAGTTTACTATCAGGTGTGGTATGGACACGACGGATTTGCTGGGCAGGGCGATTTCTTTGACTGTGGCTGTCCGTCACCATGCCTGGCTACGTTCCACTGGCTTTTCAGGGGATGTCCAGTCAAGTTCGATAGAAATGCCTTTTGATGGCTCTCGCCTTTTTGGTGAGAAGGCAGACTCTGCACTTGATAGGTTCAAGGATTCTCGAGCTACGGCCAGATCCTTGAGCCTTTCAGCACGGTTCGTCAGTAGTCTGTCTTTTGGCCCTTTCGAGGCGTCGGAAGGGGCGTGGTACCACGCCAGCCACAAGTTAGCCACCGTCCTCTGGCTTTACAGCATCCTGTGCGAGGACCAGGTCGTGGTACCATCAGACCCAGGGGGTCTGGCCAGAGGTCAGCCACCACACAGCCCCCCTCTTCCGCAGCACCCAAGCCCTCCTGGTAAGGTTCTGCATGACCATGTCCTTCTAGTTGGAGGGAGGATTCAATTTCATCTCCCTCACTGGCAGTCCATTACATCGGACAAATGAGTCTTGCAGACCGTACAGAAGGGTTACTCCCTCCCCTTCCAGTCTTTCCCTCCATCTATCCCTCTGGTAAAAGAACGGCTGATGGGGGATCATTTGGTCTTGCTCCGCGAGGAAGTTATGGCTCTCGGTCAAGGGAGCCATAGAAAGGGTCCAATGTCAGAAGTAGGCAGTGGTTGTTATTCCCGCTACTTTCTGATTCCCAAAAAGAACAAGGGCCTTTGCCTTATCCTGGATTTAAGGGACTTCAAGCTCTTCCTCAAAAAGGAGAAATTCAAGATGCTCACTCTTGCTCAGCTCTTGTCTGCCCTAGATCAAGGAGACTGGATGGTAGTGTTGGACTTGCAGGATGCGTATTTTCACACCACCTACTTTTTTGAATGAACAGTGTAAATTCAACAGGGTACATTTTAAGAAGTTTATTTATGAAAAACTGTACTCCTTTATAGAAAAAGTCAAACGAAGTTGAACAATCCAGATGTGAGTTCCTTGAAACATATGATTGTGCTTTGTTTATTAGCTTTCACAGTAATATACTGCTGTGCCCGGAAAATGCCGATCAGATGGTAATCCATTTTTTCACCCTCATTCTTATGTACAGCCAAATGGTGACTACGACTGTTTTCCTGCTGTAAATCTTTGGCGAGGCAAAAAGGCCTAAAGGCCAGACCTGCCAACTTCAACATCCTGTGATTCTGGGCAAATCACTTAATGTCCCTGTACCTTTGAAACATATGACCTTGTATAATGTAATAATAAAACGCTTTAATGCCCTTGGGGCACGTCCTACATAAAAATGCATTTCAATTGACATTTTTAAGCAGACTTGTTTTTTCACTCTAGAAAAAGTTCATTATTATATTGCACCTCGTTACTCTTTCTAACTGTAAACGTAAGCAGATTCAATTTTCGAAAATAGGAGGGATTTTTACATGGCTCTCATGTTTTATTTTCTGTTCCAACTTGTATGAGTTTTCCCATTTTTTTCATAGATAAAAACACAGTGCCAACTCTTGCCTGAATGGCTTTTATTTAATAGAGTATATTCAGGCAGCAAAAGCAATAATTTTTGATCTACCTGCTTGGTAGCATTCCTTCATTGACATCGTAAGGCCAAAGCAGTTTTCCTTCGAGAGACACTCAACACAACAAGAAATAAACCAACCATAAACTGACTAACGTGCTCAACCCATCGCTCTGTATTCAATGATGTAGTGCGCAGAAACATTCAAACAGACCAATGTATGAAGAACGCTAGCCAAAATATAATTTATCTATGCATATATGGAGGTATATGTATTTGTATATATCTGTTGGAAAAACATGAGACAATAGGGTACTAAAGCTGTCTCTAGAACATATCTAAAATCTGAGAAACCTATGGCTCCCCCCCC
Organism: Pleurodeles waltl; assembly: GCF_031143425.1. NCBI lineage: Eukaryota > Metazoa > Chordata > Amphibia > Caudata > Salamandridae > Pleurodeles > Pleurodeles waltl. The sequence continues at coordinate 970,683,421 of NC_090436.1, forward strand.
CATGATAAAAAAAAAAACGTGACAGCATCACTAGCTCAAACCATCTCGAATCACATCTCTCCTCACGCCTGTTGCAAATCATTAACTGCTCTGTGGAAACGGGAATGTTCCTGTATTTTCTAAAAATAGGACAAGTCAAGCCTCTTTTAAATAAACTATTTGCAGACTTGGGAGAGCTAAACCGTGTCATGCTCTCAACTCGAGGACATTCTCAAGGCATTAGCTGAAGTTCCAACCAACGAAATAATAGTTCATATTGCTAACAAGCTTTAGAGTCCAAGAGATAGTTAATTGTCCTGCATAATGCAACGATAATAGTTTGTAACCTGGTGTAACGATATAGTCTAGCATCCTATAACAATATATTTGATTGTATCTGCAATTTGTAAAACGTTTTAAGGTCGGCAGTGAACTTCATATGCACTATATAAAAGCACACTTAGAAAATAAAATAAAAATTGGATACACAACAAGTTTGCATTTCTCTAATTTTGACTAGCAGTATAACTCATATTCCCGGCTAGTTATTAGTGTGAGCATAGTGGAAGCAGGCACAGGTTGAATCCCAAATTCTGGCACCCGTTTTTCCTTGCTGCTTATCGCTCCCTGTTTTCTTGTCCCTTACACTACAGCTGGTAAACTGTTTTGTTGGTGTTATTGGCTTTGCAGGCTTCTTTTCCCGTTGGACACCATAAGCCCTGGTTCCCGCTGCTTAGTCCTGTAAAGGAATAACAGGAGTTCAGAGCCTAAATAGTGAAGTCCCAGCACAGAGAGACAGAGCTTCGCCTCCTCAAAGGGGGTGAACATATAAAGCAAACTTCTTTTCATTTATATATTTTGTTCATGTAGGCAACAGAAGGAAAGTTCACATAATAACCAGAACATGGACACGCGTTAGTAGGCGTTCAGCGTTCTCATTAGGTATGTGCAAAATACTACAAACTAAAAAATCATTAAGGGAACATCATCCACCAAGCTAACGAGGTTCTTAATCCTCACTTAAAAGTGCCAAGTATGAAAGAGAGGCCGTGCATATGTTAAACAACATGGTAAATGCTAACACAGCATTAAATCAACATAAAATAGCAAAATTAATACATAGTCCTGCTGCTATGCTTCACTTGTCCGCTAATTACTCCCTCTCCTTGTTCCGGTCACAATTCACTATAAGTTCTTCTTGCATATCATACCAGTTGGAGAAAAGGAGTTTATTAGCTGGGCAAGAGAATATGAACAAGAGCAAATTCTCATGCATAGTAGGCCGTTTTCACCACTATCTTTTGCAAAATAAGGGGCTCAATTCACAAACCTACAAGCATAAAGTAACTTAGGTTACTTCTGTGTATACATTTCCATTTTTTGACAATTCACATAGAAAAACGGAATATTTCCATTCAGTAGTAGATGTCTCTTGCACCCCTGTAAGAGAGTACCCACTTTCTTGGCATGGTTACCCCCATGCTCTGCCTGTTGTCACTGTGTTTGACTGTGTTCACTGGGATCCTGCTAACCAGGACTCCAGTGATTATGCTTTCTCCCTTCTGATTGGGTAACTTGTACCATTTTCACCCCATATTTGGCATACTGGTGCCCCCATGTAAGTCCCTAGTATGTGGTACACAGGTACCCAGGGCATTAGGGTACCAGGGGATCCGTATGGGCTGCACCATGTATTATGCCACCCGTGCGGAGCAAAGGGTTCTGCAGGCCTGCCATTGCAGCCTTCGTGAAAGGGTGCATGCACCCTTTTTGACCATAGGTCCCTTCGCCAGGTCACTATAAGTCACCCCTATGGCAGGCCCTCTCAACACAGAGGGCGGGGTGCAAGTACCTGTGTGTGAGGGCACCTCTGAGCTAGAGGTGCCCCCACAAACTCCAGTGCCATTTTCATGGACTTTGTGAGTGCAGGGATGCCGTTTTACACGTGTATTGGACATAGGTCACTACCTATGTTCAGCTACATAATGGTAACTCCATACCTAAGCAAGTTTGGCATTAAACATGTTGGATTCATACCCCAATACTGTTGCTAGTATTGGAAGTATGATTCCATGCACTTTGGGGGCTCATTAGAGCTCCCCCAGCATTTCTCATACCAGCCTTCTAGGGTTTTCCAGGCAGCCCAAACTGCTGCCACCCATCAGACAGGTTTCTGTCCTCCTGCTGCTTGAACAGCTCAAGCCAAGAAAGGCAGAACAAAGGATTTCCTTTGGGAGAGGGGGGTAACACCCTCTCCCTTTGGAAATAGGTGCTATATGGCTTGAGAGGGGTAGCCTCCCCAAGCCACTGGTATGCTTTGGAGGGCACTGGTGCCCTCCTGGCATAAACCAGCCTACACCGGTTCAGGGACCTCCAGTCCCTGCTCTGGCACGAAACTGGACAATGAAAAGGGGAGTGACCACTCCCCTGTCTATCACCCAGGGGCGGTGCCCAGAGCTCCTCCAGAGGGTCCCTGGGTTCTGCCATCTTGAATCCAAGGTTGGCAGGGACCTCTGGGAGCATCTGAGTGGCCAGGCCAGACAGGTGACGTCAGAGCCCCCTCCTGATAGGTGACCAATCCCCCTTTCAGGGCTATTTAGGGTCTCTCTCTTGGGTGGATCCTCAGATTCGGCATGCAAGATTCCAGCAGGATTCCTCTGCAACCTTACTTTGACTTCTAGCCACTGGAACTACGATTGGACCCTCCAGAACCGGCAATCTGCGTCCACGAAGAAGACTCTTCTTGCAACATTGTTTCCATGGCTCCTTCCATCTTCTGCAACATTTCCCTGGCTGTGCATCATCTGAGGGTTGCAAGTCTTCAGTCTGCATGAGAAGGAATAAGGAATCTCCCTTGGAGTGAAGGAGTCACTCCCCTGCATCTGCAAGCACTGCCTGGAACGACGACCGGCTGCGAGGATCTCCTCTCATCCTGAGCTGCATGGATCCTGCATCACGGGTGGTGGTCTGGACTAGTACTCTTGGTCCTCTCTGCCAGATTTCCAATTTTGGTGGAGGTAAGCCCTTTCCTTCTTACGCAGGACAGTACACCCATGCACTGTGTCTCTTGTAGCTGCCAAGGCTTGCTTGCAGCTCCTACAAGGGATCTTCAGGCTACGTGTAGCTCCAGCCCCTAGCACTCCTTCCAGCGATGCACAGCCCTCAGCGTGGTTCTCCTGCGGCGTAGGACCCTTCTCCAGTTGTGATGCATGGGCTGTTGTGCGACACCTGTGTCCCCATCCTGTGGGACTCCTGTGGTTGCTGCCTGTGATCATGCAGGCTCTCTGTGTCGCCGAGGGTCCCCTCTAACTCCGCCTCTGGGGTTGAGTCCTCCTGGGCCTTGCTGGTCCTCAGCAGCTCCACTTTCCACCAACAGTGATATTTGCCTTTGCCAAGGCTTGTTGGTGGCATTCCTGCACCAACACCCAACTGCAATTCTTTCTCCAGCGTGGGATGCCGTCTGCATCCTTCAGGAACTCTTCACCCACTCCAGGGCTGCAGTGCTGACCTTCTTCACATCACCGTCGACTAACTCCTGCATCCACAGCTAGGTGAGTGAGCAGTAGCTCCTACTCCTCCTGGACTCTTCTGTGACTTCTGAACTTGGTCCCCTTTTTCCACAGGTCTTCCTCTTCAGGAATCCACTACTGGTTTCTTGCAGTCTTGTCTGGGTGTTGCATGTTCTTCCTTTTGGGTGGTTTGGGGAAACTCTAGTAATTTACTCCTTTCCTCCTCGTCACTAGGGGGCACTGTGGTACTTACCTTTGGGGTTTCCTAGTACCCCCATTTTCCCTCTACACATTCCACTTACCTAGGTGGGGGTCCTGTGTTCGTATTCTATTTTTTTAGTATATGGTTTGGGCTCCCCCTAGCATCACTATTGTCTAACTGTATTTGCACAGTTTTCTATCACTTTCTATGCCTATTTCTGGTAACTAGTGTATATATTTGGTGTGTTACTTACCTCCTATTGGAGGGTTGGATCTCTAGTAGTTTTTGGTATTGTGTCACTAAAATAAAGTACCTTTATTTTTGTAACACTGAGTGTTTTCTTTCATGTGTGTAAATGCTGTATGACTACAGTGGTACTGCATGAGCTTTGCATGTTTCCTAGCTGAGCCTTGCCTGCTCATCCACAGCTACCTCTAGGGAGCCTGGCTTCTAAACACTGCCTACACTGCACTAATAGGGGATACCTGGTCCTGTTGTAAGGTGTAAATACCTTAGGTACCCACCACACAGCAGGCCAGATTCCTACAACCCCATAACCATTATACAGTGAAGTGGAGGATATACATATGCCTTAAAATAGAGACGCTGTTTCTTGTGTGTCTCTGCTTACTGCGCGTAAGTGGAATCATTCGCTGTGTACATGTGTGCGGATCATCATTCTGATCGGAGGGGCTAGATAACTTGCCACATCTGACCACATTCACACACACCAGGCAGCAACTACAATCAGAAGGTCTTGAATACATCAAGCATCTAGGGCCATGCTGTGTGTTGCACTGGAGCTAAAGTGCTGCCTGAACCAGCAATATGCAGATCATCCCACTTGAGAACGAGGAGCTTCAGGAAAGAAAAGAAAAGACAGACATTGGGGTAATCTTTACAGGTAACCACTGTGGTGAACTACGTTGTCTGTCTCCGCACATCCTCTGTAGACTGGAGAAGGCAACCATGTGACAGAAGATCACCAATAAAGCAAATGATCTAGGGGTACTGGTAAGCACTGTGGAGGGCAGTAGGAAACAAGCATTGGTAAATGCAATAGGTTTCGCCTATGTGATTAATAAGCTGTTTTTGGTTGAGCAGTTGTGCAATATAATTTAATGAAACTTAAAACTTAAAAACAGTTTGAAAGTGCTTACTGCATCTCCATTTGTTTGTAACTGTGACATTTTTATTTGCTGCACATTTTGCGGCACATCTATGATTACCCCTTTAAAATAAACAATTGTAGGGGATGGTGAGTGAGTTGAATGAGACGGGAGCATAAATCACCGTCATGATCTTGACATTTTTATTGTTGCCTGAGGACTACTTGACACCTAAGGAAATTAGCAGCACCTGCTTTCAAACCTAAAACTTATCTTTAGCACAGCGGCCCCACCCCACACACCCCACAAGGTTAGGGCCATGTGCTACTGCACCAACGTCCTAAATCTGGGTCTGGTTGAATTGACACACAGCAATGGCATTAATCCATCTTGGTTTTTTTGTGAAACAAGGAAAACATTCAAAAAGCAGTAGTGAGCTTTTGAAAATTTTTAATATTCACCAACTTCTTCATGCTGGGCCAAAGCCAGTACACGGAACTGGCTCCCAGTCTGATCGGAAAACATAGCAATTTCATTATGCTATTTTTAGCAGCCTGGGCCAACCAGATCGTTCAGTACCTCAGTTGATAGGGGGTGGTGGCAAGGCGGGGGAGAGAGAGGTTCACGAACATGCCCTGCACCATGGGGACCGGACTAGTTTTACACAAGGCATTTATACTGCAAACTCTAAAATTTGTGTGAAAAGCAGCTCCAGTCCTACATTGTGAACAAGAACTTACAAATCATCATACAATAAATCATTGTTTCATGTGAAATGCACGTTACAAACCATGCAGACTCACTGAAATGTAAATTAAACATTTCTTGTGAATGGGAGCACTGCTGACACGAAGAGCGAAAACGACATGTGTAACTGCCAGAGCTAAAGTGTCTGACCGAGGGGCAGCGTTTACAGCAAGTCGCGCTCTGTTGGCCGTCAAACTGATACCGCTTTTCTTCCCTGGTGGTATACGAAAGATTATTTTTTTCACCAGCACAGGTTAATTATTAATGCTAATTAGGCATAATTTCTTGCATTTAGTCTACCTATTACTCAGAATGACAAGAAGAAGTGCAGTCTCGTTGAATTACGCAATGCCCGTTTGCTTTAAATGCTGGGAGAAGAAAAGCGGGTGTCTGTATCTCCAATGCACTGCTTAATTTGTGCTTGTTGTTTCCGGTGCTGAGCAGCGGCACTTATTTTTTAGGGCCAGCGCTTAGCCTTCTGCCTCAAGCATTTGCTGCGAGCAAAAGACACGTTTGGGAAAGACGGAGGAAGAGAAAAACGAAAAAGTGTCACAATGAGAGAAAGCAGAAAGCTGCAGGGGTGAGCTGAAAGGGCAAGGAGTGGTTTTAAATGGATTGAAGAGGTCCAAGATGGCTTTGGGATTACGCCACCCCAGTATTCCGTGTTCGCACATTTAATTGCAGCAGCCGCGTGTTTAAGAGGCAGGCTTTCGGCACTGGTACCTTTTCATTTACCCTTTAATCAAGGGGGACTATGCATTTGAGCGGCACAGCCATTTACGTTCTGAGATTCTAGCTGTCCACAGCCCTGTAGAATGGCAAGGCTATGTGTGTGTCTAATTACAAGCGTACAAATATCAGGTACATGAAATGATGTAGGTGCGCGCGCTTTTAGCTCAGGGGGGCATTGCGTTTAGCAATAATTCAAGAAATTTGCGATTTAAAAGCACCTACCGAAACGTTCCTTGTGTGTCCAGCCTTCAGGAAGCAATTAAAATGTTAAGATAACTCTTGTGATTAATGTTCTTGCTAGAGAGAGAGATCAGAGCGTTGTCCAGTGGCAGTTTTGACTGGATATGAAGTAGCGCAGAGGGTTTATATGCCAGCTGTAAAGATCAGAACTATGTTTTATGTGGATAGCTCAGTGGATTAGTAAATAATGAGGTCACGGACCGCTCCAGGAACCCAAGTTCTCTTCTTCTCACTCGAGATCCTACAGGCACTCGGGGAAGAGGCACAAGAAGAAGTCCAAGCTGACTTTGACTTCACCTCGCCCGTCGGCTGACGAGGCGAGTCTGGAATGTTGACGTTCTGAGCTTGGTTCCGCGGAGCTGATGCCTGGGCCAACTTCAAGCCTACCCCCCTTTCCGGGAGCCAGAGTGTCCCCCACTCAGCTCAAGGAGTTTTACGAGGCCATGCATCTTGTATTGAGCGGGCTATCCCCAGTGGTGTGCCTTCAGGACAGGTTCCACGCTGGCGGCTTCAGCCTTGATGCCGGTGGGGTCTCTTGGATCCGATATCTGATCTGGAACGACACTGAGTCCACAAAGATGGCCTCCTCCCGCATCGTTCCTGATGTCAACACTCCTTGCGCCACCGGCGCCCACCGGGGGTGTAAGCCCCATCCTCATACCTGATGATCTGGAGCTGGAACAACATCATACAATGCTGATTACAATGGCTACATCAGGGGCCAGATCATTGCCTGAGTCTCATACTGATCACCCAGGCATAGGTGAGTAATGGGAGGGGTCTCTGGACCTTCTAGAGTATGGATTGGAGCAAATGGACTGGTTTTGGCCAGTGCGTGGTATTATTTGAGTTAGGAGAAGCCATTGGAGTGGAACCTCCCCAGGTACTGGCAGACTCTCACCTCCTACTGTGGCTACGGAGGAGGGAGCTATGTATGCTATGGTGGTGCGCAGGGCAGCTGAGGTCGTGGACATAGATCTGCCTATGGTGCCAGTCAGGACTAAACTCCTGACGGAGGTGCTTCAGCTAGGGTTAGCACATCGGAACCAATGTTACCCTTTAACGAAGCCCTCACTGATGTCCTGCTTGGGACGTGGTCCAGACTCAGCACAGTGGCTCCTGTGAATAGGACCGTTGACCGCCGCCATCACCCAGCTCCAAATGATCCTAGCTTCCTCACCCAACATCCCACCGCAGAGAAATGGTTCAAGCCTCCAGTTCCCTTGCTGCCTTTCCTTCCGCTCCGTCAGATAGGGAATCCTAGAGGCTGGACAAACTTGGGAGGAAGATGTTTTCTTCCTCCAGCCTGGCATTGAGGTCCATAAACACTTCATGCCTATTGAACCGTTTTCCCCATACTTTATGGGATACGGTGGGGCAGGTGCTGCCTCAAGTCCCGGGGGGCGTACGGGACACTCTCTCACAAGCTGTCAAAGATGGGAGAGATGCACCCAAGTTTATGATTAGGTGTGATTTTGACATGACCGACTCACTGGGTAGAGCGATTTCATTGATGGTGGCCCTTCGTCGCCATACCTGGCTTTGTACTTCTGGCTTTTCGGGGGATATCTAGTCAAACCTTATATACATGCCCTTCGATGGGTCTCGTCTTTTTGTAGAGAAGGCAGACTCGGCAATGGAGCATTTCAAGGATTCTCTGGTTACAGCCAGGTCCATGGGCCTCTCAGCGGCCCCTCGCCAACAGTCTGCATTTCGTCATTTCCGAGGCTTCAGAAGGAGCGGGGTACCACGCCACCCACAAACCAGCCACCGTCTGCAGTCAGGTCAGCATCCTCTGCCGGGACAAGGTCGTGGTACCTTCAGACTCAGACGGTCTGGCCAGAGGTCGACGTCCACCCAGCCCCCCTCCTCCACAGCACTCACGGATTCAATTTTATCTCCCTCACTGGCGGTCCATAACATTGGACAAATGGGGCTTGCAGATCATACCAAAGGGCTATTCCCTCCCCTTCTAGTCTTTCCCTCCCTCTATACCTTCATTGAAAGAACAGCTGATGGAGGATCATTTAGTTTTGCTCTGTGAGGAAGTTACAGCTCTCTTGGCCAAGGGAGCTATAGAAAGGGTCCCGATGTCAGAAGTAGGCAATGGTTGGTATTCCCACTACTTTTTGATTCCTAAAAAGAACAAGGGTCTCACCAGTCACCCTCGGGTGCTCACCAAAGTGATGGTGGTGGTAGCAGCTCAGCTACGGTTAGGTGCTTCAATCTTCCCCTACCTTGACGACTGGCTGTTGAAGGCTCCTTTGCCCCAGGCTGTCGTCACCCACCTTCAGACTAGGCAAACCTCCTGCATTCGCTGGGGTTCACTATAAACATGCCGAAGTCACAGCTGACTCCCTCTCAGAAGCTCCCTTTCATTGAAGCTGGACACAGTGCATTTTTGGGCTTATCCTCCCGAGCAGTGAGTCCAGGATATTCAGGTTATGATACCAATGTTTCGGCCTCTATCCTGGATTTCAGTGAGACAGACTCTGAGGCTGTTAGGCCTTATGGCCTCCTGCATCCTGTTAGTCAAATATACTAGATGACATATGAGGGCCCTGCAGTGGGACCTGAAGTTCCAATGGGCACAGCATCAGGGGACTCTCACTGACACGGTCCAGATCTTGAAGGGAACTGCAAAAGATCTGTAGTGGATGTGAGTGAACTGCGATTGGGTCAGAGGCAGACTCCTCTCCCTTCCCCAACCAGATCTCACAGTAGTGACAGATGCGTCACTTCTGGGATGGGGAGGCCATCTGGGAGAGGTGGAGATCAGAGGCTTCTGGTCTCTGGCAGAATCCAGAATCCATATCTACTTATTGGAGCTCCGGGTGATCCAACTGGCAGTGAAAGCAGTGAACAGTGTTCACAGGCAACACCACAGCAATTTTGTACTGCAACAGTCATGGCGATGTGGGGTCATGGATCCTTTGTCAAGAGGCCCTGTGTCTCTGGATATGGCTGGAACAAAAGGGCATAACTCTGGTGGGTCAACACCTGGCAGGTTCTCTGAATGTCAGGGCAGATGAACTCAGCCGTTGATGCCTAGTGGATCACAGGTGGTGTCTCCATCCACAGATGGCACAAGGACTCTTTCAGCAGTGGGGAGAGCTTTGGTTAGATCTGGTCACTTCTGCAGAGAACGTGCAATGTCAGCAGTATTGCACGTTGGTGTTTCCAAGGCGGCAATCGTTCAACAACACTTTTCATCGCAAGTGGAATTCCTGTACGCCTTTCCGCCCATACCACTTATGCCCAGAGTTATCAAGAAGATCAAGAACGACAGGGCCCAAGTAATCCTAGTGGCTCCAGATTGGGCACGGAGACTCTGGTATCCTGAGCTTCTGAAAATGTGCATCTATCCTCCGATCAGGTTGCCTCTTCAGGAAGATCTTCTGTCGCAGCAGCAGGGGAAGGTTCTCCACCCGACCCTGTCAGCTCTGTGCCTTCATGCGTGGAGATTGAGCATCAACAGTTGCCGGTTTTTTTCGACCTTCCTCCCGAAGTCTGTAAAGTTATTCTGCCAGCCAGGCGTCCCTCCACTAAGACAGTATACACCTATCATTGGAAGAGCTTTGTATATTATTGTACAGAAAGATCTGTTGATCCTCTTTCTGCTTCTCTTTCTGAGATCCTTCTTATCTTATCTCTTGCACAATAGGGTTCTGCCTTGGGCACTCTGAAAGGCTATCTTTCTGCCTTATCGGCGTTCCATCGGCTGCCTGATCAGCCTTCATTATTCAAATCCCCAATTGTAAATACATTTCTTAAAGGGCTTGTACATATGTTTCCCCCTACGCCCTTTGTCATGCTTCAGTGGGACTTGAATCTAGTCCTTACTTTTCTCACATGTGTTCCTTTGAGCCACTGCACAACTGTCCCCTCCGGCTGCTTACCATCAAAACAGCATTTTTAGTGGCAATTACATCTGCCAGGAGGGTGACTGAGATGCAGGCTCTTTTATCCAAGCCGCCGTATCTCACCATGTTTCCAGACAAAGTGTGGCTCAGGACTTGTGCCTCTTTCCTCCCCAAGGTTGTGACCCCATTTCATCTGGGTCAGAAAATCACCCTGCCCACCTTCTTTGCTCCACTGCCTCCCTCTAAAGAGGAGGAGCGACTCCACCGGCTGGACCCACAAAAAGCGTTGTCATTCTACCTTGACCGCACAAAAGAGTTCCAGGTGGATGACCTACTGTTTATGGGGTACGTGGGAGCAAAGAAAGGTCGGGCATTGCAGAAGCGAACCATTTCGCACTGGGTCGATCTCTGTATTAAGATCTGCTATGCACTGGCCAAAAATCAGCCTCCTGAGGGCTCATTCCTCCAGGGGCAAGGCTGCTACCACTACACTAGCACAAGGTGTTCCAGTCCTAGATATCTGTCAGGCAGCAATGTGGACCTCATTGCACGTTTGCAAGACAGTACTGCCTGGACAATCAGGCCTGTAGAGATGGACCCTTTGCCTGTTCTGTCCTTCAGGAATTTCTAGTGTAAAAAGAAAAAAGATTTGTCCGCAGCCCACCGCCTGGAGGTTACGGCTTGGGTATCTATTCTAAGGTAAGGAATCTGCAGTTAGAAGTCTCTATCAGCTGAACAAGTTACTTACCTTTGGTAAGGCATTATCTGGTAAAGACTGTATCTAGCTCCTTCCTTACACCCACCCATGCCTCCCTGCTCTGTGGACAAGTCTAATAGGGTCAGGGATTGTCCCTTTCATTGTCCTAGTTTACGCACAAATAAATTGTTGGTTCTTTCCGTGGCTCTGTGCTTCTGGCATGGAAGTTGTGGAAAAGGAACTGGCGTACATGTGCCCGGGTGATGCCTTTATAGGTGACCGTGACGTCACAAACGGCTCCAATGACGCTGCCACCCAACAGCGCATGCAAGGGTATTGCTCAGCAAAAGTTCTGGATTCCAAGCTGACTCAGGGGAATTCTAAAGTAAGGAATCTGCAGCTAGAGCCTCTACCAGATAATGTGATACCGAAGGTAAGTAACTTGTTCAGTAGGTCAATTTTCAAAGACGACGTTGTTTTGATCCCTTAAAATAACAGGATCTTCATCAGGACTCAATTGTAAAAAAGAGCCCAAGTAGAAAACTACATAAAAGTAGTGGGGAGCTGAGGGGAGTAAAAAGACAGCAAAGAGCCTTTAAAAAGGACTCTCTCTTTTCTCATCCAATACTGAATCACCTACTGTTCCCACAATGGCCTAATCAGTTAGAAAAATGCCTCAAGAAGTGTATCAGATTGCAATTGAAGACAAAGATGCTCACTGATTATCTAAAAGCTGACAGAGTTCCATTGGGGTGTCAAGTAAAAAACATTCAGGTGTCTTTACATAATAAAGAATATAAATAAAAATTTAGGGCCTCATTCCGACCCTGGCGGTAAAAACCGCCAGGGCCGCGGACCACGGAAAGCACCGCCAACAGGCTGGCGGTGCTTCCTGGGCCATTCTGGCCGCGGTCAGAAAACCGGGTCCGGCGGTTTCCCGCCGGATTAACCCCGGTTGGCCCAATCCTCCATGGCGGCGTGATTCCGACCCCCTTCCCGCCAGCCTGTTTCTGGCGATTTTCACCACCAGGAACAGGATGGTGAGAACGGGTGTCCTGGGGCCCCTGGGGGCCCCGCTACTGCCCATGCCACTGGCATGGGCAGTGCAGGGGCCCCCTAACGGGGCCCCATTTAGCTTTTCACTGTCTGCATAGGAGACAGTGAAAAGCGCGACGGGTGCTACTGCACCCGTCGCACACCTGCAACACCGCCGGCTCCATTCGGAGCCGGCTTCAGTGTTGCAGGCCCTTTCCCGCTGGGCCGGCGGGCGCTCCCTTGGCGGGCGCCCGCCGGCCCAGCGGGAAAGTCTGAATGGCCCCAGCTGTCTTCTGACCGCAGAGCGGCCAATTGGCGGTTCCCGTTTGGCGGGCGGCGGGCATCATGTGTTCTAAACACTGGATGGATGAACATTCAAAGAAAATGCTTGAGGAAATAAAGTCTTAAAAGACCAATTAGAGAATCTGACCTTATTACAGACTCCAAGGCAATCTTTGAGAAGTTAGAAAAAACATATCTGATTTAAACAGGATTGAGAAGGAGAAAAAGACCAATGAAGTAAAGAAGGATATACAAAATGACAACACAGAGGAAGCCCTCTACTATGACAATTAAACATATATTCGAGAATTTAGCCATATAGGCATCACATGTTCTAGACGTTGGATGGTCCTAGGCATTGACACTGTCTTGGAACACGCAAAAAAACTGCGTGAGGAAATAAAGATCTTGAAAGACAAGTTAGAGAATCTGAACTTATCACAGTCTCCCAAGCAACCTTAGAGAAGATAGTAAAAAACGTAAAAGAGTTCAAAAGGATTGAGAAGGAGAAAAAGACCAAATAAGGGAAGGAAATACAAAATTACAAGACAGAGAAAACCCTCACCTACCTTATTGATGACTTTTAACACAAATATAAATTATCCCAGCACTTTCCAACACTGCCCTTGGGGCTAGTCAAATAGACAAAAATTGTCACTTTTTCCGAAACACCCGAGGTGATAGAACAGATTCACTTGAGAAAAGTGGCACAACTACCCATACTGGACATCAAGATTTTTTAGAGAAAGGACAGCCCTGCAGACCAAGATGATAGCGAGGGGAGGCCAGATATGGTTCTGGAGGTAGACAGATCACTCACAAATGTTATCAACGGGGCCCACCACAATAATTGATCACATCTTGAATGAGTGGGATTTAACAGAATCAGAGATCGAGCAAGGCATAACTAGTCTGTCCACTATTCCGATTTTTAATTTGTCTTCACATCAGTTTCCATCAACTGAGGTGTCTTTGCCTAGTAAGGGTCTATCATTCATCCTGATGATAAGTCCCGATTTTTTAAAACTGCAAACTGAATTACTAAGAGTTTTCCATAACATCAGACAGAAGCATTCTTCGCTGATTACCCATCAATCATAAGGACAGAAATGTCTGGCTTAAGACCACCCTCCACTTTTTCTCCTTCTACCAACTCAATTCCTGTAGATATCCTTACATTTGAGAAACTAGTATTAAAACATATCGCCACATTACAAAGACAACACCTGTTTATGTCATACAATATTTCTTTACAAGAAAAAACGGCACTTAACATCTACAAAAACAACTCTAAGCTCGTAAACAAACCAGCTGATAAAGAGAGTGGCATATTCATACAATACAAGAATATATATTTTGAAAATAGACGGCACCAATTCTCAGAGAGGGAACACTACATAAGACTTCCCAAAGACCCAATTAGGGAGAGTCAAGAGGAAATTATGAGACTTACCACGGCAGGCGAAATGGCTGCTTATCTGAGCAGCAATTAATTCCTTTATCTTAACACCAAAAATCCTCGCACTTCAGTCATATAAATGCTTCTGAAAGTTTGTAAGAATACTGCATTCCTACCAGGAAGACTAAGGTAGTAATTTCGAACTTGGTGGTGTGGCCTGCCATGCCAGCGGTGATGGGTAAACCCGCAGCCGTCATGGCTGGCCACACCGCCACATTATGAACACCATGGGGGCTGCCATCGACGGCCCTCACTCACCGCCAGCCTGCCTCCGTCAGCCAGCCTGGCGGCGGTCAGAATCATTATCCGACAGGGCAGCAGTGCTGCCCCTCGGATAATAATTCCTCAGCCTCCAGCCTTTCCCTGGTGGGTTTCCCCGCCAGGGAAAGGCTGGCGGAAGGGGTGCACCGGGGCACCCCTGGGTGCCCCTGCACTGCCCATGCACTTGGCATGGGCAGTGCAGGGGCCCCTGTGCAGTGCCCCATTGCGCAGGTCACTGCCCGATTTTCAGGCAGTGCTCTGCGCGACGGGTGCAGCTGCACCCACCGCACAGAGGCATTGGTGACGGCTCCATATGGAGCTGCCATCAATGTCCCGGCCAGTCATTCCTGTGGGCCGGCGGGCGGGGATCCGGGGACGCTGGCGGTCAGTGGTTTGACTGCCAGCATGAACACAGTGGTTTCGACCACCGTGTTCATAATTATGGGTCTGAGTCTCTCCAGATGTGGTTCAGTGTTGAAACCAATAGGTCAATATGTGGATCACTTTATTTAAGGCTTTGTCCCACTCACAAATACCTTCATTAGGGACAGCATGGATTTCATTCATGTGGTGGAAAAAATGCCTTTTGATTAATCTTTGTCCCTGTTGGTAATGTTGGCCACTGAATCATTGTACATGAATATCCCCCAGATGGACGGGATATAGGTGATTTACAGCCATCTAAATTCCAGGCCTAGATCTCATCAAGTCCCAATTTTATTCATTACTTCACACATGAGTTTCGCACTTACACATTTTTTTTTCATGTTTGACATTGAATTCTCTTTACAAGAGAATGTTGGCTGTTTTTGCTCCAGACCTCCCTGTTTTATTCATGGATAATCTTGAATTAACCATTATTTTGTCAATTACCAATCCCTTCAGAGATAACATTCTTATGTGGAAACCATATATTGATTTGGCAGGGCTCACTCTCTTTATAAAATAGTTTTCACAACTGGTTAAACCAGTACTCTAATGGGCTTAGATGTAATATACACAGTAACAAAACAGAATTCTTGGACTTGCCCTTTAAGGCAGAAAATGGGGGATTATATACCTATTGATTCCGTAAACCCATGGAAAGGAATAATCTCTTGACAAAGTCTAGTCACCACCCTAGATCTTTGAAAGACTTGCTTCCCTATAGTTAATTTCTAAGGCTATTTTGCAATTACAAACAAAAGAATGTTTTTTGAGAGACAAACACATTACCAGATAAACTCTTCGCAATGGAGCATCCAAAACGCATTAGGCATACTCTAAAAAGATTCTGGTACTGTCCAAGGGGCAATCTTCTGGTACCAGATCCAGAGCAAAACCAAACAGAATGGTATGTGTCGTTGTGGTCATGTATATAAATCAGAACAGCCAACAAATCAAAATTCAGATTTGCCTAAATCGGAGCAGACTCAAGTGCAAGGTCCTCTCAGCACCCTTTGTCAAACATTTCTCACAAATGAACCACTGAAGATGACCTACACTGGCAGGTGATATCAGTGATCTCCACTCCAAAAAGAGGTGGTAATATAAACCACATTTTCAAAAAGGAGGAACAAAAGTAGTTATATTGCTTCACACAATGTATTTAGGTTTTAACTGAATGGAGTATTGCATAACACTACTATGAATTCTATGAACAATGGCCACTCAAGGTATTCCTCTCATAAGGTGTCTCCACTGACTTGAAATTTTCTTAGTCGATTTGTGCAACAGACTTTCACCACCAAGGTAGTCCATGCGTTTCTTGGCTGGAATTTCCCCCATACTATTACACAAAAGTACACTGAGCCCCATGTCACATGGACATATTTACTTTTCATTCTCAATCCATTTGTGTTTTTTAAGTCGTTTTTCCTTATAGTCATTATGTTGTTGTGAAAGTATTACTGAGTTGTACTTTTTATTTAAATTTTGTTAATCATTTAGACATTATGCTCTTCTAGAGCACTCAACACCCAACGAGGAACCAGGACGCCATGGAGCCTGAACTACAGGTCCTGCCCATGCTGGTCTTCCCCCTCTTACATCAGGAGCAGGAAAGACGCCATTGACGACCACGGTGAGTACTGCACCTAGCACACAGGGGAGGGAGGAGGGAAAAGAGAGTGACACACACACGCAACACGCAGCGCCCCCACACTCACCCACAGCACAATACACACAAATACATGCAGCCACATTACATATACACCCTGTCACCCCCTGGAAGAATGCAAGGACAAAAGGAAATGATTGTAACAAGTGTAATCAATAAAAATCAGATAGGGGAAATTCAAAAATCAGTATATACAAATATGTACACCAACTACACAAGTCCGGATATTAATTAAATCATTGTCCGTGGATCAGTGTCCCAAAATGCATGGGCGAAGCCCACACAAGTTACCTGACTCGAAACGGAGAGAACACTGCAGGGGCATAAGATGGAAAATAAACAGGCACCTCAGGGGGTGGGGGGGACACCTCAGACGGATGAACGGGCGATGCCACTGCTCCACGAGGGAGCTCCATGCCCACTGATTGGTCCTGAGGAGTGCAAAGCCACAGTCTCTCAAGTCTTTCCAGTGGGTGGTTTGCCCACTGCTGTATCCTGGGGAGTGCAAAGCCACAGTCTCTCAAGTCTTTCCAGTGGGTGGTTTGCCCACTGCTGTATACTGGGGAGTGCACAGCCACAGTCTCTCAAGTGGATAACAGTCTCCACTGGTTCTGGAGGGGGCTTTGTGCCCAGAGTGTTTCATCCTGTCAAGGACTGAGGTAGTGGATGTGAATCTCCACTGGTTCTGGAGGGGGCTTTGTGCCCAGAGTGCTTCATCCTGCCAAGGACTGAGGTAGTGGATGTCATTCTCCACTGGTTCTGAAGGGGGCTTTGTGCCCAGAGTGCTTCATCCTGCCAAGGACTGAGGTATTGAATGTGAATCTCCACTGGTTCTGGAGGGGGCTTTGTGCCCAGAGTGCCTCATCCTGCCAAGGACTGAGGTAGAGGATGTCATTCTCCACTGGTTCTGGAGGGGGCTTGGTGCCCAGAGTGCTTCACATGCAGTGTGGAAGGTCCCATTCCCTCACCTGGGTGTGTGTGCCACGAGATTGCCTGGGAACAGGTAGCATGATACGCCATGGAGGCAGAGACACACTCCACCCTGCTGCGAGTTCGCCTGCCACCTGCAGGTACAAACAGTGCTGGGAGTCATGCCTCATGGACGCTGGGCAGGGTCCAGGATGTCTCCTGCAGCCTCGGACGGCTGCCCACTGGGGATGATTGCCATGTCAGCTGTGGTGGCACTGTCTGAGCACGTCGCGGGGCTGGTGGCGGTGGTTGCGGCGGTGTCTGTGGCGGAGGTGCTGGCGGTGGTGCATGTGTCTGCACCTGTTGAGGGACACAGCAGGACGTCTCCTGCAGCCTCAGACGGTTGCCCACTGGAGATGATGCTGGGGACTGTTGCTGAGGCAGCAGACGTGCAGGTGACGGTGCTGGTGGCAGTGCAGGTGGTGGTGCAGATGGCGGTCTCCACCGCCATACATGTTGATGTTGTGGTTGGCAGAAGTGGTGACTCTGGTCCCTCAGCCGGAGCCACCGTGCCCTGTCCTGACCTGCTCTTCGGCTTGTGTCCCTTCCCCACCTTTGATGTTTCTGCTGGTGTCTTGCCACTGTCCCCTTTTGGTTTGGAGGAGCCCTTGCTTGTTGGTAGGTATGGCTCGTCCCTCCGCCATGTGGGCACCTTCTTCACCATAGCAAGTGTCAGAAAGGCCTGCTCCTTGGCCTCGCTAGGTGGCACACTGGCAGCCCTGATGGGTGGCGCCCGCAATGAGACCGGAGTTGCTGGGACCACTGTGCTTGAGGATTTGGTGGCTGAGGTGCTGGGCTGGGACCTGGACAGCCTGGCCCTAGGGGAAGGACCCGGGGGGGAGGTGTAGGGAAGAGGTCAATGTTAGCCAGAAAAAGCTTCTTAGACACACTGGGACGGGAAGATGGAGGAGGTTTGGGAGTGGAGGAAAAGGTAGTGGTTGTAGGAGGTGTACTTTTGCTGAATTTGGGTGAAGGTGCATGGGCCGGAGGCTGTTGTGAGATGGATGGCTGTAGGGTGGGTGTGTGCCTGCTTTTGTGTACTTTGGGAGGAGGGCTCACAGACACACAGGGAGAGGACACAGGGGATGTGTGAATGGTAGTGGGGGTGGTGAGTGCATGTGAGCGGTGTGTGGTGATGGGCGTGCTGGTGATGGAGGTAGTGGCTGAGGATGTAGTGCATGCAGGTGTGAGTGGAGACAAGACAGGGAGGGAGGAGGATGACGTGCAGGAGGGGGACACAGTGCATGCAGTGGATATTGCTGTGTCTGCATGGGGATGGTGCTTGTGTGAGTGCCTGTGGGATGTGTGGTGCTTATGTTTGCCATGTCCACTCTTGTGTGTTGATGAGTGTGTATGCTGGTCTGATGGTGTGCTTGGGATAGGCTGAGGTACAGGGGATTGGGTCTGGGTGGAGGAAGTTGGAGGGGGGAGGCTGGACACAGGGACAATGGCTGCCTTCATTGTTGAGGCCAGAGCCTGAAATGCTCTCTGTTGGGCAGCCTGGCCAGAATGAATGCCCTCCAGGTATGCATTTGTTTGCTGCAAATGCCTCTCAGCACCCTGAATGGCATTCAGAATGGTAGATTGCCCAACAGTGAGGGATCTCAGGAGGTCAATAGCCTCCTCACTGAGGGCAGCAGGGCCGACTGGGCCAGGGGATGAGGTGCCTGGGGCAAATGAGATGCCCACCCTCCTGGGTGAGTGGGCACGGGAAACACGCTGAGGGGCTGCTGGGAGGGCGGTGCTGGTAGGGGGAGTGGCAGCTGTACCTGTTGATGCAGTGGGCACTGAGGTGCCCGCCACCGCAAGGGAGCTCCCATCAGAGGAGGAGTCGCTGTCGCTGGTGTATGCTCCTGTCCCCGTCGGTTAGCTCCCCTCGCCCTCTGTCCCACTGGTGCCTTCAGACTTCGTTACTTCACCCTCCAGGGCCATGTGGGATGCAGCTCCCTCCTGCTCCGGTGCCACTGCACCTCCGCCAGATGATGCTAGTGCACGCAAGAACAGGGTGACAAAACAAAAAGGTGGGGAAGACAGAAGAGACACATGGTCAATGCATGCAACACCACTACCGTTGGCAGACAAAACACAGGGAGCAGCCCTATGCACTAAGGCATGCACTAACAGTGCAGGGGGAAAGCACATGCCCAAGGGGGACTCTGTCTAGACCCATTTCATGCACAGCTGGAACCCATGTGAGCCTGACTAGGTGTAGAGGGCAAATATCACCTTTGGGGTTGGAGTGGGAATGAGGCTGCAAAAACAATGGATCTACCTTTGCGCGTCTGCCCTGGCCTAGGGGAATCCACAGCCCACCACCCCCACCCAGACACCTCGTCAAGAGCGCAGAGTCAGCTGAATGAGAGTGTACTCACCCCCTTGTGGCTGCTGTGATGCCCTCAAGCGCCCATCCAACTCCGGATATGCCACCACCAGGATTCAGTACATCAGGGGGGGGTCATGGTGCGACGGGCACCCCATCCACGTTGGGAGGCCATCCCCAGCTGGGCCTCCACCCTCTTCTTGCTCCAGCGGCACAGGTCCTCCCATCTTTTCCGGCTGTGGGTGCTCCGTCTATAGTAGACCCCCAGGGTCCGCACTCCCTTGGCGATGGCACGCCAAACACCCTGCTTCTGATGTGCGCTGACCTAGAGGAAAAGTGAAGTTATAATGGATGTTACTCTCCCGTACAGTTCTTCTCACACATTGCCTACAAAACTCCCACCCTGGCCCAGACATACATACACACACACTATCCTCACATGCTGGCCTGTTCCCCCCCTCCCTCTTCCATCCACGACACTCCATAAAATCATGTGCCATCCACCATGCTAACAGTGTACTCACCTGTTTGTCTGGAGGGCCGTACAGTTGCGTGTACTGGGGCAGGACCCCATCCACTAGTTTCTTCAACTCCTCCGAAGTGAAGGCAGGGGCCCTTTCCCCAGACACTGTAGACATTGTTGCTTCCAGACACAGGTCACAGTAGCACTTGCAGTGTAGGTCCTCTCCTGTTGAAGGTCAGGTATCAAGTGAGGGAACAGATAGAAAATGGATGTCTCGTCCTCGGCGGTGTGTACCTTCACCGCCGGCGTACATCGTCATTGGCTCCTGGAACCCATAGGGCCCAATGTTAACCAATGCTGAATTGCGCTGTGGTCTTCGACCGCATACCACGATGGTGTACAACGCCAGCGCAGTTACCTCATTTCCCCTTGTCCCACCTTACAGGTCAGGCAGCCGCCATTTAAGGGGGCCACATTGCAGGCCAAATAACTGCGTCATACCTATTTAGGCCAGGAATTTGGACAGACAAAGGCACATAGAGAAAATTTTACTTTTTTGCTAAACAGCCTTGTGATACCTAAGTGTTGTTTGACCCTCTGCTCACCGTTCTCCTCCATAGGGCACGACCGCTGGGGCAGGTGATGAGCTGGCGGCATCCTCCGGTGTACAGACCCCTGGTAGACCTGTCGACAATGGAAGACAGACACATCATTATCACTTACAGCTTGATCGTGCAACAATCCAAGAACTGTGTGCCCAACTGGAGCCTGACCTGATGTCAGCTATCCGCCATCACACAGGAATATCCCCTCTAGTGCAGGTCCTGTCTGTACTCCATTTCCTGACCAGTGGGTCTTTTCAAACAACAGTAGCCATGGCATCAGGGATGTCCCAGCCAATGTTCTTTAATTTGTTGTCCAGAGTGCCCTGCTGAAACTCATGTGCAGCTACATCAAGTGGAGGATTTTCCCACAGTGAAAGGTGACTTCTATGCCCTGGGACATATCCCCAACATCATTGGTGCCACTGATGGTACACATGTGGCATTTGTCCCCCCCCTGCAGGAATGAACAGGTGTACAGAAACCGGAAGAGCTACCATTCTATGAATGTGCAGATGGTGAGTTTGGCAGACCAGTACATCTCCCATGTGAATGCCAAGTATCCTGGCTCAGTACATGACGCTTACATTTTGAGGAATAACAGCATCCCTTATGTGATGGGGCAACTCCAGAGGCACTGTGTGTGGCTAATAGGTGAGCCTAAAGTCCCCACACAGTTTCATTTCCTGTCTGGGTATGGGAAATTCCCTAATGTTTGGAGGATGTCTAACAGTTGTCCCTTGATATTTGCAGGTGACTCTGGTTACCCCAACCTGTCATGGCTACTGACCCCAGTGAGGAATCCCAGGACAAGGGCAGAGAAACGCTACAATGAGGCACATGGGTGAACTAGGAGGATAATCGCGCGCACCTTCGGCCTCCTGAAAGCCAGATTCTGGTGCCTCCATCTGACAAGTGGTTCCTATACTACTCACCGAAGAAGGTGTGCCAGATCATTGTGGCCTGCTGTATGTTGCACAACCTGGCTTTGTAACGGCAGGTGCCTTTTCTGCAGGAGGATGGGCCTGATGCTGGTCTTGTGGCAGCTGTGGAGCCTGTGGACAGTGAAGAAGAGGAGGCAGAAGAAGAGGATATAGACAACCGAAACAACATCATCATGCAATACTTCCAGTGGTGCACAGGTAAGAAGATGGAACTGCTTCCCACATCTCATACTATTGTAGGGCCTAGCCTAAGTCTGCCTGTTTACCTCTGTGTATGGACCCTGACTTGCCACTTTGGCTTTCAATTTCAAAGATCTGAGTCCCAATTTGTGCCCTGTGCTATGTTTACTCCTGGCCTACAGCTGTGTAACATTGGTATGTGAAAAAGTACATTGACATTGCTATATTCCAGAGATTTTTCAATTACACATTTGTGAAAGCACAGACTGACTCCAGACAGTTTTTGGTGATTCAAGGGTGTTGATTTCTGTGCAAATAAGTGGAGGGGGTGTGAAATGGGCTGAGGTGATGGTGGAGGAATGTCCATGGTAGAGTCCAGTCTCTTGGTCTCACAGGTGCATTGTCCAATGGGGCATAGGAAGTGGAGCTATGGCAGTTTAAGGTGGACAGGGTGACAAACTGGGACAGAAGGGTGACATTCAGGAGGGTCTTATTTCCTGGTGGGGGTCTTGGCAATGTTCTCTGTCTTGTTCCTGGATCTCAGGGACCGTTTGTGGGGTGGTTCTCCTTCTGCAGGGGGTGGGGTGCTGGTGGCCTATTGGTCCTGTGGCAGTGCCTCCTGTCCACTAGCGCAGGCGGAGGTGGAGGGCTATTCATCGTCCAGGCTAGTGTCAGGGGCCCATTGATGTGCCACTGTATCCATCATGGTGTTGACAAGGTCTGCCAGCACCTCTGCAATGGTGACCAGGGTGGTGTAAATGGACTTCAAGTCCTCCCTGATCCTCAGGTAGTGTTCCTCCTGCAGCCACTGGGTCTCCTGAAACATGGCCAGTACCATGCCCATGGTCTCCTGGGAATGGTGGTAAGCTCCCATGATGTTGGAGAGTGCCTCATGGAGGGTCGGTTCCCTGGGCCTGTCCTCCCCCTGTCGCACAGCAGTCCTCCCAGCTTCCCTCTTATCCTGTGCCTCTGTCCCCTGAACCGTGTGCCCACTGCCACTGACCTCAGGTCCCTGATTTTCTTGGGTTGGTGGGTTTGCCTGGGTTCCCTGTAGAGGTGGACACACTGCTGATTGACGTGTCCTGGGGACAGAGGGATGGGCCCGCTGGGTGGGTGCTGTGGTGGTGTTTCCTGAGGGGAGAGGTTCAGTGGTGGTTTGGGACTGTGTCAGGGGAACCAAGTGTCCCGAGGTCCCTGATGGGCCGGGCTGGTCATCTTAATCCAGGCGTGCAGAGCTGCTGTCATCACTGTGGGCCTCTTCTGTGGGGGGACTGGATATGTCTGGCACCTCCTGTCCGGTGACGTTGGGTATGGGTCCTGTTGGGGTGTAAATGCATAGTTTTAGTATCTGTGTGTGCCATCTTGTGCATTGGGTGAGGTACCCTCTACTCCTGTGCTTGCATAATTGTGTTTGCCCTTTTGTGATAGTTGTTTTGGGGTCTGTGTGGGTATCCGTACTGGACATGCTTTGGTGACGGTGGTCCATGCATAGGTGTTGCATGCAGGGCCTTGTTATTGAGATGTGTGGGTTGTGTTAGTGGGACATATGTGAGATGATGGAGTGATGGGAGTGAGGGAAAGGGTGGGGGTATGTGATGGCATGCAGGTAGGGTGTGGGGGATATAGTAATAGAGATTTGCCTTACCAGAGTCCAGTCCTCCTGCTACTCCTGCGAGGCCCTCAGGGTGTAGTATTGCCAAGACTTGCTCCTCCCATGTTGTTAGTTGTGGGGGAGGAGGTGGGGGTCCACTGCCAGTCCTCTGTACAGCAATCTGGTGTCTTGAAACCACGGAACGCACCTTCCCCCGTAGATCGTTCCACCTCTTCCTGATGTCATCCCGTGTTCTTGGATGCTGTCCCACTGCGTTGACCCTGTCGACGATTCTCCGCCATAGCTCCATCTTCCTCACAATGGAGGTGTGCTGCACTTGTGATCCGAAAATCTGTGGCTCTACCCGGATGATTTCCTCCACCATGACCCTGAGCTCCTCCTCTGAAAACCTGGGGTGTCTTTGAGGTGCCTTGATGTGGTGTGGGTGATGTGTGAGGTGCTGTCTGTTGTGATGTGTGGGGGAGATGTGTTGGTGTGTGTTGTTTGAGGTGCGTGGATGTAGTATAAGTGATGGTGTTTTGTGTCTGTGGATGCTGGTGTTGTGTTTGCTAACCTCTCTGGCCTTCTTCAAAATTTTATGTTGTAAGGGTTTGTGGGTAATGTGGGTGTGTGTTTTATAGTGTTGTGAGTGTGTGGGTGTGGTGTGTGTATGTGTATCAGGTGTGTGTATTTTGAATTGTCCAATGTGGTTGTGTTTTGTAAGTGTGTGTGTATTTTGAGCGTGGCGGTGTGTACCGCCAATGGATTACCACGGTTGAAAGACCGCTGCGTTGATTCGTGGGTCGTGATAGTGTGGGCGTACTCTTGTTGGTGTGACGGTGTCAGTTTTGGAATCACCAGTTTATCACTGACCTTTGGTGTGGCAGACTTGTGTGGGTGTCTGTATTGTGGCAGATTCCGAGATGTGGGTCGTAATACCTGTAGAGGAATTCCGCCGCCGCAACGGTATGTTGGCAGGCTTCAGTACGGAGGAAAGCGGGATTTACCGCCAGGGTTGTAATGAGGGCCTGAGTCTGCCATCCAGGAAAACGGCCAAGATTTGACACAAGATATGCAAGACCCTGTCCAAGGCCATGACCTCCTTATGACAGATTGCTAGAGTGGTCGGTCTTCTTTCCTTTTCCATCCAAGCCATCTTCCTAGGGCCCCTTCATTTCGATGTCCTCCAACGTCTGAAGGCCTCTCACTGACACTGTGGTCTCACTTATTGTCAGTTCATCTCCCTTTCACAAGAGGCCAAGCAAGGAAGAGCTGCGCTGGTGGCTCACACACATGGAGGCCTGGAACCAGCGAGCCATTTTCGGCTTCCAGCCAGACCTTGTGATTGTGTCCGATCCCAGCAGCACAAGCTGGGAACATGCTACCGGTAATTTACCACAGGCAGTGGATGGTTCTCTGATAAGCAGTCCCTCCATATCAGTTGCCTGGAACTAGTGGCGGGTTCCTTCGTGGTATAATGTTAAACCAAGGAACGTGCACAGTGCTGTGTGCTTCTCAAGATGGACAATATAGCAGCAGTCCGCTACATCAGTCACCTGGGGGGTACTTGGTCCAAAGCCCTCTCAGATCTGGCCAAGGAATTTTGGGAACCATGCCTCTCTCAGCAGGTCTTGGTTATGGGGGAACATCTCCCAGGGTTGGCCAACCAATTTGCGGACTGGCAATTGCATCATCTATGGGATACAAGCCTTTGGAAGTTGCTCCCGTCCATATTTTTACCTCTCTCGGAGCGGTGGGGCCTGTTCACAATCAACCTCTTTGCATCTTGCCTCGATCACCAACTCCTGTGGCACTTCAGCTGGTGGCCGGATTCCGAGGTGGTAGCAACAGATGAGTTTCTCGAGGACTGGTCGACGGAGAGTGGTTATGCCTTTCCTCCTTTTGCCATGATAATGAGGTTGCAAGTACAAGCTCACTGGCAGATAGCGGACCAAGTGGTGGTGATGCCGATGTGGAAGTCGCAAGTTTGATTTTCAGTTCTGATGGAACTTTCTTGGAATTTTCCAGTCGGTCTACCCCTAGATTAATCTCTCCTAAGTAATCACTAAGGGAATTCCCATCTTCTAATGATGAGCGGGTCCCCCATATTTATGGCGTGGAGTATTACAGGTTGCAATGGCAAGTCCCAGAACTTTCGCGAGATGCTGCGGACCTCCCCTCTCAAGCCTGGGCAGAAGGTACAGTAAAATGCTACTGGCTACCATAGCGTTGGTGGTTAGGCTAGTGCCAGCAATAGGATTTGGATCCTGCAGGGTCCAATGTAGTTCACATCCTTAAGTTTTTGGCCTGTATGGTCTTGGAAGGGGTGGGCCACAGATTGGTTAATATCTTTCAATCACAATTTCGGCAGGACCTCTGGTCCCGAAATTGCTCAGGGGCATCCATTTACCTCTTCTTCCGGAGCCCCTGTACTGAGTTCTTTGGGACGTTAATAAGGTCTTGAATCTTTTTACATCTTGATCTAGCAACAAATACGATTTCACGTAAACAACTGTCGGCAAAACTGGCCACCCTATTATGTTTGGTTTCGTGCAGGAGTGTCTCAGATGTCTGGGCCTTGGACATTACAGGCAGGACATTTAGCCCGGATAGGGTCACATTTCATGTCTCCAGATGGACGAAATGCAGTTCACATTTGATCTCCTATTTGGTTTTCCCAGATTCCCTGAAACTGTGTGGTGCGTTGTGTCAAAGCATATGAGACTTTGACTTCAAATGTGAGACCCCATGGGGAACGACAATTGCTCATTGTCCTTTGAAAGCCTTTTAGGGCAGTCTATTTTCTCACCATTGCACTTTAGAACTGATGGATCATGCAAGAGGCTAGCATTGGTACAAAATTATTTGGTGCACATACTACTAGAGGTGTTTTGACCTTCCAGGCCTTTGCCGTCAGAGCTTGCTTGGAGGATATCTTGAATGCGGCAGACTGGTCTTCAGATTCAACCTTTAAAAGGTTCCACTTCAAGCCAGTTCCCTCCATTGCCACTCTGGTGGTAGATATGCTTTAAACTAGCCTAATACACTCCTCTGGATCCTGACATAGAATGAAAATTGTCCTAGCTGTCATAAAGGAAACTTTCAATTATTTTAAGGACTCGGAGGCGAGAATGAGCCCACTCAATGTTACACCATTGCCCACCCTGACATGGTGGATCTCTTTACAAGCTGTAAGTAATCCATTTGCGTTCAAGACTTGTACATGATTATGCATTTATATTTCTATATGCTTGCATTTCTGTTGGAACATAAAATTCTTCTGTAGTTGCACTGTATGTAATTCTTGGTTATGCTTCAACCTAGCTGTCCCTGTGGATTACATTATTTACCTGTTGCTTTCTTGCAGGTTCAGAGTCTTCCAAGTCTGGCTTTTGTTGCAGGAAGAAAGAGGGGGAGTGAGAGGACACATAAAAGGATATGGACAGTCTTGTGTTATTATTGGGTGAACTTTGAGCTCAATATTTCCCTAGTGTTTCTGGAAAATGAAGTTTTGTATGATGGTTATATGTTTTTTACTTGGCTGTTGCAGAAATAAAATGATGAAAGTTAAGCCTAATCTTCGCCTCCGAGTCCTTAATAGAATTGAAACTTTCCTTTGTGATAGCTAGGAACATTTTCATTCCCATGCTCCGTTCACAATAGATAATTATTGCAAGTTCAGTTACTTTCCTGATCCATACAAATCTTCACTCCATTCAGTAGCCTTTCCAATATGACTGTCATACTACACCTCTGACGCCATTTCTACACCTCTGCTTTTGGATTACCTCAGTATGGCTTCGTTTTCCCTAGCCCTATTTTCTACGACACCACTGACCGTCTCCATTCCTCTGATATGCCAATGAATGAGCACAAACAAATCCTATCTGCTGGCTCTCATCTTGCTTACCATCAGCAGGGCCATGGAACACCTTCCTTGATTTGCACACCTGATTCTGAGGGTGGCCTGCATAGGCCTTGTTTAAGAGGGCGATCTCTCTCTGAAGAATTGCACCCTATTCCATGTGCCAGTCAACTTCCCTGGCATCACATATTGTTTTCTCCAATTGCTGGTCTTTATTATTAGTCTTACCCTCCTATGCTCCTTCATCTGTTCCAATCCCTGGTCTAATGAATAGGACATTTATCAGCCCACCTACAATTGTCCATGTAGAGCCCTACAGGTCCGTTTATTTTTCTGGCTCCTTCAGTTAGTATCCTGGAGCACTAAGATCTCCTTTTGTGGCTAGAACAGTCAGAACATTCCTTACCAAATGTTTAAAACCATTAAGACCTGATAGCTAACAGTATCTACTATACTGACAGACTTTTGTTCTGATAGAAAAAAATTTTACTCTGTCAAAAATATGCCTTCACTCTTCGTCAGATGGCCTTTCTGTGGGAAAAGGAAGGCCCAGACTGACCCTCATTCAGTCCGCATTGTCTGCTTGCCGGAGTCCCACCATCCTGACTCCTGTCCTCACTGCCAGAAACTATGAAGGCATACTCTAAAGGACAGAGAGAAGATGAGACTACATGGACTCCAGGTGAGAGGAGCATCCATGAGATGTCTTGGGGAGCATCTAATTTCCTCCAAAGAACCTTCTTCTTGTCAAGAGAACATCAGCGAGGCTGATCTAGATGAAAGAAATGTGAAAAAAAGGTCCAGCTCAATGTTGAGAGGTAGAATTTGGAAGAAAATACCTGTGTGTTTTCCTTCAACGGCGAGAACGCCATTGAAAGGGAAGTCGATGCACCGCCTGATGTCTGGGCAAACTTGGTACTGTTCAACAAACCCCACATCGCCATCAGGAAGGCATCCCCCATCGATGTCGAGTCACTCTTCGACAGAGAGATGATGTTGAGAAGAACCTTCGCCATCTAGGTCAACATTGGCATTGCAGCATCCATCGACGTTTAAAACCCACTCGATGTTGAGACATGTCTCATCATCGAGACAGTGTGGGCCGCACAAGTCGACATTGAGAATGTAGTCGACAACGACATTGAGCCCTACAGACACCATCCACATGGCATTGAAAGTGGAAAACTCGACAGAAGCACATAAAGATGTCACAGAACCTGACCTCAAATGTCATCTATAGAGACACACATTGATGGAGTGACCATATCTGCACCCCAAATGCCCTTCAGGCAACATCTGATCCTGAATATTCCCAGGCATACTCTCCGTCCAGGCCTCGTACCCTGTCTGCCAAGAGAACACCTCTACCACCATTTTGAACAAGTACTGTATCAAGATTCACCTGCAACTACCAGTGCGGCACCATGTAGGAGTGTGCCTCCACCATGTCCAAGGTCTAGAAGCCCTCTGTGACACCGCTCTAGATCTTGAACAAGGTGCCTGACCATAACCAGGTCAGCAAGATCAAGAACTCTCACAGATTCTACCAGGCACAGACGTAGGACACCATCTTGGTCTACATCCTCCAGGTTATTGGTTAGAGACTACTTGCCTACTCTTTCAGACACACCACCAGTCAGAAGTCAACACCTTGCTGCAAAACAAGGCCATAGAGGAGGTCCTGTGTCATCAATGGGAATTTGGAATCTATTCCCGTTACTTTCTAGTAAAAAAGAAAGGACCAAAGCAAGCATTGCAAGCATTACAAATTCCTATGGTTCAAGGTGGGATCTCAGCACTACCAGTACAAAGTACTCCCTTTTGGCCTCAAATCAGCCTCACAAACATTCTCAAGGTGTATGCCCGTGGTCGCTGCATTCTTAAGGAGACAGAAGATCTTTGTTTATCCCTTACATTGACGACTGGCTGACTGGCTCTCCATCCCAAACAAAGGAGTACTTTCACTTTTGTGGAAAGACTCTCTCAAGCCTAGATTTTCAGATCAGTTTTAAAAAATCAACAGTCGATCCAGTCCAAAAGCTACATTACTTAGGGGCCATACCGGAAACACAGCCCACAAGAGTGTATCCTTCAGAGGAGAGATTATCATGTTTGACCCTGAAATGTTGCACTCTTTTGCAGTCCTTTCATCTTTCTGCAAAACAGATAGCATCTCTTCTTGAGTCCATGGCTTCTTGCATCTTCATAGTACTGAAAGCAAGACTGCACATGAGGCCCCTATAGCAGTGTCTGGAGGATCAGTGGAACCAGCTTTCAAACATCTGGGAGGACAAATCCAAGATATCACAAGCTGCACAACATTCTCTCCCATGGTGGTATCACAGAAATAATCTCATGGGGGTGTACCATTTTACCAGGAACCCACCTCTCAAACACTGATTACAGACCCCTCCCTCCAAGGAAGGGATGGGCACATGGGTTCCCTTCGGACTCAGAGTGTGTGGTCAGACAGAGCAAACGTACCACATCAACATGCTGGAACTCAGAGCAGTCCACCTGGCTTTGAAATCTTTCTTTCCAGTTCTCACGACAAACTGTATACTTATCCAAAACGACAACATGATAACGATGCATAATTTGAACAAGCAAGGAGGAACTCACTCTCGTCCTCTCTCCCAAGAAGTCCAGACCATCTGGAAATGGCTACTAGCCAGCAATCTCATGATAACCGCCATCCATCTGCTCAGAATTCAAAACATGGAGGCAGACAATCTCAGTCACAATTTTCAAGCCAATCACAACTGGGTTCTCAATGACAACGTCATGCAAGACATCTTTCAGGAGTGGTGCTCACATAGACCTGTTTGTAGACATCAACAACAGAAAATACCATACCTAGGTGTCCAGGTTCCACCAATTAGGGTCGCAGGTGAATGCCTTTTGATAAGTGTGTCAGGGAAATTTCTCTACGCATTTCTACCAACTCCTCTCATTCCAAAAGTGATTCTCAAGTTATAAAAATATCACACCAGGCTGATTCTCATAGTCCAAGAGTGGCCTTGCCAAAAGTGCTTCACAGACCTTTTTCATCTCCTGGAGAGGCCCTACGAGAGACTTCCTTGTCAACAGGATCTCTTGATCAAGCTCAGAGGAAAGATAGTACATCCCAACCTCTCATCCTTGAACTTGGCAGCATGGCACCTGAATTCCTCCAATATGGACATTTAGGACTTCATAAGAGTAAATGGACATTCTATGGAGGCTAGGGGACCCTCCACTAGACGGTCATATGTTTTCAAGTGGAAGAAGTTCTATTTATGGTGTACACAAAATGGTCACAACCGAATTTCATGTCAAGAGGATGTACTCATCCCATATCTCCTTCATGTGACTAAATCAGGGCTGAAATTCTCTTCCATCAGAATACACCTAGGAGCTATTACAGTTTCAGGAAATCTCACTCTCAAACATCCTTTTTCATTGGTAAATGCCTTTCTTGAAGGAACTAAAAAGGTATTTTCTCCAATCATGAGTCCTTCTCCATCGGAACTAAACATTGCCCTTTCCAAATTAATGGACCCTCCATTTGAGGCAATACATGAAGCCTTTTTGCAACATCTCACCTAGAAAGCTTCTACTTCAGCCCGTTGGATAAGTGAAATTCAAACTCTTTGTTCAGAACTACCATGCACTGTTTTCCATTCCAACAATGTGGTCATGGGGATTCATCATAGTTTTTTACCAAAAGTAGTCTCGGAGTTTCACATCAATTAGGCTATCTCCCTACAAACATTCTTCCCTAACCCTTCGAATCCGGCTGAAAGTTGTCTACATTCACTGGATGTTAAGGGAACGTTGAAATTCTTCTTAGAAAAGACTAACGGCCTGAGTTAGAGTTTGGCAGGAGGGCAAGCTTGACGGATATCCCTTCCGCAGTATTACAAGTTCCATAAGCTATAATGAAATTGTAATACGGCGGACAGGATATCCGTCACCCTTGTGACAGATGAACCCATTCCGCCAAACTCTAAATCAGGCTCGAAGACTATTAGAAATTTTTTAGAAAGTTTGTAAACTATGGTCCAGTGCAGACAGGTTTAGCTTCATTGACATAGTCAATTTCAAGATGGATTGTTTCATGTATACTGCTTTCTTGTTAAAAAGTCCTTACGTATTAGACCTAGAGGATGTATATGACCCGTGGGTGTATTCTGCACACAGCAAATGGTTATAAAAAGGCATTGTACTAGTCTTTATGTCTCTTATCTAGACACAACATGACTCAAGTGATATTGCCTATTTCAAATAATATTTGAGTATGCTTTGTGTATTGAAGACCTCGTATAAATGTTGCGTCAGGTTGTTCGCAACAGTTATGTCTTTGGATTTTAGGTGTGATAGAAGGAATATCGACCTTTCATCACAGACTCAACACTGTCCTGGCACCATGATACAATAGCCAGACAAGTGGATCAGCTGAATTGTGAGTCCACAGGTTGGTTGTATATGCAACCCTTGACCTTGAGAAACCTCGTGAAAAATTGATTTAAAGCCACAGTAATAGCTAATATCATGTTTAATCATTAGATTCCATTTTGTTTTCCTATCGAGCCCATGTTATACACAGCCTTGCTTTGCCTTTTTGCTTCTGATGTATTTAGCCTCAATGAAACACACAAAAGATGATGGGAGAATGTTTGCAATAGGGCTAGCCAGTGGCAATGCCTCGGGGTAGCATTCCATCCAATTCTTCTTTTGCCCATCATGCTACTTCAATTTGGGGCCAGCAAATGTGCAAATCAGTCTTGACTTCAAGATTATTTTAAAAAAAGACTCCCCAAGCCCTTGCAATTGACTCATGAGGCAGAGCAACTTTTTATTTACGAGATGCAGGTGTTAGCCTCAGCCTCTTTCTTAGGATTACCTGATTATGCCAAACCTTTGTTGTGCCTTAGGGATGTTGATACAGGATACAAGAATGTGGTGTCCAAAATAACCCATTTCCTATTATTCTTTCATTCTCGACCAAGTGGTACTTGCTCCCCAGCCTTGCTTACGGTTCTGGGTGCAGCTGCTTCACATATAGAAGCCAATGAAAACATTGTTCTAGGCCCCGCTCTGGTATCTGATTGTCTCCATTCTGTTGTTGCCTTGCTATTCATAATAAAAACTGAACATTGTCCACCACACAATTAAGATCTTGTTACTTTCTGCCTCCCACTTCACATTAATATGTTGGCCAGCACTTATTCTCATTGTACAGAAAGGGAAACCCCCTGTCATCTCATCACCTATCATGTGATTAAGCACTGAATTGATTCGTCTGATGCCCTCATACCCAACAGTGAACTTGTTTTCTATGTAGATAGGTCGGGTCTCAGAAATTATTTGGGAAACTGTGTTACTAGATATGCTATATGCAAATGTTATGAAGTTGTAGAAAGTTGACAGTTACCTCAGGTCCACTCTGCTCAAGGCATGAACTTATCTCCCTCTCCCAGCTATGTATCCTAGTTTTGCACAAGATGGTTTCTATATTCAGTAACTCCAATTATGCATTTGGAGTGGCCCTCGATTTTGAGCTTCTCTGGATGCAGAAGCGTTTACTTCTGCCACTATTAAGAACAGGTTCTAATTAAAGAGTTTGCTCATGTTGCCACAGCACGTGCTACTGTTAAATGTATTGCCCACCAAACTTCCCGAGATGAAGGGCCCGATTCTCAAAGGAAAGCTTACGCTTTTGTGTACATTTACACTTTTTGAAATTCACGAAGGAATTTTGTGGCTTGGCATGTGAGACCAGAAACAGCAGTCTCTTTGTACGGCATAGTTAATGTGACCCTATTGTCCCTGTTCCACCTTTTGATCTACAACCAGTGTTCTTGTTCTGAGTGGCAAGAACCCATACTATTGTGTCAAACCAAATGAATTACATAACTTATGTCTGCAGAAAAAAAACGTACACCTGATTGGCCTTCAGCAGCATTGTCCCAGCGATGCATTAACTCCCAATAGACCCTGTCATTATCTGTGGCAAGAGGATTATGGTGCTGGACACTCTCATAAGCAAAATAGGTAGCCATGGTACCTGGTACTCATGAGACAGAGCCACCCTTGGCAACGTAACAGCTGATTTCCCTCTCTGCGATTCATGGCGGTTGTAACATCCTATAAGCAGGTGCTACACATACATTTCCCCAGCTCATGGTATGGAATATGGATTAGACTACTTCTTGACAGCATGAACTGTCCTACCAAAAATCTGGACATGTGGAATTACTGTGGGGGCTATCTCAGACTATGCCCCGGTTACCCTCTCTCTGTACCTCCACCTGCATCACCCAAATCCCGCACATGGAGCATGGATGTCTCAAAATGTAGGATGTCTAAGGATAAATTAAAACTTCTTTTCTGGCATACAGAGGAAATTGAAGTTAAGGGACCAACCTCTCCCTCAAAGCAGGTTCTGTAGGCGGCGGGCAAGTCCAACCTCCGAGGTCTCCTTATGAAAGACTCCAAGAAAGTATGGAGAGCCGCTGAACACGATAAATTAACTTTGGAGGAGAAAATTAAATCCATGCTGGTGACCTATAGGAGCACCTCACACAACTCTTGCACATTTCTCTCCACAAAAAATATGAGCTGAACATGATCTACATTAGACTTGTAGAGAAAGCACGAAATGAGAGTTAAACACAGAAGTTATGAGCACGGTGAAAAAGCGACTGTCTTCTTGCTCAGTAAAGGGCGGCCAAGACAGCGATTCTGGCTATTCACAATGCATCTGGCTCCTTGTTGTGCCAATTGGAACTCATTGCGCATGGATTTGCTGCCCATTTCTCAGATCTTTATTATCTTGAATGTATTGACGATACTATAAGAGAGGATTTCTTTTTATCCAAGCTTTGCCTCCCTAGACTACCCCCCCACATGCAGAGTGAACTGTGTAGGAAAGTACCATCTTGCCTGGCATGTTACCCCCATATTTCACTGTATATATGTTGTTTTAGTTGTATGTGTCACTGGGACCCTGCTAGTCAGGGCCCCAGTGCTCATAAGTGTGCCTGAATGTGTTACCTGTGTTATGACTAACTGTCTCACTGAGGCTCTGCTAATCAGAACCTCAGTGGTTATGCTCTCTCATTTCTTTCAAATTGTCACTAACAGGCTAGTGACCAATTTTACCAATTTACATTGGCTTACTGGAACACCCTTATAATTCCCTAGTATATGGTACTGAGGTACCCAGGGTATTGGGGTTCCAGGAGATCCCTATGGGCTGCAGCATTTCTTTTGCCACCCATAGGGAGCTCTGACAATTCTTACACAGGCCTGCCACTGCAGCCTGAGTGAAATAACGTCCACGTTATTTCACAGCCATTTTACACTGCACTTAAGTAACTTATAAGTCACCTATATGTCTAACCTTTACCTGGTAAAGGTTGGGTGCTAAGTTACTTAGTGTGAGGGCACCCTGGCACTAGCCAAGGTGCCCCCACATTGTTCAGGGCCAATTCCCCAGACTTTGTGAGTGCGGGAACACCATTACACGCGTGCACTACATATAGGTCACTACCTATATGTAGCTTCACAATGGTAACTCCGAATATGGCCATGTAACATGTCTATGATCATGGAATTGCCCCCTCTATGCCATCCTGGCATAGTTAGCACAATCCCATGATCCCAGTGGTCTGTAGCACAGACCCTGGTACTGCCAAACTGCCTTTCCCGGGGTTTCACTGCAGCTGCTGCTGCTGCCAACCCCTCAGACAGGCTTCTGCCCTCCTGGGGTCCAGCCAGGCCTGGCCCAGGATGGCAGAACAAAGGACTTCCTCTGAGAGAGGGTGTTACACCCTCTCCCTTTGGAAAATAGTGTGAAGGCAGGGGAGGAGTAGCCTCCCCCAGCCTCTGGAAATGCTTTCATGGGCACACATGGTGCCCATTTCTGCATAAGCCAGTCTACACCAGTTCAGGGACCCCTTAGCCCTGCTCTGGCGTGAAACTGGACAAAGGGAAGGGGAGTGACCACTCCCCTGACCTGTACCTCCCCTGGGAGGTGCCCAGAGCTCCTCCAGTGTGCTCCAGACCCCTGCCATCTTGGAAACAGAGGTGCTGCTGGCACACTGGACTGTTCTGAGTGGCCAGTGCCATCAGGTGACGTCAGAGACTCCTTCTAATAGGCTCCTTCAGGTGTTGCTATCCTATCCTCTCTCCTAGGTAGCCAAACCCTCTTTTCTGACTATTTAGGGTCTCTGTCTCTTGGGATTCCTTAGATAACGAATGCAAGAGCTCATCCGAGTTCCTCTGCATCTCTCTCTTCACCTTCTGCCAAGGAATCGACTGCTGACCGTGCTGGAAGCCTGCAAAACTGCAACATAGTAGCGAAGACGACTACTGCAACTCTGTAACGCTGATCCTGCCGCCTTCTCGACTGTTTTCCTGGTGGTGCATGCTGTGGGGGTAGTCTGCCTCCTCTCTGCACTAGAAGCTCCGAAGAAATCTCCAGTGGGTCGACGGAATCGTCCCCCTGCAACCGCAGGCACCAAAGAACTGCATCACCGGTACCCTGGGTCTCCTCTCAGCACGACGAGCGAGATCCCTTGAATCCAGCAACTCTGTCCAAGTGACTCCCACAGTCCAGTGACTCTTCAGTCCAAGTTTGGTGGAGGTAAGTCCTTGCCTCCCCACGCCAGACTGCATTGCTGGGAACCGCGACTTTTGCAGCTATTCCGGCCTCCGTGCACTTCCGGCGGAAATCCTTTGTACACAGTCCAGCCTGGGTCCACGGCACTCTAACCTGCATTGCACGACCTTCTAAGTTGTTCTCCGGCGACATGGGACTCCTTTGTGCGACTTCGGGTGAGCACCGTTTCACGCATCCTCGTAGTGCCTGTTTCTGGCACTTCTGCGGGTGCTGCCTGCTGCTGAGAGGGCTCCTTGTCTTGCTTGATGCTCCCTCTGTCCCCTGACGCAATTGGCGACATCCTGGTCCCTCCTGGGCCACAGCAGCATCCAAAAACACTAACCGCACGATTTGCAGCTAGCAAGGCTTGTTTTTCTATCACTTTAACTCTTTCTAAAAATGTCTGGCACAGGCCAAAATGTTGATCAGTCCAAACTTGCATATGACCACCTTAGCTGGAAAGGAGCAAGGAGTCTCTGTGTAGAAAGAGGTTTGAGTGTAGAGAAGAATCCTTCCTTGGAATTATTGCTTAACATGCTTAGAGAACAAGATAAGGCCACAAGGGCCCCATATGTTGAAAAAGTAGCTAATGGTTCCCAATCTGATCCAGGGACTCCCCTAGGAAAAGATTCAGGAAATAAACTTCCTAGCCTGCCCAATACTAGACAGCCTAGCATAGTTGGTACTGAGGTTGAGTCACACCATACAGATAGTGTTGTCTCACATCATAGCAAAAGCATTCATGCTCACAACAGTAGAAGTGATGTTTCTGTTAACCAAGCTGTTAGGGTGCCTTCTGTAAGGGACAGGTCTCCTTCTGTCCATTCTCATCATACTTCTGTTTCTAGACATGTCCCTCCCACCCACCCTGATGACAGATTGTTAGAAAAGGAGCTCAATAGATTGAGAGTGGA
Organism: Pleurodeles waltl; assembly: GCF_031143425.1. Classification (NCBI taxonomy): domain Eukaryota; kingdom Metazoa; phylum Chordata; class Amphibia; order Caudata; family Salamandridae; genus Pleurodeles; species Pleurodeles waltl. The sequence continues at coordinate 970,720,129 of NC_090436.1, forward strand.
ACAAACCAGACTGAAGCTCAAGAAGCAACAGATGGATTTGGATAGACAGTCCTTAGAAGTAGAGAAGGAGAGACAGAAATTGGGTTTAGAAACCCATGGTGGCAGCAGCAGTATTCCCAATAGTCATCCTGCAAAAGAGCATGATTCTAGGAATCTGCACAAGATAGTTCCCCCTTATAAGAAGGGGGATGACATTAACAAGTGGTTTGCTGCACTTGAGAGGGCCTGTGTTGTACAGGATGTCCCTCAAAGGCAGTGGGCTGCTATCCTATGGCTATCATTTAGTGGAAAGGGTAGGGATAGGCTCCTTACTGTGAAAGAAAGTGATGCCAATAATTTTACAGTTCTTAAGAATGCACTCCTGGATGGTTATGGCTTAACCACTGAACAATACAGGATAAAGTTCAGAGAGACCAAAAAGGAGTCTTCACAAGACTGGGTTGATTTCATTGACCATTCAGTGAAGGCCTTGGAGGGGTGGTTACATGGCAGTAAAGTTACTGATTATGACAGCCTGTATAACTTGATCCCGAGAGAGCATATTCTTAATAATTGTGTGTCTGATTTGTTGCACCAGTACTTGGTGGACTCTGATCTGACATCTCCCCAAGAATTGGGAAAGAAGGCAGACAAATGGGTCAGAACAAGGGTGAACAGAAAAGTTCATACAGGGGGTGACAAAGATGGCAACAAGAAGAAGGATGGTAAGTCTTCTGACAAGGGTGGGGACAAATCTAAAAATGAGTCTTCATCAGGCCCACAAAAACACTCTGGTGGGGGTGGTGGGCCCAAATCCTCTTCTAATCAAAACAAAGAAAAGAAACCATGGTGCTATTTATGTAAAATAAAAGGCCATTGGACAACAGATCCCAGTTGTCCAAAGAAAAGCACCAAGCCTCCTACCACTACAACCCCTACTGCTACACCTAGTGTCCCTACTAATAGCAGTGGTGGTGGGAGCAAACCTACTAATAGCCAATCCAAGGGAGTAGCTGGGCTCACTTTTGGTAACTTAGTTGGGGTTGGTCTGATTAGGGAGACCACAGAGGCTGTGTTAGTCTCTGAGGGGGCTATTGATTTAGCCACCTTGGTTGCTTGTCCCCTTAACATGGATAAGTACAAGCAACTACCCCTAATAAATGGTGTTGAGGTTCAGGCCTACAGGGACACTGGAGCCAGTGTGACTATGGTCATAGAGAAACTGGTCCACCCTGAACAACACCTACTTGGTCACCAGTACGAAGTAACCGATGCTCACAACAACACACTTAGCCACCCCATGGCTGTTGTAAATCTCAACTGGGGGGGGTTACTGGTCCAAAGAAAGTTGTGGTAGCCTCAGATTTACCTGTAGACTGTCTACTAGGAAATGATTTGGAGACATCAGCTTGGTCAGATGTGTAGTTGGAGGCCCATGCAGCAATGCTGGGCATCCCAGGGCATATTTTTGCTTTAACCAGGGCTCAGGCCAAAAAGCAAAAAGGACAGGGTAACTTGGATCCTGGAACAATGGACCAAGTGCTCCCTAAAGCTAGGGCTAGTAGAAGTAAAGCACTACCTACTATCCCTCCCTCTACAGTGGATTCTACTTCTGAGGAAGAAGAATTTCCACCCTGTGCAGAACCTACACCAGAGGAGCTGGAAGCAGACACTGCTGAGCTTTTGGGTGAAGGGGGGCCTGCCAGGGAGGAGCTTAGTGTGGCACAGCAAACCTGTCCCACAATAGAGGGTCTAAGACAGCAAGCTGTCAAACAAGCTAATGGGGATGTCAGTGACTCTCACAGAGTTTACTGGGAGGACAACCTCTTGTACACTGAAGCAAGTGATCCTAAACCTGGAACTGCCAGGAGGTTAGTGATTCCTCAGGAGTACAGAAAGTTCCTCCTAACTCTAGCCCACGACATTCCCCTAGCTGGACATCTGGGACAAATGAAAACTTGGGACAGGCTTGTTCCCTTGTTTCATTGGCCTAGAATGTCTGAGGACACAAAAGAGTTTTGTAAGTCCTGTGAAACCTGTCAAGCCAGTGGCAAGACAGGTGGCACCCCAAAGGCACCCCTGATTCCACTGCCTGTGGTTGGGGTTCCCTTTGAAAGGGCAGGGGTTGACATAGTTGGCCCCCTTGACCCTCCTACTGCTTCAGGCAATAGGTTTATCTTGGTGGTAGTGGACCATGCCACAAGATATCCTGAAGCAATTCCTTTAAGGACCACTACAGCACCTGCAGTGACAAAAGCCCTCCTGGGAATATTTTCCAGGGTGGGCTTCCCAAAGGAAGTAGTATCAGACAGAGGAAGCAATTTCATGTCTGCTTACTTAAAGGCCATGTGGAAGGAGTGTGGTGTGACTTACAAGTTCACTACACCCTATCATCCACAAACAAATGGACTGGTGGAGAGATTTAACAAAACTCTCAAAGGCATGATTATGGGACTCCCTGAAAAACTCCGCAGGAGATGGGATATCCTTTTACCATGCCTCCTTTTTGCCTACAGGGAGGTACCCCAGAAAGGAGTGGGCTTCAGCCCCTTTGAACTCCTCTTTGGACACCCTGTTAGGGGTCCACTAACACTTGTCAAGGAGGGTTGGGAACAACCTTTAAAAGCTCCAAAACAAGATATTGTGGATTATGTACTTGGCCTCAGATCAAGGATGGCTGAGTATATGAAAAAGGCCAGTAAAAACCTTCAGGCCAGCCAAGAGCTCCAGAAGCAATGGCATGATCAGAAGGCTGTTTTGGTTCAGTACCAACCAGGGCAGAAAGTGTGGGTCTTGGAGCCTGTGGCCCCAAGAGCACTCCAAGATAAATGGAGTGGACCCCACATAATTGTTGAAAAGAAGGGTGAAGTCACCTACTTAGTTGACTTAGGCACTGCCAGGAGTCCCCTTAGGGTGCTCCATGTCAATCGCCTAAAACCCTACTATGACAGGGCTGATCTCACCCTGCTCATGGCAACTTATGAGGGACAGGAAGAAGACAGTGATCCTCTACCTGATCTCTTCTCTTCCACAGAACAAGATGCTCTAGTGGAAGGTGTAGTTTTGGCTGATTGTTTTACTGCTGAGCAGAAAGACCATTGCATAAATCTCCTGGGCCAGTTTTCTGAACTCTTCTCTACTGTGCCAGGTACCACTTCTTGGTGTGAGCACACTATAGATACTGGAGACAGCTTGCCTGTCAAAAGTAAAATCTATAGGCAGCCTGACCATGTCAGAGACTGCATAAAGCAAGAGGTGCAGAAAATGTTAGAACTGGGAGTGGCTGAGCACTCTGAAAGTTCATAGGCTTCTCCTGTGGTACTTGTACCAAAACCTCATTCCAAAGATGGAAAGAAGGAAATGCGGTTTTGTGTAGACTACAGAGGTCTCAACCAGGTAACCAAAACTGATGCTCACCCTATACCCAGGGCAGATGAGCTCATAGATACACTGGCATCTGCCAAGTATCTAAGCACTTTTGATTTGACTGCAGGGTATTGGCAGATCAAATTATCAGAAGATGCTAAACCTAAAACTGCATTTTCAACCATTGGAGGCCATTACCAATTCACAGTAATGCCTTTTGGATTGAAAAATGCACCTGCCACTTTTCAGAGGTTGGTGAACACAGTCCTGCATGGGCTGGAAGCCTTTAGTGCAGCATATTTGGACGATATAGCTGTCTTTAGCTTCAGTTGGGATGATCACCTGGTCCACCTATGGAAAGTTTTAGAGGCCCTGCAAAAGGCAGGCCTCACTATCAAGGCTTCAAAGTGCCAGATAGGGCAGGGAAAGGTGGTTTCTCTGGGACACCTTGTTGGTGGGGAACAGATTGCACCACTTCAGGGGAAAATCCAAACTATTATAGATTGGGTTCCCCCTACTACTCAGACTCGGGTGAGAGCCTTCCTAGGCCTCACTGGGTATTACAGGAGGTTCATTAAGAACTATGGCTCCATTGCAGCCCCTCTTAATGACCTCACATCCAAAAAGATGCCTAAAAAGGTATTATGGACAGCAAACTGTCAGAAAGCTTTTGAGGAGCTGAAGCAGGCCATGTGCTCTGCACCTGTCCTGAAAAGCCCTTGTTACTCTAAAAAATTCTATGTCCAAACTGATGCACTGAATTAGGAGTAGGGGCAGTCCTATCACAACTTAATTCTGAGGGCCAGGATCAACCTGTTACTTTTATTAGTAGGAGGTTGACCCCTAGAGAAAAGCGTTGGTCTGCCATTGAGAGGGAGGCCTTTGATGTGGTCTGGGCACTGAAGAAGTTGAGGCCATACTTGTTTGGCACTCACTTCATTGTTCAGACAGACCACAAACCTCTACTTTGGCTAAAACAAATGAAAGGTGAAAATCCTAAATTGTTGAGGTGGTCCATATCCCTACAGGGAATGGACTATACAGTGGAACATAGACCTGGGAGTAGCCACTCCAATGCAGATGGACTCTCCAGATATTTCCACTTAGACAATGAAGACTCATCAGGTCATGGATGGCTAGTCTTATTGTCCTTCGTTTGGGGGGGGGGGGTTGTGTAGGAAAGTACCATCTTGCCTGGCATGTTACCCCCATTTTTCACTGTATATATGTTGTTTTAGTTGTATGTGTCACTGGGACCCTGCTAGTCAGGGCCCCAGTGCTCATAAGTGTGCCTGAATGTGTTACCTGTGTTATGACTAACTGTCTCACTGAGGGTCTGCTAATCAGAACCTCAGTGGTTATGCTCTCTCATTTCTTTCAAATTGTCACTAACAGGCTAGTGACCAATGTTACCAATTTACATTGGCTTACTGGAACACCCTTATAATTCCCTAGTATATGGTACTGAGGTACCCAGGGTATTGGGGTTCCAGGAGATCCCTATGGGCTGCAGCATTTCTTTTGCCACCCATAGGGAGCTCTGACAATTCTTACACAGGCCTGCCACTGCAGCCTGAGTGAAATAACGTCCACGTTATTTCACAGCCATTTTACACTGCACTTAAGTAACTTATAAGTCACCTATATGTCTAACCTTTACCTGGTAAAGGTTGGGTGCTAAGTTACTTAGTGTGAGGGCACCCTGGCACTAGCCAAGGTGCCCCCACATTGTTCAGGGCCAATTCCCTGGACTTTGTGAGTGCGGGGACACCATTACACGCGTGCACTACATATAGGTCACTACCTATATGTAGCTTCACAATGGTAACTCCGAATATGGCCATGTAACATGTCTATGATCATGGAATTGCCCCCTCTATGCCATCCTGGCATAGTTAGCACAATCCCATGATCCCAGTGGTCTGTAGCACAGACCCTGGTACTGCCAAACTGCCTTTCCCGGGGTTTCACTGCAGCTGCTGCTGCTGCCAACCCCTCAGACAGGCTTCTGCCCTCCTGGGGTCCAGCCAGGCCGGGCCCAGGATGGCAGAACAAAGGACTTCCTCTGAGAGAGGGTGTTACACCCTCTCCCTTTGGAAAATGGTGTGAAGGAAGGGGAGGAGTAGCCTCCCCCAGCCTCTGGAAATGCTTTCATGGGCACACATGGTGCCCATTTCTGCATAAGCCAGTCTACACCGGTTCAGGGACCCCTTAGCCCCGCTCTGGCGCGAAACTGGACAAAGGGAAGGGGAGTGACCACTCCCCTGACCTGTACCTCCCCTGGGAGGTGCCCAGAGCTCCTCCAGTGTGCTCCAGACCTCTGCCATCTTGGAAACAGAGGTGCTGCTGGCACACTGGACTGCTCTGAGTGGCCAGTGCCATCAGGTGACGTCAGAGACTCCTTCTAATAGGCTCCTTCAGGTGTTGCTAGCCTATCCTCTCTCCTAGGTAGCCAAACCCTCTTTTCTGGCTATTTAGGGTCTCTGTCTCTTGGGATTCCTTAGATAACGAATGCAAGAGCTCATCCGAGTTCCTCTGCATCTCTCTCTTCACCTTCTGCCAAGGAATCGACTGCTGACCGCGCTGGAAGCCTGCAAAACTGCAACATAGTAGCGAAGACGACTACTGCAACTCTGTAATGCTGATCCTGCCGCCTTCTCGACTGGTGGTGCATGCTGTGGGGGTAGTCTGCCTCCTCTCTGCACTAGAAGCTCCGAAGAAATCTCCCGTGGGTCGACGGAATCGTCCCCATGCAACCGCAGGCACCAAAGAACTGCATCACCGGTACCCTGGGTCTCCTCTCAGCACGACGAGCGAGGTCCCTTGAATCCAGCAACTCTGTCCAAGTGACTCCCACAGTCCAGTGACTCTTCAGTCCAAGTTTGGTGGAGGTAAGTCCTTGCCTCCCCACGCCAGACTGCATTGCTGGGAAGCGCGACTTTTGCAGCTACTCCAGCCTCCGTGCACTTCCGGCGGAAATCCTTTGTGCACAGTCGAGCCTGGGTCCACGGCACTCTAACCTGCATTGCACGACCTTCTAAGTTGTTCTCCGGCGACGTGGGACACCTTTGTGCGACTTTGGGTGAGCACTGTTTCACACATCCTTGTAGTGCCTGTTTCTGGCACTTCTGCGGGTGCTGCCTGCTGCTGAGAGGGCTCCTTGTCTTGCTCGACGCCCCCTCTGTCCCCTGACGCAATTGGCGACATCCTGGTCCCTCCTGGGCCACAGCAGCATCCAAAAACACTAACCGCACGATTTGCAGCTAGCAAGGCTTGTTGGCGGTCTTTCGGTGGGAAAACACTTATGCACAACTCTCCATGGCGTGAGAGATCCGTCCTCCAAAGGGGAAGTCTCTAGCCCTTGTCGTTCCTGCAGAAACCTAAGCTTCTACTGTCCAGTAGCAGCTCCTTTGCACCCACAGCTGGCATTTCCTGGGCATCTGCCCATCTCCGACTTGCTTGTGACTTTTGGACTTGGTCCCCTTGTTCCACAGGTACCCTCGACTGGAAATCCATCGTTGTTGCATTGCTGGTTTGTGTCTTTCTTGCAGAATTTCCCTATCACGACTTCTATGTCCTTTGGGGAACTTTAGTGCACTTTGCACTCACTTTTCAGGGTCTTGGGGTGGGCTATTTTTCTAACCCTTACTATTTTCTAATAGTCCCAGCGACCCTCTACAAGGTCACATAGGTTTGGGGTCCATTCGTGGTTCGCATTCAACTTTTGGAGTATATGGTTTGTGTTGCCCCTATCCCTATGTGTCCCCATTGCATCCTATTGTAACTATACATTGTTTGCACTGTTTTCTAATACTATTACTGCATATTTTGGTATTGTGTACATATATCTTGTGTATATTTGCTATCCTCATACTGAGGGTACTCACTGAGATACTTTTGGCATATTGTCATAAAAATAAAGTACCTTTATTTTTAGTATATCTGTGTATTGTGTTTTCTTATGATATTGTGCATATGACACTAGTGGTACTGTAGGAGCTTCACTCGTCTCCTAGTTCAGCCTAAGCTGCTCTGCTAAGCTACCATTATCTATCAGCCTATGCTGCGAGACACCCTATACACTAATAAGGGATAACTGGGCCTGGTGCAAGGTGCAAGTACCCCTAGGTACTCACTACAAGCCAGTCCAGCCTCCTACAAACTGGACCAGGATATCATGAAGGAGGAAGTAGGGAAGGCTATCAAGCAGATGGTGATGGGCAAGATACCAGGTGAGGACGGGTTCCCACTTCAACTTTACAAAATCACACAGTCACTATACCTCTCCTCACCACAATGTTCCAAGAGGCTACAACTTCCGGCTCTTTGCAAGAGGAATTTAATCAAGCTCTAATCGCACTTATTCCTACCTAAGTCGGATAAGGACCTGCTTCATTGTTTCCCTCCTGAACTGTGATATGAAGAATATGGCCAAAGTCCTGGCTAGCACACTGAGTAAAGTGATCCCTCTTCTTGTCCATGAAAATCAAGTGGGATTTGTGGTAGATCGTTCTTCCAGCAACCACATATGCTCCTTGCTACACGTGCTTTGGCAAGTCTGAGCGGATGTAGAAGCCAAATTGTTGCTCGCCCTAGATGCTGAGAAGGCTTTTGATCAAGTTGAATGGCCTTACCTATTTCACAGTATGCTATTCTTTGGCATCGGACCACATATCTTGGATATGGTGTGCTGCCTTCTCACCTCCCCAGTGGCCCACATTGGTCTGGACTGGCTTCCTCTCTGGCCATATATGTATTCAACGTGGCACAAGACAAGGCTGCCCTCTGTCACCCCTGCTGTTTCTTTAGGCCTTAGAATCAATGGCCACTGACATATGCTCATCCGCATCGATCTCCGGAGAAACCATTCCTGCAGAGTATCTCAAACTGTTGCTTTAAGTGGACAATGTCCTACTGACGCTGAATAACCCTGCGTCCTCAATACCAGCATTGATGAGGCTTATTGAAGATTTCTCAGCCTTTTCCAGTTACAGTATTAACTGGGACAAAACAGAAGCGATGCTCATGACTCCCGACACTACACAGTTTTTGCTTCAAAGGATGCTCCCAGGGGGGCTGAAATACCTCAGGATCAGTACTGACTTTACTGCCACAGTTAAAGACAATGTTCTTCCACCCCTGAAGAAAATAAAAACGTACTTTAGCATCTGGAGATCCCTACAGCTCTCCCTACGGGGCAGAGTTCAAATGATCAAGATGGTGGTTGTCCATAAATTTACCCATATGTTTGGTCTGCTACCAATTCATATACTGGTCAGGTATTTGAATACAATACTATCCACCTCATTTGGCAGCGTCCAAGCTTCATGCGGCCACGACCTCCGAGGGTCTCTTTCTCACGCACATCCAGTCATACTACGGGGCCCACCACCTATCCCAGATGGCCTACCACCTGAACCCTCAAATAGAACCCCCACTCTGGGTTAAAACAGAATGCAGACTTTACAAGGGAGTGGAACGCATGTCACTTTTATATGTGGATCCTAATTTTTTGTCAGATCCGCACAATCCCTTGGAGATTCAGATAGTCTGGAAAACATCACATGACCTCTTAAAATGGGATTACACATCCTAAGGCCCAGCTGTGGCAGAAAGCTCCTGTGTCCATAGGCTCTAATCCCTTCTCATTGCCAGACTGCTGTCTTAAGGATATCTTTGAAGTTGATCAGATACTGACACGGAGTCATGAAACCCTTCATGGAGCTGTCAGCCACACACGGGATACCCATAGCACGCTTTTGGAGATACATGCAGCTGCTGCATTGTTTCCATTTGATGCTGAAGACACGTAAATGCCTTCATATGCAGTCTTCATTATATACTTATCTTGTCCATTAGGGCCACTTCAAGATACCAATCACAGGACTTTATGACCTACTAATCACAAGACAGTTTTCAGCTCCATTAGACATCTTCTTCTGATCCATTCGCCACAGTGACTTACCACCCATCACTCCATTGTACAGTGAATGTGTCTTATGGCTGATCATTATAGAGAACCTCGAGAGGCACAGATGAAATGTAGCTACTTTAAGATACTTCAGGGCTGGCACTGGTTTCCACAGCAGCACTATCAAGCGAGACTAGCACCCTCATCCAACTGCTGGAGATGTGCGGCACCGAACAGTGACACACGACATATTCTATGGTCCTGTCTGATGCTCCAAACATACGCGGACTCACGTGTGGCACCTTCTAACTAGCAAGTATACACTGGGGCCGGCACCCTCTGCAGCACTTATAATGTTACATGACTACCGGGCTGTTTCCTCGAACACTAAATATGAGAGATGCTGGCTCTCTAACACCTTGACAACAGCAAAACTGTGCATCCTTCGCACTGCCCCTATGCTCAAGGGCTGGATGGAGGGTATGACGCAGGCTGCAGCATATGAATGCTTGATATATAGGTTAGATGACCAATAGCACTTTTCTGAGAGAGATATATATATATATATATATATATATATATATATATATATATATATATATATATATATATTTTTTTTTTTTTAAACACTACATGATAACTCATTTGATTTATTTTCCAACCTCACCTGCGGGAGGCCCCTTTTATGTTGTTTACTCACAGTTCTTCAGGCATGTGTTATATACTGTATCTCTATAGATCGTGCCCAAATTGGTGGGCACTTCTTCACTCTGTAAGGCTGCTGATTTCATCACAGAGACGAAATATACCTATTACATTGCTACTGTTAATTGTAGCCATGGCGGGAACCAGATATACTGGTTCACAGTTCTATGAGGGTATGTCTTTAGTCTCTCTTAGGTCTGTTCTTCTACTATAACACTGTCGTTTTTCTACTTCCCTGCCTTTTGCATGGGTTACTGATAAAATATTTGTGAATGCCGTATCGGTTTAAATACTTTCCCCCCTTAATAAAAACGATTAAACACCAACAGACCTCCTCGCCCTATAGTACAGCCTTCCGCTATCTGAAAGGGTGCCCATGTGTTTGCCATCCTGGTTCCCATGTATGCGACTGGGTTGACCATCCGTGAAGTCGAAAGGCTAGCTAAACTTTGAAAGGAAGTTCCAAATGCAACCTCTCTCCTATTGGCAATTGTTTCGTATCAGTTAGATGCTCAAAAAGCTTTCGTACTGCAATACAAAATGGCACTGTATTTTGTCCTTGCTGAGAAGGATGTGGAGTTCACTGTAGTCAATGCACAGGGTTTATTTTTTTATACCAAATATTTCAATTATCATCCGCAAAGAGATAGATCATACTAGAGAAGGTGTGATGGAACCAAAGAAAATACATAGTCATATAGGGACAAATGTGCGGAGTGCCAGTCACTGTGATGTCAAGCCTTGATTGAACATGCAGTCCCTGATTTCCTCAAATCAAATTTTCTAGTAATTCTCGGAAAACAACTCACAAAGCTCAATGTGACGGAAGGTGAACAGGTCATGTTTCGCACAAGGAAATGAAGGCTACACATGCATGAAGTGGCCCTTGCATTACAGACAGCATGATGGAGTACCTTTGGAGTCACTTGCAATAATGGTCTGCGGTCTGCCAAGATGACCTAAAGTGCCACTAGTCTGCAGTCAGTGGCTCATAGAGCACTGGAAATAGGCAAGGGCATACATGTGTCATGTCACCATTTGCCTGTCAGAAACCGTGACCAGCATCACACCTGGAGGGTAACGTTATTTTTCAATATCTCGCCTTTAGCCATAGCAAAGAGAGTAATGCTCAAACTGTATTTTTGTTGCTTTCTTAAGTTCCTCATGCAGTTGTACCACAATGCTGCGGGGCTCACATGGTAAAGCTGCACTGGTAAGCATTCTCACTTGTCACATGCCCCAGCAACACGGACTCACGATTGATCAATAAATTATAAGAGCACACGCACCAACTCTGTAAATATTTACAAGTAAAACAGAAACACATGACAAAAAGAGAAATGATTTGGTTTTGAAATGTTCCACATGAGAAGGAAAACACCATTATCACCTGGGTCAACAATGAGTAAAGTGTCTGATAAGAAAGTCCTGGAAAATATATTATGCCCCAACTGTTCATTTATTTATGTGACAAATTTATCATTATAAGATCTACATTGAAATATGGCACAGTGCCCCAGAACTAACAGACAGATTAAGGACACGGCACAGATCAAAATTATTGCAAAAAGGAAGGGTTGAAATGTACTCATGTAGACCTATGATTTGGGAAATACCCTACTTTTTGGAATTTTAATGCGAGCAGTACTCTGGGCAAGCTGCCTTACTACATATATGAATATTTTAGCATATGGAAATGTAATGTTTTCACCTCATTAATGTTTTCCCTCTGCAGGAGTCCATTCCCTTTTGACAAATTGCTTCTCAACTGTCGATCAACTCCCAAATATATCAACATTGCAGACTGGATCCTTAAAAGTAAGCACGGCCTTCCCTTCTTAACCAAAACATGGCTGAATGACTTATTACCATCTGTGATTGATCTTTTAATGGCATCTGGTTATTCAATAAGATACCTTGACCAGAAAAGGAAAACATAGGGAATTTACACCTAGATAATATTGCAGAGATCCAAAAACTGAAATTGAAACTGCGAAAATGAAAGATTCCCAGCTTTCCAAATCTTAAATTCAAAATTCCCAGCAAAGCCCACATCATACATCACCCACCAGAGGACAATCTCCTATTTGTCAGTAATTGAACTAATAACAAATCTGTTATCTTTCAAACTTCACAAGGGAGGTCACAATGACACCAGTATTTTATCCTTCTTTTTGTTAAAAATAACTGAACAAATCTGTTCAACGCCCAACCATATAATGGAACCTATACTGCACCTTTTGTTGCCAAACAAAGTAATCTAAAGAAGCAATTCCCACACTCTTTTAATCGGTCAGATCATTTACTTGCAGCTTTGTTCAAAATAGTTACCATAAATCAAAAAAACTAATTTGAAGAAGTGGACTCGCTATGATAAAGAGGTTAAAATGCATGCCTTTACCACTCAGTCTTTATAACGCATATATAGTAACCACGCACAAATTTTTCCACAAACGTACATAGAATTACATTAAAGTATCCCTTACCACACGCGTGCTTTTACCATGCATATCTTTACCATGCAAACATTTACCACACTTTATGTAGATGGTAAAAATTACAATTAAAGTAGAAAAAATAATTGTATTTATTTACCCAATGTTTTTAAATATACAGAAGACTATTTTTACAAACATAAAAAGTACTGTTGCAGAACAAAACATCACAACAGTACTCAAATAAAAGTAATATGTTTTCCATTTCTACTCAATGTGTAACCAAGATGGCAGATGAAGTCTCTGAAGAAGGTCAAATACATATCCAAAAACACTTACAATATACTCATAGTTTTAGTCACTTATTTATTCACCCAAAAACAATGATTACAACATTTATTTTACTGAAAATTGTAGTTACACCTTACTAAACATATAAAAACAGGCATCCACAATTTTGTGACCTGCGGTACACTGCCTTCTAAAGTAACCACATGCACAGAAGAAAGGAACATCACTACAGAGATACTATTGAAAACAGTGACATCTAGCTATCACGGTAGTTCTAATTATAAATGTTAGTACATGTTAAAGAAGAAAAACATATGACAGCTATGAATTTTAAGAACATGTGTTATTACTGAAAGCTGGGGACCTAATCTGTTAATATTATTTTATTTTCTAAGCAGTTATGGACCCCTGAGGAAGCTTCATGGACCCCATGGGTCCCCGAACCAGAGGTTTGGAACCACTCTTCTATTATATTAATAACAACGTATGGTATTTACTCTCTTGTTTTAACACTCTTAATTAATTAATTTGGTATTTTCACTATTCTTTTTTAAATAAATTCAAAAGTATAAATCCTCCCTTCAGGAGTCTTTGTTTTTAAACTTTTGGTGATTTTTCTTAACTCCACTTACTAAAAATTAAAAGTAATCTGAGAAATAAAAGAGAACAAGTCAAGTCAAAATCCAAAACATTTTCTTTCCTGGGTTAAAAAAGTTTTACAAAATCCATCCCCTACTTCTCCTTAATCACAATCCGAACTGGACATTAAAAATAGGAAAAAAACATGGTTAGGTTAAACAATTTTACTTTTAAATTGTACATCCTTTTTGAATAAATGTAAAAACCAAAATCCAAATACGATCCTTTTCTACTTTTCCTCTTTTTCCCGGAATTAGTTTTTATTTCCAGGAGTCAAGACAATTTGTAAAAACACAAAACACAACTTTTTAAAAATCATTAAGGGGCTGATTACAGAACTGGCAGTCGGACCAACTGACTGCCAATGCCATGGGGAGGATGCCACCATCGTACAAGTGATTTCCCCCGACCTATTACAATGGTCGTGCCAAGCTGGTTGGCGGGAACATTGTAATACAGCGTTCCTGCCGGTCAGTCCAGCAGGAACAGTGCTATGGTATAAGACTTGACTTCCTGAAGGGAGCCGAGTCCTACACTGTTGCACAGAGTGAGAAAACCAGCACCGTTGGAATGCACACTGTCTGCAAAGCAGACAGTCTGCATTCTCATGGTGCTGGGCAGGAGGGCCCTTGCACTGCCCATGTCATGAGCATGGGCAGTACATAGGCCCACCTGTATCCCCCGGCACTGGCCTTCCGCCAGTCTTTACATGGTGGGGTCCCTGCCATTAAAAGGCTGGCAGAAAGTGGAGTTGTAATCAGCCAGGCAGCGGGGAGTTCAGCTCCGCCATGGCTGGTTACAAGCCTCACCGCCATCACTCTGTCGGGATCCATGATACTGGTGGAGACGGCGGTCTTTAGGTGGGTCTGCCCGTCAAAGTTTTAATTGGGCAGTCGGACAGCTTGGAGAGTGTCGGTCCGACCGTCAATGCGAGTGTGGCAATGTGGAATATGAGGCCCTATATTTTTATAAAATATGTTTAAAAAAAAAAAAAATCACGTTTAATTTTCTTTTTTAAACCTATATTATAAAAATAAAACTACCATCCTAAATGTGTGTGTAGTACAGGGACTGACATGATTACAACTCCCAGCAGGCACTCTTACTGTCACTCCACTCAGCCAGTCCAGTGTCCTCTTCACACAAGACCCTTGTAAGTCAACTTCCAATAGAAGTATAATCATTTGGGAGGATAACATTTGTATAGCCTGTGTAGTACAGGGACTGACAGGACTGGTAAGGCCAAGAGACCATGTTACTGTTACTCCACTCAGCCAGCCGAGTGTCCACTGCTACAAAGACCCTTGTAAGTCATCTAACAATAGAAGTGTACTCACCTGGGAGGTTGACATTTGTGTACTCTGTGCAGCAAAGGGACTGACAGGACTGCTAAGGCTGGGAGGCTCTGCCACTGTTACTCCACTCAACCAGCCCCGAGTCCCCTGCAAGAAAGACCCCTGTGTTACAACACTTTGTTGTAGTCTACCTATCTAGGTGGATGGCATTTGTAAAGTGGTTGTAGTACAGGGACTGACAGGACTGATAAGGCCAAGAGGCACTGCTACTGACACTCCACTCAGCCAATACAGTGTCTTCTGCTCCAATGACCCTTGTCCCTGAACTCACCATTGAAGTATCTTCACCTGGTAGGATGACATCTGTATAGTGTGTACTACAGGCACTGACAGACTGAAAAGGCCAAGAGGCACTGGTACTGTCACTACAAACACCAGAACAGTGCCCCCTTCCCTGAAGACAATAGTATTTCAAATCTCAAATGATGTGTACTCACTGGGGGAGTTGGCATCTGTCAGGTATTATGAAGCAGTGAGAGTGACAGGACTGTAACTCACAGCAGGCAATGCTCCCCCAACTACATACAGCACAACTGTTTCCTCCCCAAAATACACCTGTTTATCAAATTATTATTGAAGTGTACACACCTGGGAGGAAACTATCAGTGTGTAATACAGGGAGTTGCATGGATGCAACTCACAGGAGGCTCCCTTACTGTCACTGCAAATTTACCCTTATTTGGGGCATCACACATGAAGTGTACATACCTGGGGGGATGACATATCACAAGACCATGGCGTACAGGGAGTGACATGACTGCTAAGGCCAGGAGTATCTGTCTCCCCAAAGCCAAACACAAGCCCAGTGTGCATCTGTTCAAATATCCTTGTTCGTTAGCTCACCTTGGAAGTGTACTCACCTGAGAGGATGACCTATGTATACTGTTTAAAGTACTTGGAGTAGCATGACTGTAGATCCCAGGAGGGCCAGTCCCTGAGCTCCAAAAACCAGGCCTGTGTCCAGAGGGCATTGTGCATCTGTCTGTGAACTCACAAATGAAGATTACCCACCTGTGAGACACAAAGATACAGATCGGGGTACACTTTGTGATGTGGCTAACCACCTAGATCCATCTTGAGCAGCTAAGCCAAGATGAAAATATTGTGGACAGGTAGGACAGCTCAAACTGTGTGTGACAAAAAAAGAAAAAATCAGAGCCCTTAAGATGCATCATCTGAATGGTATTGGCAGCAGACACATGCACAAAGCACTGTCCGTATGATGACAACAATCACATCTACAGCAAAGTTCTCAGTCTGCCTGCATAACAGTCACCTAGGCCATTTAATAATCTAAGCTGCATTCTGCCCAGTCACTGTTTGGCCTGTACTGCTAATGAACTCATACATTCTGCAGCGGGTTGACTAAAATGGAATAGATACGTTACTCAAATGTCAGGTCAATACAATTGATAGCATGTGTACCAGTCACATAAGGAAAACCTTATGGGTACAAGGCCTTTGCTAAATGTCACTGTCAGCTATTTGAGGCAGATGTCAAAATACAACCTGTAACATTGTATCTCTCACATCAACAGGTCTATCTGCCAGTGGGAACACCAAGCCCACTCAAGAGACAGCCACTACCCCCATTGAAGAAAGGCCCTGAGTGAGGACAACACTCCTGTATGCTGAGGTCAGTTGTGGCCCATCAGGGCAACCTGGCAGCCATTCGCCCCCCCCCCCCCCAACCTGTGTCCCAAGAACAGTGACAACCATCTTGTGCCCCCCAGTCCAGGATCCTGAAACACAGCAAAACACCTCTGACAAATATGGTCCTGGAACCAGTGGTAGGGGGTAAGCTGTGCCAAGGCGCTGGCACGTGGGGGCAGGGTGCATAGGAGGAATGTTGTGAGCCAGTGGCTTGAGACCACCGGGGATGGTCCTGGCCAGGACAACATCAGCCAAGTCTTGGCAGCCTATCAAGAATCCCAAGGTGAGATGGGCCAAGTACTTGCTGAACTCACGGAGATCAAGCAGCTGCAGAGGAACTTCCATCATGAGTCTCTGGAAAAGTGGGAGGCCAATAGCACCATCCTGGCTTCCCTATCAGGGGTGTTCGGGGATATCAACAGTACCCTGATCAGGGACCTTGAACAACACCCCACCCCTTCCTTTGACCAAGCAACACTAGTCCCATCAACATCTGTGGCAGCCACTGCAAGAGAGGTCCTGACGAGGGAGGACCCGCTTCAGACACCTCTACCTCTGTAGCAGCAGAACCCCTCACAAGCTGGACGTCCAGCCAAGCATCCAGGAGGGGGAGATTGCAAGACACCAACCACTGCCAGCAAGTGACCTCTTCCTGAATGAACTCCTTTGTGTGCCACATATGTACTCTGTTGACTATTCTTTGATCACTTTCATTTCCTATGGTAGTAGGGCACAGGACTTTGGGATTCAGCTGTTGTGGCATCTACTAATATGATGACATCCACCTCGACTGATTCCTTCACTTTACTTTTTGTTGCATCTCTCAATTATTTTCTGTACCTGTGTCAATAAACTCACCTATCACTAAAACATTGCCTGCTACCTTTTTGAAATGCTGAAATGTGAGCTCATGTGATGCACATGAGGGAGAAACAGGATGGTAATGGAAGGAGGGATATGTTTCAGGTAGTGTCCTGCTGAGGACTACTAGCAACATAATGATACAAGTGTCTGGTCAACATTTTATTGCACTGTATAGCACACAGGCTGATAAATTGTCTGGAATGTCATAGCCCAGAATGACTGAACCAGATTGAGTCAGGCTAGATATCATAAGGTACCATCCCCTAGACCACAGAAGAAAGGGCTTTGTCAGACCATGTCCCGTAAAATAGGCTAACAGATTGATGGATGTCTTCACCAGCTTGAGCCTTATCTCATACCAAAACCAGGTCTGCCAGCATATGTCACATGCCATGGCACTAATAGAGGGCCTTACAAAAGTCAATGATCATAGGTCCATCCCATTACAATGACAAGCATCTGGTGTTATGACACAAACCTATGTCATTGTTGTGGCACAGGCTCTGTGGCCTGCAATGATGAAACACATCTACAGCTACAAAAAGGTCATACAGGACCATTGTCAACACATGGTGAAGGTAGAATGCATTCAAGGCCATATGATCGCACAATTGATACAATTGGACCAACACAAAACATCAAACCATTGTATAGTGCACATCAGAATTCCTCCCACACACTGCATTGGCACAGGACTCATACACCCTAAATCATTGACCAACATTACCTTGATCAGTCCATGCCCACTTCATATATCAGAACAGTAGCAGATACCTGCCAATGGCACAACTCTGAAATGTCCACATGAGGATGGCATGGTGAAGGTACCTGGTCAAAACCAATACAAAGAGTTGAGGCAAGAAATTTAACCCCCTATGACCAAAACCACATATCAAACATTAGTGGATCCACTTACATTTCAATGAGATTGACACAAACAAAGCAGATAATCAAAGTAATGAAATGTACAAACCTGACTTAGCAATCAAACCTTGTTGAACACTGCAAAGTATAAGATCCCCTGTCTTTTGGAAAAAAAATACCCTACTCAACACATCCTCACAACTACAGTTCTTCATACAGTCACAGTAATCACATAACATTACATACTTACACTCAAGTAAAGTAGTGATTGATGAAATCTGCCCGCACGTTTTCACCTTCCTCTTCATCCCAGTCATCCTCACTTGGCATTTCAGGATTCTCACCCGGTGGCACTGCTTGCTCCCCCTCATCTGGAATCTATGCGATATTCCTCCACAGGGCAATGTTGTGGAGCATGAAGCAGACCACAATGATCTTGCAAATTATTTTAGGTGAGCAGAGGAGGGCTCCATCTATCTTGCCCAGACACCTAAATCTGGCCTTCAGGAGCCCAAAAGCCCTCTCCATGACACACTGTGTTCCTTCATGGGCATTGTTAAAGCAGATTTCCCCTGAGGTAGTTGGGTTCCTCGCCAGTGTCAACAACCATGTTATGGAATGGGACATATGTGCAACTATGAGTCCCTCTCATTGGAATTTTTGCAACAGACATTGCACACAAACAAACATGACTTATGGGACTTACCAACCAGCCAGGCCCTCTCTCCGGGTACAGTCATGACATCAGCTGGTGGGATTGCACTATTCCACATAATGAAGGCATTATGGACTGAATCTAGATAATGGGCATAGACCTGTGAAATGTAGAGGTCCACAAAACAAAACAAACAACTTGGACATTGATGGAATGGAAGTTCTTTCTGTTGCAGTACACTTGTTCATTGTAATGTGGTGGGACCAACGAAACATGTGCACCATCAATGGTTCCCAGTACTTGTGGGATGTGTGCCAAACCATAAAACTCAGCCTTTACATGTGCAAAATCCGCATGGTGAGGAAACCTGATGCAGCTGTCCTGGAGTTTCAACATTGCTGAGAGTATATCATTCAAAACAAGAGTGAACGGAGGCTGGGCCATCCCTGCATATAGAGCCACTGAATTTTGGAAGGACCCTGTTGCCAGGAAGTGAAACACTGCCATGGCTTGTGCAATGGGTGCTATTTGGATGATGAATGGCAGGCATCAGATCTGGCTCCAACTGACAACATAGTTCCATGTTTGTTTGCCGGGTCAAACTGTAGATCCTGATGATGTGGCATTCTTCCATTGTCTGAATGTTTGTCAGTGGAGGATAGACAGGAGGTTGTCTCCCTGGGTACCTATGCATGTCAAGAAAGGATTTTGGCCATCATTCAATGTGTCCCTTGCAACATACATGATGCATGTCAATGATAAACTGTGACAAGGCATGTCGTAAGTTGAGGATATGATACACAGTGCACATCACAACTGTTAATCACACAGAAGTAACATGTTATCCCCTTGCTTTGCAACACATGTGTACACATCATCTACCTGGTCATCAAAAGTTTGTGCATGAAGCTTTCCCCTTGGACTGTCACTTCATGTCACAAGCTTTAAAATGACTTTTGTCAGGGGTAGACTGTGCCCCAAAGCAAACTGACATATGTGCCTAACCATGTACAAAAATGGTGTCTGAGTAGTAGGACCTACATGACAGGACAAGATAAGCACTTATCACAGGAAAATACAAATTTTTTGGAGTTGTGAGACATTATTCCGAGGCATATAATGCATTTCAGGCCGCTAAAATGGCAGCCGCCTGACCTACTCCACTGGACATTAGGCACCGCCCACGACTGCCAGGAGAGGTCGTCATGGTGGTAGGTGGTTACAATCACGGTGGACACAGCCATAGGCTAACGTTGTTGCCAGTGTCACTCCCAGGACAATGGCTGTGTCCGCTGGTGGTGACGACTGCGTACTTGGTGGATGTGACTGCCATGTTCTGGAAAATCCCTCACTTGACTCCTGACACTGTTGCCAGCAAGACCTCCGCTACCTGAGCTGCTGTGTACCTCCTCTGGGAGCAATCATTCTGCGTGCAACAGGTGATAGGGCCGCCTGCCTTCTCCCTGAAGAGGCTAATCACCAAGGTCCTATCCCTGTATGGACAGCTTTATGGTGCGCCAGAGGAGCAGATAAGTACCTCATGTCTACAAGTGTTTATCTGAACTTCACCATATAGTCCATCCTCACAGGATAGATTGTGCCCATGTGTGCCAAAATGTCAAGGCCATGGAGGTGCAATCTGTGTGGCATCAATGGGAGAGTCAATGTGTATGTATCTGTGTTCAGTGCCAGACATTGAGTCCTAATACATTGATGTGTGTGTGTGTGTGTGTGTTTGAGTGTACCTTGATATACCTTATGATGGATGCTCAAAACTAGGTGAGATGACATCACAGTCAACCCCATACATCTCTTACCACATGGATGTTGTCAATGTGAGACAATATGTATTTCCATGACAGCATGAACTGTGTATGCATGTAATATGTGCGAGGTGTGTGTAAAGTGAGCTATGTGTATGTTGCCACTGAGATTTTAAACCACATCTGGCATTGCTACACTGTTGTTTTGAAGGAATATCCTGACTCACTCTGCCCTTCAGGTTACCACATACTTAACACATGCCAAATTACTGTTGGCTACATGATGTGCTGTCATGCATGGAAGTGATAGGAATGGAGTTTCATGTAGCTTCTGTCTGCTCAGCCTGCAGAGACCAGGGACTGTCAAATGTATCTCCCAGTATGAGTCCAATGCTAGACTGGTGTTGAGTCACTTTTGCTATGCAACTGTGGCACTGTGCCCAGTCCCTGTATCCCAGTTAATAATGTTATGTTATTGAGGCTCTTTCCCTGATGAGTTTGAAAATGGTTTTAGGGGAGAGTTGATGATCGGTGACCAATCTGCACTTGACATCATTGTCAACGTGTATATCTGTCCTCTGATAGGTCCCGTACTCACACAACCCTGTTGTCATCTTCACACAGGTCAAATTAGTGCTGTGCAGGCTTATTTAATACATTATAGTCCCACAGTGCAGACAGTGTGTTGATTCCTGAGAAGCCATGATATGTAATTCAGTAGCTTGGTCACATTTCACTAAATGGACATTGCAAACCTCTGTTTGTTGGATGCCATCTCTGTAGGATGGACACGAATATTGAAAAGCATGTTCTGTGGCACAAGTACATGACACAGAACCTCACCCCTGAGGTGTCATGAGTCTGCATTTGCTGTGTACTCACCCCCTTGTGGCTGCTGTGCTGCCCTCAAATGCCCATCAAGCATGGTCAGGGTAGACACTCCCTGTACCCAGCTTGCAAGTCCCCTCATTGTTGCCCATGTGTAATTTTTGAGTTTGTACTGCGACAGTAGCCTGTAGGAACTGTATGCAGAGAATTACTCTCACAGAGTGTGAGTGTTTACATGCATTCATGCCTAAGGAGTCTACCTTTCAGAAGCCACAGAAGTATGATGAGTACCATAGTTCCTCAGATCTCAGTCAGCTTGCTTGAGCACGTCCCACTAGATGTCCGTTAACCTACCTAGTCAGGGGAGGGCCTGAGCAGGGTGGTGTGTTTTGTTCTGTAGATTGGGAAGTGTTTGTAGTCATGTCCCTGTACTCAATGGCTAGTACGTGGAACATTAGGGCAGTTTGGGCAAAAGAAGAATGTTCTTAGCTTTGTGTACTGACATGTACATGACTCAGCCATTTTGTAGGGGACTTGTGGACATAATTTATTGCAGTCTTTTGCATCTATGCAGGTCAATGCTGACCAGAAGAAAGGCCTATGGAGAGCCATCACCAAGAATGTGTGGACCCTGGGGGTCCAAAGCCGGCAGAGCGCCCACTGTCACAAGAGGTGACAGGACCTGAGATGCTGGGCCCAGAAGATCACGGAGGCCCAGCTGGGGCTGTCCTCCCAACGTGGACGGGGTGCCTGTCAGACAATGATCCCCCTAAGTGCCTGCATTTTGGTGAAAGCCTACTCGGAGCTTGATGACCATTTGAGGGCAGCACAGAAGTAACAAGGGGGTGAGTACACAACAACTTTTTACCTATCCCATTTCCAGGTGATTGAGTGAGGTACTGACTGCTCCCCCAGACAATGAGGGATGAGCCATGTGTCACCTAGTAGATGGGAGATTGTTTGTGTTGACATGTCATATGTATCAAACTGGTGTGCCTTGGCTTTGGACCTGGGACCGGGGGATCCTCAAACCACTTGCTCTGCAGGGCCACAAATGTCTGTGTACAGTGATTATTCATGTACTGTTTGTTGTAGTGGGTGTCATTTTTAACCTACAGATCACTACCCCTAAATGTTACAAGCCAAAGGTAAGTAGATTATGAATCACTGTCCTCTGCCATGTTTCTGGATATATGTGCATGTAGACAGCTGCCACACAGGAGCTAGTTATCTTCAGTATATGATGGGTGCTTGTGCCTCACTGTAGTCTGTGATGTGGAGTTCCATCATACATGACATGCCTTACATAGCTAATTGTTTGCAGATGTAGCAATCTACTTTCACTTTGTAGGTGGGGAATGTCCATTGACATGAATTCTGTTCCATGACTGTTGCCAACATTCCTTGTGCCTACATCTCATCATGTGTCCTTTTTTCTTTAGGAAACATTTTTGATCTGCAATTTCATGCTTGTTCTACCCCTGTTGAGGTGATGATGTCTGTTCCCTCACACATATGTGCATGTAAAAGTGTTTGTGGAATAGTACAGTTTCAATGGTGGTACAGTTCATGTTGTGCCACAGGCAGGAGTGTGTCACCACTGTTTATTGTCTAACAGATACCTTTGTGTGTCATAATATGTCATTTGGCATGTAGTTCTGCTGTAGCAATAAGGGACATGACAGTTAGGCCCGGATTGTGGAGCCTCTCTGTGTTTATCTATGCCCTTGATGTGGATTCATGTGTAAAAGTGCACTGCACATGCAAAATGGTTGAGGATTGTGCCCTGACTGTTGGCATGCATCAAAGAGTGACTTGCACACGTCACATGTGTTTGGGTATAGGCACTCATTCACAGCCAGACACCTTGGTTGGCATGTCCAAGATGTAGATAGCGATGTTGCTTCTCACTGGACACAAGTTGAGGTCCTTCTTATTAGCCATTGGATGTTCTGGGTCTCTCCAACATGCAAAGGACAGATGGTTTCTACAGAAACACTCAGATAATGTCATTGTAATGGGTGTCAGGCATTAGTGGTGACTATCCTGGGGCTTACTGAATCATTGTTGTGTGTATTCTGGAGACATCTTTCCCTGCCATTTTGGACCTGACGTCAAAAGTGTTCCTTTCAATGGCACGTGTGAGGCCTATTTGAGTAACATGGATACAACCTGCTTAACACTATTGGGAAAGGTGTCACTTGTTGAAGTGTACATTGTTGAAATGTTTCGAATGTGACATGGGAATTTCCATGTCACCTACTCAGGATATTGCGCTTTTGTTATCAACATTGCAATATTTCATGGCATCATTTCTAATTGTTGGTACATTATGTATGTGCCAAATAGATGTGTGCAAGACCTTGTGTGTGTGGAATGTGAGAATGGACTTTGCAATGGGATACCATTATTTGGCAAATGTTAACTTAGGTCTGTCGCATGTGACACAGCTTTGAGGATGGAGAGGTCTCCTACTAGTTCAATGGTTAGTGTAATTGCACAACTTCAGCTGTGCAATTGTAGCTGTCTGAGATCCTGATTTTCCTGTGGGCAACTTTGGTAAATCCAGATGATATGCATGCATATATTTTGACACATGTATGTGCCACTTATGTGTACGTTTTTGCTGGGGCCTACTTGACATGTTGGTATAGCATGTCAATCAGAATTGTGATTGAAGAGGTATAATGGACATGTTATGACCATGTTTCTCTTTCTTTTTGCAGCATCAGCACAGGCACGTGAAGAGACTGGGCTGAACCAAGTGGGGAAGCATCTGGTCACGGACCTCAGGTTAAGACCCCACTGACATAGAGGGACCCAGTGGCCCGGAGGGCGAGGATAGGGCCACGATGGAGACTGGGACATCATCATCATCCTCCGATTCCCCCTCCAGTGGCCACTCCCTAGTGGTGGTGGACCCATCGGGGAATCCCAAATACCATCCTTGTCTGCCACCCCATCCTATCACCACCCTCCCTGTTGCTCTTCACCCAGTTGGCCATGCCCACTCACCCAAGAGAGTGGGCGTCTTCTTTGCCACAGACACCTCTGCCCCAGCCCCTGTTACCCCTGCTGCCCTCATTGAGGAGGCTACTGACCTTCTGGGAAGCATCTTTGTTGGTCACTCAGGCATTGTGAATGTCATCCAGGGATTGGCAAGTCAGCTCCAACAGACTAATGCATCCCTGAAAGGCATTCATGGTGCAATAGCTGGCATACAGGGATCTTTTTAGGCTCTGGACCCCACACAGATGGCAGCCAGTTACCCCCCATATTCCAACCCCCTCCACCTCCCTCTTCCCTCTTCCCAATCCAAATCCCCCTTCTACTACCTATCCAAAGCACACAAACAGATCCACAGATATCCACCTTAACAGACAAATGGAACGCACAAAAACAAAAGCACGGCAATAAACACTGGCATGCACACAAATAACATCCACCCAAAGACACAGCTTCCCCTGAAGCCCCCACCACCTGCAGACACCACCCCAGCAGACCGTAGACATTCAGCACGGGCACCATACCCACAGACACCACAACTACAGACACACACATCTACCACACACAGCATAACTGCATTCACCACCCCAACATACACCCACCCACCACTGCATCCCCTAGCATCTCCAACCCCCAAGCCCATGACACATAAACACGCTCACTCACCCATTCAACAGACACCCACCACATACAAGCATGCCTCCGAAAAGCAGACGCCTACGACATCCACACTTACATGTTCACAAAACCACTCCCTCAACCTCCAAATCCCGACCCCCCCTTCTGATGACCGTCCCTGTGTGTCCAAAAAACCTTCTTTATTTGACCATGACCTTTGCCCTGTTCCCCCAAATCCCAGACCCAGTAGGACACCACACAGCTCCCACGCCGTCCCTTCCACCTCCAAGGCCTTCTCTGCCCCCCTACGGGTAGCCACACCTCTCCACTCGAAGAAGAAGCGCACTTCTCCCAAGAAGAAGCACACCCCTCCCAAGAAGGCTACCCCTCCTAAATCTGATTTCCCAACCCCCCACCACAGATAATCCCTGAGATGCCTGCCTGCCCCCTTGATGCCCCTTCCCGTGGAGGATATTGGAAGTTGAGAGCCAAGTTTATGGACAACACTGTGCTATTATTGGACTTCATAAGGGTAGGCCAATGCTTTTTGGACTTAACCAATTTACTAGTTAATAAACCCAAACATTTGTTTTTTTGGGGTGTACATTTTTCCTGCTACTCCTTTTCTACATTAATGTTGTTCCTGAGTGACTTTGGTGGTTGCCTCCAGTTGTGTGTGTTTGAACCTGCTTGCTGCTCCATGTGCTTTTGTTAGCAGTATGTGTGTTTCTGTGCAGTGCTGTTGCCCCCCAAGAGAAGGATATATGTTTTATGCATAGGTATGTGTGTGGAAATGCAATGGTGGTGTCCTGGCTTTGTGTACAGTTTTGTATGGTAAGTACTTCTTTTTGTGCTGTCCAATGGGGGCATGCATGGTGCTAGACATGCCCCCCTGATATGGCTTCTGTATACATGTGATGTGTGTCATCTTAAGTTTTGTTTGCGCAGACATAGAGTGTGTTAATTTGTATATGTGTCCATTAATGTGTGGGTCCCTTTCAGTTAGTTCCTGTAGTGTTATGTCCCATGCAGTAGGAGTTGTATGTGCTTTGTTGACTTGCCCTTCCCCATTGTGCAGATGGACATGACATTTGTTTTTAGTATTGTTTGTCCCTGAGACCCATGTAGGACCATTTCCTGTGAACATGTTGTTTGGGGACCTATTCAAAGTGTTATATGTCACAGTGCAGTCTCCATCCCTGGGTGACCGAGATTGCCCTATCCCGATTGTGTAGGTATAGTTGACATGTTGTTCTTGGTCTATTTGTGTCTCTGTGTTTTGTGCATGCCATTGTGCTTCCATTGTGCTGTGATGGGTGTGATATATGTGTCCTTTGCAGGGTTGCTTAAAGGTGGTGTTGTTTGGGTTCCATGCCACATCAATACACATGTGTGTTGTATGTGAGGACAGCCACTGGCATGTGTGGAATATGAGTTTGTGAGTTGTATTTGTATATGTTCTGTAGGTGTGTTGTTGTTGATGTGTATGACAATGTTGTGTAGCCTTCACTGTCCCTGTTACTGTGCTGTGTGGCTATGTGTATTTGTGTAGTGGTGCAGTCCTGTGTGAGTGTGCTGGCCAAAGTGTGCATATTGTGATTATGTACATTTCTGTGTTGATGTATGTTTATGGGTCTGTATTGTTTGCAACATGTACCTGCTGCCCATGGCATGTCCCCCCTATGATGTATTCACTGGTCTTACAAGCTGTTTTTAAGGTTGGTGATGCAGGTAGGTGTGTGCACTCACAGTTGTTGGTGTCCATAACAACGTTAACTTTGTTGTCTTCCGATGATCAGGAGCAGCGGCATTACATTTGTGAATGGCTCCATGGCGGCAGCATACGTATAAGGCTCCCTGCAGGTGAGTGTCTCCCTTTATACTGTCTGTTTCTGCCTTCTGATACATGGTGGTTGGACCACCATTTTCACACTGGTGATGTGCAACCTTGTAATGAGCCCAGTGCTAACACAGTTTCCCCCAGCCTGTTTCTGCTTCCTTGTGACTGTGGCGATTTATGCTGCCTGGTGATCCCGGCGGACCTTTGAAGGTCTTCTGTTGGTACGAAAGCCAAACTTGTAGTACTGCAGTCACATTCGCCAGACCGATGACCCTGGACAGCCAAACTCGTAGTGAGGCCCTAAATCAGGGCCTATATGTGTAAAAAAAGTAAATCAGACTCTTCTTACCCGATGCAGCCCCTCTGCGTGTCTAATCTTGAGAGAGATGTTCCACCAACTGTAGAAATAGATGCAAAACCAAAGATCTCAACCTGAAAACAGAGACTTAAAAAGGGAAAATATCTTCCATTGAAATGAATTGAAAAGTGTGGGAAAATGTCTTTTAAAAAATGTAAAAATGGTTAATAATTTATAAATAATGTCTGCTGTTGTAAAAAAAAGTCTATAATTAATACTGTATTTTATAAAATGTATTTGAGTTTTTTATAAATTGAGTATATTTTGTAAAAATAAAATTGCTGTTGTGGTTCAAAACACTTTTTAACTTAATATGAATAGCTTTTTCAATATAATAATTATTTTCACTTTCATAAATGTCTAATATTTCTAAAATTATTTTAAAATTATTTTTTAAAACTCAATTTTAATTTAAAAAAATAACTTTCAGGAAAATATTAGTATTACTAAGGTATTGATAATAATACCCAGGTAGTAATACACTTCCCCATTCATTACCCCTACATCCCAATCTGAAAACCTTATTTTGTTATTTTTAAATGGATTTGAAAGCTATTATCTTGAAAATAATACAACATTTATTAAATGGATTACATCATTGATACCCAGGTATCATAGTTGTTACCTGAGTAATAATACAGTTCCCCAACCATTACCCCTTTATTACTCACATCCCTCCTAAAACGTTATTATATATATTGGCAAAAATATACACTTGTAATTTAATTAGAAAAATTAACCATACTTAAATATACTTACCAATTTGCTTACCAAAAGAGCATGATAAAGGCATGCATGGTAAAGGAATTAATCGTAAAGTCATATGAGTGGTAATGGTGTGCGTTGCTAAGAAATATGCGTGGTAAAGACTGTGTGATAATAGCACTGCCTGGTAAAGACTGCCTGGTAAAGTATGGTTCCCGTTAAAATGATCACCTTGTGTATTAAAGTGTGGACTAAACATCAACTAGCTAAATGACCAAAGAAACAATAAGATCATAGTGCAGTGGCATACTAAAGAACTTAACAAAGAAATATAATCTCTCAGGCTGGTAGAAAGCATATGATGTCAGAACCCCTCCATAGAGACCCTTGACAATTGCACAATGAATGTGAAAAATATGAAAGACTCATAAACGGAAGAAGCTTTCTTTAGAAATTAGATGAACTTAACTTAAAATAGACCAAAACAACTGTACGATGACGTTATAAAACAAACCCTACTGCAGCACCCAATATCAAAACTTCCAAAGAGAGCCGCATCAATTTTGCACATTTCTTCGAGGAATAAGTGAATTTACTTTGGTCGCAGTTTAACCTTGCTAAAATAGTGAGTGTCTCAGCATCTTCAAGAAAATAGCATACATTGATGATTAATATTGTGAAACTGAAGCCATCTTTCCATTTCTTAGATCCTTTGCCAGTAAACATCATCACCTTGCTTGCTCCACACTGGGCAAAGTTGATCAACACCTTCTGAATGCATAAAATTGGTAGTCACGCTTGTACGTAAAACAAACAAAAAAATATTGACAAAATCAGGCACAAACAATTTTCAGCTAAAACAATTGCTGAAAATTACATTTTGAACAATAGTCAAGAGCTGGTTGCTGCACAGACGGCTCTTATCTTCCTGTGAATAGTAGAATGTAAGCTGCAGGTACTGGGAAAAGATGAGAGTCAATAACATCTTTCTTCTAAAAATCCTAGAAGTGTGGATGGGTGTAAATGGAATGGTACTCAGATGGTCTTCCTTCTTTCTATCAGATTATTTCCAGCAAACAACAAGTTCTGGCAAAGGCAATAGGTCTGGTGTTGGCCACTGACCTTGTCAGTGTTTGTTTTGTTTTGTTAT
Organism: Pleurodeles waltl; assembly: GCF_031143425.1. Taxonomy (NCBI): domain Eukaryota; kingdom Metazoa; phylum Chordata; class Amphibia; order Caudata; family Salamandridae; genus Pleurodeles; species Pleurodeles waltl. The sequence continues at coordinate 970,749,114 of NC_090436.1, forward strand.
GGTTTTTGGTACACTTTTTTGTTGAGGAAGCTGCTGACCTCTAATCAATCTAAAAAAAAAAACATTGGCTAACAGCTCAAAAATATTTTTGGTCTCAAAACTCACATTGCCATAGTAGTTCCTGGCACTTAAGGGGGCGACTATCTGTGTGATTGTTGTTGTGAAAAGACAGAATGCCATCACTTACAGTTAAGTTATCCTACAGCTGAAGTGGGCTGACCCACTGCCTTGTGCTGCAGTGGGCAGAAGACAAATGTGAATGACAAAATAGCAGACAAATGGATGAACAGGGCTGGCTGAAAGTCCAGATAAGTAAGTATGTAAAACATATAAATTAGTAAAATCAAAAGGTCTATGCTAACACCCGATTTAAAAATACCCAACTACCTCTTGAAACTTCACCTCTTAAACAAGAGCTTTCTCAAGCTTTGTACTGCTCTCTAGACTTTGCAGTTTGCTCACTGAACCCCTTTCTTCTCTTCCAAAGTACTCCAACATCTCTTACAACCTTATTGCCGGCCTCTAGCAGGTATAAATGAAAGTCTCTTCCAGCAAAGACATTCCTACATTTGCAAAGATCCTAGTAGATATTCAGTTTTGAATATAAATCCAACATTTCAAAGTGAGAGCCTCATTACGAGTGTGGCGGTTGGACCACCACGTTGGCGGTCACCAAAAGACTGCCATGTTGGCGGTGATACCAACCGCTGTATTAACAGTCACACAGGCAGGACCGTCAAAAGCCAGCCAAAATTCCAACTCTGCCAAGACTCTGGAGGGTATGAAATAGGTGGTCTGACCACCGGCACCGCCAGCCCATCAACCAACCAACGTCCGTATTACAAGTCAAAAATCACGATAGCGGTCCCGCCATGGAGGTCTTCTAAAGGTGGTGTGACACAGTAATACACAACACCACATTGGCTGCATTTCAAAATAACAAGAGTTGACACACATTCCCACACTCGACACACCTACAAGCCACACTGTAAAACACTCCCCTTCACACACCACAGTCCTTTGCATCTCCATGCCAAACACAAACCAGAGCAAAACGTCAACAACCATAGATTAGGCACCCCTGTAACTTGCACCAAGCACATATTTCTCAGCCTCAACACACACCCACCCACCACACATATTTGCACTTTTACACTCCATGTACTCCCCGTCGCCTCCTCATTACAGAACACTTAACCAGTATATCTATTTTTTAAGTTTATTTCTACCACCATGTCACCACAGAAAAATCCCTGTTGCACAGATGACGAGTTAAGGGACATGGTGGGGGAAATTATCAGAGTAGAGACACAATTATATTAACCCCACGTCCAGCAAACTACTATCACTTGGAAAATGGAATTGTGGAAAAGGATAGTCAACAGAGTGAACTCTGTAGGCAGCTACCGTGTACAAGGGATGACATCAGTAGGAGGTGGAATGACCTCAGGGGGAAGGTTCGTACCACGGCGTCCAGGCACCAGCTTGCGGTCCTGAAGAATGGCGGTGGTCCCCCACCTCCTCCCCTACAACTAAAATCATGGGAGGAGAGGGTATTGGCCATCCTGCATCCAGAGGGCTTGAGAGGAATACCTGGGGCAGTGGAGTCGGGTAAGTCACAACAGCAAAAATGGCACCAAAACGTATTGGCATACTTGGTCATTGATTACCTTTGGCCACCTACTATGTCACCCCACTCAACAGCCCAGTATCCACCTGTCCATAGACCTCTGTCTGGCCTCCAACATATCAAGTAGACTCACCTGCGGGAACAACATCTTTGTATAGTGGGTGTAGTACAGGGGTTGACAGCACTACAAGTCCCAACAGGCACTGTTCCACCTTCCCTAAAACCAGAACAGTGTAGCTTGATCAAAATTACCTTGTTTGTCAACTCCCCTTTGGCGTGTACTCACCTGAGGGGATGGGGATCTCAACTGTATGGTGTGTGTAGGACAGAAAATGACAGGAATGCGAAGGCCGGGGGACCCTGGCACTGTCACAACACTCAGCCACAACTGTGTGTACTGCTACTATGACTATTCTCCATCTAATGAGCCATACAACTGTACTCACCTGAGGGGATCACAACTCTATAGTGTGTGGGTAGGTCAGGCAATTACAGAAATCCTAATTCCAGGAGGCACTGGGACTCTCAATACAGTCAGCTACAACTGTGTGCTCTGCTACTATGAGCATTCTCCATCTAATCAGCCATACAACTGTACTCACCTGAGGGTATCGCAACTGTATGGTGTGTGGGTAGGACAGGCAATGACAGGAACGCTAAGGCTAGGAGGCACTTGGACTCTCATTACACTCAGCCACAACTGTGTGGTCTGCTACTATGACCGTTCTCCATCTAATCAGCCACACAATTGTACTCACCTGATGTGATCACAGCTGCATAGTGTGTGGGTAGGACAGGCAATGACAGGAGCTCTAAGTCCAGGAGGCACTCGGACTCTCACTACACGCAGCCACTACTGTGTACTCTGCTACTATGACCATTCTCCATCTAATCAGCCAAACAACTGTACTCACCCGAGGGGATCACAACAATATACTGTGTGGGGAGGACAGGCAATGACAGGAATGCTAAGGACGGGAGGCAATGGGACTCTCACTACACTAAGCCACAACTGTGTGCTCTGCTACTATGACGATTCTCCATCTAATCAGCCTCTGACATGTACTCACCTGACAGGAGAACAACTCTACAGAGTGTGGAATACAGGGAGTGAAATGGTTAGTACTCATAGGAGAATCCCTTGCTCACACTCCAAGCAAAGCAACAGTACACCATACACCTGCAAAGATACCTTTACCTGAAAACACACTCATGACGTGAACACACCTAAGAATTGAAAACTGCATGCAGTACAGGGAGTTACATGACTTCTGAGGCCAAGAGGCGCTGACTACCCAATCCAATTACCCAGTCCACCCTGCATATGGTCAATTATCCCTGGTGGTATACTTGTTATGAAAGTCCACTCACCTCAGAGGACGGACAATGTGAACTGTGAGTTGTGTCAAGAGTAACTTCTGAATGAATTCAAAGAGGACCAGGCCATACAACCCCAAACACCAGACCACTGTCCCGATGATATTGTGCCACAGTCCCTGAAGCCAGAATGAACTTGATACACCTGGGATGGACAAGGACACAGGTCATGGTACACCCTGGGATGTGGTCACACACCCAGATCCATCTAGAGCTGACATGCCAAGATGAAAATAATGTAGGCAGGAAGGACAGCTCAAATTGTCTGGTAGGAACTTCCTACACAGAACAAAGGCCCCAAAATGTGTCTGCTGTATGGCATTGGCAGCAGTCACTTCCACAATGCACTAACCCCAGGATGACAACTATCACACATCATCCAAGCTTCTGACAATGCCTGCATGACAAACAAATAGCTTTCAAGGTGACTCAAACAATATCCTGTCAAGCCAAAGTCCTGTCTGCGCTGCTGGCAAGACATGAATCTATCACTATCCTTTTAACAGCTAGAAGGCCAGACAGTCTGAGGATAGGTCACTGAACAGGAATTGGTATGTGGCTACAATGTCAGCTCAGTCCAAATGACAATATGTGTACCTGCCACATCAGGGAAATCAGCAAATATAATGTGAACATGGCCCTAGCCCAGGGTTCTGAAAAGTCGGTCCTGGAGAGCCGGGTCCATGGGAGATTTTTAGCATATCCACATTTAGAAAAAAGATGTTTCAGAAATCTACATTTTTCTAAATGTGGATATGCTAAAAATCTGGCATGGACCCGGCTCTCCAGGACCGACTTTGCAGAACCCTGCCCCTAGCCCATAGTCACTGTCAACTATTGGAGGTAGATGTCACAATATAACCACTAACATTATCTCTCCACATCAATGGGTTGTGTTGCCACTGCAACTGGGAATGCTACTACAGACTGCCACTACCCCCGTGGATGAAGCACTCAGTGAAACAAACACTCCAGGACCGCTGGATATTGAGGACGGTTCTGGCATATCTGGGCAATCTGGGGAGATGATACCTGGTCAGCCTTGGCCTGACCACATTGAGTCCTCCCAGCCCTGTGGCCTCAACATCACAGGCAGCCAGTCACCCCGAGACCTGTGTCCCTACAACATTTTCCTACATCTTGTGCCCCCAGTCCAGGTTCCTGAGTCACAACCTGCCAACTCTGACAATGGTGGACCTGGCACCAGTGGCAGGGGGTAGGCAACACCAAGGGTGCATGCTTGTGGGAGTAGGGTGCGTGGCAGGGATGGGGTGGCCTGGCACCAAAAGGCTGCAGGTGATGCCCCTTACCAGGATACCATCAGCCAGGTCTTGGGTTCTTAACAACTTTCCCAAGGCACGATGGGCCAGGTACTGACTGAACGCAGGGAAATCAAGGAGCTACAGAGGGATTTCCATCGTGAGATGCAGGAACAGTGGGAGTCCCACAATTCCAACATAACCTCCCTAACAGGGGTGCTGAGGGACTTGAACAGTACGATGAGCAGGGGTTGGGCAACATCACACCCCTTCCTTTGGGGCATCCACGCCAGGTCTTTTATCGATGCCACCCACTGGAAGGGAGGCCTTTCCAGGGGAAGCACCCACTTCAGACACCCCTGCGTCAGTAGTTACTGAGCCCCCTCGCAAGTGGGGACATCCAGCCAAGCATCCAGGAGTTGAGGGTGGCAAGACACCAACCACTGCCAACAACTGACCACTTCCTGATGTCACTCCTTTGTGTGCCACGGACTCACTCTGTTGACCGTTTCTTAACCACTTTCCATATTCCATGCTTTTAGGACACTGGACTCAGGAACCCAAATGTTGTGGCCTCTACTCGATTGATGGCATCCACCATGACTGATCCCTTCACCTTAAGTACTGTTTTTTTATCCACTATCACTATTCATTTTTGTTGTAATATAAACAAACACCCCCATCACTAAAACACTGCCAAATACCTCTCTTTTGTATCTGTCTGGAATGGTGAATGCTAATCACAGGTAATGGACATGCTTAAGACATTAGAAGACAATGGGGGTCATTACAACATTGGCGGTAAAAGCCGCATACCGCCGTGCAGAAGACCGCCAACAAACCGCCGCGGAATTCCGCCACAGTCATTATGACCCAAAGGCCGGAATCCACCAAAATCCAGACACCCACACAAGTCCGCCACACCAAAGGTCAGTGATAAACTGGCAATAACAAGTCCTCCACCATCACGCCAACAGGAATACGCCCACACTATCACGACCCACGATTCCACGCAGCAGTCTTTCAACCGCGGTATTCCATTGGCGGTACACACCACAGCGCTCAAAATACACACACATTTACAAAAACAGCCACATTGCACAATTCCAAATACACACACCTGATACACATACACATACACACACCACTCCCACACACCCAATACAATATAAAACACACACCCACATCACCCACAAACCCTTACGACCACAATTGCTACTGAAGGCCACAGAGAGACACCACCATCTACAAACGAGCATCCACAGGCACTCAACATCATCACCCACATAGCATCCACGCACCTCACATAACACACCTCTAAAATCACCCAACACATCACAACACACACCACTCCACACATCACCCACACCACCCCATGGCACGGCAAAGACACCCCAGGTTCTCTGAGGAGGAGCTCAGGGTCATGGTGGAGGAAATCATCCGGGTAGAGCCACAGCTATTCGGATCACAGGGGCAGCACACCTACATAGCTAGGAAGATGGAGCCATGGCGAAGAATAGTGGACAGGGTCAAAGCAGTGGGACAGCACCCAAGAAATAGGGATGACATCAGGAAGAGGTGGAACGACCTCCGGGGGAGGGTGCGTTCCGTGGTCTCAAGACACCACATTGCGGTACAGAGGACTGGCGGCGGACCCCCACCTCCTCCCCCACAACTAACAACATGGGAGGAGCAGGTCTTGGCTATTCTGTATCCTGAGGACCTCGCAGGAGTAGCTGGAGGAATGGACTCTGGTAAGTCAAATCTTTACTATTACATCCCCCACCCTACCTGCATGCCATCACATACCCCCACCCTCGTCCTCACCCCCATCCCTCCTACTCCTCACACATGTCCCAATATCACAAAACACCCATCCCAACACCAAGCCCTGCATGCCACACCAAAGCATGGACACCCATCACCAATGCATGGCCACTGCACATACCCATACACCCCCCTAAACCATCATCACACAAGGTCCTACACAGGAATGCAAGCACTGGGGCCTACGGTCACCCATTGCACACCATGGCACATACAGATGCAAAAATCATGCCTTTACACGCCTGCAAAACCCCTACCCTAAGTCACCGGACAGGAGGGTCCGGATATGTCCACTCCACCCACAGAAGAGACCCACAGTGATGACAGCAGCTTTGTCCAACTGGATCTAGATGACCAGCCCGGCCCATCTGGGACCTCGGGACAGTTGGTTCCACTCACACTGATGCAGGCCACTACAGAGCTTGCCCCCACTGGAAACACCAGCACAGCACCCACCCAGCGGGCCCATACATCTGACCCCAGGACACGTCAATCAGCAGTGTGTCCCCCACTACAGGGAACCCAGGCTAACCCACCACCCCAACAACCCCAGGGACCTGGGGGCAGTGGCAGTGGGCACACGGTTCAGGGGACGGAGGCCCAGGAACACAGGGGAACTGGGAGGGCTGCTGTGCGACAGAGGGAGGACAGGCCCAGGGAACCCACTTTCCACAAGGCCCTCTCCAACATCATGGGAGCCTACCACCATCCCCAGGAGACGATGGCAACGGTACTGGCCAAGTTTCAGGAGACCCAGCGGCTGCAGGAGGAACAGTATTTGGGCTTCAGGGAGGAACTCAGATCCATCAATTCCACCCTGGGAGGCATTGAAGGGTTGCTGAAGGAACTCCTCAACACCAAGAGGGACACTGTGGCACAACAAGGGGCCCCTGACACTAGCCTGGACGATGAACTGCCCACCACCTCCGCTGGCGCTAGTGGACAGGAGGCACCGCCACAGGACCACCACACCAGCACCCCACCCCCTGCAGAGGGAGAACCACCCCACAAACAGTCCCTGAGATCCAGGACAAAGACAGAGAACGATGCCAAGACCCCCACCAAGAAATGAGACCACCCTGATTGTCATCCTTTTGTCCCACCTTGTCACCTTGTTAATCCTTAAACTGCCCCAGCTCCACTTCCTATGCCCATTTGGACAATGCACCTGTGAGACTAATAGACTGGACTCTGCCATGGACATTCCTCCACCATCACCCCTCAGCATTTTACAACCCCCTCCAATATTGAGCACTTAAATAAACACCCTTAAAGCACAAAACAATCAGGAGTCTGTCTGTGATTTTGAAATATTGTATTAGCAATTACAGTGGCAAAATGCTCTTTCAAATGTAATGTCAACATACCTATGTCACACAGCTCTAGCCCACGAGGAAACAAAGCAGATGTCACACTGTGGGACCCACATCTGTGAAATCGTAAGAGAAAGTGACAACTCAGTGACCATACACTTGGTGAAAATGACAGACAGATGAGAGGTAGTGGATTAAAATCAGATGTAGCAGGCAGTGTTGTCTTCTTACCTGTGTCTCACTGGAAGTATTGCAGGATCATTGTGTTCCTGTTGTCGATGTCCTCTTCTTCTGCTTCCTCGTCTTCACTGTCCACAGGGTCCACAGCTGCCACAACACCTCCATCTGGACCATCCTCCTGCCAAAAAAAGGCACCTGCCGTCGCAAAGCCAAGGTGTGAAGCATACAGCAGGCCACAATGATCTGGCACACCTTCTTTGGTGAGTAGAATAGGGAACCACCTGTCATATGGAGGCACCGGAACCTGGCCTTCAGGAGGCCGAACGTCCGCTCTATAATTTTCCTAGTTAGCCCATGGGCCTCATTGTAGCGTTCCTCTGCCCTTGTTCTGGGATTCCTCACTGGGGTCAGTAGCCATGAGAGGTTGGGGTAACCAGAGTCACCTGCAAATGGCGAGGGACAACTGTTAGACACACACTGACTCATAGGGACATCCACAGACCAAGACAACTATTCCCACTGAGTTGGGTCCAGGTGCTCACCTAATAGCCACACCCGGTTCCTCTGGAGTTGCCCCATCACATAAGGGATGCTGCTATTCCGCAGGATGTAAGCGTCATGCACTGAGCCAGGGAATTTGGCATTAACATGGGAGATGTACTGGTCTGCCAAACACACCATCTGCACTTTCATCTAATGGTAACTCTTCCTGTTTCTGTACACCTGTTCACTCCTGCGGGGGGGTACCAAGGCCACATGTGTCCCATCAATGGCACCTATGATGTTGGGGATATGTCCCAGGGCATAGAAGTCACCTTTCACTGTAGGCAAATCCTCCACCTGAGGGAAAACGATGTAGCTCTGCATGTGTTTCAGCAGGGCAGACAACACTCTTGACAACACGTTGGAAAACATAGGCTGGGACATCCCTGATGCTATGGCCACTGTTGTTTGAAATGACCCACTTGCTAGGAAATGGAGTACTGACAGCACCTGCACTTGAGGGGGGATTCCTGTGGGATGGCGGATAGCTGACATCAGGTCTGGCTCCAACTGGGCACACAGTTCCTGGATTGTGGCACGATCAAGCCTGTAGTTGATGATCACATGTCTTTCCTCCATTGTTGATAGTTCCACCAGCGGTCTGTACACCGGAGGATGCCCTCTCCTCACATGCCCCAGTGGACGGTGCCTATGGAGGAGAACAGCGAGCAGAGAGTCAACCAACTCTGAGGTACGTAAACACAGCTTACTCTGAAAGTATTCATAAATCGAAATTTGCCTGTATGAGTGGTTAGGCAAGGCCTAGGTATGTGTGACGCAGTAAAAAATAATGCCATGTGGGCCCCTGAAATGGCGACTGCCTGACCTGTAAACTGGGACAGGGGGATATGAGGTAACTGCCCTGGCATTCTACACCGTTGCGGTAGGCGGTCGAAGACCACGGCGCAATTCTGCATTGGTTAACATTGGGCCCTATGGGTCCCAGGAGCCAATGACGATGTACACTGGCGGTGACGGTACGCACCGCCGCGGACGTGACCGCCATTTTCTATCTGTTCAATCACTCGATACCTGATCTTCGACAGGAGAGGACCTACACTGCAAGTGCTGCTGTGACCTCAGTCTGGAAGAGACAATGGCTCGTGTGTCTGGGGAAAAGGCCCCTGCCTTCAGCACAGAGGAGTTGGGGAAACTCGTGGATGGCGTCCTCCCCCAGTACACGCTACTCTACGGTCCTCCAGACAAACAGGTAAGTTCACTGTGAGCATGCTGTATGCGCAATGCCTGTGTGGAGTGGGGTGGATGAAAGATGGGGGGGTGAGAATGAGGCATGCATGAAACGACGGTGAGTGCATGTGCGTCATGGCAAGGGAAGGGATGCGGGCCAATGACTGTGACGGTGCAGTTGGTAATTACTTCTCTTTTCCCCTGTACAATTCCTGTAGGTCAGCGCCTACCCGAAGAAGGACATCTAGTGTGCCATCGCCAAGGAAGTCGGGTCCCTGGGGGTCTACCGCAGACGGAGCACCCACTGCCGGAAAAGATGGGAGGACATTCGCTGCTGGAGCAAGAAGACGGCGGAGGCCCAGCTGGGGATGGCCTCCCAATGTGGGAGGGGTGCCCATCGCACCATGACCCCCCTGATGTTCAGGATCATGGCGGTGGCGTATCCGGACTTGGATGCTTGAGGGCATCACAGCAGACACAAGGGGGTGAGTACACTCTCATTCTGCTGATTCAGCACGCATTTTAGGTGTCTGGGTGGGGGAGGTGGGCTGTGGGTTCCCCTCGGCCAGGGCGAGTTTGCTGGTTAAGTCCCTTCTTCAGGCAGGCCGTGTGGCACACCACCCCACCTGTGACACCCATGTGTGCAGAAATCGGCCATAGACTTGTAAGCCATGTCCCAGGGATTGAATAATGGAGCCCAAGTGCGCGGCGTAGTGCAGGGGGCTTCTGTGTCTGTCGTGTCCACCAACGGTAGCGGTATTGCATGCACTGAACATGTTTTTCTTCTGTCTTCCCCCGCTTTTTGTGGTCTCTCTGTACTTGTGTGCATTAGCATCATCAGTCGAAGGAGCAGTGGCACCGGAGCAGGAGGGAGCTGCATCACACATGGCCCTGGAGGGCGACAGTACGGACTCTGAATTCACCAGTGGGATGGAGGGCGAGGGGAGCTCCACGGCGGGGACAGGAGATGACACCAGCGAGACGGACTCCTCCTCTGATGGGAGCTCCCTTGCAGTGGCGGCCCCATCTGTGCCCCCCGCATCTACAGGTACAGCCGCCACCCCCCCCTACCAGCACCGCCCTCCCAGCAGCCCCTCAGCCTTTGTCCCGTGCCCGCTCACCCAGGAGGGTGGGCATTACCTTTGCCCCAGGCACCTCAGGCCCTGCCCCTGTCACCCCTGTCACCCCAGGCCACTCACTGTTGGGCAGTCTACCATTTTGAATGCCATCCAGGGTGTAGAGAGGCAGTTGCAACAAACCAATGCATTCCTGGAGGGTATTCACTCTGGTCAGGCAGCCCTTCAGCGAGCTTTTCAGACTCTGGCCTCAGCACTGATGGCAGCCATTGTCCCGGTCTCTAGCCTCACCCTCCAACTTCCTCCACCCCGACCCACACCCCTGTACCTCAGCCTATCCCAAGCACAACGTCAGACTATAATGCTCACACCTCAACACACAAGGGAAGCTCTGGCAAACATAAGCACCACACATCCCACAGGCACTCACGCAAGCATCACACACATGCGGACAAACCAACAGCCACTGCCTCCACTGTGTCCCCCTCCTCCTCGTCTCCCTCCTCCCTCCCTGTCTCGTCTCCACTCACACCTGCATGCACTACATCCTCAGCCACTACGTCCATCATCAGCACACCCACCACCACACCCCGCTCATGTGCACTCACCACCCCCACTACCATTCACACATCCCCTGTGTCCTCTCCCAGTGTGTCTGTGAGGCCACCTCCCAAGGTACACAAATGCAGCCACACACTCACCCAACAGCCATCCACCTCACAGCAGCCTCCAGCCCATGCACCTTCACCCAAAGTCACCAAACGTACACCACCTACAACCACTACCTCTTCCTCCACTCCCAAACTCCCTCCAGCTACCCGTCCCAGTGTTCCTAAGAAACTTTTCCTGGCCAGCCTTGACCTCTTTCCATCACCTCCCCCATCCCGTCATCTCCTAGGGCCCGACTCTCCAGGTCCCAACCTAGCACCTCAGCAACAACATCGGCAGGACCAGTGGTGCCAGTAGTCACCGGATTATGGAGTGCACCAGGCCGCAGGGCAGGCAGTGTGGCAAGGAGCCAGAGCACAGACAGTCCCCCACCTGTCAAGCATAAAAGGTTGGACAGTGCCCGACGGGAGAGGGGAAAGAAACCAGCCATCAAAGCCGCTCCCAGGGGTACAGTTGGGAGTGTGGAGACAGCTGAGGCACCATCCAAGGGGGGAAAGGGGCACAGTAAAACCGGCAAGTCTGGGAAGATTAGCACAGCGGACAAGACCGCCACCAGCCCCGCTGCCCAGGAAGCAACCGCCAGCAGCAGCCCCGCTGCCACAGACAGGACTGCCAGCAGCCCCGCTGCCCAGGAAGTGACCGCCAGCAGCAGCCCTGCTGCCACAGACAGGACAACCACCAGCCACACTGCCCAGGAAGCGACCGCCAGCAGCAGCCCCGCTGCCACAGATTGGACCTCCAGCAGCCACACTGCCCAGGAAGCGACCGCCAGCAGCAGCCCTGCTGCCCAGGAAGCGACCGCCAGCAGCAGCCCCGCTGCCACAAACAGGACCGCCAGCAGCTGAACCGCTGCCTAGGACACCGCCGCCAGCAGCCCCGTAGGGCAGAACAAGACTGCCAGCAGCTGAACTGCTGCCCAGGTCAATGCCGCCACAAGCACCGCTGCCAAGGACACCCCCACAGGCACCGCTGCCCAGGACACTGCCACCACAAGCACCGCTGCCAAGGACACCGCCACAAGCACCGCTGCCCAGGACACCGCCGCCAGCAGCCCCGCAGGGCAGAACAAGACTGCCAGCAGCTGAACCGCTGCCCAGGACACCGCCGCCCCAAGCACCACTGCCAACGACACCGCCACAAGCACCGCTGCCCAGGACTCCGCCACCAGCAGCCCCGCAGACCAATCAGCGCAAATGATTCTGACGCTACTGAGTCCGCCACGGGCAGGATGAAGCACTCTGGGCACAAGGCCCCCTCCAGAACCAGTGGAGACATACATCCACTACCTCTGTCCTTGGCAGGATAAAGCACTCTGGGCACAAGGCCCCCTCCAGAACCAGTGGATAGATACATCCACTACCTCTGTCCTTGGCAGGATGAAGCACTCTGGGCACAAGGCCCCCCCCAGAACCAGTGGAGAAAGGCATCCACTACCTCAGTCCTTGGCAGGATGAAGCACTCTGGGCACAAAGCCCCCTCCAGAACCAGTGGAGAGATACATCCACTACCTCAGTCCTTGGCAGGATGAAGCACTCTGGGCACAAGGTCCCCTCCAGGACCAGTGGTGACTGTTATCCACTTGAGATACTGTGGCTTTGCACACCCTAGGATTGAACAGTGGACAAACCACCCACTGTAGAGACTTGAGAGACTGTGGCTTTGCACTCCCCAGGATTGAACAGTGGGCAAACCACCCACTGTAGAGACTTGAGAGACTGTAGCTTTGCACTCCCCAGGATTGAACCGTGGGCAAACCACCTACTGTAGAGACTTGTGAGACTGTGGCTTTGCACTCCCCAGGATACATCAATGGGCATGGAGCCCCCTCGTGGATCTGGCATTGTGCACTCAACCGGCTGAGGTGCCCCCCCTTCCCTTCCCCCTGAGGTATCTGTTTTATTTTTATCTGATGCCCCTGCAGTGTTCTCTCCGTTTTGATCGGGTATTGAGTTTGGGCCTCGCCCATGCCTTTTGGGCCCAGTGATCCACGAACTATGATGGTGGAATCCCTTGGACTTGTGTTCTTGGTGTATATAATTGTATATAGTATAAATGTATATATTTGTATATATTTTTGATTCATGTCTTTGAATATATTACAATTATTCAACTCATTTCCTTTTGTCCTTGCATTCTTCCGGGGGGGGGATTGGGGGGTGTAACTGTGATGTATCAACATGTACTTGTGTGTGTGTTGTAGTGGGTGAGGGTGGGGGTGGGGGTTTTGCGTGTTGCGTGTGTGTGTCACTGTTTTTCCATCCTCTGTGTCGTAGGTGAAGTACTCACCGTTGTCATCGCCGCTGGCGTTCGTGCTCCTGGTAGAGGGGCAGGAAGATAGAGGCTGGCAGAATTTGGAGCTCCGGTTCCATAGCATCCTGGTTCCTCGTAGGGTGTGTAGAGGTGAGCGTTTTCCCTTCGAAGTCCTGTTTCAACTGTGTTTTTGTTCACGGTGAATCCACCCCGGAAAAGGTGGCGGATTGGTGGGTTGTAATAGTGTAGGCAGCACATTGTCCTCCGCCTGTCTGTTGGGTGTTACCACCGTGGTGTTTGTTTGTACCGCCGTGGCGGTCGGAGTGTTAAAGTGGCTGGCTATGTTGGCGGTTTCCGCCACAGTCGTAATTCCATTTCTTTTAACCGCCGGCCTGTTGGCGGTTTTACAGCCACTTTAACACCGACCGCCAGGGTTGTAATGACCACCAATGTCTGGAGGGAGATGTCCCAGGTAGTGTCATGCTGAGGATGACTAGCAACACAATTTCCCAGGTGTGTGGTCACAGCAAACCTTTTTTGTACTGTATTGCACACAAGGTGTTAAGAATGTCTGCACAGTCATAGCCAAGAACATCCCAGCCGTATGGAGTCAGGCCACATATCCTAATAGTAACATGCCCAGGCCACACAAGAAAGGGCCTGTAAGGCCTTGTCCCATAGATTAGGCAAAGAGAGTATGAGATATTGTCTCCAGTTTGATCCTTATCACATACCAAAACCAGGCCTGTCAACTTAACACATGCCATGGCACAGACAGAGGGCAGTACAACAGAGCCTGAGCCCAGGCCCTTCCCATAACAATGAGCAAGCACCTGGTGGAATGTCACACACCTTTTTCAGTGTTGTGGCACAGGCACACTTGCCTGCAATGAGGAAACACATTGGCAGCCGCTAATAGGTCATACAGGATCAATGTCAACACAACGTGAAGGTAGAAGGAATGGATTGCACAGGATGACATGTTACAAGGCCACCTTATCATACACATGAGACCATTGGACCAACACACCAAGTCAAAAAAAGGTTTCCTGCCATCCCACTATCCAGGCAGCCTGGGAATAGGACTCATGCACCCCAAATCTGAGACAAACAGTACCTGGATCAATCCATGTCCACTTCACATGTCAGACCAGCAACAGCCACCGGCCAATGACAGAACTCTGAAATGCCCACATGGGGATGGCATGGTGAAGAGACCTGGAATGAATAAATTACATACAAGGAGTTTTGGAAGGGGAAGGCATACATAATACACAAACCTCATTTCAAACTTCAGTTGTTTCACAGACAGTGCAATGTGACTTCCTCAATCAAAAAGAAATCCTCAAGAGAGTCACTTCTTCAAGACTGATGTAGCCAGCAAACCAGGGCTGTATGATGTATAACATGAGATGCCCTGTCCCATAATGACAGGGATACACTTCTCAACGAATACTGATCCCTACAGTACCCCATGCAGTCACACTAAACACAGAATATCACATACTTACACTCAAGTGAAGTACTGATTGATGAGATCTGCCCACGTCTCCACCTTCATCCTCCTCACTGTCGTCCTAACTTGGCATTTCAGGAAGCTCACCCGGTGGCACTGCTAGCTCCCTCTCATCAGGGATGTATGGGATGTTTCTCCTTCGGCAAGGTTGTGGAGCATGCAGCAGGCCACAATGATCTTACACATTTCTGCGGGTGAGTAGAGGAGGGCTCCAACTCCTTTGTCAATGGCCTGAAATCTTTCCTTCAGGAGCCCCAAAAGCCCACTCCACGACACGCCATGCTCTTCCATGTGCTTCGTTGAAGAAGACTTCCTCTGGCGTAGTTGCGTTCCTCACCGGTGTCAACAGTCAGGGATGGTTTGGGTATGCAGAGTCCCCTATAAGAGAATATGATGTGTGCAACCATGAGTCTGAAGCATTGTCTCACTAGCAGTAGACATAGCAAACAAACACATATGACATATGTTACTTACGAACCAGCCAGGCCCTCTCTGGGTACAGTTATGTCATCAGCTATGGAATAGTGCTGTTCCACATGATGATGGCATCATGGACTGAACCCGGGTACTGGGAACATACTTGGGAAATGTAGAGATCCGCCAGACAAACTACTTGGACATTGATGGAATGGTAGTTCTTCCTGTTGCCATGCGGTGGAACCAAGGCTACATGGCTATCATTAGTGGCTCCCGCAACATGTGGGATGTGTGCCAAACCAGAGAACTCTACATTCACATGGGCAAAATTCTCACATTGAGGAAACCGGATGTGGCTGTCCAGGTGTTTCAACATTGTTGAGAGAACATCCTTCAAGGCTGAACATACGCTGGGATATCCCAGCAGTTAGGGCCACTGTATTTTGGAAGGATGCTGTGGCCAGGGAGTGCAACACTGACATGACGTGCAATGGGTGGTATGCTATTTCGATGATGGATGGATGGCTTCAGATCTAGCTCCAACTGATGACAAAGATGCAAGATTGACTGCCTATTCAGGCGGTATATCTGGATTAAATGTCTGTCCTCCATGGCCTGCAAGCCTGCTAGTGGATGGTACACAGGAGGTTGTCTGATCCTTCTCCTCCCAGGGTAACTATGTGGGAAAAAAAGGAAGTTTGACCGTCTTTCATTGTGTTCCTTGTATTTCACATAATAGATGTCATACGTGAACTATGACATGACATGTGAGTCACTGAAAACATCATACCCAGCACTCATCAAGACTAACATTTTCACATTTGTAACACGTTACCCCCTTGCTTTTCAACAAATGTGTACACATCCTCTATCTGGACAGCAACAATATGTGCATCTAACTTGCAACTGTGACTGTGGTGCAGTGCCCCAAATTCTGGAATGCCTGAGGGGGAGAGGGTGGTGGCTTTGCCCCTAGTTATGTTGTCATATGTGCTGGACCACATACAAATATGTTCACTAAACCGATTGACCTACATGACAGGACAAGGCCAGCACTCAAGATTTGCCAGGTCAACACTTTCCAATTTGTGATGCATCTAAAATAGCGTTAAATTACATTGTATGCCTCTAAAATGCGGGCTGCCTGACCCACTCCACTGGACATTAGGAACCACCCGTGACCACTGACGGAAGTCGTCATGGCGGTAGGCGGATGCTACCACTGCGGACTTTGCTATACGGTAACACTGCTGACTGTGGTGGTCTTGTCGCGTTCGCTCTCATTATTCTAAATGAGACTACTGGATTTCTAGGTAGCAGGATCTATAACGGTGTGGGGGACTGAGTCTGACCCACGTGTAAAGAACTCTGTCACCCTAAATCCGGTTTTTGCTCCGGCTAACTAGCAGTGCCTCATTTCTCCCATGTGGAAGGAATGATTTGGCAGCCGAGCGCATGACATCTTTGGAACTTCTCAGGGAAGTCGTGGTTACTCAGATCCAAACCAACTCTCTTATTTCCAATATGATCTCATATACAAATGACTAAGACAGTATAAGTTTTATATAATGTTTTTTAATAAAACGACTGTATTTTAGATATTAAGGCGTGAGCCGCAATAACCAGAACGATACAACACAGTAGGATTGTAATAGTCACCAGGAGAGTAAAACATAAGAACAAAGCTATCATATTGTCTAACAGTTTCTACTCTCCCTCTGCTTGTTCTATTTAGAGCACAGCATGTTAAGCTTCTAGCTTGCCTATTAGAATCACTGTGGAGACATCAGCCCTCATACCTGAGCAAAGACCTGTGATCTTGGTTCAGCATCTGCAACGAGGCAGTCAGCGTCTAGTTGTGGTTCCCTGGTCGGAATCTCCCTCTGCTTGTATTGGGACAAGGAAGTGATTTTATAACTAACATGTCATCGTGATCACAAAATGTCCCTACGCAGGAATGCCAAGTCTAAACTCTTACCACGTCTATCGGCAATGTACCAGACTGTATCCTTGACTGAAGCACAGAGTAAATATGTTATGGAGAACTCCAGTGCTGAAGTAGGCAAAACAGTGTGATATGAATAAAAAAACAACACCGTAGAACTGGCTATTTGAAAAATAACAGTACGAAGCCTAATAAAAAGCATGTAGAGCAAAGTGCACAGAGGCTCTAAGCTGTCAGCAAATGAATAAAATATATTCAGGGCAAAGTGCACAAAGGCCTAAAGCCTGAAGCTAAAGCGCAATGGATACGTAAAACCAACCACACTACACCCTCCCCTTGTCGGTAGCAAGTGGTTCCAATAATATAAAAGGATGCCCCAAATATAAACAATACCTAAAACAATTATTTCGACAAGGTGAGTAGACAACAAAGTCATAAATTTAGGTAACATGTGATCACAAAGCCAAATTCAATATAGTGTCAATTTCGTAAAAATCCAATCGTTAGATAGAAGCAATAGAACGCAGGAGTTCCTCCACTTCGATATATGTCAATATCGGAAGATCCACGCCACAAAGTACCATGGAGCAGGTGTGATCCAAAGCCCCAAAACCATTCAGGGCGGCACCCCGTGCAGGGCCTATGAAAGAGACAATACCATCTTCCTCCAGGAAGGGAATCTCATAAACTGCCTCACGAAGCAAGCGCATCCGTAGTGCACAAGTCTGGGAATGAGCCCTAATCGGGAACATCAACAGATCAGTATCGACCATTGGAGGGCGCCGCAATGAGAGACAGAGAGCCAGTGCATGTTCAAACGAGCACCAAAGGCATCGAAACACGGGGTGCACACAATCCAAAACCGGTCTGAATGACAGAGACCAGTCGCACTCCAAATGTCCCAGGAGTGTCGCTCCAAAATGCTGCATCATGCGTTCACGACACAGCTGCGCTGACGGGAGCAGCAATACAGGATCTCGTTGTGACGGGACAGCCATTGCGAAAAAATAGCAACAACAGCAAGACTCCAGCCAATAAAGCCAAAGTAATCGGGAAACCCCCAAAAATGCTTCAGAAAATAGAATGTATAGCCGAAGGTATCAAACCAAATATGGAAGAGAAGGTGTGAGCGAAACCAACACCAACGACTTTGAAAAAATGTGCAATACCAGCAGTGCTGGATGCATTAAATATACGTCCCACAAGTTCACTGAAGTGATTCGGAAAGTTAGTATTCAAAAGGGACTGTATCTCCACCGATGACCTTGCCACCTGAAGTGCGTAGGTCTCGCTAGCAGATGTAAGGGCCACATGCTTTTGAAACAATAAAGCTTTTAGCCGACTCAACTTGTCGAAATTAACCTTGGAAGTAGCAATATGAGGCCAGATGTCCGCTACCTCCCTAATTTGAGTGGGGGGAAACAACACATTCCCGCAGCACGTAACGGCCTTGTTGACAACGACAATGTAAACTATTCCGGCACGCATGCCACAGCAGCGTTCGCTGTTAAGAACAATGTAACTGCCGTTAGAAAGCACCTGGAAAGTGTTTTTAATAACCGGGACTATAACTCCCTTCAGATAACAAGCTAAGTTAGCAATCGAATCGTTACACGCCCCGTGCAAGGACAGCTGTTTACAAACCATTGAATGGCTGACAGAAGCTTCGCATTCGCTGCCGCTAAGAAAAACCTCCTTCAAACCATTAACACATCTGTACTGAAAGAGAAGGTCCCACACCTCGTGTATGTAACTGTCTCCCAATAGTTCATATCTACCCACCGGAATGAACATATGTCGCTTCCTTTTTAGCCATCAGTTGTTGTTGACGAGTCAAATTAAAAGAGATAAAGATCTCTCTGGCACGAACGTACTGCCATGGAACGCGACCCGCCTTCAAGGTCTGAAGAGTCCAACCCAGCTGCATGATGGACCGCGTCTGACTCTGCCCATGATATAAAGAAGACATGTCCGATTTAATAATGTCAATGGCAGAGGAAACAATGCTGTCATCAGATTTTCTTGATCAATCTGCCTCAACCGGTCTGCAGCCTCTTGTGAAAGCTTCCAAATCTCATTATAAACCTCGTATAAGAACCTTTTCTTTCGTGGTACTTTGGTACCTGACAAAAAATCTTGTAAATCAGTATCATTAGACAGTAACGTGAGATGTGACTTAACTGCATCCAGCGTGGATGACTTCAACCATTGCTGACAAAGCTTCCCCACACTGTATGTAGTTATAATATCAGCATGTTCTGGTGAAACGTAACGAGGGTCTGCCCTACTAGTCCTGAACCCCCCTGAAGAGGTGACAAAACGTTGATGACACATATTAGTGTCTACAGGCCATAATAACCACCCGCCTGGATGTAACGATGAAGTGTTAAGCGTACCATTCTGGACCCAATGTGTAAAGTCACTGAAAGTAGCATTCACATAGTGCTGCCAATTTTTTTATTTAGAAGGGACAGGTATACTAGGCAAAGTCAACTCCCTAATCGTCGCTAAGCCCAAACAGCTAGTCTGTTGTACTGTGTCATTGAGGAAAATCATCTGCACAGGGATAATACATGCTCTAAATAACGTGTCCCTGCCTTGCATTTGCCAATTTTTCGTACCCCAAACACTTTTCAAGTAAACAGTTTTAAACCAGTATTCATATCCCTCGACCGAAAGTTTAGATACAAATACAGTAATTTAGTATCGGTCAATAACATTTGCTTATTAGAATACTGTGTAACTTTAAAATAGTAGGACTTAGCATTACGTTGATCATGCCCAGCAAAATATGCAAATTTATCATAATACGTTTTGGAACTCCCTTGTGGAGGAGTCAAGCAATGTTCCCATTGCACATAATTAAACATGGACTTGGGGCTACTAGCTTTATGAATAAAGTGGTGTCCATAATAGTTGTAACAAAACATGTCACCATGATTATCTCTAAACTGGTAAGCATCATCATCGTCATAGACAGTATAATATTGCAAATCCGTTAGCATAGAATCTACTGTCTTCACATCCCAATCATCAGAAACAATGCCAGGTATAACAATATCATTCATTGATAATTTGAGGACATACGGTATTTGAATCAATTCAGTGGGACCATATATATCAAACATTACTTTATCCCACACAATTCCATCCGGAACTGGTATAGCAGAAATGTTTACTGTGGACAAGTCTCTTCGAACCATATGAGATGAAAAATGCGGTTTTAACACAGTCTCCACGTGCTCAATGTCAGATCGATCAGGAAGAAAATGACCATGTATTATCAGAAAAAAAGTAACCACAAATCCCAACCATAATAAAATAGTCATCACGGCCAAAAACAGCCAAAAATAGTTCCAAGGAAAAACAAAATATGTGCGTTTAAGCCAACCCAGCAGCCGTCGTGGACCGTGGACAGAAGACATCGAGGACGAGGAGCCGGACACATCATTATCAGCATCGTTGAAGCAGCCAGAAGCAGTTCTAGCAAAAGGTGCAACTGTGAACAAAGAAGCAGATGGAGGCTCTCGCCGTGGAACGCTATAAACCACATGTTCAGAAACGTCAGTAGAACGTACAGCAATTTGATCACAAGATTCCATATTAATCGCCGTCGATGGAACAATCGCAAGATCATCATCCACCCTCCCCAAGCTCGGAGAGGAAACAGTGTCGGTGAAAATCACCTGCAGCGGGACTTCCTCCCCAGTAGTGAGAGGGATTCCGGAAATACTGGGTGTCCCTCTTGGTCTGCTGTGCAGAATCGGCCACATGTTGTAACTTGACATTATCAATGGAAACAAAGCGATTTCCTTTGGCCCCTCGCAGCGGCGGTAAAATCACAGTTCTCGTGCCGCTCACCCCCAACACAGGGACAGGTTCTCGATAAGAAGGACCAAATTCTTTTTTAACTGCGACCTTTTCACGCACTAGATCCCCAATCCTGGGTATCCAACCAGTACGTGTTACTGGCTCATCCTTAATTCCTGAGGAGGCAGCACTGGCAGAAGAGTTATCTTCACGGAATTGTTGTAAATCCTGCAAAACAGTGACACGATAATTTATGTCAAAGGGCGTATCTGCCGCCTCCACACCAGGACCATCTAGATCAGGAACATACATTCATGTTCCAAACAGGCACTCATATGAAGTACGACCCCCCAGTGACCTTCTAGGCAAGTTATTAAGTGCTCTCTGTACTCCATATAGGTGGGCTAGCCAACCACGACCCGTACCTATAACTCTGGCCGTTAAGGACTGCTTTAAATCACGATTTAAAAGCTCCACGACAGAATTTCCCTCGGGATGAAATGGAGACGAGAATTGGAGTTGGACCCCCAACAAAGCCATGGTGTCCCTGAATGCCTTAGAGGCAAAAGCAGGGCCCTGGTCCGAATGAAAAGCCGCAACTGCAAATATATCAACAAAGATGCACAAATCTTTAATAACAGTTCGAGCGTCAGCCGAGCGTTGTGGCCAGACCCACACAAATCTGGAGCACAAATCTACAGCAACCAAGATATATTTGTATGCACTATCTGGTGTCAGCGGACCACAATGATCCAAGTACACACACTGTAATGGTTTATTTGAAATCAGAAGGGGCGTCTGCTGCGGGCGTCTAGCCGACGATGCTTTAATTTGTTTACAAACGTCACAACAAAGGACATATTGCTTTGTCTCTTTATAGAGACCAGGCCACCAGTAACGAGTCTGTAAAAGTGAAATCGTGGCAGCCACCCCAGCATGTGGAGAAGCCACCCCCTCATGTGCTGCAGAAATTAATCGAGGTCTCTCAATCTTATTTGGAATTTCACGTACACCAATGCCTGGAATCATAACAGTAGCATTCAGCGCACCATTCAAGCAGTAACTATATTTTGAAGGAAATCCTTTAGGAAAGGGCGTGCCAGCAGCCGTAGCCTTTATGGCAGCCGAAATTTCTGTGTCTGGTTTGGAACTCGAACGAGTCACTGCGGCCACAGTGGCGACAGCCACTGCCGATTTTGCGGCTTCATCAGCCAAAGTATTCCCAGCAACGTGTATTCCAACGCGCTGGTGTCCAAGTGTATGTACAGCATGGACTTTAGGAAGCGTTTCCTTCAGATCCGCAACCTTACCCCACAACATTTTATGTTTAATGGTGTTGCCTTTAGAATCTCTGAACCCATTCATCTTCCAATAGTGTAGATATTCGTTGAAAGACTGCACACAGTAGTAGGAGTCACAGACCAGCAATGTTAAAGTCGCCGGATCCGCGTGCTCCAATGCTAACAATAGAGCTTTGAGCTCAACCAGCTGCGCCGTGCAATCTCCCAAGGTTTTAGTATAAGTATGTCGGGGGCAGAACACTTCCCCCTCCATAGTGCCGCTCACCACCGCACATGCAGCAGAATACTGTTGTTTAGTCCCAACCGCTGGTTGCGCAGAGCCATCGGTATACATGACCACTTGATATTGGTCAATAGGCAACGTACCAGCAGGAACAGGGTATTCCATTTCATATTGAAGAAATTCTTGAGTCTGCAGTTTAGGGTCAAATACATAATCTACATCAGTGGCTGTCAAAGACGTAGCCCATTGTATCCATCGCGGGTGTAAAGCTTTCGAATTTGGAACACTCGCTTTTGTAACTGCCTCTAAGGCCGGAATTGGGGAAACGACAACAATGCGTTGACCCTGGGCCAGCGGTCTTTCTTTAATAACAGCCATCTGTACTGCAGTGAGAATTTTCTCAGTTTGTGCAAAACGTTGCTCTGCAGCAGAATACAAGTAAGACTTGTATGCAATCGGGACTGTCTCCCCCTCATTAAAGGTGACATAAGTAAACCCAACAGCCCCAGGTATCACCCTGATGACTAAATGTGTCTTATTGTCCCGTGTGTGTAAGTGTCTAACTGCTAAGAGATCACTCTGTAATTCTCGTAGTATATGTGTATGTTCAATCGTCCAAAATCTACTCGAAAAATTCGGGCGAATCAACTCGTATAAGGGTTTTATACGCGTCGCATAATCAGGAATGTAAGTTCTGCCAAAATTCTGAAACCCCAACAATGACTGGAGCTTCCGAACCGTATTAGGAGGCTGCAATAAAGCACATTTCTCCAAAAAATGTGGCGCTAAGCTCTTGCCCTCACTCGACAACTCATATCCCAGGAAAATGACGCTGAGGAAGGCAATCTTTGATTTCTTAAAATTAAACTTATAGCCAATATCAGCAAACCCCACAACAATGCGCGATACACGCCTTAGATGTTGCAGAATCTCATCATCTGTCAGATAAATGTCATCAACATATGATAATGCTTCAGGGTCGAACTCATGCAGCATTTCAGTTACACAAGCCGAAAACAGTCCTGGGCTATTCTTATACCCCTGAGGCAAACGACAAAAAAAATTCTGAGAGCCAAACGCACTGAAACAGGTATAGTCCCGACTCTCGGGCGCTATATTCTGGCAGAAAATCCATTCGAGATATCTAATGTTGTCTTGTATTTTTTACGCACTATATTATTCATAAGCGCTGCGCTGTGTGAATTCTGTATTGCAAATGTGCGTGTATGACTATTCAAATGTTGGTAATCCACCACTATCCTATATGAATGGTCCGGTTTAGCTACCGGAAACAAGGGATTATTCATCGGCGAGACACAGGGCTCAATTACACCCTGATACTCCAATTGTGTACGAATTTTTCTAACCGATGCCCTTGCTTCAAATTTGATAGGATACTGCGGTTGTGGCTGAGGTTCGCCCTTTATCGGAATTACATGATAAGGTGATTGTCTGTCCCACCCCACGTTATTTCTATACAAGGCGGGAGCCTGTGCTAGAGCCCATGATTTACTATAGGACTCTGCTAGTTCTCTCGGAACAAGTGGTAAAATGTAAATGTAAATTAGCACTTGTATAGCGCACTACTCACCCGTTAGGGTCTCAAGGCGCTGTACTCATACTGCTATGGAACCCCTCCTGGCTTTTCCCTGTGAGGCGCCCACTCCTGAGCACCCCCAGGGTGAAGCCAGGCATCCAAGCGCTGTTGGGGCCGTTGTGGAGATTAAGCAAGCTATTGCCCAGAGTTGCAGAGTGGGACCCATGAATTAGATTAGGCACCGAGGCGAGAATTATCTGGTCAAGGGGAATTGAGCCCAAGACCTGCCGAAGCGGGACTTGAACCCTGGTCTTGAGCCAGATCTCTGCTTCAGGGTCTGCCGCTCTAACCATTGAGCCGCACTTCTCCACTCCACTCCACTCCAAGTGGTGAGAAGGAAGGTGTAATAACCTCCTCCCCAACCGGACAGTCGCGAACAAAGTCAGGTGGCCAATCTTGTTCGGCCAGCAGAACATCCTAGGATTTTACCACATGGTCCCAAAAAATGGCGTTTACAATACGGTCAATGTCCCCTTCCAATCGTAGAGTCACTTCATATACTCTATCAGGATCAGAGACTCGCATATCCGCCGTCTCGACTTGTATGAAGTCATCAGTTGCTTTCACCTCCAGATGCTCTAGAAGACTCCGGCGAACTATTGTGACCTCTGCCGCGCTGTCTAACAGTGCTAACGCCCACGTCTTGTTCGTCAAGAGAACTCTCTTCTTGAGCGGCATGTCTAACTGAGACTGCTGCCACTTTCTTCTTTTTAAATTGCTGTTTTTGTTGCAGCGGTTTCTCTTCTTGTTTAATAGAAACCTCCGCTGAGCGTTGTGAATCCTGTCTCGGTTTCACGTACTCCGTCCTCCGCTCTGACTGCCCACCTCTCTCACTTCTCTTTTCCGAGGAGTCCTGAAAGGAACGAGATTGGCGTGTATCAGTATATTGATATCTATCAGGCGTCTTCAAAGTATCCCTATTCCTGAGATTATACTTATTCTGTGGGGTCTCCGGTTGCGGAGACTGCCCACCATCTTTCTTAGATGTTTGCTGTTTCTTTTCCCAGTGCTTTTTCGAACCCTCAGGTTGTTGCTGTCTAGCATTATCTTTATTATTTTTACCCTGTAACTGGGGTTTTTGTGGTCTAGCCCCTAGGCTATCACGACCAATACTAGAATATGTTTCCGCTATTATTCTCGGAAGCTCCCGCTCCTGATTAAGCAGCGGAACATCCCGAAGACGCATTCGCACTGCTAGTGCTACTGCCTCTCCTTTGAGATTACTCAAAATAATAGAAGAAACTGTGGCAAATTTGCCCAGCAACTGCATGCCCAAATCTAAGGCAGGGGCAGCCCCATATTCATCCTGAATCTGTTTAAGCACGTCCGGTAAATTAGCTAATGTCGGTGTACCGTGTGCCGTAGTGTAGAGCGCGGCAAACACCGTGCCCCAGGTATTACAATGGTCCACCGGAGGAACCATCCCGTACGGCAAACACATCGTCAAAATTCTATGTTTATCCTGAGGTCCGGTATGGGGAAATACTGCTTCCAGCTTATTAATTTTTTTGCGCCAGCCAAAATGGAGTCTCCTCTCGTTTAGCCGGTACTTTACCCATAACAGAGTGTACAGTGGCCGGATTAATACCCGGAACCACTGCCTGTGGGTGCGCTGGAGCAGCACGAGCTGCATTTGTATTTAGTGTCTGCATTACAAACTGAACTAATCGTCTATATGTAGCCGTTAATTCTGTATATAAACGACGAACTTCAACCACTGCCAATTGAGCAACTGCAGGATGAGGTGTATATGTAGCCAATAAAGGCCAGGTAGGACCATCATTACTCAGTGGACCTAACCTAACTTGTGCTACTGAGTGTGGGAGGGCGCCATCAAGCCAATTATGGTGTTCTTGATAAGATAGAGGTATTTCTAAATAAGCGTAAGCCCTGTATTGTCCAGGGACATTCGCAACAGTGTATTCGTGAAAAGTATTTGTTCCCCCATCCACTGCTGGAAATCCGACCCAATAATAAAAAAGTTCCGTTCTATAGGCTGCATGGGCGTCCACCACAAAAGTGACTGGACCCCCCTGAACTGTCAGTCCATGTGTCAACAGATGTCCCGTGAGCGGGTGACGCATATTAATTGCTATATTCACTACATTAGGATTTGCCATTTTATAAAAAAATAGCTTCAGGTCAGAGAAGGCACACCAATATCGGGGTTTTTCCTTTCAAAGTTCAAGCTTGAACAACCAACCACTAAGCAACAGGAAGCACCTATGCCGTGGCGGCAGAAACCCTCAGCCCCACGGACGTCTCCGTATACGGAACCGAGGAGTCAAAATATATATGAGACCAAGAGAGTCAGTCGTACCTAATCATTAGAGCCAGACCAAACGTTGGCGGCGCCATGTCGCGTGGGCTCTCATTATTCTAAATGAGACTACTGGATTTCTAGGTAGCAGGATCTATAACGGTGTGGGGGACTGAGTCTGACCCACGTGTAAAGAACTCTGTCACCCTAAATCCTGTTTTTGCTCCGGCTAACTAGCAGTGCTTCATTTCTCCCATGTGGAAGGAATGATTTGGCAGCCGAGCACATGACATCTTTGGAACTTCTCAGGGAAGTCGTGGTTACTCAGATCCAAACCAACTCTCTTATTTCCAATATGATCTCATATACAAATGACTAAGACAGTATAAGTTTTATATAATGTTTTTTAATAAAACGACTGTATTTTAGATATTAA
The DNA here is from genome assembly GCF_031143425.1 of Pleurodeles waltl. NCBI lineage: Eukaryota > Metazoa > Chordata > Amphibia > Caudata > Salamandridae > Pleurodeles > Pleurodeles waltl. Next base: position 970,775,931 of record NC_090436.1, read on the forward strand.
GTCGTGAGCCTCAATAACCAGAACGATACAACACAGTAGGATTGTAATAGTCACCAGGAGAGTAAAACATAAGAACAAAGCTATCATATTGTCTAACATTTTCTACTCTCCCTCTGCTTGTTCTATTTAGAGCACAGCATGTTAAGCTTCTAGCTTGCCTATTAGAATCACTGTGGAGACATCAGCCCTCATACCTGAGCAAAGACCTGTGATCTTGGTTCAGCATCTGCAACGAGGCAGTCAGCGTCTAGTTGTGGTTCCCTGGTCGGAATCTCCCTCTGCTTGTATTGGGACAAGGAAGTGATTTTATAACTAACATGTCATCGTGATCACAAAATGTCCCTACGCAGGAATGCCAAGTCTAAACTCTTACCACGTCTATCGGCAATGTACCAGACTGTATCCTTGACTGAAGCACAGAGTAAATATGTTATGGAGAACTCCAGTGCTGAAGTAGGCAAAACAGTGTGATATGAATAAAAAAACAACACCGTAGAACTGGCTATTTGAAAAATAACAGTACGAAGCCTAATAAAAAGCATGTAGAGCAAAGTGCACAGAGGCTCTAAGCTGTCAGCAAATGAATAAAATATATTCAGGGCAAAGTGCACAAAGGCCTAAAGCCTGAAGCTAAAGCGCAATGGATACGTAAAACTAACCACACTACAGTCTGGGGCCAATGGCACTGTCCACTGGCGGTGACGGTCACGTAGACTTGACTGACATCTTCTGCTGAATCCCTCACTTGACTCCTGACACTGCTGCCAGCAAGACTTACACTACCTGAGTGGCTGTCTACCACCTCTGTGAACAATCATGCCTTGTCTAACAGGTGACAGGGTCCCTGCCTTCTCACCAGAAGAACTAGAGAAGCTTGTGGATGAAGCCCTACCCCTGTATGAACAGCTCTATGGTGCACCAGAGGAGCAGGTAAGTGCCCCATGTGCACACTTTTCTCTGTACCTCTACTTATCTTAGCTTTAAACAGCCTAGGCTTAGGCCCAGTTTGTCAGACGGTGTCCTGAAAGTCCTGAAGGGGTTGACAGTGTGCAATAATGGTTGATTCAAAGGGCATGTTTCTGTGTCAATTGACAGGTTTGGAGTCCTGAGACAATGTCGTGAATGTGAATTGGGTGTTCCCTGACCCATATTGTGTTGGATTCACATGACTAGGTGAGGTGTCATGACAGCCATCTCCAGGCAACTCTTGCCATAAAATGTTTTTCATGTGTGATCATGGGATTGTGTGATAGCAGGAGGTGCGAATGCATGTTGTATGTGTCGGTTGATCACTTTTTGAGCTCTTTCTGTATTTGCACAGTGATCTCTGGTCACATCTGGCCTTGTTGGACTGTTTTTCTGCAGCCAGGTAATGACTCACAATCCCCCTCAGCTCTGCACATAGACACCCGCTGGCAATTGGCTGTAGGCTACATGATGTACTGTGATTTGTCAGATATGGTGTTTTGTGCAGGTCTGTCTGCTCAGCCTGCAGAGACCGGGGCCTGTCTATCGTTGCTCACAGTAAAAGTGGAAATCTGCGATAGTATTCATTCCCTTTTGCAATGCAAGTATAAAACTGCGCCCACACCATGTACCCCTGCACAGATGTGATGTT